>NC_141289.1:12034903-12669903 GCF_037954325.1 Fistularia commersonii | reverse complement strand
ATAAACACCTGTTAAATGTTGGAAACCTGAAGTATCATTCTGTACAAATCCAGGAATAATCTGTTTGTCACGTTAACATTAAATTTGCAAAGTGCACGCCCTCTGCCCTCTGGTGGTGGAAGTGCAACCCATATTGTGTTGCTTCAAACATCCACTAATTTTAAGGTGTGGAATTGCAGTGGCATTATTTGAAAACATGGGCCTGGACCGTTTACTGCTAAATGTTACCTATCTTCCGACTTTGACTTCAATTAGGTTTTTTTTTTTTTTTTTTTTTTTAATGTTTACATTTTAGATAAGTTTGATAAGATACGGTTGGTAGCGTTGAGAAATAGGTTTTCGCGACCATACACTGTAATGTATATTGGTATAGTTTATGATAACTTCAGTTGTCCCTTCCTCTATAGTATTCAGCTCTTTATTGATAATTGACCAGCTCAGAATGATTCATCTTTACGGTTGACATTAAATTGCCAGTGTGGTGGAACTTTTAGTTAGGTCCGACCTGTGGAAATAAATGATGAAATTAAGAGTTTGACTTTCAACTGGTTTTATTATGAAGCTTCAGGCTTTTTGCTGCCCACTTCCTCTGACAAAAGAATGAGAAGAAGAGCCCAGATAACGGTTATAAAAGAGTATTTATACATGTACGGAGAATATTCCCCCATTCACTTCAATTGATCCATTTCAAGGCTCGATTAAAGCTTGATACCCTCCTTAAGAAAAAAAAACACCTCCTTACATGGTGACGGAAATGTGTAATTTTGCATTTGTATGACATAAGAAACCGTGAAAGTCTATAAAACAAAAAAACATTAAAGTCAATGATCTATCTATGATCTATAATCGACATCTTATAGCAAGAGGTCATTTTCCACCACACCAGACATTGATATTTATTTACTTTAATTTCAATCTGATAGCAATTTTATATTTGAAGTTAAGGTCAACGTCGGGTAAAGGAAGTGTTCGGATTCCTGCTGTGATTGTTTGTTTGTTATCCTTGTCCGTCTTCTTTCTCTCTCTCTTGACTTTCACCTTTACTTTTTGACAAGGCTCAGCCCTGAGCCCCGAGCACAGCACAAAACGCCACTCGGTCAAGAGTGACACCACCCCCTTTGGGTTCAAAGGTATATTACTGTCTCCACCTTATGGCTCATCATGTTGTAGAAGGTGTTGCTTCACCATGTCAGGCCATTATTCACCTCCCTGCCCCCCAAATTGGAGTGTGTCATGTGGTGTTATGTATGTTTTGTAGACCTCATATCAAAGTACATAATGTTGGTGCAAACATTTATCTGTTGTTTTTTCATTTTGTCACCCCACATTTTACGTAACGATGTTATTACATGTATCAAGAGGGACATTTGTGCTCGTGCATACCGTCTACCCACCCCAAAAAGGTTTAAAACAGTCACATAAACAGCTTAATTATTTTTAAAAGGAGTCCTGAACCCAGGCGTAATTACAAATTATTTTTTTCTTTGTGGCATGCTCATCTAGTGCACCCGTTTAGATGTGAGTTTCCATGACATACAGACTGTCTACTGAGTGTTTAGTTCCCGTTATTTGTCTTCATCCACAGATAACAACCATCAAATCAATGGGTGTTTTCGATTCGTGGCAACAATGTTTCTATTTTCCGCTATGTTAACAACAAATCAGTGTAAAGAACAACAGGTGTTTCTCATTCAGCGTGACAACCCGGGCTGCTATCAGTTACTTATCAACCAGCCAGCTGTCTGACTGCATGCCTGGCTACCTGTCTCATAGACGCGCTGGGTGTCTCTCCCTGTCTAGAGCCGCCTCACCATGTCACTCTGGACAAGGTCAGATGGATGAGTACGTCTAATCTGTCACAGAGCAAACAGCGAGGTACGGAGCCACTCTGAGGATTGGCTGGTCCGGGTGTTTGTTGTGATTTGTAGTGTTTTTGACAAATTTTACACAAGGTAAAGTTTGGCAGAGCATTCTCCATGGCTTTTACCTCGCTGGAACTACGACAGCTTCCGTCTCCGCTCACTTTAAGAAATCTCAGATCACCGTGACATGTTTTTTCCACTGGTTTTATTCCATCTCCAATCAATCCTTTGCACTCAGTGGTGTTTTGGTTTTGTCCCAGTTTTCTTCCGTTTCAGTGGCTTATGTTCAGCCCCGGCAGGGCAGTTATCTTTGAAATGAATTAACTGGATCATAAATGTCAGATTCCATGATTAGTATTCTATCTTCCCGGGACCTTTGGGTTTCAAACTTTACTGTCATTTTATTTGGTCTGTGGTTTTGGAAGAGTTTGGGTGTTGGTTCTTGGATTTGTTTGCTTGATCCTCCAGAAGGTTGGGACACTGTGGATCTTGTGTTTTTGTGTTGTTCGATTGACATTTGGTTTTGACTAAATCAATCTTTCCAAGTGGCATTCAATCTGCTTCTGACAAAGTTGAAGGATTTCCAGACTAATCACTGCTTCATATTCTCTTACTGTTACACCCCCCCCACTAGTAATAGAATTTTGAGGCTGAAATAAAAGAAAGAAAAAAAAATGCATATTGATAAAGTCCTCACATTTGAATGTTGTCGTACCAGAGCTAAGTTTGATGAATTCAGCAAAAAATAAGCTGTTCAGTTGTCTGTAACAACTGGCTGAACTTGGTTTCATCATCTGAATCAATGTTAATGTCATTAATACGTTGACATTGAAGAGTCACGTTAAGTCCTGTGCATGTCAACATTTGGGCTTTTTGGGAGATAAACTATGCTGAATCAGCTAGAGCCACCAGTGACAAATATGAATCCTTGCCATTAGTAAACAATATTCAGTCAAATTTCATCAGAAATTCTGCCTAGCGGGGAGCCAGCTGGATTATATGTCAGCTATTCATCAGGCAGATACTGAAACAGATGAAAGGCCCATATCTGCTGCTGCTGCTAAATCTTGTTTAATTTCTTGAGGATGTTTCACCTCTCATCCATCACTCCTGCTCTACTCGACCTGAACACTGATTTGGGAAGCAATTTAATGCCACGTGGACTGTGAGACAGATAATGTGTCCAATAGATATTCATTCACCCACGTATCCATATGTCTCTCTGCCCACATTCCCCTTCCATCATCTTGTTGATTGTGATTTTCTTTAACCCCTCTCTCCATCTCCCTCCTCCTTGACTCCCCTTTTGCTCCGCCACTGCCCGCTTCGTCCAGGCTGGAACAAGACATCTCTCTCAGTGGACGCAGCGGAGGAGAATGATGGCTACTCCAGCAGTGAGGATCCCATGAATTCTGACACAGAGGATGATGTGGGGAAGAAGCTGGTGAGAGTTTTTCATAACACGTTCACTTAGTTACCATCAGAAACCTTGTGATTGGGCTTTCCCTTCCAATTGAGGAAAAAATCTGGCCAGAAATGTGCAGTGTGAGGTGGTGGACTACTTTAGATTTACCTCTAAATAGACCCTGGCTGCCGTCACTGATGAAGATTTATTTTGTCTCTTGACCCTCACAGGCTCCGGGAAAGTATACAGTGTTATCAGACTGTGAGAAGGCGGGACCTCAAGAGCTGTCTGTCAAGAGCGGAGATGTCGTCCAGCTCATCAGAGAAGGAGAGGAGGGACAATGGTAACGACTTTTTTTTTTTTTCTGTTCAAAAAAGATTTAACATAATGTTCTTGAGCAACAGGCTGATTCACGGACACAAAAAGATCAGTTTGGGAGACTGAAGTAATCTGAATCAAATGGAAAAGTCCTGGACACAGTCTGATTCTTGTTTTCATGGAGAGAAGTGGCTGCAGTGTCAAGTTTTGCACCTCTGTGGAAACTTGCATCATGGTTAGAAAGTTTTGGTGAACTCAAAGATGTCCTGTGTACAGAATAAGACCGTTTAATTTGCACTAATAAATATACTGTATACAAATTGCATTTTCATATCAACAGACATCATGATATCTGATATTGTATGTATGGAGAAGTCCGCTGAATGTGTATAAGTAATAATTTGGCCATAGAATAATTCATTTGTTTTCCTTTTTTAACCTTTGAAAGACTTCTTAAAGCAGCGTCAACTGAAAATTAGACTTTTTGTGTCACCCAAAAAAAAAATCAGATTTTTCTTTTTTTTTTTTTCATATGACCCCCAGTCTAGGCTGAGTAAGTTAACTTCTGCCAGATTTGCTTGGGACAACTGAAGTTTGTTTTTGTTCCTCTCAGGAACCAGTTAGGAAGCAGTTACTTATATAGCAAATATTAAAAGAAAGGTTTTAAAGAATGTTATGATGTATCAACATTGAATTCAGCTGATTTTTCTTGTCTCTTTTTTTTATCTCGTGGAGGCTCGTGAAGAATCTCCGCAGCGGTAAAGAGGGCTGGGTGGCGGCAACAAATCTTCTCAGCCTCATCTCTGAGTCCAAGTCATCACAGTCACTCAGCAGCTCAGGTATGTTTATCACATGGGCTAATGTTGTTGTCAGTAAATATCCCCTCTACAAGAAACAAAATGTATCACTCACTAATGCTGTGATAGATTAAACCAGTTACTGAATCCCTTTGAGAAGTCTTGATTTATATTGATCATTTTTTTGCACGAAGCAAAAATGCATATCTGTGCCTATTGATTATAGATTTAACATGCCTGTCTGTCCATTGCATTTAAATTCATTATTTTGACTTTAAACTCCCTTTAAGTTTCACCCCACAGCAATACAATGATCTAGAAAGAGCCATCTAGTAAATTGAATTATCATCTGCCATCTCAAACTTTATTTCATCATAAGCTACTTGAAATGATCATTTGAATGGACGGCTGCCGGTCGAACCTTTTTGGCGTCATCCTGAGAGATTCAGAGATTCGAGAATAATATGATATCTGAGTCTTATACAGGCTTGCATATCCTTATTGATGACAAAATATCATCTATTGATGTTCCCGAGCTCTTAGGTTCTCTTACGCTCTTATGTTGACAGGAAGTTGATCCACACTAATTTGTGACTCTGACTACTGGACCGTTTTTTTTATTATTTGCTTGTACCTGCAGTACAAAGTCCTGTCCTCCCTATACTTTGAACAGTTATAAATGCAACGGACAAAAATGCCATGATTAAAATTAAGCATTGCACCATGACGTGTTTTCAAAGGCGTGAAATTTATTTATCCAGTATTTCAGTACCATCAGGAGCTTCGACTAAAAACTAGTCGTATACCAGCTTCAAAGAGCTGTTGTACAGCGGCCCGTCAAACAGTTGTCCTGTGAAAGATACCGTTTTGTTTTTCTCCCCCGATTAAATGGTTTTATGCAGACGCTTTGAAAGAGGACTCGTTGCATAAACACGAGGTGTTTATATATTTGTGCCTTAACCTCATGACTCACTGCAAACATCCCCCTCTGACCTTTTGTCCTGCAGATGACAGCGTGTCGGGGAACCTCAGTACGTCTTCCAGCTGCAGCGAAACCTACACCAGCTTTTCGGACATCAAGCCCTGAGCTGCGGTTCACACTCTCGCTAGTCAGGAGAGTCGTCGCCGTTCCACCACATCAAAGTTTGCTGCATCCAAACATGAACCAAAACTATCACTCTGTCTGTGACTGTGCCGGGGGTTTTGTGTTTATAAAAATGCGTCATATTTCACCCGACAGTATTATATTATTTCCCTCAATCTTGAAAAAGTTGTGATATATCAGTTTCAAACTGTTGACAAAAAAAGCGTGTTTGCTCAATTTGTTAATGCAAATATTTATTTCAATTACCAAAAAAAAAACAACAACAAAAAAAACGCATCACACTTTCGCACAAAAAAATATCAGGGATAAATAGTTCATGTTTAATGTGTGACATCACTCTATGTCTTCAGCCTCACCGAACTTTCCATGGCTATATTCCATTCTTGTGACTATGTAGCACTAAACGGGACACAAAAAAATGCACTAAATTCCAGCTGTCGGTAGCATATCGTTGCTTTCAACGAGTCAGATCCTTTCCAGTCACATTATATATTGATATATATATAATGTATCATTATATTCACATTAATTGTACACTGTGAAAGCTGGATTGAGAGAATCAGAGTGTCTCGGAACATAGAAAAAGATTAATGTTTGCGTATACTCAGCTTCGGGGGGGGGGGGGGGGGGGGGGTAACTTCAGACTGAAAACAAGATCATGTGGGGCCCGTCTTAAATGCAACATTTCTTGTCAGTATGAAATCAGTGCTGCAACAGGTAAACGTCTCTGTCTGCAATCACATCACCTGCACAGACTCTGAAGGAGGGCGAGTGGGTGTCATGAAAAAAAAAATTGAGTGAAAATATGATAAAATCACATTTTCAAATTGTCATTCTGGAGAATTTGAAAATGGCCCGCCATAACTTAATTTTCAGGCAAATGTATGAGAAAGACAGAGCAAAGACATTTTTCACACACACACATATTTAAATGTGTCTTCAGGATATAGAATGATGATTTCTTCCTAATTTTTGAAGATTTTTTTTTCCGTTTCAAGTAACTTCAAAATTTCATACTCATAATTTCTTCAATGACAATTTCCTTGCACGTTTTCAGTTATTTCCTTTATATCAATTTATGTTTCATTTCCACATTTACAGAATTGTAAGGCGTTGGGAGTACGTGTATTGTGTTCAGCGACAGTATGCATGTCTGGCTGTGACCACTAGGGAGGGTCAATAAGCTTCCTGAACAAATACGAAACCACACCTGTGCTGGCAATATCCTGCACACCCACACAGAGTACACACTTGGAACAACTCTAGAACCTCATACATGAAATAGTTGTTACAAAGCTTACTTTAGAATTACTCCTAGAAAACCCACAAACCTGCACTGGCAAGCAAGTGTTACTGCATATACATGCCTCTTTTTTTTTTTTTACTTCATTTCTTTGAGCAAGACCATTCTTGTCTAATAAAGATAACTTAGTGTCAGGATTTTAACAATAATTCTCATACATCACCTGGAGGGTTAATTCAAGATAAACACTGAAAACTTGATTTTGAAGGTCCCAGGGTGCCATGTAGCCGACCACTAGTTGCAATCTTGCTTAAATACGCTCCATATTTAGACAGTCAGCGTCTCATGCCGACTCTGGTTTACCTTGCTCTGGCCTGCATTGTGGGAACAAAAGCAGGTTTTGTCCTGTCACTTTGCTTCTAGCCGTACTCAAGCATGTGACAGTAGCCACTTCTCTGCAAGCCAGGCCAACAGACCTGTTCAACATGTCTGCACCACAAGTCCGGCAGCAATATTTGTTTACTGGACACCGCGATGTAGCTGACAAACAGGAAACACATCGCATGGGTTTTCAAGTTTCAGTGCGAGTTACACAGAATTGATGTTGAACAAGTCCTCAGTGGCAATGAGGATGACTTTCTGCTTTTCTGAACATTGCGCGATACCTGGTTCTTCCTCTGATAATAATCTTACAACCCTCTTCTCTATTCCCTCTTTTTTTGTTTAAAGTCGAACCCTATTATCAAACAAAAACATACTCTATGCAGAGATTTTCCTAAAAAAGTAATCCGCGTGACTTATTTCCTCCAACTGTTTTCTCAAATCTAATTCTACGATACGAAACGCATGTTTTCCTCATGAAAGGAAACATTATACCCCAGAGAAAGGAAGAGAAAAAAATGTTTTACAGGCCTTTCTGTGTTGAACTGTGAGCTAAATGAGCGCGTCAACTGTTGCCAGCATTACGTGTGTGATGGGTGTAAGTGCTGTTAAACCGAGAAACGTATTTTACACTTGTACAGATGTGTCCTCTCTATACCTCACATTGTATTCCTCTTGAGCGTGTCAACTGTGAAGAGGATTTTTCTCGTGAGTCTCTTCGTCTATCTGTATATCATCATCACTCTTTGTGGCATGTCGCTCGCAATTCAGAGCCCTGATGGAACAAGGCAAATATTTTTACTAGTCGTTGTATATTGTGAGAGTTTATTTTCTGCCCTCTTACAAAAGCTGACACGGGCACTAAACATGTCAGTGTTTGATTATGTTCACGAAATTAAATTTAATGACTTATTTCTACTCGACCTGGAGGCCAGAGAAATGAGAACGGTTATATTTTTTAGTTTTTTTTTTTTTTTATGCAGCACATTGCAGCGACCACTTTATTTTCCTACTGTATATCTACTGAATATGGTGTTGATATAAAGATATTATCTGTGTATATTTGTAAATATGTAATTTTGAATTGTATGTAAAAATGAGAAGCAGCTTTAATAAAGTCTGTGATGGCTTCCTCAACATACACTCTTGTTCGGTATTTATTTAAATATAATGTAAATAAGTGAATGACCAAATACGTTTCAGGTTGGTTACTGCAGGGGAAGGTACATTTTCAAATATCGTGTGATTTTTATTGAGCGTATATATTTTTCAAGGGAAGGGAAGCAACCCATCACTGCACTGAAAATGTAAATCTTGCGAGTTTTTTAAAACCCATCGAGGTCCCTTTCTAACCTCTGCTTTCTTTTGTTTCAGACAAAAGAAAATCAAGTTCTTACATGTCATTTGAAATGTTAAACAGGAGGCAGGGCAGTAAAAGGGCCTCCATATGAGATAACGTTAACAAGACGAGCTACTGGAAAGATACAGATATGTCAAGTTGGCAGGTACGAGTAAGAGCAAGTCACCGGAAGTGAGTTTTGGTTCAATATAAAAGCACATTTCTTTTCTGTAGAAAAACAAAAGCTGAAATAAACATTTCAATAAGAAAAAAATATTGATTTATCATTTATGGTATTTCACTCGGCATGTGGTTAAATTAAATTTGGATTTCAAGAGCGATTCTGCTTCTCCCTGGCTTCGTTCAAAATATGTCCACGGAAGAGTTTCAGCTTTTATTTTAAAAGTCTGTACCGGAACTGGAACTGTCGGTAGGCTCTAGCCCGACACAACACCGGATAGCAACCAGATGGAATTCTGCACTGCCTTCCCAACAGATTCCTCACATTTTAAATTGTATCGCACACATTTTTAGCTGACTGTCCTGCTAACAAACCGCACTGGCGTGACCGCCGAAGCTCATCAGGGAGGCTCGGCTGCGGTGCGAAGCGAGGCAAGAATCGGACTAGACATTTAAAGGTCCCCCCACTGTAAGTACCATATCTAGCCCTGACTGGCGAAGAGCAATTCCTCCTTGTCAATGTAATGGTGAGATACTACTGCCCTTGGTTGTCTTTTGTAACTTCACCCTGGGTTGGGGCGTTGAAATATTCCCCGAATTGACCTATAAGATCTGTTTTGTTGCTTTTTCAGCGGTTGTTTCTGAAACGATGAAGACGGCTGTAATTAGCTTTTGAAATCTGTCAAACAAAAAGGGAGTTTGGCCGGAGGCAAGAGGGGTGTAGCCTTGTTAAATCACATTGTCTGGGTCTGTTTATGCGGCCTTATGGGCTATTTACTGCAATTTGCCTTTAAAGCTCGTATTCCTCCAGATACCGCTTTTTAAGGAGTCTTTAATTCACCAGCGACACAAACACGACGTGAATATATTTTGTTTTTGATTGTTGCACCCTGCTACGTTACTTTAAACGTCAGCGTCAGGCTAGCCAAAACGAAAACAATGTAGCTTCCGGTCTCACATTTCAAAACAAAACAGCCAAACGTACGCTGCCGAAATATGACATTTCTTTTCAATGAATTAATTATTTGGTCTGAAAAATCAAGTATAACGTAATTATCCTGAAGTTGTTTGAGTCATTTGTAATGATTTTTAGAGGATAATATTTAAAATGATCTAATGTCTTGTACCCGTACACTTTGGTGCAGGACGTAGAGCAATCGACTTTGGTACCGAATATTACTGGTTCGATTCCCGGCTCCTCATGTTGTGGCGAAGTATTTTCGAGCAAAACAGACGACCCTTAACTTCCCCCTTGCGCTGGTGCACAACAGCCTTCTGCTCATGTTTCATCCATGAAGGGTTAATTGCAGAGATTTGCAGAATTTTTCCAACGAGGGATCAATAAAGGATGATGTTTTTATTATTAAACAACTACCAATTGATAAAAACAAAACATCTGTGTTACGTAAATTGCAGTAAATACTGATTACTGATTAGTAAGAACGCGTGTTTACTGCATGGTGCTAATAAATATCCATCGTTGAAGGTGGTGCGCCGCTCCCTTTCTTTTATTTTGAACGGAAGGTGACGTCACTTCCGGTATTAGTGTGGCAACATCAATTTTTCTTGACTGACTAATGGACCATCATTAGAAATGTCCGAACTGAGAAGTGCATACTGACCCTGCAAATAACGTGAGTGACCCATCAAACTAGTGTCTGCGCCAGATAGCTAGACATAATTATGTGATTTCAGTCTGTATGAACCATCTGCCGAATTATGTCCTTCGCAGCACCGATTTACTGTCATATGAGCCACAGTCACTAAGCAAACTCCAATGCAAAAGTTCAACATCTACCAATTTACTATCCTTTGTTGTGAATTGCTTTTGTCTGAGTATACCTTATTAGAATAAAACATAATTTTTTCTCTATTTGGTGATGCAGACAGTATGGCTGACTGCAGTATCTGCTGCCCCCCCTGTAAATGGGTATCTCCCTTGCTCAGCCATAACACTGAATGCATGAATTTAATTTTCTGTGAGGGTGGCTGATTCAGTGTACACATCCGCCCAGGCCTGTTGAGGCCTTTGCCACACAGTTCTTTCCAGTGTTTCAAAAGGGGGGACTCTAAGCATCATTATCAGTCTCTGAAATGAACCTTATAAGTTAATGTTTGTTTTTGAAAGCACTGTTGTGCAGATTCCTCCAAGAAGATTGTGTGTTTGTGAACATCATTGAGGAGTCTTTCAGTAAAGTTCTGTTTTTATTTTGTGTTTGTGCCTCTCCATGCAGAGCAGAATGCTAGAATGCTGTTGGGTTTTTCTCTTGTACTTCTATCAGCTGAAGAAAGTGAAAATCTCATTGAAAATCTGAGGAATACTTTCTCAAAGGGGTTTGTAGACATATTGCATCCATGACAAATGCAGCTCTTCACTGGATTTTTGTCTATGAATTTTGAGTTGTTACATCTGCTTGTTATTTCAACCCTCTGAGTCAGTTAGTTTATTATGCCTCTCAAACTCAAATTCATGGTTTCTAAAAGTGTCACTTTGGCCTGGTCGGCAGCAGGTTAAATCCACCACCAACATTAGGGCAATTTTTCTTTGTGATGTTCATGTTGTATCCAGTGGCGATCATGGCTGCCTGAAATGTGGGTGCGACAAAATGTCACTGTGCTGGTTCTTCGGCTTCTGTCATGGATCACCATCTCACTATGAGGGATGTCATGCACCATCACGTACATGCGCACCTGAGCTGGTTCTCAATAATACATTTTACTCTAATTAGATGCCGCCAAGTATGTTTTTACGAATATATTTCCAATATCTTGCCCGTCGAATATAACCAGTTGGTGATACTGAGCATGAACCAAAGTTAAGATCTCTAAAATAGAAGTTGCATTTTTTGCGGGGGAGGGAGTCGATGAAGTTTGCTAATATCAATAGAGGATATGTTGTAATTGAATGATGTAATGGTGGTTGGAGAGGTTCACCTGCAAAGATAATGTGACACAAAGGTACAGGTATTTGAGGCCAATCACTCAAATTACATCACTCCAGTGATTTAACCTAAGAGGTGATGAGACTAAATAATATCTGAAATCATGGCGGTGTGAGAGAGAAAAGTCAGTGGTAACTCTGTCTAAAATTGTCCTTTAAACACCGGGGGAGGTTAAGAAATTCACTTGAGTAATAAACACTGGACTTTCTAAAGATGGAATATGCTAAAACATGAAGGAAAGTTAGAAAGGATGTTGCTGCCTTTTTTTAAAATGTTAACATTTAACATTTAACATGTTAAGAGCATGTAAAATATTCAGTTGATGAATGTAAATTGAAATAAAAAAGAACGTGATACATTTCATGAGGTGGTGAAATGATACTGCTGATAGTATCTTTTTGAATTTAAACAATGAGGACTCAATCAGCTGAAGAAAGTGAGGATGCCTGCCATGTTTTTGTTCACTGCCATTAAACTAAAGTGTGAACCGCTTATGCAACTTATTTGTTCTTTGGCTTACAGGCTTACATCAGCATTTTTTTTTTAAGTTTGTTTAATATAAAATTTGCAAACTCTGTCAGGTTAATGTGCTTCCATTGTAAAGTCATGTCTGTGTTAATTTTTTTGTTCCTTTCTAAAATCAGCATCAACAGTCTATAAAAAGCCACTTTACTCACACCCTCCCCACATTACTAAACCCTGGCCAAACTACTATAAAACTACAATAAACAAATGCTTCCATCAGTCTAGCAGGATGTAGGAGTGCTTGAATAAAGCAAGGCACTTTCAAGTTACTGTTTCCAGCAGGTCTGCTGAAGATGAGAGCGAAGTATATGTTCTTTTTTGGACATCTGCTTTTGCATTAGGCTCATGTAGCAGCAGAAGTCCGGAAAAGTTTGCTTACAGCTGAATTGTTATTCTTTGTAAGATCAGGAAAGTGAATTTCAGAGCTGAGATTCACCATAGTAGAGGTGACTGACCTGTTCTGTTGAAAAACTCTCCTGTCACACTGGGGCGCAGTTTTATCTGGTGTCTATTTATTTTTTCATCCAGGCATGTGATTTTTAACTGTCCTTTAAATGTCTTTCTGGCACAGTGAAAATGTTATTTTGGCACTGCAGCTCAGCAAGGCTTCTTCATTAGTTGTGAACAGTGCAACATTTTCTTCGATAAAGTTAAGAATAATTTAAAATAATAAAAAATAGTTATCAGTGATGAAACACAGGAAGGAAGTATCTCTTTTTTTTGGAGCATTTTTCGGCATAAGATAACCATCACTTGTGAGAAACATATATTCTTGTTGTCTTCCACCAGCGAAAGAGGAAAACAAGTGAAATGTTGATAATGTAATGGAAGTAATGTCCTCGAAAATTTCTGTCTCTGCATCCCTGTTACTTTTATGTCCTATACTGAACATGCCCTTATTTTAAGCTTCCTGGATGACTAAAGCTGAGCAATTCATATTTGTGCCACTGTTGAACCTTTTTCCTTTTTAGATTATATTCAAACAAAGCAGCTGTGTTCATGCGTATGTGTGTGTGTGTGCGTACACGCATGTGTGCATTGAGGTCTATGTTTGTGTGTTCAAGCCCAGCGGGCAACAGATTAATTCCATTGCATAACATCTAGTCAGGCTGAAGTTGACCGCGAGTGAAAATGAACTAAGAAACAGCATAAGCTTTCCGAGGCTGAAAGACGTGTTGTTAGATGATTAAAATTGACCTCTGGAAGTACCAGTGTGCAGGCTTTAGAGGGATATACCGGCAGAAATGGAATCTACCGGAACCTACCATTCAGAGCTGTGACTTTATTAATATCTAATCACCTGCTGATACACATTGCATATTTGTTCCTCCAAGTTTGGCCTTTCCTATCTTTAGAAGTACTGAGTTCTCATCCAAGGAGACTTACTTGTTGCACCACCCTGTGAATTCATGGGCCAAGAATGGGAGGGCCAATGCAAGGCTGTTGCATTTTTTGGATAAGAATATGTATCTCAAGAAAGACGTCGTCGTAGAAATTACAGGTACGTTTAGTGTAACAGTCTGTTTTCTGTAGGAATTTTTCTTCGGTGTTGTTTTAAGGAGATTGCCGTCCATTCAGTTCCATCTGCGTTGAATTATAACAGCGGTATATTCTATTCCAAAGTCTTCGTAGTAGCTGCTTTATTAATCTAAAATGTTTATTTAACTCCGTGGCAACGAGGATTAGGCCTGACTGTGGAAATGTCCAGTGACTACTTTCAACCTGCAGTATAAATGGACTGAGAGCGACGCACTTCCAGTGACTAGTTCCTCCTTGCTTGTTCACGCTTTGACAAATATTGACAGGCTGACGGCAGCAATGTGTGGTCTTGTGTACACAAACACACTCATAGTATAATAAGTAGATAATCTGCTCCCATTTCCAAAGCCTTGTTTTCAAAAAGTGTCAATGTTGAATATGTTGAATATTGGTGTGAAAATGGGAAAAATCTGCACGATAGAGTGTCTACTTTTAGAGTCCTTACTTCAGCCTCAGAGTTCTGAGGTGAGGAAAAAGCATTTCTTTTTTGCTCCAAAACTCAGAGTTCTAACTTTGAGATGAAAGTTGTAACAATGAATGACTAACTATGGGCGTCTCTATCAAAAGGTCTTCAAGTTGTATGAAAGTTTAACAGCTCTTGAAGGAACTACTTTTGGGTTCACCTGATGCATCTTGCCGGCTGTAGTGTGGAAATGAAGACATCAGAACAGGATGAAGCAGTGAATGGGAGGCTTTTGCTTTTTAGAAGCGGAGGGACAACACACACAGAGGAAGTGATAAATAGGCTGAGGGACAGGACAAAGTGATCTCAGCAGTTCCCTGATTATTGGAGGATATAATTGATTGGGTCTTCGCGATGTTTACACTGAAACTGTGGAGCATCTGTTTTGAATGTGCAGTAAATATGTAGAGATGATGAAACCCCCAACAAAGAAAAAGGAATTTCTACGGCTCCTCTGTCGTTGCTTTTATGTCCATGGAGCACAAGAACAAATATAAACAGGCACAAAAAAACTCTCATTGGGTGAACTTGATCTTGTGCTTCCAAGTTTAGCTGTTTCCTTGTTTTGCGGCTGTTTTGATTCCACCTTTTCAACTTTTACAAACAATTGATCTTTGTTTAAAACGCTTGACATGTTTGTGAGAGGTGATTAGACACACCTTTACCAATGTCAGTCTTTTTCCAGGCTCCAGGTGAAGTTTGCTTTTATTTTTTTTAACAAAAAACACCAACCTGCATCTCTACCTCATTTCAAAATCTCAACGTAGAACCTACTTGCAATGCAAGCTACTGATGATATCTTTATAACTACAGATGCATGCACGTCATCAGACACCAACTGGCCTATCAAATATTTCCATGAAACCATTTTTCTTCTCAGAAGCTGCAGCACGACAACTGAGCCATGTTAGACACAAGAGACACAAGGAAGCATGCAAGTATTTGTTGAGAAATGAAGGCCACTCTCTCTACGAACCACAAACAAAATAAGGAAAAAGCTTTTCTGACTTGAGACCTGCTGGCATAACACATTCAGGCATCCACAGTGGAGATTATTTCTGAATAACATTATATTTTAAAAAAGGCCTGATTGATTGATTGATTTATTATGTTTTTTTTTTAATCAAGTAATAGTGATTGTGTTTCGCCGTCTGAGCAGCTGTACCAGCACAAAAATTGAATATATTTTGTGGTGAAAACTGGCCAGAAATTGCCGGCACATGTTTGGTGGTTGTTTTATGGAGTTGGGCAATTTTCAAGATTAATCTCATATTTTCGATGGAATCCCCAAAGAAATCTGGCTTCTCCACCCACAATGTAACTTTCATCAGGCTCTTAAATACCTTCAGTTCTCAAACGCCAGCATGTCAACTGAAAATTTAGGACCTAAAATTTGCTCCGTCAAGTAAGACCAAATAATTTACAAACAAACGGGAGACAGCCCAGGTTTCCCAGGGAAAGGTCATGTTTTGCTCAGAACGGGGATGTTTGGATATTTCCAACCAAAATGCCACAGTATGAGTAGCCTGTCGCATATTCACGGTCAGGATCACACTAGGCAGAAATGTTTCCCTAAATTTAAGAGTTCTTTGAAGTAGAAGTTGGGCGACCACCAAAAAAACAACATTAATTCTCAATCTCAGGGACCAAAAGGCAGTGAGAACGTCAAAGTGTCTTTCTCCCACAAAATTCATATTTAAACGAGTGCGCCGATAAATTTGATTCGCTCTGCAGCTTCATTGTGGAGAAGTCATTTGTAACTGGTATCCTGATTGGCAGGAAACAGGTCTGTGTGTGTGCATGTGTGTTAAATGTACACTTTGCCTATAATTTGATTTCCTGCAGACCTTATTTCCCCCCACTGTGAAATTGAAAGGAAAAGAGTGGAAAGGAAGAGGATGGTGGTGGTGGTGGTAATCTGGATGAAATTAGTTTGAATGGAAGTGGGGGAGGAATGGTTGGGGTTGGGGGGTGGCTGGTAATGCCTTACATTCCCAAATGAGGATTAACAGTCACAAGTTCTCCTGCCTGTTTGTGACCTGGCCTGTTTCTGAAGGCCAACGGTACTTCCTGCATCCTTTAAACGCTCAGTCACCTACTTAACCAGATTCTTCTCACAACACATATACGACACACACACACACAAAAACACACAGCACTCGGTTTGTTATTTGTAACTTCCTTCTGGCGTTTATGGTCTTTTACTGTCAGGCGGCAGCTGGATTTGCCATAAATGACCTTAAACCTCCATCTGTTTCCCCTGAAAAATCCTTGAATGTGGAAGTCCCTCTCTCCTGCACAGCTTTATTCAGGTTCCACATGACTGAGCTGCACTGAAGGTGCACAGCACCGCCGCTGCCGACGGGGGCAATAAATGGTTTGGTTTCCACTTGGCTGCTGTGTGTCCGCATGCCCGTAGCCCTGCTGCAAGGTGAATACTGCAGTAATCGGCATCTGCTGGCTAAGTCTGAAATGTTGATGCCCAAATAGTCTGTGTCACTGTGACAGTACCAGGGCAAAACACAACCAGGGGCCTACTTGGATGTTATGAAATGATGAACAACCCAGCTGTCTGGATTATACATGAACAAGACCTTTGCCGATGCTACTAAAACCACAGTGAAGATTTCATTATGGATTTTTCATCCAAGTGTATTTCATGCCAAGATCTCTTTAGTGTGTTTCAAGTAAAATACAAAGCCTTCTGCTATTTCCAAATATTCTTGATCCTTACGGTGATTTGCCTGCTGGCAGAGGCAAATGTGTCACATTCCTCTTTGGATTTAATTTTGAGAAGCCAGGCTACATTTGGGAGGCCACATTCTTCTTCTTTACTTGACTGCGATCAAACTGCTCTGTCGTCAGGAATCTTTACATGTGTTCAGACACGACCCGCCACGTACACTAGGTGCACAAACGACACTTTCAACTGAGCATTTTGATAAAGGTTTGCTTTTGTAACAGGGACATTGTGTAACCAGTGCAGTTTTTGAGATATTCCCTCGAAATATCCCTTTTTGTTCCTAATACTTGTTAGTACCAGTTGTTTGAAATTGGCTATTCATCTTTTCCTTCTTCTTAGCAAATCACTTGATTATTTTCCAAACTGCTGGGATAATAAAATGAAACCTCCCCAAAATCAGCAGTAAATTGCTTAGAGATTAGCCAAAAAAAAACACTAACAAACTCTTCAGTCTGCAGACAATTTTTGGACTCTTGAGCACTTCTGGGGGCGGTGGGAGGCAGCAAGACTTGGCTGTCACAATCAGATTAGATCCTTAATGTGATGTTTTTTTTTTAAATTTCAACTTACCTGTCATCTCTACATATACAAGGTCAGTGTTCGATAATGTAATGCCAACCAAAGGGTCTTTTGGTTTCACTCTGTATGTGATTTCATGCAGATATTTAAATAAATCCCCACAGATTCTCAGGTAATTGTTTATTACCAGTGGCCTAATTGTCAATTTCTTCACAGTGAAGATTTGAAAAACTCTGGACTGGGGGGAAGTGATCTGGATTTTGACTGAAATGATTATCTTGTCTTTTTTAAGTATTTAGTATTGCTTTATAGATGGCTTTTTAAACAAGCAAATAATAAGTTGATACTCAATTAGAATGGCTGTATATCCACAGTAATAAAGCCGTTGATATTGTGCGCCATCGCTCTCTGTCATTCCAATATTTGCAGTAATCCTTAGCAAGGAATAGAAGGCTAGCACTTCAAGTTGAAATGCAAAGAAAGGATTATTGCTCTTTGTACAGCTGATATGACTACATCACAAATTCCCTTCATATGCTCCTTCATACGTGTTGTGTTTTTTCTCTGCATCCCAGGCAGGTGTGTGTCCACCATGCCGCTTTTCGGGAAATCCCACAAGAGTCCTGTGGATATTGTCCGGACCCTGAGGGAAAACCTGGCCATTCTAGTCAAACAGGACAAGAAAACAGACAAGGTGAGGAAAAGCAACATGTTGGTGTTGACACCCCCTCGCAAGTAGATCCGATCCGGCTGATCCGATGGCGGGCAGCAACGAATACAGGTGGGAACACACCCAAGACACTTTTGAGGACACTTTGACTTCGGCCTCTCAGGCGACATTCCCAGGTGGTCTTGGAGGCCAGTGGCTTCTTTTCGTGACATTAACAATAATGGCCCAATTCCATGTGTCCATAACAACCTGACGAGCTGAGAACAAACAACTCTATCCCTTCTTTTAATTCTTGCCCGACCAGCGATCAGCCTTCCCACGCACCCATCTCTGATCATCCAGTTAGGAAACAAGACACTTGTCCTTAAAAAGGAATTGAAGGGTCAGCGTAAAGAGAACAGACGTCTTCGTAGACTCCACTTTTGGATAGTCCTCATCGTTTCTCGGTGTGATCGCTATGTTCCCGTGTTGCACTTGTAAACTTGCTGCGGGTGAAAAACAGCGGTGAGCAGCGACGTGATCACAGGTGGTCACCAGGACACGTGGCGTGAACAGACACAGTCAAGAGTTGTTTCCTTGCGTCAGGATGGCCAGGTGTACACAGGGCCTGTGGGTGTGCGTGCGTGTGCGTAAATGGCACAGTGTGACAGGCTTCTGTGAAATTAGAGCACGGAACAGGCCGGCCCTATCATCTCCTGACACTACAGTGTCAAGGCCTTCTACCCTCTCACACACATGAAAAGTGCCCAAAGCAGAGTCCAGGTTCAGAGCTCCTGCCCTCTTTCTCCTCCTCCTTCACCAGGATGACTCTGAGTCACATATGTTCAGTTGTTTTAGGACCACATTTTTTTATTTCACACACCTCAATATGCTGTGTTATGTGTTGCGTAACAACGAGATTGTAAAATGCAAATCCAAAGTAACCAAACAGTCACCTCGGAATTTATTCTGATAGACAGCAGAATTGTCACACGTTATAATTTATCACATGTAATTTATTAGATGTCTCATGCAGGTAACAGTCAATAGCATCTGATTTTTTTTTTTTTCTTTGGAATTATTTTAAGTACATTCGCACACACAGTGGTTGTGGCTCTGCTTTTTAGTTACACCTTGTACTGCTGCTCTTGGCTATACAGCTGGACAAGGATGTTATACACAATATAATAATATGTTGTGCAAATGCATTGACTAATATACCAAAGGATTACCGAAGTCAGTGTGAGAGTTCAAGAAGATAGATAAAAACCGATAAACATCTCTGTAAATATAACATATGTATGAATGAATGAATGTATGTATGTATGTATGTGTGTGTGTGTGTGTGTGTGTATATATATATATATATATATATATATATATATATATATGTTTTTACTGCAGGGAGATGTGTCACAATATGTAATAAGCAGCATATAGTAACATTTGCTTGACCAAAGTACTTTCGCCCTCCTCCGCTCCACTGTTTCATCCCCTCTAACCCTTCCTCTCTTCCTCACAGGCATCCGAGGAGGTGTCAAAGTGCTTGGTGTCCATGAAGGAGATTCTGTACGGGAGCAATGACAAGGAGCCTCACACAGAGACCGTGGCCCTGCTGGCCCAGGAGCTGTACAACAGCAACCTGCTCATATCACTGGTGGAAAATCTGCAGGTCATAGACTTTGAGGTAAAGACCTGAGGAATTTACTCTGGCATGAGATGTCACCGGGAAATTTCTGTCCTCTTGGACTTGACTTTAACAGATCTTTGATTGAATGAATATTTTGAGGTCACTGATGTTTACTTTACGACTGATATCGATGTCTGGCCAAACCTCTAATCCTTTGAATGTGAACATTTTATAATTCAAATAAGCCATTTCAAATTTATTGGACGTTGCTTTTAAAGTATAATATTTTAAGAAATTTTAGTGTAAGATTTTAATAATCCAACAAAAATCAAACACCCACGCAGCAGACATTTCATTGCAAAACTTTAAGCTTGAATTTAAGTAGCTGATTGTTACAAAACCACTCAATACAAGAATGTATGTGTTTCCAGGGGAAGAAGGACGTATGTCAGATCTTCAACAACATCTTGAGGAGGCAGATTGGGACAAGATGTCCCACGGTTGAGTACTTCTGCTCCCACCAAGAGGTCCTCTTCATCCTGCTTAAAGGGTGAGTCAAACCCAGCTGGTTTGCTTTCCGCAGAGAGCGCAACAGCTCCATTAACTCAGGCGTTCTCTCGCTCCTGGAAGGTACGAGACACACCAGGTGGCACTGAACTGCGGCATCATGCTGAGGGAGTGCATCCGCCACGAGCCGCTGGCGAGGATAGTCCTTCATTCAGATCACTTCCACAGCTTCTTCAACTACGTGGAGATGTCACCCTTCGACATCGCATCAGACGCCTTCGCCACCTTCAAGGTGTCCCGGCTGTTCCTCTTTAGTTTAAATGATCGTCATATGAAAAAGCTGTCGCACACAGGTTTCTCTAAATTGAAGGATCAGATCTGTTTTTGGCCATTTAATAAATAACAATAGACTGTTAAATGTTTTTCTTGTTTTGTCTGCTTTTGTTACGCAGGTCCTTCCTTTTAGTTGCTTTGTGTTTTAACATCCAGCTCTGCTCCCAATAGAATTCATTCATTCACTCATTCATAATCCATTCATACATACACTGCTGTTGTAAACAGCTGCTCTCTGCTGGTCGTTTGTTAGGCCTCATATTTTCTTTGCAACTGTTTTGACTCATATTTATTATAAATATATTTCCAACTTAGATATATTATAATATACATATATATATGTGTGTGTATATGTATTGCATATATATACATACATACATACATATACACACATATGTGTCTGTGCGTGTGTGTGTGTATATGTATGTATATATATATGTTTGTGTGTATATATGTATATATACATATATATGTATGTATATATTTATGTACATATACAAATATATGTATGTGTGTATATATATATATGTATGTATATGTATATATATGTGTGTGTACATATATGTGTATATGTATGTGTGTACATATATGCGTATATATACACATATATGTATGTATGTATGTATATATACATATATATACGTATATATATATATATGTATATCTACATATATATACACATATATACATACATATATATGTACATATATTAGTGTGTGTGTGTGTGTATATATATATATATATATTTTGCAACCCCTGACGGGATAAGACGAAGGAAGAAGATGTATGCATGTATATATGTACGTGTGTATATATGTGTATATACATATACATGTATATATATATATATATATATATATATATATATATATATATATATATATATATATATGTATGTATATCTATATATGTGTGTGTGTAGGTATTACTTCTACCTCTACTGCAGTGCCCACTTTCTGCTGTGTGAATTGAAATGTCCCCATTGTGGGACAATCCACATTCAATTTTGTTCTACTTTATCAAAATGCAGGAATGCCTGTATTTGTTAACATTTGCTCCTGTTGGGAAGGGAAAAGGACATTTTCTTCCCCAATTAACCCAATGTCTTTCTACTTTTCCCTACTGTCTCCGTGCACAGGATCTCCTGACAAGACACAAAGTACTTGTGGCCGAATACCTTGAAAACAACTATGACGCAGTGAGTGACCCACTATGTTTTTCTCAAACGCCTTACCTCTAACCTGGACTTGAAAACGCGTGATGATGGAGAACTGTAATGTGATGTCTTATTTTGAACTGCGTTGCCAGGAGCGACCTATCCCACCTCCCCTCCCATCTAGGTCACACAGCCACAAGCTATTTGAGGGCATAAACATGACTACTGTCCAAAGCTCTGCACAGCTGCTTTACCCGGAACATCGCTGAGAGGAAACATGCAGGCAGATATATGAAACTGGATCATGTTTCAGATACCGCAGTGCTCAAAGGGCTGGTCATCCATTTAAAAAAAAAATCATATTGAACACACTTAGGTCGCAAACAGGTGTCTGAAGAGCCTCATCTAAAAATTTGGAGAAGAGAGCAGAAGAAGGAGGAAGTGAGAGATAAATGCAACTACCACACTCACATTTCCAGGAAAAGGGGAAAGAGTGAAAAAGCCTGCGGAGCGTCGGGGTGCAAATACGGTACAAAGCCCCGCTCTGTGCTGTGAGTTTCTCCAAGCAGAGGGGCCCTTTTCATGTGTGCGGGTCCGAAGAGACACACACAGGACTACCTTCTCAGACGCATGTTGATAGATACCTGAATGTCACTGCAACATCTGTCTGAACACAAAGTGAGCCCAAGCGCGTTCTGAACAGCTGTGGATCAATTGGTTTTCAGGCCTGACAAACACACATTTGCCATAGGTTCATTAGCTTTAATCAAAATGCCAAGTGCTTGAAAATGAATCTTAAAATGTGCCGGGGAGTGGGGGGGGGCCACACATTCAGTTATATTTCACATTTGGTGTGGGTAGAAGGTAAATGCAGTGGAATTCATCCTCGGCTCAGTGCTGCAGATGAGAACAGGAGTGTGCAGAGGGTTTTTTGAATGAATCCAACAAACCTGCTGCTGACTCAAGTGCAAAAGCCCGTCTGTGAGACTCGAACGTCATAGCCGATTGTTTATTTTGCATGTTTTGGGGTGGGACGGTGGAGATTAAAGCTTGTTTTTTGTTTTGTTTTTTTCACTTGTGTTCAGTGGCTGCCAACAGCACTGCATATACAGAAATGTGAATTTGAATACTAAAGAATACGGGACTGTGATCGCAGGTGTTCGCTGACTATGAGAAGCTGCTGCTGTCTGAGAACTACGTCACCAAGAGGCAATCTCTAAAGGTTTGAAGAGTTTTACTTTTCTTAAGTTGGAGATTTTGCTCAAATTCATACTGAGATCCTGGAGCTTCAGGCAAGTTGGTGGGGAAAAAAACCTTCATTTGCGACTTGAAAAAACATTTTAACCCCCACTGGAAAGTCTAAGAAGCTATTATTGTGTTAAACTGAAACTTGTCTCGCGTCTTCCAGCTTTTAGGGGAGCTTCTATTGGACAGGCACAACTTCACGGTGATGACGCGCTACATCAGCAAGCCTGAGAATCTCAAGTTGATGATGAATTTGTTGAGAGACAAGAGTCTCAACATCCAGTTTGAGGCCTTCCACGTCTTCAAGGTAAGTAGAAAAGAGAGACAGGCTGCGCCAAGGTGAGTGATTGGAAAAGAAGCCTGATGGACTAAGAAGTGGCGTGAAGAAAAATGGAACAGTGAATGCAGCTTTTATAGGCATCTGATCCGACCCAGTGATTTTGTCAACTCCTCTGAAATGACCAATATTCTGATTTTGCGGGCTACTGCGGTTCTGTAACGTTATGGTTTGCAGTATGCTGGAGGAGTCGTGTTGGGTTTTTTTCACCCCCATGTTTTTCCTGTTAAAGTATTTCAAAGATGTAGAAAAAAAGATGTAGAAAATATGCAGAAAATTCCGAGTGAAATTGTACAACCCATGCTAACGAACCTGACACCTGACATAACAGGAAGTAGGAATATCTGCAATAAACAAGATAGTGACAATAAACAAATAAAACATGCACCTATCTAAATTTGCAAATGAACTTTAGCTTACCATTAACATTATGGATATAAAAGTTGAAAAACAGTTTGTAACAGTCATAGACAATTAGCAGAAATAGCAGTGGTGCTCAAGGCTTTACTTTTTAAATTTTTATGTTATCATTTACTTACTCCCGTTATCAATAAGCATATTATAAGGCCTGAATAGTATATTCCACACTGTTAATCTACTAGATGAATAACTGTGCTGTCGTTCCCAGGAAGGAAAAACATCTTCTTTTCCTCTTTTCTTCAGGTGTTTGTAGCAAATCCCAACAAGACCCAGCCCATCATCGACATCCTACTGAAGAACCAGACCAAACTCATCGACTTTTTGAGCAACTTCCAGAAAGATCGCACGGACGACGAGCAGTTCAATGACGAGAAAACCTACTTAATCAAACAGATCAGGGATCTCAAGAAACCGGCTTCCTAGAGTCCCTCGCTCATCTACCCTCCCACACTCTAGCCCAACTTTTTATCGATAGGAAAATGTAGAAAAAAAATAACCCATTAACAGTCATGCTATTTAAAAAAATCTTCAAGACATTATGTCTTTTTTTCTCTTTGTTGGTTCATTAAAAACTTGTGCAAGAATAGATCTCAATCACTGAGCTTTCTTTTGTAAAAAAAAAAAAAAAAGAGAGAGAGAAAAAAAAAAGATCATTCATGATTTTGTTTACTGTTTGTAGCATGTAGCGCCACAGCTGGTGGTGTGGGGAGGTGGGTTTCTGCTCTCTTGGGAGAACCAGTGCATTAAAAGCTTTTCTTTTTTTTTTAAATTATAGGCATCATTTGCAGATGAGCTTATTAACTGCATGTGACTTGATCTCTTAAAGTTTCAATGAAGCAGGTGAGATAATCAAGCAAACCACCTGGCAATGAGCAGGCAATGCCTGGGGGGGTTAAGGAAAGAACCAACATTGCCTGAAAATCATTCTGACAACAAGGAAATGCAAAGCATGGAAAATTAGATGCAGCTTGAAAGCCCAACCTGGTGTCCCTGGTACATCTTCACGCAAGAGCCTTCAAAATTAGGTTGGCCCTCCTGAAGTGCACTGAGAGGCCTCCTGCCAGCAACTAAACTGTGCAGAGAGAGCTGGAAAAGGACATGAACAGCATCACAAAACCCCAAAATGGCACCCATCATTGTCAGTCGTGCCCTTGATAGACTTGGACGTCTGAGAAAGGCAACGCCTTGCAGAAGACATCACCTGTGCTGAAGCTGGGAAACCTCTAAAACTAACAGGAAGAGACAGGAAGAAGAGGAGGAGGAGGAGATAGTGATCCACCAGATCCTTCAGCTACTGTAAGGAAGGATAAACACGACGGCTGCTTCACCTGCACAGATAGTATACAGCCTTAGGCCCTCACCAGAGCTTTCGTCATGGTGGCTACTAAGCATTTTTTCCAAATGGACTGAGTCTCGACTAATAAACTAGTTAAATCAAACCTACCAGAATGGGGGGATTTCCCCTGAGACAGCGAACCAGACTAACCCATAATAACAAAACAGTTGTGTTATGGCTGGCCACACACCAACAAGGAACTAAATGACAAGTATATCAACTTGGAACAGATCAAGGATCTGAAGAAACCAGCAATTTAGAGAAACAACCCCAACATGGCCTTTTTCTTACTTAAAAACGTAAAGGGGTAGGAATTCAGTAGTAAATCCGTGATTAATACTTATCTATGTGTGTGTGTGCGTGTGTATATATATATATATATATATATATATATATATATGTACACGCACACACACACACACATAAGCATTTTTTCATTCATACTGAGGTAAACTTGAGGTGTTCTGGGCACACGGTTTGTTCTCCAAGGAGAAATGAGTTAAAATGGTTTGTGATTTTTTTTTTAGGTGCTTTTTTTTGAGCCACAGCTTGCAAATTGATTTCTTACAAAATAGGTGAACCAAGGTGAGTGAACTGAGGTGGCACAAAGTCGCATGGAAAAGCTGCACTAAAAATATTTTCCCTCAGTGACCGCAAGGATCATTTGTGTCTGTAAACTATAGATAATATCTTACATAATAATACAAAGCTGGAAATTTAGAAAATTAAGAGGATAAATAAAAGTTCTGTATGTTTCAATTGATGTTGTTTCTTTTGATGCCTTAGAAAAGGGGAAAAATAGCCGTTACAATAGAGTAAAACTCCGCCACTGCATTCGGGATTCGTAAATCTACCACATGGGAGGATGGCTTTCGAGCCGCTTTGGTGCAGATGATGAGTCTAATAAAATTTGCCTCATTATCCAAAATTGCCAGTTGCCATGGGGAAGCTTTGAGGCAAATTGAAAAGACCTTAGAGTCAAGTCACTAGCAAAAAGGGCTGGTGGTCAGAAAAAACGTGTGGCAAAGCAAAGCAAGCTTTAGATATTTCTCCAAGACCCACGCTGGCAAGTCAGAGGGCAAGGAGACATAATGCAGCCCAGGAAAAGGTGCAAAAGCCAATGCGGAAGCACAAATGGGCAGGATGGATGGGCGACAAGATTGAAAAACATTGACTGCTATCAACCTCTGGTGCCCTTCCAAGCAACAGCCATGGCACCCTAGCAAAAAGCCCCAGTATCGGAGTCAGATACCTTCCTGCCAGAAAACCCCAATGAGATGCAGATCCTGCTAAAATAAAACAGCAAGCAAATCAGGCCCTTAAACTAGTTCCTTAAGTCAGCACAGACCAGCAAACCTTCAAATCAGGCACCATGAGGACACATTTCTGTCCTCGAAAAGATCCCTGAGAACTATTGCGGTGTAAAAAAAATGTGGGTAAATTCACAACATTGCATTGGTTTGTCATCATGTTGATGTTTAATGTACCATATGGCAAATTATTACAAAATGCGGATGTTGTCACATAATAAAATAAAACATTTAATACATTTTGTCAAATTACTGAAGTAACGGATTGTTATTATGTAGTGTATTGTTGTTTCAAGAATTTTATTGTAAAGCTGTTCAAACCCAAACTCGATTATCAAGTGTTAAATACAGTGATTTAAAAAAACGCTGTGGCTGACTGCAGCTGTTGAAGTGCCACTGTCCTTTCCCATTTCCTCCTTCAAATGATTATTAAATACAAAGAATAACAAAATAAATGTATTACCAACTGCTTTGGGTGTGATCGTGTTAAACAACATCAAACATGGAAAACGAATATAATACAAGATGCCTAATCACTTTGGCCAAACTCCACTACCACTTTTGTTTTGGACTCATTCGGCCCTCCAGCTACAGCCCTGAGCAGCTTTAGTTCCAGTCAGACAGTCTCCCTCCGAATGCCCGCTGTTCCACATCAATGCTTTTGTAACACAAAACAAATAAAAGAATGGTAATGCAATATGCGAGTATGTCATCATTTACCGTGTATTGCCAGGAATACCCGTCCTGATCTTTTAACACATTCAAAATTACAGCGTTCACTTCTTTCAGTTATTCAAGACGAGTACCGGTGATAAACCGACATGAGGCCTTGAGCAGTGGTTCAGTTGAAATGACAAGTCAATATCACTTGTGTCTTACAGTCCTGGTATTGAACTGACAGACACACTTCGATTCAGCCAGCATTCAAAGGGCAGGGAGGATAAAGCTGATGACGCAACACTGAAATCTACGGAGCATCGAAATTATTACAATAACAAAAGCAAAGCAGTGTGCCAAAGCTTTCCTTTCGTAAAACATCGGTTTTGAAAGTGATTTCACAGTAACAATAAAGACGACAGTACAACGATCTTAAATCTGAAACCAATCGTTCCTAAATTTCTTATTATGCAATATAAATATGCTACATTTGTGACAGCACGACATCTTCGATTCAAGTGTCTTCCACATGCCTTTTTCCCCTTTCAAGTTTATGAGTGCCAGCACAATTACTATTTAAATATAAGACTTCTTCTCAGCCTCCCGCCATAATGCTTACATCCATCCATTCATCTTCTGACGTTTATCCTGTACTCAGGCTAGTGGGGGAAGCTGGAGCTTATCCCAGCTGTCATTGGGCGAGAGGCGGGGTACACCCTGGACGGGTCAATAGCAGGGCTCATTACATAGTGTTTCGATATTCTGAGGAGTACATCCAATATGATAAATAAAGATCTGTTCAACTAAACATGGCATTGATAAATCTGACTTTGAATTATCAATATAAACTATTTTTTTAATATATCTATTTTTTCCTTTTTGTTCCTTTCGGTTAAAATAGTCCAATCTCCACCCCCAGTACAGTTTCCGCATCTTCCTGCAAGCCTTTTGTCATCAATGAAAGTTTATGATTATACGTTTTGAAGAAAACGCTCCAGAAAAAAAACTCCTGTTTCCCTGTTTCCCGCCTGGCCATGACACAAACAGACTGTTTTCAAAGCAGCAAGTTCAACAATCACAGATGACACAGAAAAGAGTCCCTCACAAATGAAACTCAATAAAACAGAGTCCAACATGAGAAATGAGCGACTTCAAAATGATGTGTGGAACGGACACGCCCTCCCGATTCTGTGCCCTTTGGGCTCATCCAAGTGTCCACATGTCCATTCATGCATAATCAAATGACGGGAGGTGAGCTGTGGGATCTGTTGGTGCACTGCTTCTTGTTGCAGTGACTCTCCTGCTCGGCCTGCCTACCGTGCTTCCCAACATAACCATCTGGAAGAGAAGATACAACTTTTACTCCTATATTCAGGATTTGGGGGCATTTAGAAATCCCTTCAATACTAATACCAGTATCAAAAAATAAATCACATGAAAAAAAAATACAAACACACAAAAGTTACATTGAAATTGATTAAAAATGACCAAAAAAATAAAACAGGAATTATTTGAACATAGTTATAATAAGTATTGAAGATGATGTAAATATATTACATATTTAAAAAAATCTGAAAATTAAGCAAAATAAACTACACGAAAACTAAGCAAACACACAAAAATCAGCTTGGAATTGATTAAAAATTACCAAAACCTAAAAATAAAATTATTTGAGAATTTTCATCAATGAATGAAAGATCAGATTTATTTTATTTTTTTCATCAAAAAATGATGAAAACACATTTTAGTTTAGTTCATAAAAATATCATCTTAATTACAAAACAAATTAGATGAAAAAAATAAACAAACAATCAAAAAGTGTCTTGAAATTGATTAAAAATAAACAAAATAAAAGAGAAATTATTAGAGAATTATTATAATAACCATCGGAAAACAACGAATACACTTTATTTTTATTCATAAAAAGATGTATCTGAAAATGTTGTGAAATAAATGATAAAAAGTAAAAAATAAACAAACAAAAATCATCTTGGAATTGATATAGATGACAAAAAAAAAAAAACAGAAGAGAAAATAATTAAGAATTATCATAAATAGCATCAGAACACGAAGTAAAGACTTTTCAAAAAAGTATTTTATACTGCAAATGTCAGATTGGGGATGCTTTGTCAGATTTATTTTGTTTAAATGTTCTTTAAGGGTTTTCAAATAATCGGGAATTAAACTTCTCCATACCCTGTGGCGGGTAATTGTGATGCAATTGATTTGGTAAAACATTTTTTACAAAACGTAATGATGTGATAAGAATTAGTACAAGTAAAGCAGCTTTGTGAAATCATTTAAAGGAAAAAAAAGTGATTTATCTATTTAAATTCATAAAACTCATGTCAGCAAAAATCCATCCTAATATCCAGTAGAGACATTGGTGAATGATAGTTCCACTATGGGTTTACCTTGAACAAGGGAGGAAGAGGAAAGAAAAAAAAGCATTTTAACAGACGCATTGATCATACTTACTAGTGATGAGCTGGGGGGAGGCTGGAGGACTCCTCTGCCACTGTCAAAACAGAAACATGTCAGATTGTGCCACGCTGAGAAGCAAAGACTTATTCTTTCCAGCCAAAGCAGCAGATTGTCAACTACGCCCTCAAAGGTTACCATAAGTCTTAGCACAATACCGCAATAAAAGTGGAATGCATGTCAATGCAAGAATTTTTCTTTTTTATTATCTAATTGTTTTTAAAATGTATCTGTTTACGTACTATGAACTTCAGGATGCCCTTCAGGCTACCAAACTGAAGGTAAGAAATGTCTCCTTTGTCCTTGTCCCGGTCCTGGTCGGAGGTATAGATGTGTGTGATGCCGGCCCCCCGGATCAAAGGAACACACTCGTCGCAAGGACATTTAGTCACAAACAGCATGGTGTCCTCCTCGGGTTTGATATCTACAGTCCTGAAGGCACCATGGGGAAAAACTCCAGTTAGAGACATTCAGTGAGATCTCTTATAAAGGCCTCACCATTGTTAGATTTGTTGTTTGTGTGCTTTTTTCCGCCATCATCCTGTGCTGACCTGAATGTGAGGGCGTTCTGCTCGGCATGGACGATGTATCTGTACTTGCGTCTCTGTCGGTCCTCCTGTTTGGTGTCCATGTGTGGGTACTCAGCATACTGAGAGCCTGCAGGGTAGGCATTGTACCCGCAACCCACAAGGTGCAGATATCCGGTTCCGTCATGACCGGACTGACACAAGACAACAAATCAACTGAGTCGGAGAAGCAAAATGGCCACACATACAGTTTGAGGCAGGGCAGTGGTTTATTCAAAGGGAGATACATCTACTGACTGCCGTTTCAAAAGCAGACATCATTTTACTCTGAACTGGAGAAAAATATGAAAAGGCTGACTTACAGACCGACCTTTGGCCCAGATAACAGCACCCACGCCCACTTTAGGATCCTCTAGAGAATAAAAGAATAATGACAAATATGCATTTCAGAGGCTGGAATCAAATAGATGACTGAAAGTGACAATGTTCGAAATGCCCAACATTAAAAAAAAAAGCAAAAAAACTTAAAATTAAATTTAAAGTATAATTGTAACTACTACTTGTGTTAGTCTGAAGATTATTGGCAAAAATTCCTCTTGTCAAAGCTGTGCTGCAAGCAAGAACATCCCACAAACAGGTGGGGACAAAGGAAGCCTTTGTAGGTAGTTTTCAGTAATCTTAAGAGTTCACAATCGTGTGTCACATTTCAGCTCAAAATAGAAGAATCTCTAACAAGGCACAACTTTGAAACTGCAGGTTTTGACCCATAAACTGGTTCAAATGCATTCTTAACTTACACCTTGTCCAGCGGCAAATACCCTCCTTTCTCATGTATTCATTTCAGTCTCTGCTGAAAAGCAGCAAATGACTTGGGGGCGCGGCATAAAAACTGTGCAAGAAAATTCAACTCATATAAACATGTGTTGAGGTAAAATCATTCTCAACATTGAGGTCTTGGTGAGACCAAGAACTGTTTCTTCTCCTGAGGCACCAGCCAGAGTGAGGTTTAGTAATTGGAGGTAGTCTATTGCAGAGTAAGAGCAAATCTGTTATAAATATGTTGAGTCAAATTTAATCTGACTGAATGTCAATAAGCCGAGGTCCATAACACCTTGTAAGATAGAAATGTGTAACTAAAGCATTGCTCAAATAGTGGGTCGCGCCCCCCCAGGGGAACATGCTTATTTTTGCTGCAGTAGAATAAAGTGTAATTGCAGATCCACAGTAGGTGTCAGTGGCGCTCTCATTGTTAGAGTGTGCACTGTAACTCTACAGTGCAGATTTTTTTCTTTCCACCGAGCACGCGCACACACGGTACAGAGCAGGAGATATGAAGTACAGTGAACAAACCTTCAAGAGACACCATGGAAAAATATTTAACTGGGATGATAAGAAAGGCGATGAGAGACAGAGATAATGAGACAAACTAAGGAAATATGAGGAAATATGACGAAGTGTATGTAGCGCTTGGCCTCACTGTTACTATGCTGGGACACGAAGAAAGACTGGTGTGATTACTGTGTCTGAAAAAAAGTGTCCTGAGTTAATGTTGCTGATCAATTTGAATGTGTTATTATTTTTATCAAATTTATTTTTCAGTATCAAATGGCTCAATTGGTCAAAAAAAGTTTATAGTTTAAACAAATAAGGATTTAATTTTTTTACACTCCCGGCAAATTGATGCACTTTAAATTTTTCTGTAAGACTAAAAAACAATGTTAATAAAGTTAGTCTTTGTTGCAAGTTGATCTATATTTCTTTCTTTTTTCTTTTCTTTCATGTCAATATGTATACAATGCTATGCAGCGGTATATATATATATAACAATTTTAGGTATAAATGATACTGTTCATAGTTGGGATGGAGAGTGAGGGGGGCATGAAATGTTTTCTTCTTCACGGGGGGGGGGGGGTGTAACAGAAAATAATTGAGAAGCACTGAACTAAAGAAAACCTGTTCTGTAGGCAAGCAGCCTCGCTTGGACAATGCAATGACGAGCCACGTCTTGAGATACGCCCTCTTGACTGAGGTTAGCAGCTGAGGTCTGCTCCCTGGATTAGACGGGACACCAGAAACAACAATCAGCCAGAGCAGAAAAAGAAATAGCGGGTCAAATCTAACACTTGTGATGGAGGAGCAGGTGTGGATCAAAAAGCGTCTCACCGGTGGAAGCCGTAGTGTTGCTCAGGCACCGCAGCCGCGACCGAAGCCAGAACTTCCACCAGCTCCCTCATGTTGTGCCTCAGGCTAGAGAAGTATGGCTCCACGCAATAGTTCTCGAGACCCATTTGGCTCAGGATGTCCCTGTGCTCCTGGGATGTTTCCAGCAAGAAGTGCCTGGAAAATTTCCTCAGGTGTCTCATCCGTTCCCTGGAGTACAGACATGATTTACACTAGTTCGCATATTTACAGAAAAGCAGTCAATGATTTAGATGAATGATGGTACCAATTAAGGTGGCGACATGGGGTCACCTGTTGAAAACATCTTCTGTGTCCAGCTCTGGTTCGTCGTCCCTGATTCGCTCCATGAAATCACATTCTCTGGATGTCTGTTCAACAAACTGTGACAGGCCAGGCGCCAAAGGCCGTAGCAGCACGCAGATGTGGGGGCGGCTGTTAGATTTCAGTTTCTCTGTCGCCATCGCGTCCAGCGCAGCCTCCTCTGTTATGCAATCCCGGATGTCCGTGTGGCTGTGTGAACAGTTTGTCGAGGAGGGTTTCCTCAGCATGCTCACCTCAGGGTCTCCAGGCCAGAAGGAGATCTGACTTACGCCAACTGGAAAACAAACAGTGTTTGGTCCTTACTCATAGTTACACACCGTAATAAAACATATAAAACAGTTTCGATAAACAAAATGGGACCTATGTAAGGACCCCATTTTAAGGCAGACTGTTTTTACGTCCACCTGAATTCAACCCTATCGAAAGTCAGTCCCCTCGTCCTCACCATTGATGATCATCTTGAGGCAGGTTGCGCAGGGTCTCCTTGAGAAGTAAAGCTCACAGTCAACCAGTCGAGCACCATGTTGAATTATCGCTGCCTGTCCTGCATGGATCTCAGATCCTGAACAGTGGAGTCCCAGCACTTTACTATCCCGCACCACCACCAGTCCAAGCCTTTGGATCTAAAGGACGATGATTGCAATTTTGTGAAATACATTCTCAGTGTGTGATAAATACGGGATGGGAAAAATATTAACCTTATTGTCACCATCTTCCTCAGATTGTTCTTGCGGGAAGAGCTCCAACCACAAACTCAACAATGTGAACAGGTTTATTTTTGACAGCCTGGGACTATGACCTGGTGGAATGACAGAAGTGAAAGAAATGTCATTTTATCCTTCCTTAAACAATAACAAAACAGTTTCCACGCAAAACCATTCTAGAGTAGAATGATCATTTTTGGGAAATTTGCGAAAATAGTTGAAGCAATTTTCATGCCGTTACTACTTGGACACTTTACTTCTTGTTGTGGCAACTGGACTTGATGTAACCGCTAGGGTTTTGGCCTAAAACCCTGGCAGTTATATTTTGAAAGTCCCCATAGGTCATCAGAACTGAAGAAGCCTCTTGGAAGATTGGTGAAACTTCTTCAAGAGGAGAAATTCAGGTTCAGTTGCCACAACAAGAATTCACCACGACCTGGATAACTGAGAACCTCCACAGACACCTTACTTATAATTTCATTTTTACTACCAGCATCTCCTACTGTTGACCTATTATTTTCATAATACTCTATAATGCTAAAATGCTGGGACAAGGCATTTCTTTTATTTCCATATTTCATATTCTATTTTGTGTATTGTACTTAGTCTTTGTTTATTTGTATCTATAGCCTCTATCTGCATATTCCTTCTTTTATTACTGTTTGCACACTTCACACAGTAATAAAACACTTTGCACACTGTAATGCTTCTGTGGCAATTCAGTTTCCGTGTCATGGGATTAATAATGTCTTTATTAGTTGGAATGGCTGCTTTGTTCAGAAGTATTAATTGCCACACCTCTCCCTTCAATTAAATTGAAAATGTAATTTTCAATCAGACTTCCTGGAAATTTGATATTTGTTTTTCTTCTCAAATACCAAAGATTCTATGGTCACAAGTTACTTCGGTTATTCAAAAAAATGACTTTGTCCAAATATTAAGTCAAAGATAGTTAGCAAGAAAACAAAAACTCGTCTTGGACGGGATGATCTCACTCAAAACACAAGTCGAAGTAGACAAATGCCGTGTTTCTCTGTATATCTCACCATGCACTCCGATATTTGTTTGGGTGCTGCAGTCTTTCTTATCACAGCCTGGCGTGGATGGGCATGGGTTGCCTGGGTTCTTTTTCTTTATTTCTTCCATCAAGTCTTAAAGCTACCAAGTATGACGTCCCGGCTTCCGGTGACAGAGCAGCAACTGTCCGGATGACCGAGGTTGAAAATAGCCGGGTATACAGTGTCAAGCTAGACAGAAAGGCAAATAGCAAATCCGGTGAATTGTTTCAGAATAAAAGTCCCACAGAGTCCAAGGTTAATGACAGAAATGACTAAAATGTTAGAATATCCCATTGACACTGTAAAATATTATTCACTTTTAATCATCTCGATCACTCATTTCCAACAGCCTCTTCGATGCATTTCAGCAATTGTCATGATATTGAGACTAGCCTAGCTAACGTAAAAGCGCAGTTAGATTTAGAGGGTGCAAAATAATTTGTAAACATTGGAAATCGTTATTTCACAGTTATTCACTCTTGACCAACTTTAAACTTCAAAAGCACCTCAGCTGTATTTAGCCTTGTATAATTTCTACCAAGGACACAAAACATTAGTCTGCTATTTTAAATGAGAAATGCTCTTACTCCTGCTCCTAACCTCCCACGATTAGCATCCAGAATAAACAAGACGCACTGAAATGGGCAACATGAGTAAAATAACTCAATAATAACAAATACGTAGGCTTTTTACGACTGGATGCAGTCAAACTGTTAAAAATACAACAAGCCGTCCCAGTTGAAATAAAATCTACCCAAATGCTAATCGTGCAGAGTACAAGTTAGCCTACGTTGTCATTGTGGGTTGAGGCGGTCCTTCAGTTTTCTTCCTCGGTGGAGTTTTTTCCAGTAAATGCACATTAGTGCCTCCTACTGGGCTTTTCCATTCAGCAGTGTTTAGTCATTTTTCACACTTTTGGGAAAAATGGTTTAGAAAAAATAATGTGAACTCTTCTTATTTCTTCGTGCCATTTTTTTTATTTCTAAATATAATAGTTATTCTATAATAATTACTTTTGTTCTATTCGATTTCCGGCTCCTACTATTGTGTCCAAGTGTTGTTGACCCTGAACCCCAAACTGCTCCCCAGGCACTGGTGGACGGCAGCCTACTGCTCATGGTTCATCTCGGGGATCAATAAATGATAAATCATTCAATTACTATTATATCCTATAATAATAATTCCACTGGCAAGGTGTGTGTTGCTTCAGAGCCTCATGAACCCCTTCTCTTGGCTGTACCTGGTAGAACTGTACAGTTTGGTACATTCACAAGGCCATGATTTATGCCCAAATGTTTTTTAAGAAATGCAAAAAGCATTTCAAAAATTTAATCCATCTATCTATCACTTTCTCTATTACAATCTATCATATTTTTATATCTATCATCATATCAATCAAATATTTATTTGAAATTAATAATAAAAAACGTAATTTTGATTTAGTCATATACACATTTAAATGTCAGGGTTTGTTTGTTTTGAATATACAGTATGGTAATATCTATCATTATCTATCATATTTTTATATTTATCATCATATCTATCAAATATTTATTTGAAATTGATAATAAAAAACGTAATTTTGATTTAGTTATATACACATTTAAATGTCAGGGTTTATTTGTTTTGAGTATACAGTATGGTAATGTACTGATAGGATGGGTTCTTTTTATGAGTGTAGGTAACAAATGTTCCCTCAAAGTTAATGGATGTAGACTGTTGAGAACCATCACACGTGAAGTTAAAATTCTATTAGATCCTTGGGGGAGATTTTTTCAAACTTAAGTGGAAAAATACACGTAATGGTGGACAGCACGACGGACCCTGGTGAGATTCCGACAAGGAGACCTTTCTGTGTGGAGTATGCATATTCTCTCCTGTGTCTGCGTGGGTTTTCTCCGAGTTCTCCACTTTCCCCCCACATTCCAAAAATATGCAACAGGTTAATTGGGAAAAAAAGGGAAAATTGCCCTGAATGAGTGAGTGAATGAATGTTGTCTGTCTTTGTATGTGGCCCTGCGATTGACTGATGACCAGTCCAGTGTTGGACCCCATTTCTCATTCGATGACAGCTGGGATAAGCTTCAGCCTCCCCCGTGATCCTGAGTGCAGGATAAGCGTCAGAAGATGGATGGATGGATGGATGGATGGATGGATGGATGGATGGATGGATGGATGGATGGATGGAAAAGGACACAGTTAGGTATGATGATATATGAAAATATAAACATCTAGCCAGCGATGCGAGCCACATGTTATCTGGGTAAATTGTGTCAGTAGGAATCTCTAACTGGTGTCCACAGTAACCAGCATCCAATTTGCAGCAACCACAGCAATTTTGAGCCAAAGTAGTAGTATATAAAGATTTACGAGACATAGATGCTTCAGAGTTTTGAACAATTTTTTAGGTGGGACATGTTTAATTCCCGTGAATGTACTCTCTGTATCATTTGTAACATGTTTATTGAGTATGTAAACGCTCTGAACACACACATAACACACAAAAAGTATTTCCTTTAAGTATTCTTACATTATCTCTTTGCATTCTCCAATAATGTTAAAAACAGATTAATACACAGAGCAGAGTAGTCTTCTGAATGAATGACAAAATATCACATTTAGGCAGTGATTGATGTATACTGATAAACTGCCCAGTTGAAAGAAATCCCAGAAGCTGAATTAAAAATGTTTGACAGCTGCTTGGCAACCTAATTTTCACGTGTTGCTAATTAAAGAACTGTAAAGGATTTGTTGGAATGTCTGTTTTTTCCAAAACCTTATTAGCAATGATCTTCAACGCAAGCAGAGCTTCATTGCAGGCACTCGAGATGAGAGACGGCGGCAAGAGGAAGCCATAACGGCCGCGATCCTGGAGCTCAAATGTGAATGAGTATTTGATACCAAGATTGTAGGCCCAGTCATCGGAACCACCCGGAGCAAGATCTGGTGAGCAAGCCCAACATCATATATTTAATATAGCAGTCGGTCTCGAGTGAACTTATGAAAAAAGTCAGACTTACATATTGTCTTGGCTCCAGAGCCATATCTGTATGTATTCCTGTAATACCTCCTTATTTTTTGTGCAGCTTCTTGGACCATCTCGAGCTTGAAAATAAAAAAAACGTATTCTCTAAGATTTTAATTGACAATCATAATGTGGAATGCAATGCATTTTTATTTTCAAACAGGCGCTTCTCAATTTGGTATTTGGTCCAATCATTTTGTTCAAGTGGCACATTCTACTTCCCTTTAATATAGATTTTTAATTTAAACTTTTCATCAAACATAAATGTATCACAAAGAGCTCATCATTAAAGAAATCTACCGTACATAGAATTATTAAAAGGTAAGGTGTTTTACCTAACCTACATTCTCTCCTTATCAGAATCAGAAATACTTTATCAATCTCAAAAGAAAAATTTGTTATCTTTTTAATTTCGCTTGTGAAGCCTATGGGACTGTTAATATACAGGATGATTATTACTGATCATTACTGACAATTATTACTCATATTTCCATGCTGGTCAAAGTTCTTTTCACTACAGTGAATTTATGCTCTGTTACTTCATTCAGTATTTTCTTATGAAATGATGATTAGAGAAGCAAAAAAGATGACGTTTCGACAAACAGTTGGTTTGCTCACCAGTTCACTGTGGTTCTCTGCTTCATCGTGGGTGCAGGAGTAGGGAAAGAGCAGCATCTGGGAGTAGGAGTGGATGGTGAGGTACAGCTGGACAGTGTCTTTGTGGCTGCGCAGGAAGTTGGCGACGGCCAGCGTCTCGGGCTCCGATTCGGGAAAAGGGCCACAGTAGATCTCGCTGCAGGGCCTGTTCGAGGCCCCCTCCGCTGGAGAGAACACAGTGACCTTATTTCAGTTTGGATTGACTTATCATCACTGATCATATCAATCTAATCTACAATTTTGAGTTTATTTTGTGCATGAAGAGAATCTATTTTAGAGTAGGTCTCATCTATATGTGGCAATTTTTTCTATGGTTTTATATGTAACTGGAGGACATTTAAAAGTGAAAAAGAAAATTAGCCATTTTTTGGGGCAGAAAATAACAAAGGCAAAGCCTATATATATAAATCAGTAACTATAATTAAATGAGGACTTACTGCACCAGTTTGCATCAAAATTTCTGTTGAGGTCAACTCCTATGCAGTTGCTGCCCTTGCTACCTGAACGATTCTTTCTCCACATTCGGTCCTAGGAAGAAAATTCATTGAATTCTGACTTAAATGTCTTTCCTGCCAGGTGAAAGCTGCTTTTACGTCCTCCTACTTTTGTCCATGTGTAGTGGTATCCGTCAGGGTTCATCACAGGCAGAACATACACGTCCATGTGGTCCAAGATCTGAGTAATATCTTTGTTTGTCCCATAAAATGACAAGGACTGGGGGAGACAAGGGAAGATGAACGACCACTTTGAGATACACTGAAAAAGACACCGTGAATGCATGATTTTAGGTCTTTCAGTAATTTCTGTACTCACATATTTTACAAACCATAAGCAGAAAGCAGGTGAGATCCACTCTCGAGCGTGTATTCCACAGTCGAGCCACATGGCTTTCTTATTTGGTCTGTTACCAAAAGACAACTGAATGAAAAAGAACATTTTTATCAGCTAATTATGAGCCAAATCAATCCATTTCTAATGTCAAACCACACGCGCAAAAAGCCATTTCTACATTTTCTGTAAGGAATGTGCGTAATGCCGAAGCGAGGCCTTTGTGGTTAAATCATTTCTTTCTTCTGAAAGAGTATAAAAATCAGTACCTTCAGAGCATAAAGTGGTCGCTTTTCATGCGATGAACCAATGAGAATTATTCGGACTCTGTCGGGGTTTTCCTGTGAGGTTAAATTTATCCAGAAATAGATCTGCAGCGGAGAGATATCAATGAAATTGTAAAATGCAGGAGGTGTAAAATCATACATGAACTCTACATCACTAATCTCAGCGAGTTCAATAGGGAGGTACATCATCCAGGCTGTGATATCTCTCGTAGAAAGTTGCACTGCTTCTTGGATCTCCTGTACCGTTCATCATCTGCATCTCAATCAGCTCACCGGTGTTTTCCAGTAACAGCCTGAAATGAACATTTATGCAAACAACAGCAGTTGGACCATGATATAATAGATATTGAGTGATTCCGTCTAAGAAAAGCAGCGCACCCGTGCGTTATTTGGTGTTTTTGTAGCAGATCCATCACCGCCGCTGAACTGTTTGCAGGAACAAATAGGTGAAGTGGACTTTCTTCCTTGATGAACTGAGGTGCAACTGGATGCCACAGGCTCGTCTGAGAACAAAATTAGAGGTTTCAATGAGTGGAAAAAAAAACCCAAGACAGAACAATGAATTCAAAATTATAACTATGAAGTTCTACCTCATACTGAGTGGAAATGTTCCTCAAAATATCCACTTGTTCCTGTGAGTTGGGGGTGATCGACAGGACTTGGTCACTGTGTAGAGATACAAGGACGTTCATAGATGCAGCGGTCTCACATGAACAATGCAGACCAACTCATGGCCCATTTGGGAGAAAAATTAGAGAAAAATGACATCTGTAATTACAGTGTTTTACCTGGAGAGTCTATTGGTGTCCGAGTGTTGTAAAGCGGTATAAATGAGTTAGTGTGTATGCATGTGTGTCTGCCCCCTGCCCGTGTAACCCCATTTGATGTACAAAACAAAAACAAGGCAAAGAAAAAAAAATACACTACTTACTGTATTTCGGTACAGTGTCCCTTCCTCAGGGCTTGGTCCAAGTTCATGAAAACAAACAAAATTAAAAGAGTCCTCATGGTGAAAAAAGTACAGTCAGGGAATGGCAGAAGTTTTTTCAACTACTGGGGGTTGGGAGAGGTTATTGATCTGACATGTTTATTCAAAAGTCAACCTTTGCTATTGGACAGATCTAGGGTATAGATCAACCAACATAACTGCAAGGGAGAAGAAAAGAATAGAAGGAGTTGAATAGATACTTTAGTGTCATTCAAAGAAGTCTGCTAGTTAGTACACATTTTGAACAAAATTTCAGTGCATTAACCATCGGACAGGTCAATACAATTAAAAATACAGGTCTGAAGTGTATACAACATAAGAATATGGTAGCTGAGCTATTCTGAAATTATGTATCCGGCAACATTAACCAAATTTGATTTCTTTTTCACATTTTGATAATGTTATATTTTAAAATGATCATCACAATCACCCAACGAGTCCTTGCAGTTCTGCCTCCTGGTCGGTAGATGGCGCAATAGTTTAAAAAGAGAAAAGTTGCAGCTCCAAAGGGGACAAAGATGTCGGCCCACGATCAGCTGGTCCTCTGTTTGTGTGAACTCACGAGGTAATTCGCTTGTTTTTAACATATATTATTGCATGAAATGAAATATATATCACTAGGAAATTTCATTAGATTCTTTTCTGATCTTGACATGGCTCTGGCAACATTAACTAGAAGCATCCTGCTGGCATTTTATATGATCTCATTTATTCAAGCTAACAGCAAACATTGCAATTTCTATGTTTTACTACGCACCTAATGTGTCACACTGCCAGTAAAGTAATAATTAAAAATAAGAGCCTTAATAGAACATTCATCTGCTGTGTATGATAGCAGATTTTTGTCACGTTGACTTTCGATTTTTTCCCCCGTGTCTTGTATACTGCTATTGTTCTCAAATAAAATGAACAAAGTTTTAGATTTTAGGATTTTTCGTATATCTTTAACTCAAGACTAACATGAAATAAAACATGACAAGATGAAAGCTAAAATGTACACGCATTTTAAACACTCTGTAAACAAAACACTCAGAGCTCTGAGGCAAGATTGTTAAAAACTAGTTGCTGCTTATCCCTCTAGGTTTGTTGTAGCAGCTTCATAAGATATTACACACACACACACACACACTTGATTTGTTTCCCCCTTTATTGCATCACAGGTTCCTCACACACACACACACACACACACACAATTACAGTGCAAAGTCATTACCATCCTCTTTTGCTTCCATAATGATGACAGGATTGAGTGGTGCTTTTACTCAAAAGTGTCTGGAAAGGGATTTGAATATTGTTACACTCTTTCACCTTCCTCTGAGAGGTGAAAGGATGATAGATGGCTATCTGGTTACTCGTTACCGAGACTGTCATCGCCGTAATTCGAATGTTCCAGGCTGCTGTGGAAGCTCCTGCTGCCTCTGGTCTTTCTGTGTTTCTTCCTGCTTGCTGTTCTGGTCCTGCTGTTGCTGGGGTTGCGCCTTTGGCTGCAGAGTATCAGGGCCGCGCGCCGTGCAAGAAACAGACGTCCCACTGTGGCCTTCTTCCACCCATACTGCAATGCTGGTGGTGGTGGGGAGAGGGTGCTCTGGTGTGCGGTCAGGGCTCTGCAGAACAGGTGAAGCCGACAGATCCTCTTTGTGTAAATAAAGTGAATTTATAAGATGTTTGACTTTTTTTTTTTTTATGCTAATCCAAATTTGAACAGGTATGCAGATATCAACGTTGTGATATACACGGGAGACCTGGATGTGTCGGCGCAGGAGATTCTAGATGGGATGCGACGACGGTTCAACATCGTGCTGCCTCGGCCCGTCCAGTTTGTTTTCCTCAGGCACCGGCTGCTTGTGGAGCCTGGCCTTTTTCCTCATTTCACTCTGCTGGGGCAAAGTTTGGGCTCCATCTTCCTGGGATGGGAGGCGTTGACTGAGTTTGTCCCAGACATTTACATCGACTCAATGGGCTACGCTTTTACCCTGCCACTTTTCCGCTACCTGGGAGGCTGCGCCGTCGGGTGTTATGTTCACTACCCGACCATCAGCACCGACATGTTGTCTGTAGTGAGAGACAGGAACCCCAGGTAATCATTTTACAGTTTAATTGGTGTTGAATCCATCATTATGTTGAGACAGAAAATATATACATATATATGAATGGAGAAACATTTGAGAACAGGGCTGCTGGATTACATGTTTTATTTCTAGTCAGATCAACCCTTAAAATGTCCAATGGAATGTAAAAACTGTTTGAGTAAACCAAAGTTAAGTGGGCAAATACTTCATAAAATATTAATTCAGGCCCAAAATTCAATCAGTTTATGACCTACAGTGGAAAACCAGTGTATGTACAAAGTAAAGACGGGGGCAAGGAAGTCTTCCTGAATACAATGAAAAGTCAAACACCTAGCAATGATAATATTAAGTCAAATGAAGTTTACCAGCACGCATCCCCTTTTTGTGATATTTTAACTTTTTTTTCTAAATGTTAACCGTTTTCCACCTAAAAACAACCCACCTGATCAGAATATGCTGCCAAGTTTGGAATTAGTGTTTGGAACTAGATGTCAGTGCAGTATTATTGACTTAGAAATGTCCCCTTAAGCACCACATGCTTGTATTGTGTCTGATTTAACCAAGTTCTGTAAAGCATCTTTCAGACCCAACATAGTGCAACTCAATAACCCGTAATACACACTTTTGAAAATTTACCCTCATAACTGCGGTGGGGCAAATTTGCTACATAGCTACTCTTGTTTGGAATTGATGGAATCATGACTTGTAGACCAGTTAAATCCCTCAGGAGAAACTCTGATACAGGTTATTGATCCTGTCCTTTTCTCTAAATGTCCAAAGTAGAGAAAGAAAAAGGGTGTTGAAGCATATTGACACATTTGGGCTTGATGTTTCTTCACATGTCCAGAGATTATCCTTTTGTTTTTTTTAATTTGCTTTAAAAGCTTCTCTGTCTTTTTGCACAATAACAGGCTGTTGGTTCGTATGCCGGAATGTTTGCTTCAAAACCGATAATGTTCTTATTGTTTAGACACAACAACCCGGACTACATCTCGAACAGTCTGTTCCTGAGTGCCTTCAAGCTACTCTACTACTGCTTGTTCGCCCTGATCTACGGCATGGCAGGTTCCTGCAGCAACCTCATCATGGTCAACTCGTCCTGGACGCTTGACCACATCCTGTCACTGTGGCACGCTCCAAATCGCACTAGCGTGGTGTACCCTCCCTGCAACATCAGCGCCTTCCTGGATATCCCGCTGCTGGAGGATGGCGATCGGAAGTGCCACTCCATCGTCTCAATCGGGCAGTTCCGGCCAGAGAAGGAGCATCGTCTCCAGATTAGAGCTTTCAAGGAGGTGTTGGATCGTAGAAAGCATGAGCCGGGAAGCAGGGAGGCAGTCAAGCTAGTTCTGATCGGAGGATGTAGGAATCAGGAAGACGAGGACAGGGTCCTCATGTTGCGTGGGCTGTGCCAAGAGCTGGGGGTGGCCGACAGAGTGGAGTTCAAAGTGAACGTGTCTTTCGAGGAGTTGAAAAAGGAGCTGGGAGAGGCAACCATCGGACTCCACACCATGTGGAATGAACATTTCGGGATAGGTAATATAAAAATATACTAGCCATTGCCACGCTGTCTTTTTGTTGATGGTAAAAACTGTTTCCCTTCCAGGTGTTGTGGAGTGTATGGCAGCAGGGAAAGTCATTCTAGCCCACAAATCGGGCGGACCCAAATTGGACATAGTCGTACCGTTCGAAGGGGGTCAGACCGGCTTCCTGGCTGATGAAGACAGCTATGCGGACTGCATCGAGAGGATCCTCGCTCTACCACCTGACAGCCGCCTACAGATCAGACGCAGCGCCCGTCAATCTGTGGCTCGATTCTCAGATCATGAGTTCGAGGCTTGCTTCCTGACCGCCATGGAACCCTTGATGGGGACACTTGAACGATGATAGAAAGGGCTGGAGACCTTTGACAGTTTGTAAATATAGGCCAAATGTCCAATGCTGATAGTATACGACTACTGGTCTTACTAGACTGATTGCGTCACATAGCCAACGTGTTGCTTATATAATTCTGTATTTTTAGATGTGCTATTGTAACGTGTTTCAATGATGGAGGCTGTACATTTCTATCTCAGTGACCGAAGGACAAGAAGGAGATTTTCCTGATTCCTGAAAACTAGGAATAGGTCTTTTACCTGTGTAATTTTGCTGCATAGTAGTTCACTTTACAGCACAAAGGTACCGGGTTGAAGGCTGACTGGGTTCCTTCCGAATTGAGGTCACACGTAGGTTCTGGTTCTGCGTAGGCTCTCCTGTTTCCTGCTGCAGAACAAAAACATGCAATAGGTCGATCAAAGAATTATCCATTGGTCTGAAGGGGAATGGTTTTTGTCTATATGTGGCCCAGTGATTGACAGGTAGCATTGACCCCACACCCTGATTTTGTGTGAATAAATTTAAACTGTCACCTTTTTAACACCCTTCAGTTTTCCAGTGATATTTGCACATTATGAGCCCTTGTGATGTGTTCATAATAAAACCAAATCGTTATCATGCAGAAAGCCAATCATGCCCATCCAGAAACTAAAATGTGAAACTTTCATCACGTGTCAGTTCAACTGTATGTCCCGTACTTAAACTCTGAGCAATGCTGGATTCACACCGTATTAGTGTATTCGAAAAGCCCAAAGATATTCACGGGAAAAACAGTCCTTTTTGAAATTTGGTTAGCATTTCAACAAGAAATGCTCATTTTCATATGCTCACATTTGAGGAGCATTTCAATAATAATGATTAAATACATTAAGTATTAAATGATTAAATACTGGATGTACTAAATGACTGAAGACATATTTAACATTAAACTCACAGTACAATGGATTAAAATTAGTTTCACATTTTAAAATCCTATGCTCCAGTAGAAATGAACAAAATATTTCATCAGCACCAAAAGATGTCACAATGATACTTCGGGCAGATTTTAGTATTTTAAAGATAGGAGGATATTGGTTTGAGTTAAATAACCCAACATAAAACACATTATTCACTCTGGTTGTCCTTGGTAATCTAAATAAATGGGTTCATTAGAGGTCCTGAGATTGAGGCTACACTCCAGATAAGAAACTAATCTCATTTTACTCATACTAATATGTGAAAATGTGCAAAATAGATGCCTGTGAACATGCAAAATCAGTTGATGAATATATTCATCCTGACTATTGTGAAAGATTAAACTGAATACATGATAGTTCAGACCGCTCCCCTCCATTAGACCCACACTCAAGGGGGTGGGAAAGGGAACAAATGAGGGTAAGCAAATAACTGGTTGAAAATGGAAGGAACACAAACAAGTACATTATTCATAACATTTTGATCAATTCTGCGCCTGCACAAATTATGAGAATTATTTTTATATATCAATGATGGATGTCATAAAAAACTAAAGAAAATAAACAGTTAGTAAATCTCTATCATTGTATAAAATGGTTTATCTGTAATTTTATGTGTGAGTAAACTTTAGTGCACTGAATTAGAGTTCAGTGATGTTGAAATGACTGGATGAAGGTCAGTGATCTGTTCAGAGGAAGGAGTTCAAGGTGAAAAGGGGCTGTTGGACTAGACCTGAGCTGAACCTTCCACAGTTAATATACACACACGATATAAAACAAAAGCTAATCATCAATAAGAAAAATTGATGGCCAATGAACCATTTTTACTAGACAGCCATGTCTCTGAAGTGGCCATCAATAGCAGCTTCTCATCAAATTTGAAATGGTATTCAACACCCTTTAATTTTACGGGTTTTCTTGCGATCTCAATTTTTTTGGAAAAAATAAAGTGAGGCTTACTTTAAGAACCATAAAAAAAAAACATCTTGTTTAGGTCTCATTGGGAACTGGCAAATCCGGAGATCGATAGTCCCGATCAAAGGTTGGGGCTGGAGGAAGTTGGAAAGAAAGCAGGGGAGGGATGCTGTTTGTTTTGGTTTGGGGTTATCGAGTCGAAGAGGCGGCGCGTAGGAGTGTCAGTCAAACCTATTTAAAGGGGAAAGAGAACCAGGACCCTCTACATTTGGGTTGTAGTCGAGATGAAATCCTTAGTGCTTCTTGTGGCGTTGGTGCAGGCACTGACATGCTCAGGTGGGTCGCTTTCCACATTAACACTTGGTGCTAAGAGAAAATAAATTAACATTGTTGCTCCTTTGGTTTTCAGCTGCCCCGCTGTTCCCGTCTGACATCGAGGGCATGGCGAGCCGTGGACTCAAAGCAGCCCTGGCACAAGTCAACTCTGTCTATGCTTCTACCACCCTCTACAGGGTGACACATGGGACTGTCAAAAGGGTGAGTCCGGAAAGGGCCTGGTTTTCTCCTTTGTAACTCACAGCTGATAATATTGTATGCGGCGTGTTTTCGTGCAATTTGATTCCCAGGCCATTCCCTTGGGCCAGAACACCTATGACCTGATGTTGAAGTTCACCGCCAGAAAAACAGAGTGTTCCAAGACTTCTGGGATGGACCCGCAGACGTGTGCCTTAAGCCCAGGCTTCTTTGTGGTGAGCCATCTGCTTCCATTAGGACCAAATTTGTGTAAAGTATATGAAGGAATCAAAAGTTACATTAGTACTACAGCTGTTGGAACGACTTAAGCAGTGTTAGATTAGTATCGCCTTAGAATGTGACACCAGTCACGAACATCACTGGGGATCAACTCTATAAGTGCTTGAACATATTCAATTTGAGGGACCCTGTCAGCCAGTGGTGAGTTATATCCTCTATTAGCACTTGAGCACATCATGGGTATCGGGGCATCATTGATCCTCAAAAACATTGATCCTGCAGTCGAATCCATAATAAGATTTGATTTGACAGCAGGATAAAAATCTTACTTTATAAAAAAAAAAAAAACTAAAAAACTTAAAATAAATAAATAAAAACAAAATTCACCCTTTTATCCAGATTTTAATTTAGCCATATATTAATAATTAGTTACTGGATTCTTAAGGATCTCCTATCCAATTAAAGAAACTCCTATTATTCTTGGACTTCACCTGAAATTTAATTTCTGTGCAGGAACATTTTGACATATTGCTGATCAATGTCTGTGTTGATACAACAGAACAAATACATTTATTGGTTAACCCTAAATGTGTGCATGAGTGGGTCTTCTAAAATAGCCATCCGGGGTATTTGGTGTGTACTCATTTATCAAATGTCCCCTCTTCTCTTCAAGCCTACCTACTGCCAGGCTCGAGTTCGAACGACCCCCACCGCCACCCAGGTGATGTACGCCAGGTGTGGCCACGACAGCTCTTCAGAGTCCAGTGAGGAGGTAAAGGAACTAGAATCCATCAGGGATGAGAAACTGTACCGGGGGGTGGGGTGACAGTGAATTATAGCGAATGTGTGCTGTGTTGTTTTTGACTTGATGCGTTTAATCCACAGTACATGGGCCGACACTTCAATATCCCATTGAATCTAGGTGAGCACCTTTTCCAAATACGACAGAAATCAACCAATGTCTGAATTTTCTTAAACCTACAATGATTACATTTTGAAGTGACTTCACAAAGAAAAGTAGTTGTGTGACTCTTCATAATTCAAATTCATATTCAAAAAACGATTTGTTCCTTGTGAGTAATTACTATTGTTGTTGTTGTCACTAACCTCTGACACGTTAACTTTCCAGCCCCCGCAGCACCTGCTCCACCAGCTCAGACCGGGCACGCTCTCCACACCCCATACGTGGAGATAAGCCCAAACCGCCTAGAGTAAATGTTCAGTTCACTGAAAGATTTTAAAGGTGCTCTTTGCAAAATAAATACATAAAAATAAAGGCATGATTTGTTTTTTTAACCAGCTTTTTTATCTGGGGTTTAATTAATTTATATCATTTGGTTTTGATATCACACACACACACACACACACACACACACACACATTTAGGACAATGTTAAGACCACAAGAGGGAGTTTGAAGTCCATCAAAGTCTAATTCTGATTTTGCCAGTGGGAGGATCAGAGTGCTTAAATGTCAGTTACTGTAAATGTCCTTCTTCCCTCCCTCAAGATACAGGTGATCCACATATTTAGAACAAATGAGGCCTGAGACAAACTGAGTTCTGGTTTGAACATTTATATTGTGTTTTTCAGTTTATATCCAAGAGGACACATTTACTCTTATCAGGAGCCACGTGTGTTCATTTTGGCCTGACACGTTCACATCAATAACTTACACACTGTACTGTAGCAAACACCTTATCAGGGGACAGTGATATTTGGTATTGAAATGGCACATCGCTTCACAGTGGCGATGGAGTTGCCGAGGCAGGGCAGGATGAAAGAATGGCGTGTTAAACGGGCCTTGTGTAGAACACCACCGAGGTCTCTCCAAGATAAGCCCGATGGACTTGAGGATTTAACAGACTCCTTTGAATTACCATGTAAACCATTATCATAGCACACTTTGCCTGACTTAAGCCAATTTAAAACTAGTTTAAATGGCCTGAGAAATTAACGTCATCCCGACGCACGGGTGCAGGGGGTGTTGTCGAAAATGAGCTCCTTGAAGGACAGCACTAGCAACCAAAAATATGAAGGCAACGCTGCTAGAAGAACCCTCCGACATCATTCACTCTAGATACAAAAACAACTCATGACGTAGTCCATGTGCATTAAGTGCTGAAGATATAATGGCACCAGAGAGGAACGAAAAAGGAAACGTACACAGTTGAAAGCAACATTCAGTCTAATGCCAGTCACATCTGTTATTGGATACAGGATTTAATGCTCTGTACATTTACCGGACAAACACATCATTTTCGAAGCGGGCACCTCGTGAAAGGGACGATGAGTTTCCTTCACATGGCCGAGTTCAATCTGTACATTCTTCCTCCGGGCCGTGACGCTATATGAATTAAGAAGGCGGCGGAGATTAACAGTAAATGAATAGCAGCTGCAAATGTACAAAACAAGGGTTCAGGTCCAAAAATCAAGCCAACACACGAGGAACTTGTAAAATTCCACAAAGACACACCACTGCAGGACGCCCCCCCCCCCCTCCATTTAAAGAAGTCCATGGCAAGCTTTGCATTAAATAAAAATACAACTGTTGTTCTTTTCCAGCTGCTTGGTCCAGATTCTGACAGGCCTCTGAAATGTGCCTACTTCCTGTTCTGACCTCCGTGCAAGACATTGGGAATAAGGCTTCCTTCTAGCTTTTGACACATTCCGAAACCATTTAGAAATTCTTAAGACAACTGACTTGAAAGTTTATGCAGATTTTAATCTCAAATAAGTTGTTTTTTTTTAAATTGCCCAACTGCTGCCTTCACACGAGTAGTTTTCCACTAGTTTCCAAATGCACCTTCCAATATACATTCCGTGCTGTAATAATTTTTTCTATGCTTTTTTGAGCAGCAATAGAAAGACTGACCCATAAAAAAAAATCCTTCCATAAATCACTTATTAAATAATTTTATATAAAAGCAAATTTACTTGTCCCTGTTATACATAGGCCTTCCTCAATGGTTAACTCTTTCTTCAACATATAAGCATATATACATGCATGCACAGAATGCATGTATTCATTGGGATTCTCGCTCACACATGCACACACATCAGAATAGCTTCATGATTTACAGCCTGCTGCTACTTGACAACCATGCAGTACCGAAGCAGAAAAAAAATCCTGTTTTATTTGTTTGTTTTTCCTGTTTTTGTATCTTGTACATGGCACAATTTTATGGCAAAGAAGCGGATATGTAGTTCGGTTGAAACCTGAATCCAGTGAGATTTGCACAGGTCTTAGCAGTATTTACGTCAATCTGCTTGGTTTACTACATGGGTGGGGTTTACCACACAGGGGCAATACCATTTTTATTCTCAAGAGAGTTTTGACAATATTTACCATTCTGTGATCTCAAACTTACCTGCTGCAGTTTAAATTATCCAATTGTTGTTCAAGCCCACAGATCTAGAATCCTAAGCTGACAGGAAACAGGAACTGAGCATGTTCTGGTTTGTCTTTTAGTATTTACAGTCTTTTATTACTTTGATTCCAAACAGCAGAGAGAATTCATGAAGTTGCTCCTGTTTCATTGATGAATGCTCACATTGGCATTGTCTACCCATAGTTTATTTATCCACTTCTGTCCTGTTTTAACACTCTCCAGTGAGTTTGGTGGCATCCCCCCGTTTGGGGGGCGCAGGTGGAGGTCCTCGTCGTAGTGTTGCATAGCCTGAGATGTTTCCAGACATGAAGCCGCCGTTGCCTCCGTTGCTCTGCTTTCCTTGGTCAAGGAGGAGCTCCGGGGGCGGCGGAGGCAGCGCCATGTCGTCCATTGTCCCGGCAGGGTCCAATTTGCCCGAGAGGCCGCCTGAGCTCAGTGAACCTTGCCGTCCTACCGACTTTCGCTTCAGAGTCCGGTTCAGATCCTCCAAGAAGTTTGGCTGGCCGGAGCTACCCTTGGGGGATGTGGGTGGAGGGAGCTGAGCAGGGGGAGAGAGAGGAGCGGGCTCCGGGGTGGTGTTGCTACGCCGCCCGAGTGTGGGTGGTGGAGTCTTTTTCAGTGAGCTCTTGCTCCAAGTAGAGTTACTGACAAGAGAGATGGGCGGGGGAGGCGGGGGGGCTTGTGGCTGGGGGTTGACCACGGCTACCCTCGGAGTCCCGCTAACATGGGCATCACTACCAGGTGGTGGGGGGGGAGGGAAGAGCTCTGAGGCTGGCGGAGGAGGTGGGAAATAGGTGCACTCAGGTGGTGGTGATGGAAAGTCCCCGCTGGATTGCTTTGCTTGGCTCACTTTGGCTTGAAGTGCCAAGGGCAGGTTGGCCAAGTTTAGCTTGCCCGGTTTTGGAGGGGCAGGGGGTCCAGCTGAGGGGTCCTTGGACGGGGACCCCGTAGAGGAAGCACCAGGACAGGGGGAGGAATGAGCGGTGTTGCTTTGGGGAGCAAACTTGCTGAGTAGGTTCCTCCTGGATTCCTCATAGGAGGCAGAGGAGTTGGACTTGATGCTGGAGTTCCTCTGAGGAGTAGGGGGAGGCCTCTTGTTTCCAAAGCTGCAGTTGCCAGAGGGCGACCTCTTCAAGGGGGAGCCGAGGTTACAAGGAGGAAGGGGAGGAGGAGGTGGAGCCGGGCCTGCGGCGTTGGCTTGGGGAGGCGGTGGCGGAGGAGGCGGGGCAGGGAAGCCACTATTGTTTTCTGGAGGAGGGGGGAACTCCGGAGACACTTGATGCTGTCCGCTACCAGGCTGCCACTTTGGTTTGGTCTTTACTGCAGGTGGGGAGAGTGGGGCTTTCAGGCTCTCTGTATTATTGATCGATGAGGGGGCCCCTGGAAATTGACTCGCCAGTTGTTTCACCAATGACGTGACAGGAGGAGCTCCGGTGGAAACAGGTGGAGGCTTAGACACGCTGTGCTGCTTGGGCAGAGTCAGGGGGGGCTGGATAGGGGTGTGGCTTGCCTGTAGGCTGAACTGCTTCTTAAGCTGTGCAGGTGGCGGGGGCGGTGGAGGTGGCGGAGGGCCTCCCAGGACAGCAGGAGGTGGAGCAGGAGGGAAGGGGGAAACTGGTGATATGGGTTTGGGGGCGGTGTGAGGAACAAAGCCGGGGGTGAAGGACTTGGGCGGTGCTGGTGGGGGCGCAGGTGGCGGTGGGAACTGGGATGGTACTGGGCACTGCTGAGGAGGAGGAGGTGGGGGAGGAGGAGGCGGAGGAGGAGGTGGTGGTGGAGGTGGAGTCGGGGCTGGCGGTGGGGACTCCTCAAGACCTCCGTGTGAAGACATGAGGTCACGCGGTGGGCTGGGAAACCTTTCCTTTAAGGCCTGCCGCAGTCCGTTGGGGTAAGCAGGCTGGCTCAGGGGGGCTGCTGCCTGAGGGGCTGGGGGGAAAGGAGGAGGCGGGGGAAACACCTCTCCATTGGACTGTGCAGCCAGATGAGGAGCTGGCGGTGGCGGGATAAAGGATGGTGGCGCAGCTGGGCTTGGAGGGCCAAGCTTTAACACAGCCATGGCTGACCCGGGGGTCGGCATGGATGGTGGTGGAGGAGGCGGCGGCGGTGGGGGAGGCGGCACGCTAGTCCTTGCTGCGATATGGTTTACATTGGGCTTGGTCACCTGCGCTGCAGGTGCTGCCGGAGGGGGTGCCACCTGGTGCGCTGCAATGTGGTGGTGACTGGACAACTTGTGGTTCGCGGCCTGCGAGGCCTTCTGATTCTGCAGCCGGGTAATCGTGCTGTACTTGTACATTGTCAAGGCAGGGGAGTGATGGAATACACTTTGGACAGGAGGGGGTGGAGGAGGGGGAGGCGGAGGAGGAGGTGGAGGTGGAGGAACTGGCTGCTGCTGCTGCTGCTGTGGTGGCGGCAGGGGCGCATGGTTGTAACTGCTGAAAGCTGATAACTGTTGCTGCTGCTGTGGGGACAGTAACGGTTGCTGGACACGCTGAGGCGACTGAGGGGGGGGCAGAGGGGACTTTTGAGGCGACTGAGGCTGAGGTGGGGGATGTTGTTGTTGCTGTTGTTGTTGTGGCTGGGGTAGAGCCTGGAACTGCATTGATTGGGGATGTGGTTGTGGGGTCGGCTGTTGTTGAGGGTGGAGTGGGGGCTGCGATTGCATCAACTGCTGGTGAGGCTGCTGTGGAGGCTGCTGCTGCTGCTGCTGCTGCTGCTGGGGCTGGGGTGGAGTCTGTGGAGGAGGCGTTATGGCAATGTGGTCAGCTGAGTGCTGGCTGTGATGCCGGTGGCTGTGGGAGCTGTGTGGCAGAGTGGCCCCCCGGGAGGCCTCCATCCTCATCTGTAAGAGGGAAAGCGTGTGTTACTGTGATAGACTTTTAATACTTTAGATACTTTAGACCTTTTCATTAAGCACTCAAAAGAAAATACGATATCAACAACCAAATATTATATATCTGGTCGTTAATATTTTATAATATTAAACAATTATTTTCAAATTGTTGACTTTCAGCATATATTCTCAATCTTGATGTAAACTGGTGGTGATGGAACAATAGATACAACGAATAGTGCATTGCAAATCCGATTCTCCAAACAAAACTGGTCAGGCCACAACTGAACTTACATTACACAAAAAGCAATGACTACAAAACAGTGGTGTGAACTTGGAAAGATTATTGTGGTTTTAACATTACTACAGTTTATTTCAATTATCAACATTAATCAGGCCAAAACCAACCTGTTCAAAATCATAATGGAGTCTCTTCTTAGTCCCTCAAGACTGAATGAGACAGCGTTCATTTGTCAACCACGTATAAACTGTTACAGCTGTTGTCAAACAATTTTTAGGGGTGTTCAGCCATTAATATTAAACAAAAAAACTACATGTTACAAATATTTTCTGTTTCCAGTTAGTTTCTTTGATGAAGAGTAGTGGATAACTAGTGGATAACATATCTTCCATAGAGACATCGTTTTCATTATGCTGGTTCTTGTTGCTATGCAAGCAATTACATTGTATTTGAAAATACCCAATCTATATATTGGTTTTAATTATATTTTCCTATTCTCACACAGTGTTGCAGATAAATGCGTCAGTGTGTATAAATTGAATGCATCACATCCAATCCTATTCAAATAGGTGAGCCAAATCATGAAATAGATGGGTTTCTGTTTTGATTAAAAAAAAAAAAAAACAACAAAAAAACATGCACGTGAACTGAAGACAATTTTCAGGTCTGCTGTATTTGGAAGGCGATACCTTAGAGTTTTCTTCTATCTGGGTCCCTCTCTTCCAGGCCTCGGAGAAAATGGAGCTCACCACACTCTGGGAGCGGCCATGACTGGAGCCTGTGTCAACTCCACTGTCGGACTGGCCTGAATGATTGGACTGAGACTCTGCAAACACAAACAAGGTGCTTTGAAGCCTCTTGAAAAGAAGAACTCCAAGCGACAGTATAAGCGGGTCATTTATTGTCATATTATTGTAATGAACTGACCAGGTATGCTTGCAGAACTGGACCCCGACCGGATACTGGAGGTAGAGAGAGAGGACCAATCATAAGCTGCTTCTGTCCTCTTCATGGCCTCCTGGTAGTTCACGTACAGCTGCTTCCCATACTGCGCATACGCAAATAACACAAATTAACCAGAGTTTCAAAGCTCTCCTTGAAAGGTTCAAGCATTGGCGTGGCGGCTGAAATTTCAGCCCAGAGCTACCTTGGCAATTCGAATCCCATTCACCCACTGGTGAAGGGTCCTGACATCATCGCAGCACAGGTATTTGATATACTGGGACTTCTTCTGGATTTGAGGATGCTGTACAAAGAATAACACATTTTAATTACACACTGCTATCCAGCAATAAATCATATTCTTTCAAGAAAACTATAACTCCTCTTCCATTATCATTAAATGATGACTGACCGACCACACACACACACAATTTGTATGTATGATTATACACTGTGTCTGGAGGGAATCTTACTTAATTCAAATAATTTGTTGTCAATTAAAGTTCAATGCAGCAATTCTATAAAAACTTAACATCCAATATTTTTCCTTTTGCAATAACTTGACCTGACTAAATCCTGAGATAAGATGGGGAAAAAAAACATACCTATTTAACTAAACGCGTTAATTAGGACCCTTTCCTGCAAATACATTTTTTAATGAAAAGGGCTGATGGCGAGGGAATCTTTTTTTGACTGTATGAGCTCCGCGTCTAATTCATTTTGACTTTCACAAGTCGACACCTTGAGCATACATCCATGAATAAAGTAGAAAGGTCATATTGCCTGTGTCAGGGATAATATGGTGCATTTGGGTTTCTATAAATAAACACTGCTAAACCCTACAGTTTCAAAGTAAATTAAAGCAATATGGATGTCTTTCAGGTATCAGGAATAATTCATTGCACATCTTGTCAACTTTACTGGAAGCTATTTTTAGAAAAACAAAAATCAAGATGCACCCTTTCACTGGAAGTTGTTATAATCAGGCTTACCTTCAGGGCCAGGCAGTAGTCAGTGGGGGCTTTATATTTGCTGCGGTAGTCTTGGCCATAATACACGTTAACATGGTCCAACTGCAGGAAGCACACCAGATCTCTGGAAGCCTGCAGAGTCGGAGACAGGGGAGCTTACAGGCTGTGTTGCTGCATGGTTTATTTACAAAAAGACAGGGATTGAAGGCAGCTGCCGCTCTGCGTGGCAACGAGCGGCTCATTAGACTGTCATAACTCACTCATCCTTCCGGTACGGGGGAATGTACAGTTCAAGGGAGAAATTCAAGCTTGGAAAATGCTCAGGTTTTCATAAAACAGCACAATTTGGTAGCTGGCGCCAGTTCGGACTTACTAGATGTGTGAAACTTTAGAGCACAGGAGAGGCAATGCTATTTCTGCAACAAATTCAGGTCCACACAGCTTTTAAAAGTACATACGTTTTCTATTGGAGAAACAAGCTCTAAATTAGCCAAAACTGATGACGCTTTAGGTTGTTAATTCAAAAATTTGCTTGCTTAGCCTGGAATCGAGGCATAATGGCTGGAGCTTGAGAGGGGCAGAGAAACAAGGCAAGATCTACCTCTGAACTCAAACCATGACACAACGTCTGCTGAAATTTTAATTTATCAATTTGCAATTGACCAACTTTGACTTTCTGGCTCATTATGGTTTTCCAATATCTTTTCAGTTTGACCAGCCGTTATCAAAGCAGGACAAAAGCTACTTTCTTAAAAGTCTGTTTTTGTGCATATTTTCGTACATGATGGTACTTCCATGCAGTTCCCTGGGGGGTGCTGCTGCTGTGTGGCTTCACTGTCTTCAATTTGGTTTTGAAAAATAAAACAAAACACCCTGTTCTGCAGGTTTACAAGGTTGAGGAATAGTGCCACCCTGAGTCCAGCTGGACTAATTTCAGCAAAGCAGGACTGGGCAAAAACACAAAACCCATTTAAACAACAGGATTTCATAAATTTTCAGAAAATTTCAAAATGAACTGTTTGGAAAGAAATCAATTTCTGATTTTGCTCATGGTGTCATATATGCGTGTGTGTGGGTGTGTGAGTGAGTGCGTGAGAGAGAGATGGGAGGAGCAGCAAAAAAAAAAAAAAAAAAAGAAAGAAAGAAAGAAAGGAAGAAAGAAAAAAAATCTGCACAATGGTGCATTCCTGCTCCAAATGTTTTCTGGAGCTCAGCAGGGTTTTTTTTCTTTCCAATTTCATCCGGTGATAAAAAGAAACAACAGAAACTTGGTTGACTAAAATTCATGAACTACTTCTTTGTGCATTTTTTTGAGTTTAAGTAAATGTTCCCCGCAAATGTTAATGCTTGTGATGTAATCTCTTTGCTTCAATTTTCATGAGACCCAGGAAGGAAAGCACAGCTGTTGCGGATTACTGAATAATGCATCGAATGTGTGTTGATCTAAAAATGACCTTGAAGAAAGCAAGACCCAAAAATAGAGGACGGAAATTCTGGTTGAAAAATAAAAAAAATGCATCTGCAGTGTCGATTGCGTTCAAAGTTATCAGGAAATACCAGCGAGTGCAAATATCATGTGGATCTGTTTCTCATAACCCCACGGCTCCTTTCCCCCCTTGTCATGTGTGAGCTGTGTGTCACCATCCACGGCGTCTCACTGACTTTGGCTTTGCCTTTGGGCACATAGTAGATTCCTGAAGCCCTGAGGAGAAAGTAACGTTTCTTCCACGACTTCTTTCCGTCTTCTTTTAGCCACAGCACACCCTCAATTTCCGGCACAGACACTGAACCGCCACAGAAGCACTCCTAGGGGGTACATGTATGCAAAAAATGAAATGTGTCTCTCTTTATAGAAAATATGACGGTCAAATCCGTAGTTCTTTTTTTTTGTCAAACAATCTCACCTCTAATAAGGCCTCTTTGTTCCTGTCAGCCATCTCTGACGTCTCCTTGCGACCCAACAAATAGTTCTGCAAAGAGAGTGATGTTAAACAGGGGAGGGGGTGAAAAGGACGGACTAAGACATGTTAAGTCAGTGGTTCACCTCGTCTTACATTCATTATTCACATTTACTCGCTTTGGAGCTTTGACCTACTTCCAACTCTCCAGCACAAACACACTCTCTTGTTCCCTCCCTGAGCAGTGCTGGCACCATGCATGGATAAACAATGTATTTGACTGTATAGCATATGCCCTCAGCATTAACACACTAAATCCACAGCAGCTAAAAAGGGCAGTCAGACCATGATCTATCTTTGGTAGAGAATTGTTGCTGCTCACCTGTGGGTTCTTGAAAAGCGCATATTTCTCGATGCGCTCAATGAACATGAGCTTGTTGTGGCTGTCCCGCGTCCAGTTTAGTAGATTCTCAACCAAGTTCTCGTGGTCCTCGAAAATACGCTCTGAAAGAAAGGAGGAAAGTGCCGAAGGTATCGGCTGTAAGGTTGATGAAGACCTTCTAGTATGCGTTTTCTACCTCAGACAATTTCTGTCTCTTTTCATAATTTTTGTTTCAGTTATTTTCACTAAGTTTGAGCCTGAGGTCACAAACAGTCACAGATGTGAATATATTTGCTCGTCTCCACCCCCACTTATTGTAAAGCACACACACACTCAGCTTAAATAGGCACATAGGTGTATAACAAAAAGACCAGCAAACACTGGAAGTATTGATGTAATCTATTTACTCAGGTAAAGGTAAAAATGTATAGGCACTCATAGTAGACAATGCAAATGTGAAACAGAACAGGTTTTCTGTAAAGTCTAATGTCATATAAATAATTCAAAGACTAATAATGATAATAAATGAAAGCTAACTTTCCTTCAGTGTGCAAATCAATTTTAATTTCTGCAACAAAACTTGAAACATTATGATCAAAATTAAAATATGAAAGTAAAATGAAAAACCAATGTGCTTCCTTGACAAAGAGTTTAGCGAGTCTCTGGTGAGAAACAAGAGACCAAGGTATTGAATGTGTTTTGAAAAGGAGAAAAGTAGAAAAAGTAGAAAGTACAAGTTTTGTTAAAAAGTAGGGAGTTCAAGTTGTAAGAAAATTGAATACCTTAAAAGTAAAAGTCTACTTAGGTGATAAACTACATGCACATAATATTCATTAATTTCCCTGCAATTGCAGGTTTCCAACAAATCTGCATAATCCCCACAGACATGCCTCTGAAGCAATAGCATAAACAATGTTTAATCGACTCAGGTGCAGGGCCATCTGTCCATGGCTCCTCCCTTACCCATCTGCAGCTCTGTGATGGTTTCAACCAGAGACCAGTCGGGGCTGTAGCCACAGTGGGACTTGTCCAACAGGCTGTCTAACACTTGTCTCACTGTCTGCCTTTCGTCAACCATCATAGTCTTGGAGCTCTCGTCAGACATGTGGACCCTGATCACCAGCTGAGGAGAATGGGATAGAACAAGAGGGACAAGAAGATGAAGGTGAACAAAGCGACACTCGTATTTATGTGCTTTCATGATTCGGTTTGTGGTCATTTTATGGGGACAAACGGGACATCAGTGCTCAGACCAGCTGGGGTAACCTGATTTTTGTCATAATTTCAAGCCATCAATAGAATAATGTGCATATTACTTTTATGTAATAAAAACTAGTCTCAATCTCATTTTGGGTATGTTTTGGGTATGCCATGAGACCATGGCAGTAGCCATAAAGAAAATCAATTGAAACTAATTCCAGGTGTGTTGAGTATATTTTCCTGTGAATCCAAGTAATCTATGTAAATTCAGTGATGTGATTATCTCGGAAGTGCATTCAAAAAATTGAAATAGTTTGTGCCAGAGTGTACTGTAAAAATATATCCTGTTAAAATTCATCAATTATTATTCCAATAACATTAATCTCAAGCCAAGAGTGTACCATGGGCTCATGAGAGTGAAATGTTTTTCTCCAAAAGCCAATAGAAAAGTCCTGGATAGCGAGAAAGATTAAATGAAGATAAACGTGACACTCGTGCTGCAAACGAATAAAGCCCTCAATTCCTTGACCCCCGGGTTGTCCCCTCCCACAGGAACGCAGACATCCAGTCACTATGTGGGTGCAGCTGATTGAAGAGCATTTTAGACCAATGAACAGTAGCAGAGATCAGACATGGTGTGTCTGACCTACATTTCTCACAGGAGACACCCCCTAAACCCAATGTAGCTTGACAGAAATAAAATAACATTTATGTTACACCAAAAGCCCTGCCATTTAAAAAAAAGAAGAAGAATTGTGCACCTCAGTCTAAGATACAAGATACAGCTAAAAGCAGAAAATGCTGACAGCTACAATGTCGAATCACAGCCCTTTGCGGTCTCACTACACCATCTAGCTAAAACAGAGCAGCTAAATTTCAGATCCAGTGTATGCATTAATGCAAAGGCCGACTGAAATGGCACTACTTGTGCTCATCAAAAAACAAGTAGAAGCGCTGCAGTTTTTCCATTAAAAAAACAAACAAAAAAAAAACCGCCATGTCCGATTTGGGTTTATGATGTCTTTGCAATGCCATGAAACACGAAGCATCGTCTTTTTCTGAAACATGCCTTTCTTGAGCCTTCCAATGCAGATACGCACACACACACACATGCGCTCGACACACATTATCAAACACTGCAATGACCTATTTTCTCTGCATCTCACTACCACGCTGAGTGGAGTTCACAAAGAAACGTAGCATGTGGTGAATGACAAGACAGCAATTATGATCTGAGTCAAGCTGGTCCTTTAAGCAATGAACTGAGTGAGTAAGTGACACTGTGCACACAAAAGAGGGGTCCTACCTTCTTGACTTGCGCTTCTTTGATTTTCTCCAGAGCGACTCGGATTTTCTCTGCCTTCAATTTGGCCGCTTGCTCCTCCTGGGTGGACACACGGGATCTTATTAACACAATTATCAATGGAGGGGATTAAAAGATTAACAAAAATGTGAAAAATTCTTTCACGATCCGTAGCCCTTGCAGCATCAGCTTCACGTTCAGGGTTTCTCCAGCCAGAACAGATATTTCAACCACAACTTCATTAAATAGTTATCAGCCTTCCTTGCCGTTTAAGCGCACATGACTCTGCCTTGCACAATGGCGCGGTATCGTGCGGGAGATTTCAGCTTATTCCTATGCTTTAAGTCGCTTACCTGGCCCCTCCAACAAGATGCCATCACCTCCATTCTGCTGGACGTGTACAAGTGGCTGTGCCTCTCTCGAGTAAATAATCGATCAGACAGAGGATGGTGCTAAATATTTGCTACGGTGACTTTGGTCCGCTCAAATATGGCGCTCCGTTTGCCGTCTACAGTGTCATATAGAGCTGCAGCGCTTCCCTTTGATCTTGCTATACTGCAGAAGGGAACAATAGTTGAAGATCCCCGAAGGGCCAAAGGGTGCGGATGAGAGAAAGATTGGTTCAAAAAAACTCCTTGCCCGCCACTTGCAGACGTGCCAGAAACGTCACGTTCCCGCATGAGTTCATTTTTTTTTAAGTCAGAAAAAAATGAAGAAAAAAAAATCTTCGCTTGCAACCTTTCAAAAGAAGTGATTCCACAATGATGCTTAGCAGGGGAAAACGAAAAGTCATCCGAGCATCGTCCAGGAAGCAGCAAGCTGAGGGTGCGACTTATTGACAGTGCAGGTCCACTGACTTGCAGACATGTAAGACTGAGATGAGCTCAACTTGACTACAACCCCAAGTGAGACAGTGGGGAGAACGAGGCCCCTCCTCCCCTTCGGTCTCCCCCCCCCCTCACCATCGCTCACTTCCTCGTTCTTGCTCAAACAGATGTAGGGGTTTGGGAGCGTGCCCAATGGATGGCGCATAATACCCAAAAAACAGTAGGGTAACAGTTGACCAATCAGCAAGCCCCATTTGCAAGAATCTCTATCCTTCGGCGAATCAGGATGGGGGCTGGGAGGGGAACCGTGACCAAATCTGGCCTTTGAGCTAACCAACAACGACAAGGATGGAGAGAGGAATTTGTGTGAATACACTCAAGTGCTGAATATTTGAAACCTCGTGTGTAAGAAGAGGGGGTTTGAGGGGTATTAACATCCATTCCTCAAGCCTCTTACCTTGACAACCCCCCCACTCCCAACCCCTCCTGACCTAGACAGCCACTTCCACATGACCAGCTGCAACGTACATTCCCGGTAAAGCATTACGGCCAGTGCTGTGTTTGGCCAACACATACTGGAGTGAAGTGGCGGGCTTTTAGTCAGCCAAGTGTGAGAGATACAACATGGGGAGGAAAAAAAAAGGGTCACTGAACGGAATTGTACCGTATGTTTAAGCCCTATAAATGATGGTATAACTGCCAGATCTTGTGCAACACCTACACCCTGTTTTTTTTTTTTTTTTATAGACATTAGTGCAATTCTTATTCCATGGCTGTTTTTTTCTCCCTCTTCGCTCTCAGCCACACCAGACACAAATTTTAAAAGGCTCTTCCGCCAAGTGTGGGGGGGAAAAAAGGCTTTGCACCCTCTCCCTTTGATGTCTTTCCACACTCTCCTGCCTTGCCTGTTCCCAAACCTCCTGTGCTCACACACTGACTAGCAAGCAAGAAAAGCACAAAATATTTTATAAGACACTGAGCTAAATCCGCGATTGTGCTTGATATATAAACAGAGAGAGAAAGAGGATTTTGATTGCGAGATTGGAGTGGACGTATAATTTTGTTTTGGGGTGTGGGGCCAAACAGCAACTACTTTTAACCAGTATATAATCAATTTTTTTTTTTTTTTCAATAAATAGCCATAAAAATAGCCATAAAAACAAAAACTGAATATCACACATAAATAAATTTAGGTATGATTTAATTCAGTTGATACAATCCAAATAAATAATGACATATAATCGATAATAATTGATTGCTACTCAGTGGAGTAAACTAATCAGGTTTGCCCTTTCAAAGCAATTGAATTTTGATTTCTGTGAGTAACTAACACATTGATCATACTATTCCATTATTTTCTTTTTTGGAGGTTTATTTTTTGGATACAGTAGACATGAGAACTTTTAAATTATCCATACAAAGTCTAACTGATTATTACCTCTGGCAATTTGAAGTTGTATTTGGGTGACGGAAAATTTTGGCAAAGAAATTTGCTTCAGCAAAATATCAAGCCCTAATAGGCCTTCCATACTTGAAACAGGATATTGCCCTAAAACAAAACAATAGTTTGGTCTGTAGTGTAGTAATGGTCGGAGACACAGAGACCAGAAGATTTAGACGATAAATAATCAAAACTCACAGGACGTGATCTTCTTATCCTATACGCTTGGGGAAAGAGACCCCAATATAAACCAAGGAAGATTCTGTCTGGCTGAGGTCATTGCGATTGCTAGTTGGGGTTGCCTTACCACCTCTTTCTCTCTTTGTCTGCTTGTTCTGCTTCAGTAAACTGGCTATGACATCCACTGGTTCACATCCATGGTACTGCAATTAACTCCAATTTATGATCATTGCATGATTCTACCCGATATTTCCTCCTTTGTCGCCATGGAGATTATCGGCCCATCATCTCCAGATTTCACTAGTGAGCTCTCTGCTCATTGATGGTCTTCTGGCTGGATAGTCACATGCATGGGAGGTGATACCCTACAAAGTGATTGATTCCAGATCCTTGCTCTAGCTCTTCCACCTGATGTTCCTGAGTCAAATGGGGGGCAAATATTTTATTATAGTAGTTGCTAGCCCAAGGACAAGTCAACTCCCTCTGCTTAGGGACCTTTTTTGGACACAGAGGGGTCTTTCCCCATTTGCCTTAAACCAGCATTTTCTGTGATAGTTGTTTGTACTGTATTTTGAGAGGTCACGATAAGGCACAGATGTGAAAGACTGCCTGTTTCAACACACCCACAATAGACATTTTCACATTAATAAAGAGCAAATTAAAGAAAAGGTAAAATTTTCAATGAACTCGAAACCTAAGTGCAAAAGACAGGAGCAAACAGAACAAAGTAGTGTCAAAAATATGACAATCTGAGATAGTGAGTTGCAATACTGGTAACTTGTCAGGGAAATACCATTATGGTGCAATATTTTAAATTAATGGCCTAACAGTTTAAATCGTGATACAAATGGTTGATGAACAAACAAATCTCAAAAGGGAAAGAATGATCGGAATATAAAAGCAGACAGACAACATTTTGTAAATTTAAAATACCAAAAGGGAGCAAATCGGAGAAATAAAACACAAAAACAGTGTTTTTTCCCATTTGAGTTGCCAGTTCATTCAAACGATTTCTTAATAAGTCTAATTTTAGACTACAGATTGTTTTTTGTCATGTGTCCTAGAGCCAAATAAAAATCTTACACCCCATGAAACCCCATGTTTCTGATGTTTTAACAAAATCAAAATGGGCTATCCAGCTCACATCTTCCATTTCCTGATCATCGTTTAGCTACTTAACAGTTCACTGAGAGTAGACCTGTCACCTGGAGTCAGAGAGTAATTTCCCTCTGCCTGCTTTCTCACATCAAGTCAGCAAATGAGCAGTTTGTGGTGACATGCAAAGCAGCGTGGAAAGCGGTGCACCTGGTCAAGAGAAAACCAATATAAAGCGAGTGAATGAGAAAGTCACCTTGGTCAGGAGGTGAGAAGGCTTTCCAGCTATGCTTTTCAAAATGAGCGAGGTTTCTCGGTCCAAATAGGAGTGCTTGGGTGAGGAGAGAAAATGGGAGCAGAGAGACAGAAAAAAATGAAGTCAGTGCCAGATTGTTCTTGGTGGCTTGCGAGTCACAGGTGTTTTGATGTCTTTGTATAAATAAGGGTGGAAGCAAGAGAGGCTCAGCAATTGTGTTTTTCATTAAAGCTGCTGCTGTGGATAAAAAAAAGCATTGATTGTACATTTAGATACAAGCAAACTTGGCTGTAATACATGTAGAGAATATGTACAGTACATCATTCTGGCAAGCTGCACAGCCTACAACCAAATCCTCACTCCTGAAACTGTATGAATAGACACATGGCTGAGCTATATTTATTTCATCGTCTACAATCAACAATGAGGCAAAAATTATGGTCTGGTATTTCTTTTCAATTTTCTTTGCCAATGTAGTGCTTCCTCTTAAGCCAACTGGAATGGCAAATTCATATATTCACTTGAAATATACTCCAAAAGTAAATTAGTTTGAAAAGTAGCAACAAAATTTGCCCCAAAATTTTCATAGAAATTGACAAAGAAAAATATCCCGGTGCTTCCTTTAAGTCTTAACTAGTTACCTAAAATAGAAAATCAGACACAGAAAGTGGGTAATCATCTTCAAGAAGTGACAATATGAAGCATAGGAATTATGCTTATGCCTCAGTATCAAATTTAACAGTTATGTTATTCTATAGATAAAATATTGACTTAAGAGAACCAGAGTGTACTTATATCTTATCAGCATCTTGACATGACAAGTCAGCTGTGCATTTTTTCTGTTTGAAACAGCCAAACTGCCTATATGCTTGCATGGGCACATACACGCACCCCACACACACACACACACACACACACACACACACACTTACAGTGGCCCGATCCACTTCACACCCCCGTGATGTGAAGTCAAGCTGCCGTCTGGCTGTTTTACCATTGGCCCACCGCAGTGTGACATGCTGGGAAAGTCAGGAGGTGCAGGCAAAGGTGTGTGTGTGGACAGAGACCACAGGTAAAAGAAGGGATGCAAACACAGATAAAAAAAAAAACACATGCGTTGCGACAGGCGGCATGCATTTACCTATCAAAGCTTAACCTTGTGTTTCTCAAGTGAAATACTACTTACCTACTTTTAATAACTCCTTTTACTGATAGCTCTCCTGCTTTCCCTAGCCTAGGACCGGGCAATATTTCAATATACAGTTTTGCAAATAGAACTTGGCTGTGATACTGAATTGACGTGAAAATTCCAATGCAAAGTTTTATCATATCACTTTGGGTCCAGTTTGTTGTTCTATGAAATTTTATTTCATCCTTAGGAAATTGCTTATTTTGCTATGATACATAGATTTCTAAATATAATGTGTATTTTTTGCCTTATATTGCCCGGCCCTATTAAAGTACACGCTCTCACTGGCAGTCAAAAAGTGGTTAGTAAAATACAGGCAAAAGGGAAAAGATGTTAACATTGTAATCCAAGTCACATGTCGGAGCCTAACAGGAGATTACAATGTATTCATTTACACACCAACCAATGCTCAATACACAGGCGGGTAACACAGATTGATTCCCTGTGTCATACAAGTGTCACGTTATATGGTTGAGCATGCATGACACAAGCCGGATTGAGGTAATTTCAGCCAGCTCATGATTCTTTTTCTGATAATGGAAAAAAACAAAACTAGACTGAAGTGAACCATAACCTGATTCCGACACATTGCTCTTATCAATTCCCATGGACATGTGCACACTTGCACTCGGACCTGCCAACCTTGAAGTAAATGAACTGTTCAGCGTTTGGTATGTGTACCAAACGCTGTGCTTTATTTTATAGTACAGCTTATCGCATGAACACTGCTGTCTTAATGCCACCTTTAAGATGAGGATTTTTGAAATGTTCAAAAAGAAAAAGACTGGAAAATGGGAGATTGTCACACTCCTTGATCTCATGATGGTCTTGAGATGCTCAAAGTTACTGAATCCTGCAAAAAAAAAAAAAAAAAAAGAAGCTAATTTTATGTGACTAAGTGCTTGATTAGCTGTCTCCCTTTTAGACCCACGATGTCAAGATGCAAAGTTGCTTTGCTAAAATGTGTACCGGTTGGCAGGTCACCACACTTCCCTCACATGACATCAACCTCCTTTGTGTGTGTGTGTGAGTGTGTTTGTGTGAATGCATGCATGTGCATTTTGGTATCAGCAACAGCCCTACCTCAGTGCTGGTCTGATTTTGTCCTTGTGTGCTCGGGCTGCTCCTGCCCTCCACCTCTGCTCCTGTCATCACTTTGTCAATGTCCAGCGAGTCCATGCTGGATGCTGAGGCACATGCTGAGTTTACACTGGAGCGCTGGGAGGGGGCTTCCTGCTCACTGACTGCGCCCACTGAACCCGTCCTGCGGTGCTGCCCGCCACTGGAGGACCCTGATGAAGGCCGCCGGATAGTTGCGGAGGAGTAAGAGGAGGAAGAGGAAGAGGAGGAGGAGGTCTGGCGTGCTGCTTCGTCCATGCTGAGAGAGGCCTTCTCCAGCTGAGAGGTGATGTCATCCAGGGAGATGTTGGAGGCTCCAGGGCGGCTATTGATGCTGCCGCCCCGCACTGTGTTGGCCGGTGATGCCCTGGTGCTGCTGCTGGTGCTTCCTGTTTGCCAGCAACATTTAAAGATCAGAATAAATAATAAATTAAAATATCTTCATTTTTCAGCATAATCCGCAATAAAGAAATTTTTGTGTTTGGTGAAGATCGCCAGAGAGCTGCTTTAAATTTTCCAAACCCAATGCTGCCTCCTGATCTTATTCCTGTTTTAATTGTTTCTAATTTCTTGGTTCTTTTATGAAAGGCAACATAAATGCTGGGTCTTTGTCCCAAATAGTGAGGGTCAATACTTTGAACTATCACCACGTAAATGTGATACTCACAGAAAAACACAGGATGAAATCTAGAAATAATCTTTGTGTTTTAAAAACTGCATCTCCATTTTGAAGTTTTGTTCCATCATGACAAAATACAACTGAGAAACAAGCAGTCTGATCATTGAGGAAAAATGCAATAATTATTCAAAATATTTACATGATTCAGCGGTAACAGTAGGTAATCAATTACCAAATATCTTGTAATATCTTAAAAAAACATTGAAATTTCATAGGCCACAGTGTTTCTCTTTCTGGGCAAAAATAAACACTGGAGAAGGAAAAAACAATGAGTTTTCTACATAAAATGAGGTTAAAATCCATTTCAGTTGCACTTAAAATACATATTTTCTTCTATAGCTTCCAATTTTTTGTCATCAGATTACATTTATGTCATCAAATTAAATAAGAAAAGTGTTTTATCTAGTATCGTTTCATTATAACTAGCAAAGTGCATAGCAGGGTTTAAAAAGGTTATTTATTTTTTTCTCCTTAAAAATTCTCCATGAGCTACTTTTACTATCCCTCAGTACCTCCACTGCTTCCCCCACCACTGGTGCCGGTATGCTTGGTGCTGGCACTGCGCCCCCCGGCGGCCCGCTTGCTTTGGCCACGAGATGTGGAGTTCGGTTTGGAAATGGTACTGAGCTCCTGTTCAATGGAGCACAAGTCGGCCATCAGAGCATCCAGGTCTACGGTGTCTCCCTGGTTCAATGCCTCTGCAGGTGGCAGTGATAACAGACAGCAAAGCATAAGTATGGGGAGATAATCATTTACTGTGACTTTATTTAATCTATACAGATTAATGTTGACAAAGAACATGAATAAAGGCTCACCATTTATGTTATACATAGAGAAGCGGTAAGAGAAGTTGGCCATGTTTGTCTCCTGCCTGAGAGGAGGCTTCTGTAGTGCTTTTTGGGGCCTGCCATCATCTAGACTCTACACACGCACACACACCATTACACACAGGCACACACATCAGGTGTGAGGCACATATGATGCAGATATACACACATTACAGTCAGAGCATATCTGCCATGTCACACAGGCTTGCATAAAACAATACAAAGTGGTGGTAGGAGGGCGTTGCTAGGATACAGGAGAGACAGAATTAGCAGTGTTAAGGTTGCCATGGACACAGCCCCTTCGTCATTCTCCGCTCTACTACCTGTGTGAGTCAGTATCTACGTATCCAAGCACCCTTGTTGTTTGTGTGCGTTAACCTGTGTGAGCTTGTCTAGCTCTCCCAGCCAGGCTCCAAACATCTTGTCCAGGTCCTGGTCCTCCTTATCGCTATCCTCCTCGGCTCCATGGTCCAACTCATCGTCTGACACCTGCTCCATCTGGATAACCACAAATACGCCGTATTGTCAATTCACAAAAATTCATGCAGATCACACCCACATTACAGGAATGATATAGCAGAGCGGGGATATCATTTTCATTGCATGCCAGCAGTACTTTTGGTTACCATAACAACCACTCATGGACCCCTAAAAGACACCTTGTATGATATTACTGGTTAAATGCTCCATACAAGAACAGTATGCTTTTTGTTCACTACTGACACGTTTATATTTCCGGAAAATAATCCAAAACAGAGAAAGGACATACAATTGGCTATCCGCATGTGTCTCTACCCCCCTGAACAGCTTCGAGCAATTGGCTTTACTACTGATATGGCATCAATCAAAACACTGAAAAACACAGGGAGGTGCACGGAATGCTGCATGAAAGGTGAGGATGCTGATGAAGATTCCAGCGATCAAGGGTGATGGCAGAGCTCCCTCTATTGGATATAAAGGAAAATGGTGAGAACTGCAACACGCAGCCACAAGACTGATAGTGTTTCACAATTATTTTATTAGAACATGTGATGGTGTTGTAAAATTCAATTCATGGACTCACTTCTAATTTAGACAGAAATTGGAGTCTGAGGTTTGGTGTATTTACTGAAAATGTACATTGTGACACGATGTAGCAGAATAAATGTAATTAAAATGAAGTGAATATCTTTACAAGCTCCCTCTTAGATTCATCTGAATTGAAATGAAAAGGATACTGTTGTAAAGCAGGCCTTAACTGTCTTGCAATACAATGGGAGTATGGATAATTTAAAGTATACAAAACTGGAGTTTTATATCAAGGAAAGAGACATGTAGGAGACCTGTAGTCCCACTGAGTACTGCTGAACATCTCTGTTTCCAATCGTTCTGCAGTCTGCAGAGCGCCGACACAGTTTAGACAATCTGATACTATCTAACCTGTGGAATGAGCAAACACCCACACATGCCAACTTACATGATGAGGAATGTGGTCTAATCTGGTGATTCATGTGTCAAGTGGAAGAGAAGCAGAGCCCAGCACAGGAGTCATGCATGGGACATCTGGTCAGATGCCAGAAGAAATGTGGCAAGTGCACAAGCAAAAAAAAAACAAAAACACAAGATTGTCACGCACAGACTTGATAAAAAAAAAAAAAAAAAAAAAGTAAAAAAAACACATTTGTATGTGTCAATAATAAACTTGAGTCTCGGGGTTAAGTGTTCTCTGCCTCTCTCATGCAGGCCTTCCTTCAAATGGTCCACAACTGCAACACAGTCTGGTCAGATGCAATAGTTCCAGGTAATCCCGCTGATGTTTTGTTGGGGGTGTCGCTCCCTCCTATTGTCCATGCTGTGTGGTGTCAGTCAGTAGTGGAGACGGTACCAAACCGGGATTAACCCCTGGATGACCCCTATTCTTTTGATCCAACAAAACTGCTCTTTGTGCCTGCATATGTGCATGCGAGTGGTGTTTGCATCTATGTGGTTAAAATGGACCAGGTAATAGAGATACCAGCATTACATGTTGTCTCAGTGCAATGTCATGTTGTTGATTGGTTAAATCTAAAATTATGCCTAGTGTTTTATATATATATATATATATATATATATATATATATATGTATATACACATATATATATATCTCCATCGAGACATGGATCACTGTCTGGTAATGATCTTGGGTTTGCTATTTTAATTTCAATAATTATTTGCTTATTTTGTACTTGACTCACTCTTTGATTATCATCTCACTGATGGGAAAAAATCTTGGGAGTAATTTAGATTACTCCGACTAAACAACTGGCTAACCAGTATCTGGAAATATCCCCAAATCAGCCAAATCGATTTGATAGCAACCTTCGCAAATTGTTTACCTGAAGATCCATATGCTATGGCCTCACAGATGTTCACATCCCAGACCACACATGTGTTCCACTGCATAAATTTGCCGCATACCTGCAAATACTGCCCCCCTGTAGCCTTAGCCTGTCAAGTCCAGTCTGTGTGTCTCAGCAGTGGAGGTTTAAAGCCAAATTTGCCTTTGGCTGATGAAGGATAGTTTCCTGCTTTGGCTTTCACATCAAATGCACAGGGAACATGCACTTGCCATTTTGTTAAAAAAAAAAAAAAAAGGAAAAAGATGAGCTGAGTGTGTATGTGTGTGCATGTGCATGAAATCTGTCCTGAACATGTGTGGGAGTAGGGGAAAGGAAATGGCCAGGATGTGCACGATTCCTCATTCCTCTCATGGCCTGTTTTTTGACAGGAAAACTCCAGCTGTCCTTTAAATGTTTATTTAACCACTTATTTTGGGGCAGGAGGGCCGGCCAAAAATTCCAAACACAGAATCCCCATGTGATATAATACATTTTGCTGTATCAAATTTTGTCATACACAATGACCCACTGTCTGAGAATATTGTAGCTTTTCTCTTTTGTTCTCAGGTTATCATTGTTTTGAAAATAATGGGGAAATACAACAGGTAAATGAACTGTAACTGACCTTTGAAAAAAAAAACTTAAGTCATGCAGAAATGTTTAAAAACAGCAATAATGCTTAAAATTGTGCAGGAATTTCCAAGAAATAATCCAAAAAATATCAATCAGCAATAAATGAAATTCATTGCAAATTAATGTTTTTAATGACATAACCTCTGAATTCTATTTGAGTTAATGTAGAATTAGATGCTAAATCGCTGGATACAGGGGGCATACTGTGTACTGGTGTTCCATCTCCCATGCTTAAGCAGATTCATATGACAAAAGGTTGCGGACAATCATGATATTTTTTGCCCACAATAATTCAGTCACTGGGTAGATATGTGGGTAAAAAGGGAGTTAAGGGATACTCAGCCTCTCTCTGCCTGTTGTTCTTGAGTCAATGGTCAGTTTGCCATCATTTAAATAGCCTTATTTTTCAAGACCATTAAGAGTCAGCCACCTCCACTTCTTCAGAGTCCCACAAAGAGATCTCTGGGGTTCTCTCATGGAACGAAGACAAGAAAAGGAAATGGCTGAAATCCAATGAGCTTGCCAGTAATGGATTTGTATTTCTCTGAGGTGCTTTAATATGCAAATATACAAGTAAGAATTGAATAACACTATGGGATGTTTTCAACAGCTGTGTTTAAATAGCAATAATCCTGCAGCCCTGCAATAGTCATGTAACTCCAAGGATATGAAAGTAGAACTGAAACAGAGACAGAAAGAATGTAACTGCATAAGACAGGAGCCCTGCTTCAACACTGGGACAGGTCTAAGTGAATTACCACCTGAGGCCCTGCTTTTAAGCTTTTAAAGGATGACCCAGGAGAGGAGGCGGGTGGAGGGTGTGTGAGTGTGTGTGTGCTATCGCAAATCACAAAGCCTTGGCCTTTTTCATCCTCTGACACCGCGGGGGTCCATCTCTCTAGTCCGAGCGTGACCGGCGCTCATCTGTCTCATTCGGCCATATGGGTGGCTCAGAGGTCTGAGGTGAAAAGTCAAAAAGGTCCCTTCACACAGGAATCACTCTTCACAGCGGCTCTAGTGTCTTGCTCAGGCAGTGGAAGCTACTGGTTTGAGATGACATGTTGTCCGAAGTACATTTGAATATGTATCGATAAAACACATTATTTCCTCGCAAAACATATCCATATGCACTTGGGACAGCAAAGTAGGAATTACACTGTACAGGGAAACACGTTTCTTCACTGAATCTTGAAAAGTGTGTTCTAAGAAACAAAACCTCACTAAGTGTTAAAGAATGAGCAGTGATCATCTAGCTCCAAGGAGGGTGAAGAGGTGGAGTAGGACGTATCTATATTTAGACTAAGCCTCTTTCAAGCAAACCAGATCTCATAGTGGTTTCACCAAAATGGTACTGTATATGTGATAGTGGATGTCAGAAAACATCCTAATAGACATTAAACTGTCTTTTACAAACCAACTACCGACTGCAATTTTTAAAACAAGCGATACAGAAAAAAGCGAAAACGCTGGATCCTTCCGTTTACGCTCTTGGTGATGGGGGGAGATTTGCAACATCCAAAGCGCTGTGTGTTATGGCTAAAAACAAATGTCCTATGGCTGGGGGGACGTGGGAATCACACATGAGATGCAAAACTAATCAACTTGAGTGTTTCTGTGGCATCTTGAGAAGTAAAAATTTCAGATCCTAATTACATTAGTTATGAAAGGCTTGTAAATGCAGGATTTTCAACTGACCATGAACAAGATATTTTCTTCTGACAGCTTACTAATTTCTTGCCCCAATTTTGGTCATTTATTTTTTAAGTAATTAAAAACGTGAGCGAATGTTGAGGAATCATCAAAGATGGTTGCCAGACCTTTGGACGGTGGCATTAAAAATCTGTATTACATAAAATTTGCAACAGATGTCCCTTTTGTCAAGACAGCATATTGTAGACGTCATCTCTGGAAAGTAGGTCCATGAAGACATATGTGTAGCTTTAGTTAAGGAAAATGTATCAGTTCAAGCGCAACATTTCTTGGCGCGTTTTAGATTAACTGATGCTCCTTTTTTTTTTTTTTTTTACTGGGGAATGAAGTCATTCCAATCTGGTTTAATGACAGGAACCTCTGAAGTGAATTAATGCTACAATCATTCACAATCCAAACATCCTAAGCTAAGCAACCAAATGAAACATTTATAACTCCAGCATCCAGACAAGCTTTTTTATTATTTCTTTTTTATTTAGAGCAAGGCTCCGTGTGTTTATCACATGCATGCCTGGAGCAGCCAAAAGTAACTCATGACAATATTGCAATTTTTTCGTTTTTCTAAATTGTTTGTAAAAAGTGTTAGCCAAACTCTTAAATGAGAAGAATAAAGGGCTAAAATAGCAGAACAAGAAAGCAACCAGTGGGGAAAAAGAAACAGGAACAGAGCGGGGAAGTGTGGAATGAAGTCATTGGTCTAATTAGGTCCATAGTTTCTTGCATGACAACAACACAAGACACAACACACTATATAGGTCAGCCGGTTCCATCTGACAATGCCAAAGGTTTACATATAAAATATATCAGTAGTAGATATTCAGTGTCTTCATACAATCTAGATTACAAAACAAACTTCAATATCACCTCATTTTTAAAATCAAATTCTGTACCAATGTTAATGTCCATATACCTATATTAACACCATTTGACATGGTTTGAGATACTTTGTTTGCATTGAACAATTTTATTTTTATTTTTAAATACTAGTATAGGGTTACCAAATAGGGCCATAAAAAGTGATATACTATTCTGTTTTATAATTTCCAAACCAAAGCAGATATTTGGATGCATCTTAATAGAAAGGTTGGTGTCTGCTTTTTATAAAAAAATTCAATGTGCTTGGGAGTTTTTTTTCATGACATCTTCATGTTTGAGCAGCTGCTGCCCTGCAACCGAGGCTGATTGATCATCAAACCATAACAGAAATACTGCATTATGGAAGTTTGCAAAGCTAAGCCCATAATCCACATTCAAGGCCTGTTCCCTGTGTGATTGAAGTATGAAAGGGGTAATTTGTTATTTGTGGTTATTTTTGGTAACTTGCACACAGCTTTGGCTTATACAATTTTTTACATGGCATATATGACGGTACCTTGATCCCAGTTGCATCTGAGTTGAAGTGGCCTGCCAGTCTAGACAAACTGACCTATATCACAGGACTAAGTTTACATCACAGCTAATGACATTTATATGATTTCACCCAACAGAAAATGTTGATGTCGTTATGCCACTACGAATGAGCGGCAGAACCACCTGTCCAGCTTCTGGCTAACATTTTAATGAACTATGTCAAACATTTAAGTAACAAATAAGCCCTTTCATATTTCTATCACACAGGAAACAGAAGGACCTTGAATGTGGATTATAGGCTTAGCTTTGCAAAGTATTGTAGACAAATATTCCTTCCTTGATAATACCAGAATGGACATTTCCATCAATCACTTCTGTAGACTATATTTAGACCAGATCCTCAGGAAAGCTGGTTTTCTGTGTCTTACTGTGAGAACTATAAAGCAAAAAATGACCAATGACACTGCCTTTTCCTTGCTTTTCTTCTTTTTTTAACCAAATCTTAAATCTGAAAAAAACTTTAAATCAGGATGTTACAATTGTTTTCTATTAATATTCCCAGCACATCTATCAACTGACCAAGGTAAGACAACTAAGAATAAAGTCATCAAAGATGGTTGAAATTGGGTTTTGAAAAACAGCAGGAAAATTATAGAAAAAAATTGAACTCTAATGAGACAAAAATATTGTACCAAGATGATTTGCTACGAATACGGGGGGGGGGGGGATATTGGGGGTTTAGTGGGACACAAAGCTCACACTGATGACAGCCTTCAGGATCAGATGCAGACAAAGCTTAAACAGATGGAATGCTAAGTGAATACTTTGCTAGAAATGGGTTCAAAAGCCAGGCCTATAGTAATAAGCTGACCTGGCTATGTTTCCAAATTGCTAACTTACTCCTCGACATTGTTTGAGCAACATTTAGGCTAGCAGCGCGCGCACACACACACACACACACACACACACACACACACACACACACACACACACACACACACACACACACACACACACACACACACACACACACACACACACACACTTCTATCAAATACATCAAACAATTTGTGTAAAAACAGAAAATTGTGTTGTATAATTTATAACTTATTTTATTGTACAGTTTAGTTAAAAAAATAAACATAAAATTACTGAGAAATTAATACCTAAAAATGTCAAACCAATTCTCTCTACAGCACCATAAAAAGGTATATCTTAAAACTAGCAATGATTTGCCCCAAAACAGTGGTCGCCAGCCCCCGGATTATTTGGTACTGGTCTGCAAAGAAAATCTGTCTTGGCACAACTTACAGTTTTTATTAGATCTTATTTTGAAAACGACTGTTTCCTCCTTCGCCTTACTGACGCACTTTATATCGTAATTGCCTAATATAAAGTTAAATTGTTGTATTAAATACTGTGAACTGACAAAAGTTTTTATTATTTGAACCACCACACCTCTAACCGGTCTGCGGCAACATTTTCATGCATAAAACTAGTCCCTGGTACAAAAAAGGTTGGGGTACCGCTGCCTTAAAAGGAAATGGAAATTCCTTGAAAAATAAATGATAATGAAAAATTGATTAAAATTCAAAAACATTGAAGGCTCAAAGCCTGCATAAGATTGAGTAAATAATAATGTCAAAAGTTTGCATTTACATGTCTATTCACAAAGTACAGAGGGAAAAAAATGGTTCTGAAGCTGTTCTATGGTCTCATGGGCCCCATTGAAAGGGCCAAATATATTATATAACAAACACAATCATCGGCCCTATAGCTACACACATGCAGGCACACAAATCAGATCCCGTATGCCCTGTAAACTCAAACCACAAAACATGACATTCCAAGTGCTAAGATATCACATCTGATATCATACTGAAACCATCCAAAGCCTCTGCACACTTTGGATCATATCTTGTGGCTCAGCCATCTGTTAAGAATGACAGCTTTTAATGCTGGTCTCAAATATTGAGTTTTACTGCCTTTTTAGATGTAAAATACAGGTATGTCTCATTTTAAATGTGCGTCTGCATGAAATAATTACTATTTCCATGCTGCTGTTTCTCCTTTCTGCCCTGCCATGGCATTTTCCTAGTAGACTGCCTTCATGTGAAGCCACACAGTCCATAATACACCTTGTTGTTACGTCAAGATGGGAGCAAAAGTAGACCAGAAACCAATGTCAAAGTGACAGGGACGAGTTAAAAGAGGAAGCTATGGTTGCAGTGCTTGTGAAAGCAGCCTTTGAACAAAAAGTGGGTAGTCGGGAAAATGTCCAAAGTCAAATGGGGTGTGGTTGCCTTGTCAACCTCAGCGGACCTGTATGGGCCACTGACGTCTGCATCTAAAAATGAAATAATACTCTGTCTGCCTCCACTATGTATGAGAAGTATAGGGTGGATACTGCCTTTCCATATTGCGACCAGAGGATCAGTGGGTTCCATTAGGGATGAGGAACTCATTCCGGGCAACAAGAAATTCTTTTGTGGTGTATGGGAAAGCACTGGAGCCGCAGAGCTACCTGGAAACAGAATCAATGAATAACGGTGAGCGCTTTCTGGAGTGTGACCGTGTCCATGGAACTTCATCAGGCAAAGTTTACCTGGTGTCACTGTCCACTATTCCTGTGGTATTTTCACCTCAGGCAAAATCACCAGACTTGCTCTTTAATTTTGGGGTGGCTGCTATGAACCAGTTATCTTTTAATCCCAATATTAAAACAGATTAAAGCAGACAATAGAACAGGTCCACAAATGCAGTAATTCAAATGGCATGGAATCTATAAATCAGTCACACTAAGCTCCCTTTACTGTGCTTTTAAGCAGGATATGCTTAGAAAAATCTATTTCTCTCAAAACCACAAACACATACTTTTATCTGTTTACAACATGTCAGAGAATGTTACATCTGTAAGTTAAGGAGAAATGCAAAGTTCTCGTCTACTTCACAGTAAAAGCAAAGTCTGCAATATTAAAAAGAAACATGTTAAATCCTAATTTAAAAAACATTTGAGAGAAAGCATTGCTTTATATTAGACAAATTGTGACACTTTTATTGCGACAACTATTGCATCCACATCCTGCTAAAACATGGACAGGAGATATACATATATATCTAATTTTCCTTACTTTCCCAAGAATTGCAATGTATTTGTGATATCAGTAGGGTGATAATTTTAACATCAAAGTCTTCATGCCAATTGATAAATATTACATACCAAAATACCTTAACTCTTGCCAATAAATTGTGTCTTCCACAGATTTCATTATAATACTGGGCTAGAGAGGTTTTGATTAAATTATGAAGCCCCAGATTAGAAAACACAACTGCTATCTATTTTGCCATGACATGTGATTTTACATGGAGCATAGATAGAGCAAGTACTAGCTACTAAATCTCAAGATAAAGCATGGTGCAAACAAGACAGCCTTCACAGAAGAGGAAAGAGGTTGCTGAGGAGGCAGAGGGATGAAATGGGAAACAGGCCAGCAGAAAAAAACAGGTAATGATGGATAAGTACAATAATGAAGAGGGGGACCAGCTTTCAGGGTTTGAAAGAAGAGGAGGGACTGATGGCCAAAACCAACATCTATGGTGACATTAGGCAACAACTGCAAGCAAGCATAAGGACCTTTAACGCGCACGCACGCACGCACGCACGCACGCACGCACGCACACAAACACACATACACACACACACACACAGTGACACAGTGAGTCACACTGGCTAAAACAGCCAATTATAAAGGAGGGGTTGTGGATGAGCTGTGGAGCAGAGCAAAGGGAAAGATGACAGATATCAAAGACAGACAGATGGGAAGGAAGCTGGGGGAGAGAAAGTTAAGAACCGGGGGGGCTGAGGTGAGGGGAAAAGAGGCAGAGCGAGGATACATGGTCACACTGGTGGGTGGGAGGTGTGAGAATACAGCCCTCTGAGCATCTACTACCCATGGACAGCAAAAGCATGGCAATCTACATGCACACAGTGCATGCAGGTCAACTGATGTCAAAAAAATGTAAGCTTGAATTTTTATTTTGTCAAAAACTTCATCAAGTAAACTACACTTGATGTTGTGGGTAGAATTGCCCACAATGAGTTTCTGTGGAATAGAACTAGATGACAGGACAACAAATACCCAGAAAATAAATTCAATTAATTAAAAACTTTAAAATAATGCAATAGGTCATGTCTGGCTATTCCAATAGCAACTATTTTGAAAATGGAAGCAAACATTGTAACATTCACATACACACACATATATATATATATATAAGTATATGTGTATATATATATACACACACATATATTTTTTGGAATGGGTAGTAGACAGAACTGATGCAGGGCTGTTTACCAGCCATCACTATTGCAGTAATAACGCATCGGTCAAACTAAAGTTCCCAGATTTTTTAAATCACCAAACTTAATGAATCACTTCAACCTAACAGACACAAACACCAGTGATGATGAAGATGTGATTTACTTTTATATCCTCAACCGTTCAGTGCTAATCTCCTTGTCCTAGAAGCCACAAACAGGTTTTCAGGTGATAATTCTTCCTGATTTTAGAATTTCATAACACATCATGTAATGGTTATATAGAGGAACAGGCAGGAAGCCCGAGTTGGGTAAATGGCTGACATCAAAAAAGATGCTGGCTACAATCGAGTGCCACAGAAGTGGGTTAAGTCTGCTTGTGTCTTGTCTTATTCTGACAACTGCCCTCTCTTTTCCACTCACACAATGAGGATGTGTCAGCTCCGCTGCATCTCTGCCGGGCAGCTGTCCAAATGTGAAATCAATAGTCTTGTCCCTGCCCTCAAGAGATAGGGTTACAGACACGCACACACGGCTCAGGCGGTCTGCAGCAGTGAGCTCTCACACACACACACAAGTGCGTGCGCGCACACACACACACGCACACAGACAAACACACGAACTTTAAAGCATGATGCAGTGCTGTTGCAGCAGCTGATGGATGCTGGGCGCTCAAAAGAACCAGTCATTAAAGTGCAGGCTGACAATGACAGGCTTACAATTCTGGTAGAAATAGAATGAGCTGTGTCCCTGCAAAGCAAATCCTACTTCATGCAGGACAAGGAAGATATAAATGTGTATTCTTCCAAAATCACGTACATAACTGGGTTTCCATTGTACCAGAAAATAGAACAATAGGACCTAGATATTTACAAATTGTATTTGTGATTCTGATTGTGTGGGGTCGAGGCAGAGCTGAAGGCAAACCAAGCAGTCACTGGGGCGAAGTTCACCCTGGACTTGTGACCAGTTGATCACAGAGCCACATACAGAGACATGCAATCCTTCACCATCATTCACACGTCTGGCCACTTTGGTCTTCTGTTGACCCACGGCACTGTTTTGGATCGTGGGGGGAAGCCATAGACCTCGGAGAAAACTCAAGCAGGCACAGGAAGAGCATGAATGCTCCACAAAGAATCTGGAATCTAACCAGGGAGGTGCTGTGAAGTACCACTGCTAATCTCTGCACCACCGTGCTGCCTGGAATTGTACTTGTCCTCTTTTTTTCTGGTCAGCTAATAGAATCTGAGGTTTCAAGCACTAATGGATTTTAACCTGAAAAGCACTTGAAGGCTTTGAAAACAACATGTTTGTTTCTTAAATGATCACAAATGACCAGGAAAGTTATTCTGTCGACCATTAATAATTTAGTTACCATGGCCGATAAAATGTTTGCTTCTGTTTAACTTTAATTTCTCTTGAATTTCCATCAGAACCGTCATATATACAGTGGGGAGAAAAAGTATATGATACACTGCTGATTTTTCTGCTTTTCCCACTTACAAGGCATGTAAAGGTCTGTAATTTTTGTAATTTTTATTATAGGTACTCTTCAACTGTGAGTGATAGAATCTAAAATAAAATAAATCCAGAAAATTTTAAGTAATTAATTTGCTTTAATTGCATGACATAAGATTTGATCCCCTTCCAACCAGTAAGAATTGAATATAAAAGACACCTGTGAGGAAGGTGAGGGATCAACCCAGAACTACACATCTGGACCTGGTCAATTACATGAAGAGAGCTGGGACTTCAGTCTCAAAGAAAGCATTAGCAATACACTACACCATCATGGATTAAAATCTTGTGGCACACGTAAGGTCCCCCCTGCTCAAGCCAGCACATGTCCAGGCCGGTCTGAAGTTTACCAATGGCCATCTGGATTATCCAGAGGAGGAATGGAGGAAAGTCATGTGATCTGATGAGACAAAAATAAAGCTTTTTGGTCTAAACTCCACACACCGTGTTTGAAAGAAGAAGGAGGAGTACAAACCCATGAACACAACCTCAACCATGAAACATGGAAACATAACGAACATGGAAACATCATTCTTTGAAGGTGCTTTTCAGCAAAGGAGACAGGACAACTGCATCATATTAAGGGAAGGATGGATGGGGCCACGCATCACAAGATCTTGCCCACCAACCTCCTTCCCTCAGTAAGAGCCTTGAAGATTGGTCATGGCAGGGTCTTCCGGCATGACAACCACCTGAAACACACAGCCAGGGCAACTAAGGAGTGACTCTCTAAGAAGCATCTCAAGGACCTGGAGTGGCCTACCCAGTCTCCAGACCTGAACCCAATAGAAAATCTTTAAAAGGAGCTGAAAGTCCATATTGCCCAGAGACTACCCTGAAACTTGAAGGATCTTGAGAAGATCTGTATGGAGGAGTGGGCCAAAATCCCTGCTGCATTGTGTGCAAACCTGATCAAGAACTACAGGAAACATCTGATCTCTGTAATTGCCAACAAAAGGTTTCTGTACTAAATATTAACTTCTGTTTTTCTGTTGTGTCAAATACTTATGTCATGCAATAAAATACAATTACTTAAAAATCATGCAATCTAATTTTCTGGCTTTTTGTTTTAGATTCCGTCACTTACAGTTGAAGAGTACCTATGATAAAAATTACAGACCTCTACATGCTTCGTAAGTGGGAAAAGCTGCAAAATCAGCAGTGAATCAAGTACTTGTTTACCAAACTGTATATCGTCAAAACAAGCATTACTTAGGTAAAAATTTAGTCCTAAAAATAATGTTCTGTTTATCTTTATGGAATTTAGCTTTCTGAGCAAATCATTTTGGCATTTCATTTGAAATGCGGTATTTATTGGTTACAGCAATAGCACATACAATGGTTCATTATGCATTTACTGCTGAGTTGAAAGTAATAGGAGGTTTACTTCTATCACCTGTTAAATAACACAAGCACAGTAGGTGTAGCACACTGCACCACTAACACATGCTCAATAAAACACGCAAACAGATGGGTAACTTGTGCATAAACAACACATTCATTCTGGAACCAACCAGCCATGTGCAATGGGCTGCACCGAAAGGCAGGGAGACATACACAGAAGCATTCACACATGCCGCTAGCAGCTGAGAACGTCTTCCACTGTCAGCTCGCTACATTTCCCATCTTCCCTTAACTTACCCAATAAACCCCTGCAGCTGGCCTCTGATTGGCTGGTGCTGAAAACATTCTTGTTATATTAATTCAAAACAACTGACTCAGTGTGTGTTTGTGTGTTTCATTGAAGAGGCCAAAAAAATGTGCTTGTCTGTTTCCTGTCGTGCCACGTACTCCCAAACATAAGCACTTTTCCCATTGCGATGCCACTATCCTGGTCTGTAGGGGACGCGGTATCGAGAATGGCCTATTTTAAAATTGCTGCATCGTTTCAGTGAAATTGTAGTTATGACAACCACATCACCAAACAATGACAATGTGTGAATTTTATGATAACCAATACAGACAGCTGGTGTCTACCTTAGTGAGGATCCACAGACGACAAGCAACGATGTCTCACGCAAACGCACGCACGCACGCACGCATGCACGCACGTAACACTTTATCTCGGAACAGTTGAAGCCCAAGGCTTCCTTCTCTCAGCCCCCAGCAGCACAGCTGGGGTCTCTTTACATCCGAGTCTTTCTACTCATCTCATCATGGATTTGTTATCAAATATGAAAAAAAAAAAAAATCCAGCACAGTCCGCAAGCTATCCCATCAAAAGTTCAATAGGTTATACATTATATAGTATTCTAGTTTTAGATTCATAACTTACTATATGATAGCCTATGCAGATTGAATAAATCACATAACTTTTGAAATTCCTCCAAAAACATTTGATATTATATGCTTAGTCCCAAGATTAAAATAAAATTATGTTTGATAAGTCTCTGCAATTATCAAATAAACCAATATTTTGCCCATTTGCCTCACAATTCGACTTAATCATCTTCTTCAAAGTCAAGTGGTAACAGTAATAATAATCCTTTTAAATCACTGAGTTTTTAAAAATAAACAGATAATTAACTTCAAATTGGCAGAAGATTATCTACAACTGAGAAATAAAAAAGCTAAAGATACCTTCACAAAATTATTTTCAGCAAGCGAAGAAAAAAATCTGAGAATTTAGTATGTGAAAGGTGATAATGTAGATCTTGGTGGGGTGACACATACTGTATGTAGATATCAAAAAGAAGTTCTCAGAATCTTGCTATTCCTTTCTACAAACTGTCCAGACCTACTGTTAAGATGTCAATATTAGTGAAATTGCTGCCACTTACATATTACACAATGTTTCAAACAGGCTATCATTCAAACAGTACGCATTTGGGCCACAGACATCCTTTGGAATCACAAGATACAATCCCTCTCCAGATGTCTGTCTCCAAACCAGCTGATGAGCTAATTTTCCTTAACAGTAACAGGCTAGATACTATGTCTGATATCAACCAGTTGAAGGCCAGATACTTTGCAGACAGTTTATGAAGCTGTGGCATTCAGGCTCTGGGGTAGTATTTTTTGGTTCCATATGGATATGATTCCTAATTGTCTGTTAATTCACAGTAAATGTATTCGTGTCAGTAGATAATAGGCCCATGCGCAGAAACAGTGGTGACTCAAAAAAAAAAACACAAAATCTCAAAAACTTTCAATTTAACAGAAATCAATAACCATCGGAAAATCACGGCACAATGATGGGGCCTCTCCTTGTGATATACCAGACATGATTTACACTCACATGGTTTCACTTTAGTCAGGAATTATCTCTTTCAGCAAGGAAGACTCCCCCAATGAGATCCTTAGAACCTTCACTACCCTTTCATTTAGGCTTGATTTACAAGGCCTCCTCACTGTGGCTTTGGTTGTGTATTAGTGTGTTTGGGTGTGGGGGCGCTCCCCCTTTCTCCACTAGTTCTGGCTTTACTTCACCTTGAAAACAAATAACAATGACACAGATTCCTGTGGAGAAATGGAGATCTACCGAATACAATGGCGTTGAACTGACAAACAATGAGCACATGAAGCTCCAGACATGTCTATCAGAAGCATGTGAGGCCACCTTCAGCTAAACTTACATGGCAGCAGCATGAAAACAGCAACTTTGTCAAGTCTTATTTGTTCAAGGGGCATAAGTTTGGAAACTCCACAGGGCACATTTTTCTGCTTTTTTTTGTCTGCAATTTTATAGGCGGAAGAAAAAAACATTAGTCACATCGCTTTATGGAAACTCTTACCTCTGAAGTGGCTTTCTTTTCTTCCGATTGAGGTTATAGGTTAGATGAAACCACCACTCCACTATGTGAATGAGCTTTTATCCCCTGGAGAGAAAACAATAAAAAAAATAAATAAAAGAGCAATGACAACAAGAAATTACCAATGCCATTAGGTGAAATCCCAAACTGAGGGAATCGACTGTTTTATTCTCTTCTGTCGTGCAGGAGAATTCTAAAGCCTGGCAGCTGGAGGAGAGCAGACAGATTAACTGTGGAGGGTGCTTGAGCCAGAGACTTAACTCGAAAGAGGAGAAGAAAAAAAATGAAATGCAAAGCCAGAAAGACACTTATCACAAAGTTCTGAAAGCAATCAAGCACAAGCTCTCCCATCGTTACGCACTCTCGTCATAATTACAAGGATATTAAGAGTAGGACATTTGAGCCGGACTTCCTCATTTGATAACAAGCTCTTCAGATTCACGCTTAAAATTGGGACATCTATAGCTGTTGTTTCATTCTCACCTTTTACATTTGCATTGGAGTCCTAAGACTGTTTTGTTATTACATTACTTGAAATTTGTAACTTATCCAATACACAGGCTTCTACACCACAAGAGTGGATAAATAAGTGTGCATGCACAAGCTGACTATTATTTAACAGGTTTCAGTTGTCATATTTTATATTTGCAGCACTTAAAGAAGACTAGATACCTGTAAAGGAAAGGGCTGGTACACTATAGAAAGCTTTTTGGCGGATATAGTAGGTTTACTTATTTCGGCTCCAGTTTTCAAAAGCAAGGCCAACTGAATCACCCGAGTAACATTTGAACAAAAACTAATTGAATATATGAAGGGCGGAATGAAAAGTCAGAAGGTACCAATGGAGGCAATGACCCTGCAACAGGACAGTATCCCCTCAAAATGGCTGGCATGAATTCATTTCTGTAAATGAGGTACAGCTTGAGCAAATGAATACAGATGATTGCAGTATTAGCTGACCTGGAAATTCATCACAATTAAAAGCCATTTATGCAAATATTGACTTATACACTAACACTGAACTAACTAAACTAAAATCTCTAAGTTTCACATTGCAGAAGAAACGTCAAACAAGCTATCAGGCATCCTAATAACGTCAACCGCACACCATTAGAATGGCAAACACCACAGGGCCGTTTTAACTCTCTTATCTTGGGCAATATATTTTCCCAGAAATATTTGTGGTACACATGCTAACATTCCTATTTACCACAGTTCCAGTTATGATCATAATCAAAAAGTTCAATTACACCCAGACCATACCTGTAGTCTACATACATACTCACATAGGTTCATATGGAGAATATGTTTACAGGTTTGAGTGGGGAGTTCTGATAAAACTTTTACTTTCTAAAAATTTATCAGGAGCCACTTTCATCTGTCTTGGCATGCATGATGAAACAATTTTATTGTCACAGGAAGATAAATGATCTTAAGAAAAACAACAATAAATCCCCTGCATCACGTAGCCTTAGGTGCCATCTATGCTGTGGTTCACTGGAGTAAATTAACACTGGATTTATTGAGGTTGTCCAAAAATGATTGAGGTCTTGTCTGTTTACTGTAAGAAACGTCAATAATTATTGTTTATTTTTTTTGTTGACCAAGCCAACATGGGCTAATCATTTAACTAAATGAGTCACACTAGACACCAATACCTTGCCAAAATGGTTGTGAATTATCTGTGACTCACCAGACTAAGGCGTCAGCACGAATGACTGGTATAAAATATTTTAGCCACTCATCAACTTGCCCACCCAATTGCTGACTCACAGCTGTTTGTATGATCTAAAAGTAGATACTGAATCATTGTCTGGAGATATATATATATATATATATATAATTCAAACTTGTCCCACGGCCGACTGGGCCGATGATAACAAGCTGAAAGGGGCGAGAGAAATCTATGCTATGATTTGGTCATAGTATCTGCTGTTTACTTTGAATGTGAGAGGTTGGCAGCTGATGTTGTGGCTAGCTCCTACGAAGTTATTCCTATAAGTGCGTCAGCTGTTACTCGGTGCAGCAACTGTTGTTTGCCCACAGCATGTGACCCTTCACATGGGTGCGTGTGAGTTCATGTTTTCACAGCAAACAAGCAATGTGCATGACAGAGCACGACAGGACAAGTTAGACCTTTATTAAAAAAAAAAATATATATATATATATGAAAACACACAAGACGCCACTGAGACAAGATGTAAATCCTAAATTCCATGGCGGGATCTACACATACTTAATATGTAATGTCACCCAGTTAATGCAAGGCCACTTAGCAAGTGTGGCAATGACAAATGGACCTCTGCAGCTGCAAGGAAACACAGTTGCACTAGTCACAACAGCACACATGCTGGCAAGCAGCTGCTCCAACGTCGACAACAAAGGCAGACCTACTTGCACATGCGCAGGAAGCATTACCAAACTCAGAAGATAAAACACAATTCAGAACATTTTTTAAAAGCGGCGCACCGGAAGAAGACACTGATTACCCTTGAGAGTTTCACCTCAACTTTTGAATGGAATTCAGAGCAGTCAGTTGAGCCATAGTTTGGGGAAATGTTCTTTTTTCTTATTTATGTGAAACTCTAGATTAATATACTTTCGTCAAGGTGCGAAGAAAAGGTGCGATTTGGCTATGGTGAAAATCATTTCTTCCATTATAACCTTAATTATGTGTGTCTACAGAATGTACTTTTCACAGACTGCACAAATAAGGCTTACAAGCAAATGCCCAAGAAACATGATCTGGCCTTGTGACTATGACTCTTTGGGCACTGGTAAAACAACAGCCCAAAAAGCGCTTGGGTTTATGGGTCATGGATTAGTACTCCACCTAAACAACAGAACAAGGGGAAACACTATGTTGTGGACACAGGTGTGTCCTTGTCCACCCACACTTCCCTACTTGCTGCTCTCCTCAGAGACAGCTCATTTCCTGTCGGGGCAGGAAGTGGGAAGGAGGGCAGGCCATTGAGCATGCAGTAACGCCGATGATGTCACAGGAAAAAAAGACGGGATTGTTGCCGAGGAAGCAGAGCATGAATAAGCAGATGATGAACAGAGTTAAATTCTGTCTTCTTTGAACATTCACATGGGAAGATTCATTTCCGCTGATGGTTACACAAATATACAGTAATGTGATTTTATATGGGCACAAGTAAGTTCATTAAGCTCTTTAACCTACCCTTTGTATCTGTTCAAACAAGAATGTAACAGAATGAACGCTTATATTTAATACAGTATATGGGGTGGCCAAATGATAATGCTACTTATATTTGGTACAAAAAAATCAATATCATTAGATTATTTAACAATTATTTGTACTTTAAAGTACTCATAAAAAACCTGACTTGTAACAAAATAAGGTGTTAACAGTGAGCACAAGCATCCTTGTAAGGGCACTGAGGAACATATTCAGTCAGTTGATTTATTGTTTTCTACAAAGCTGATCCTCACTGGGAGGGTGCATTTTCATTGATTTGTTGCTCTTATGTTGCAATTCCAAGAGGCCAATATCACCACACAAATTTGAAGCAAGATCATGAGTTGTGGACGGGGGGTATAAACCAAACAACTTCCAAGTTTTTATTTGTTTCTGATTTTTAGGACATCATCAGTGCCCATTCAAATTAAGCCTGTTGCAGGAAGGAAATTACATATTCCTTTCCATTAACAGCAGAAGACTACCACAATGTTCTTCATATCTAGTAGTCAGCAAAGTATTCTACAAGTAATAGACCAATCCCACATAAGACCTCCAGACATAGCATTACACCATGGGAGCGCACCTGATGTTGGCAGCAACTGTTTATTGGATTAGTGTTGCACTGAATGTATTTTGCCCCAGGTACATTTGAATCCCAATTTTCAATGAAAAGACATCTCCCTTAAATAGGGATGTAGGACAACAACCTTCCTGTGGGGAAAACAACGCACAAATACAAGTGGGTAGAGTTCAAGTCAAGACATTTTAGGGTGTTCTTACATAATACAGAAACATTTCTGACGGGAGGGGGTGGTTAAATAACTAATCAAAGAAGTGGAATCAATATTAAGTGATAGTAAAGTGAAATATTCATAACTGAGAGGATGTGTAATTGAATTCGCAAAAAAGATGCCTTGGCGCAAAACAAGAGAACAGTTTCACCAAACCCAAACTTCTTTTTGACCTTTAACTGGGGAAGATACTGTTGGAGTGACCTTTTGACATCATTTACACAAAATTTTGTAGCTCCCTCTCACACACATTGAAGTCTGGTTGTGATTACAAGGAGCTGATCTGCTCTCCTCAGTTGGATTCTCCACGGTCCATGCAGCGAGTTCTCCACTTTGGAAAAACCACACATGGTGGGAATTATGGAATAATGCTGTGTCAGGAATGTTCCCACGATGGCCAGTGGGATCTGATGGAAGGTCTCCATTGGCTAACAAGCTGCTGGTAGGGTTTATGGGTAATGTAACACACACACATACAGAGTTACATGATTAAATGCCTCTTCTGTTAGTCGACACTTGGACCTGCTCTTCTCATGGTGGATCAAAAGCGTCCTTTAAGTGTTTGAACAAATATGCACTGCTTTAATTTACTCATAAACCCCATCATTAGCACAGCTCCTTCACAGCCCAGAGACTCAAATCTCACTTCTCATCCACACTGTTTGGTTCCAATAATCTCCCAATAGGGATCACTTGGGAGTGAGGGTGACAGGGGTCAAGTTGGCGATAGCTGAAAAGAGAGATTTCCATTCACTCTCCCAGTCGGCCTTAGCGCACATGTGAACGAGGAATCATTACAGAGTAGAGCAAATATCAGCAGAGCAGACAGAGATTACCCAAACTAAACCAAGACTCTCGGTAACTAGAGGCTTGGGCGCACGCATGGAGCTGCCAGGGTATTAGTCGGTGAGACGTAACAAGAGGAAACCACTCGGATATTCTGTGAGATTGAGCATGCAAGTTTGAGTGACTGTCAAGGGATTCTCGCACAGAATTGTGTCATTCTATTACTGTGCCAAGCATGGCTGTTTTCACTTAGTTTCTCTGTGCGTTTTAGGTCACCGCTGCTGTGGACAGATTCCTGCAGTGACCAACATGAACCCTGATGCAACAAGAAAGAAAGCTCTAAGCAGGATTTCAGAATCTTAGCAGGAAGCCAAGTGTTGTGAAAAGGTGTGACTTCCAGACACTGGCAGAGGACGCCAGGAAAACCAAGACTGACCTCAGTGTTTCCATACAAGCTTTATTTCATATGACATCAGCTCCACCGATGAGCTTTTTAATGGTTTTCGAAAAAAGCTCTCTCCTCTATCCTCTCCCTGTCTCTCTACATCCAGCATCTGAAAGGCCTTTCCATTCACTAACACATGTTCTTAACCCCATTCTGCAGTAGGCTTAGGGGGCGTGATACCAGCACAGTGACATGTGCACACTTTTTTCCAGCCTCTCTGGTTTTCCTTCTACGAGGTTTTACAGTACACTTTAGGACAGCCAGCAGAGTGTTGGTACTTTCTTTCAAACTGGGGTAAATTTCATGATTACAAGCAAGACTGTAAGAGATGAGAGGGTAAAAGTAGGCTACAGTACATATTTAATTTCTTCACAGGCTTGTTTAGACCCAGTTTTTTGGAATACGGCTAGCTTTAAACTTAACATGGAAAGACACAGTTGGATCATTAAATAATGCAGGGGTGAGTCTGTTTTCTCCTAAACTGAATTCATGCTAAATGAAAATGAATTCACATTTCATTTCATGATTAAAGTTACAAAAGAACTATAATAATATTAAACATCTGGAATATAAAGAGGTAGCTGCTTTCTGAGCCAAAATCTCCAGAACAGTAGAGCTTGACTTTCAGAGCTAGTGGTGAAACCATCCACAACGAAAGTCATTAATTGAGCTTGTTCGGTGACGGTCTGAAAAGGGTTGTCTGGCCATGGGGCCAGAGGCTGAATTAGATAGGTGACTATCTTCCCTCTGGACTATCAGTTCTTGGACAGATATGTCTGAGGTAAAGTCTGGGCAAAATATATGTGATGTCCCTCACTGTGGACACCGTTACTGGAAAACAAAAGGCGGCGTGGAGGAAGCTATCTCTGTGCAGAGAACATCACTGTCTATGAACAAGCTTTTAATCAGGTGAAAGCCCAACGCCTCAATCTTATAAACGTGAGATACCCAACAAAAATTACAACAATTTCTTCAAGAACACACTCGGAATGAACAATAAAACTGTTGGTTAGTCTTCAATGATACATTAAATTGGATCTACAGTGAGTTTGAGCTGAATCTCTCATGGGTGTTTACAGTAGAAAAGCTACTGTAGCAGGAGAAATAAGGGCTATCAAAACAGTCAAGTCAAGAGGCTGACACTTCCCACCAGGGTGAGGAGACTGAGTACAGTTCTCTTTGCGTAAATCTTTGTGTTTCCCTTGAGCTTTACACATGAAGCTGTTTATGTGAAACAAGAGACTGCAGGAAGGCAAACAAACACAATCAAGCCTGCACACACATGACCAGAGTCTAGCTATTGCATGAGAACTAGTTGAACTCTGATCGGGAAGGCAAGCAGGGAGGACATGGAACTGGTAGTGTCCATGTTTATCCCAGGCCCATGTAGGGACAATAAACTAAAAGGACACAATTTAATTAAGCATGCTCAAAAAAGTGCGTGTAAAAGCAGTACAGTGAGCAGGAAATAAATTTCTTCAACTTCTTGCACCTGACAGACTATACATCATCCACAGTCAGCGACATACAACAGCCAGAGCCAACATGTATTCTCTCTGAGTTGGCACTTTGTGAGCTCTTATTACTTTTCTTTCTAAAGCACCGACTTGCCTTAAGCATTTCATATTGTCAAAGAACCATTAACCACGGCACTGGCTTTAGAAGCTGTCAGTCTACTCAGACAGGCCTTCCCTCCAATTCAAACTGCCCTGTGACTGTTGTGGGGGAGATTTGACTGGGCTTTTACTGGCTTTCATGGACATATAGGGTGGAAAAAGAAAGGCAATATGATAAATATCCTCCTCTGCTCCACCCTCGCCCTGAAGTTACCTGATGCTGCTAATGGAGTACCAGCAAAGAATTCCCAGAGATAGGCTTTTCCAAACCCTAACACTAAGATCAGTTTCAGGGTGATTATCCGACAGAGTAGAACTCAAATGCAGAAAAGGCTTCAAGGCACTTGTTGGTCTACATGATCCACTGTGGAACAGATCTGATCAAAAGACCATGTTTCACAAAGTAGTTTATGAAGAGACCCCCCATTAGAGTTATATGCTCTGCTGAGTTGAAATAGACTGACCATCTGTAACGTGTATGAGAGAGAGAGAGTGTGTGTGTGTGTGTGTGTGTGTGTGTGTGTGTGTGTGTGTGTGTGTGTGTGTGTGTGTGTGTGTGTGTGTGTGTGTGTGTGTGTGTGTGTGTGTGTGGTGGTTGGCAGCACTCTGCAATTCTCGAGATCATGCAGATTAATGGCTGTCTGAGCTGCCTGAACGATTCAGTAAAACGCAGTGCTGATTAATCAAACAGTGATAGGTATCACAACAGAGCAGATACGTTATAGTCACGTCACTGTAGATGTAGTTTGATTAAACAATGAGTCTAAAGGTTAAGGAACTGATTTTGAGACGGCTACAGTTGTCAATTCAATACTTTTCTTGTCAGGGTGAATCCAGCTGGAAAAAGGGCACCCTTCAAATAATCACTTGGTTCCCTTTGTCCAAAGTTCCCACAAATAAAAACAGTCCTACAGATGCAGTGAGAGGACATGCCCTCTGAAAATGCTGCCTGCAGCAACCTGCTACTTGATGAAACTACTTGCTTAAAGGAAATCCATTGAGGTAATCCTTATTGATAGATTTGTAGCCAGTTGTTACTACTACAGTGCATGAGGAATTGTTTTGTTATTGTGCATTTAGAGTGAACTCCATGTAAATATTCACTGGTAATAAATCTTAAAATATTACCATCACGCTGCCGGACTCACACAAAGTAATTCCAAGTATGAAAAGAAATACTCCTGCAGCAGAATCAAAAAACACATATAACTTACAATACATCTTATTGAAACATTGTAATATATTTTCATTTCACAAAGTAATAACATGTTAGCAAATGTTCTCTCTTCGAGCCATTACATTTATGCTGTACAAACCAGCTATAGTATGGTGTGTAGAAGCTTTGATTTTCTGCACACCAGGCATTACCATCAAAATCTTTTAAAAAAAAAAAGAATAAATATGAATATATGGGATTGACTGGCGACCAGTCCAGGGTGTACCCCGCCTCTCACCCGATGACAGCCGGGACAGGCTCCAGCATCCGCCACAACCCTGAGTGCAGGATAAGCGGAAGAAGACGAATGGATGGATGAATGAATGAATAAAAAGGATAAGAAAAGGTTATGTGGGTTATAAGTGAATTTGGGAAGCAAATACATTGTCACTTTCCCTAACTCCCGATGAACACCTGCTGGAAGCAAACATCTTAACTTTAAAACTCTAAAGATGACAACTGTGGCAGCTGGTGGAGAAAATAAAGTGTCCCAATATATCTAATTACAACCTTTTACAGGACACACTGGACACTACAGGAAAAGTCTGCAGACTTTTACTTGAAGAATCCCTCTTGGACTGCTCTGCTCCACAAATGTCATTGGGAAACAGGCCTTATCCCACTGCCACAAAGATGAAATTGACTGTGGGTCAAACCTCTCCATTTTTGTCTTTAGTTGAGTATATATAGTGGTCAGGATGGACTTCTGCGCTTGAATGAACTTGCAGAACAAGGGCACTGATCATGTATTGCCCTGAAAGGAGAAAAGGGTGCCCTGCTTCTGCCTTCTCTAATAAGCAAGGAGGCTGGAGATGGATGCTGCCTTGCTTGTAAAGCAGTGGCAGATGATATTATTGATATACACACACACACACACACACACACAAACTATAGTATTTTACATATTTCGCACACTTCTTGTTGACTTAGATTTATTTTAATAATTACTTCTCATCAGGCTTGGAGGAGTAATATATTTTCCCCTTCATATTGCCCAGCATCACATTTAAGGCTGCTCCTTATTATTGTCCTGCTTGAAGAAAGGAAATCAGTCATCGCATGAGAAAATGCCGTGTGTAAATTCCAAACAATTGATTTCCTGCCGTAAAGTGCATTGATATACACATATGATATTATATGAAAAGGGCAGCAGGAAGAGCAAGTTGCGATCTGAAACAGTAGCGGCTTTACAGGCCGCAGACGGGTTGGCCAGCCATTTGTCTTTGTTTCCAAATGGCATGGGCAGCTGCCACCAAAGGTCAGCAAAATGTTACCAGAACAAGGCAGTGTAGACGTTGCCACCACATGCTTGAGACAAGAGGGCAGGGGACACACCCAAATCAACAGACAAGGATACTCTCGTTCTTGCTTTATGACACGCATGTGTCTGTTCATGCATTAAGAGGGGGAATCATTTTGGAACCGACTTCTTCTTTTCTTTCAGACCACTCTTCATCCATAGGTCTCCCTTTAAGTTGGAGCAAACAGGTTACACTCTCCCCTCCGGCTGTTTGTCAGGGTGTGTTCAAGGAGGCATTTGAAGTGGCATCCTTCCCACCTGCCCTCCTCTACCCATTTCTACTCCTGGCTGAAACCCAACCTGTGTAAATTAACACCATTGCGACCCCCATTCATCTTTGGAGCTTTTGTGCGTGGGATGTCATATGCCCAGGGACATGGCTCAATGGATGGGGGTGATCATGCATGTCCCTTAAAACTTGCCAACAAGGCCAAGAGTGTGCTGGCAGATGCACATGCAAAAGATGGTTGTGAACACAAACCAAAATAGCAGTACAAAGTCTTTAAAACACATGCACACACTCCCAGGGGGATCATTGCTGAGGCCCATCATTTTCTGAAAACTGTTTTTCTCATCTACTCAACAAAATCCTAAACAAATAAAGTCAATGCAAAAAAGATGTAGACAGCAGATGGACAGGAAGGAGAAGAGGTCTTCACTTCCCTCCATCTTTTGGAACAGAGTGCCATGTTTCGGCTCATGTATTTTGAGCTGATATTTCTTTCAAAATACAACCATCCCCCCATAGTCTGCTTTCTCTATTTAATAGCCTCGAGAAAGAAAGATGACGGTGAAAAATTCCCAACATGTGCTCTTAAACAGGGGCAGTAAAATGACACGCTCTCCTTTAACATGTGTTTTACCTCTGTGGCTGGAAATTTAATCCATGACTGTGCTTTTTATGGCTGAGCTGTATAGTACACAGCCTGGCTGCAGCAGAGAAAATGTTTTGCATGATCCTGTTAGATGAGGTGGTTGTTACCTTACAAGTTGCTTAAGCTTTTTTGCCACCATCGGTTGTTTTCATGACAGATCCAGAGTGAATACATATCATGATGCTCACTCCAACGGGTACTTAAAACATCTAAATAAAGAGATAGCTATAAAACCGCTCCAACAAAAATATCATTTATAGTTATTCAAGGATATGCGTTTAAGAATCCAGGCACAAGCCTAAAATGAGCCCAAAAGATTTTCAAGTTGAAAAAAACTGTCTTAACAGGACACTGCACGGGATCTCCAGCCATAGTAACAGTGTCTTAAGGGATCAAAACAATATATATCACAAAGCTTTCCAGATGTTCCCCGGGCATCATTTATATTTAGTTGTCTTCCCTTGTATCTCCAGCAAGACACTGAGTGAAATCTGACTCCAAATGCCTGTTATTTTCCTCTGGCAAAAAGAAAAAAAACATAAGCTCAAAGGCATCTGCCTAGAGGGAAGCAACCAGAGGGCCAGCAGTTATTTTCAACCCATTAAGTGCACTGTAAGCGAATAGGCCGCATTGTTACGCCAATATCTCCTTGCCCGAGAATAATGGGCTTCTCGTCTTTGTGGATGCAAATCAAGTGTGCCTTAAGGACACAGGCGGTCTATTATAATGCCACTGTGGGGAATAAAGACTGGGCCGAGAGGCTTCTTACTGGCGTTTTTCTTGTGTTTATTTTTCTGTATTCAACCATAAACTGAAGTGATAAAGATGTTTTTTAAACGTCCTTGCCTTGCTTTGATAAGTGCAAATAGGCACAGCAGCCAGACAGTGGCGCGGCTTTCGGCTCTCCTCTGTGGGTGACCTTTGAACCCCGCGCGGTCATTGACTGGTCATCATCTTACCGGCGTGAATGTCACTAGTGTGTCAAGCACAGACAGAGGTGGTGAAGGGAGCAATAAAAAATTTTTAAAAAGCTGTTTGGAATGAGTTAGTCCAGTAACTTGGGCACATTTAAAGGCTTTAACTTAGCACTCAGCCTCTGACACTTGGAACACTGCGGAGTTTCCATGTAGCTTGTTAGCTTGCTAGCATCACCTAGCATGTATGAATGGTAGCATTAAACTGAGGGTAGCCGCCGGTCAAACAACCCAACAGGCTGCCGGTGGCGTCATTCAACAAAGGGAATTAAAACGCTGTTCACCAGTAGCGGTGTAGCCATGAATTGGGTCTGAGTGAACCAGGCAACGGGGAGAGGGGGTGGCAACTAAAACATTTTCATAACGCTTATTAAATACATAAAATGTGGTATTTTATGAGGCCACCGAGAGCGCTTATACGACAAAACCATCGGCCATTACCAAGAGCCGATAGCCTCCTCCAGCTAAACAGGGTGGAGACTCTCCGGTCTGTTAGACGCAGAGAGACTGAGAGGGGGAGGCTTTCGGGGGGGGAAGCCCCAGTTTACTACCCTGCGTCCAAGGGCTTGGCTTTGACAAAATCCCCCTCCTCAAAAAAGAACAAAAAACAATGCGCTCACATCCAATTGTCACTCCCCACTAAAGCCGCGGCTCTTTTCCCAGGCGGCCCGAACGCCGCACACCCTTTCTCCCCGGGAAAGAGGGGAGGGGGGGTCGTTCAATGGCCGCATAGGGGGTATAAACCCCTCTATTGAAGCAGCCGGACACGGCGAAGCTTTCACCAGCCGCAGGGCATTCACAGGCGGACTGTTTGTTTGAAAATACTCCTTCTTGTTTGTCAGAAGTCTGGCCAACACACAGCTGCTCCGTTGCTTTTGGCTAGGGCACAAACCGGGGATGTACTGTCAGCAGCGTGCGGCTCGATAACCCGATATGTATCGATAGGTGACACGTTTTAGAGCATTACGGTGAGATTTAGACCAGGGTGAAATCAAACACGCATAGATTATTGAGGAAAATTCAACTTACAGCCAAACGGGATTCACAAAGAGGCTCCTCTCCTCCTGTCTTCTCTCCAACGGGAGCAAATATGACAAGCTCCGGTGGTGGTTTGTGGGGGGAGAAGGGAAGTCCTCGTTGATGGGCTGCGATCGAATGGTTATTACAAGGCGTCTAAAAGCTGCCGGTTCTCATCTTTCTTTTCTTTCTCTGCACCTCGTCTACATGTAAAATGATAAATCCCTGCCCATTCTTCTCTCTCGGAGCTGCCGAGGAGACACGCTGCGCGTCTCCGTCGTTTCCTGTCCAGCCCAGAACTCACGCCGCCTTCAGGGCCCGCGGGGAAAAATAGGGAGAAGCGCTCCCGAGATTTTTACAGCGAGCGGAGCGAAAGGCAAGCTAGAAAAAATGCCAATTTATTTTACAACATTTCTCCTAAGGTCCACGTAGTTTTCTCGTAAACTGCCCGGTTGACTGCGCGATAAATTTATTCGTTTTTTCCCCCCCATCTGCAGATGTAAAATAATCAGGTTTTGTGTTTTAGGGATCATCCGTGAACGCGACCAGCAACCTTCCTCCTGCAGCTGGTGCCTATGCTAAAACGTTGGATGTGTCTCTAAATCGACACCTGTGCTCATAGTGACTGATCTTTCTTTTCTCATCTTTTTTTTTAATCACAGCTCGTCATTGCTGTAAATGTGGTCATGCTGACACTTATGTTGTTTTTATTAAGAGAGTCATGATGTGCCCATTCATCTCTGCAAGTTACATTCTTAGGCCTCATGAGCTGAGATGAGATGTCGCTTCAGCCGCATAATTTCTTGGAGAGGATCTCCGCGTAGCTGATCTATCCTCACAGCCAGAGATTTTGTCCTAAATTTCTTTAATCTGGGATGGATCCCTAAAGCAGCCTTGAGCCCAGGGAAGTTAGATTACGCCGTCCTCCAGGCAAGACAGACCTATTCTTTGCTTCATCCTAAAGTATTCTGAAGTTGCCCTCGACGATAGGCCGCATTGTCTCCGGCACCCAAATAAACATGTAGGAATCAGGTGCATCTCAGACTCCTATAGTTACCTAGTCAACTCGGTCCTGCCAAAGCATCGTACAATGCCGTACGCTATAACCGTGCAAGCTCTGCAGGTGGACAACAGCCCAACCCCGAAATCTTGTCAAATGTGAATGAATTAGACCCCGTTCTGAATGCTCACGTCCTTAAAATGTTGGATATCTTAGAACTTTTTAATGCCTTCTGCCCAATCAGTTTGACCACTAGAGCCAGACGCACTCACAATCGAGCTTCAAATACAGTTGCTTTGCAAGTTTTGGTCCATCAAGAGCGTTTGAATTTTACAAGACCCCATCGGCATCAGGATTGCTGTCTTGGCTGCATACGCTCCTCTCGCTTCAACTCTGGAGCAAACAAGGCAGATCGGTCAACTGCCTAATGTACCTCGGTTTCAGAATCTCCGGAGTACAGGTATGACCTACACTATAAAGTAGGACAGCATGGCGTTCTTTTGTTTTGTTGGACCAAAATTATTGTCACATTGGGTCAAAGCTCCTCTTTGCTATCCTGTCAGCGATTAAGAAATGTTTACGATTCGTAGCCGAAAAGCACAAGTCTGGGAAATAACAAAGGCAGTAAACCAATCCAGTAAATATTTCTTTTGTCAGCTGCGAATGAGGAGGAAACGGCTGCACTTAAGAACATTACGGGATCCCTGCTTGGATTCCTGCTGATTTTCATCTAAAACCACAATCCGCCAGGGCAAGCGGGGCATGTTCCAGATTAGAAGATTATTGAGTGTTATCCATATGGACACATGGCATTACTAACCTTTCCAACCCTGACTCGCTCAATTTTATAGTTGTAATTACAGACAGCATTTTGGAAATTCCGTAATCCCTATTTTCACAATCCCATTAATCTGTCACCATGTGTGATCTCACAAAGTAAATATTTTGTACCCTTTTGTAGCCCATAATCCCTCGTTTTGGCAGTTTAATCTGCATAAAATGGTCCGGGGATCTGAATATCAACAATGTTTCAGTATCAATGATAAAAATAACAGGTAATATTAATCATTAAATAAAAAGAAAGAAGATTTTTATGACTATTTTTCTTGTCTGCAGTATAAGAACGTTTCAACAGGTTGATGAAAATATAAGACTTTATTGCCATCTAGTGGATCAAAAAAGAAATTGCTTTTCATTCTCGCACCCTGTCGAGACGGACGCTTTCGATTTAAACAATGATTCAATTACTTTGGTTTCAAAACAGTTTTACTGTTTACTGTTTTATGAAAAATACTGTTAATGAATGTTTTATTATTTCAAATATTTATTTAATACCCTTTCTGCTTCTGTTATTAGTAGAAAAGAAAGTTCGATGAAGGTTGTTCAAATATTTTTATTCATAATTGTATTTATTTTACAACTCATAACTACACAATAAGACTCTATGTCGGTTCTGGGTATTTTACGATCCGTTGGCCTCATCCAGCCCATTTTCTTTTGTATCTGGCTCGCCAAACTATTTTCTTTGAATATTTTAGTACGTATTTTCAATCAATATTGTATTTAGAAACGCCTAATATTTTTCTTTTGTTTCATTGTGTACGGATGATTCCATACAGAATAATGTCGGTACATTTTTAGGATCATTAATGATTTTAAAATATAAATAAAATACCCCAAAATTTAAATATTTAAAGTGCAATTTTCATTTTGTTCAATTTACGTGATACCTAGTCGGCCCTCACCCAAATACAAAATGTGGCCCGCCGGCCAAAATAATTGCCCACCCCTGGACTATGGCATAGCTGATTTTTTTTCATCAAAACATCATGACATAAATCTTGGAATTTTGATTTTTTTTTTCTGTGATCACAATCCCTTACAGAAATAATTTTCTTTTACAGTGAACATGTCCCCAGTTTATAATATTTAGGCGGCCACACTGGCCTAAACCAATTAACGCTGCAGAAGGCCAAGGAGACATTGCCTTCTTTTTGGCCTCTTTAAACACTTTTGATATCTGAAACCTAAACCTCATCATCATCATCGTCATCACCGTCATTCCTTCATTGTCACCTACGAGATACTTCTCATCCGAAATGCTGGTCCATGAGCGAATTAACAGACGCTTCTTGACTCTTAAAGTTTCTATTGCGATAATCTTAGTTTGGTGCCAATAACACTGGGTGTCAGGGACCACACTCTCAAATAGTGGGGGATAAAACTCGTTTTATGGACTCGGGTTAATCTGAGTCACTTGAGCCAGTGAGTCGGTTCAAACAAATCATCGAAGTCCGGTGTCCTGCCATTGTCTCACTTTGTGTACCTCCCAGCAGCCATCCAGAAGACTAACACAAACTGGATTAAGGGGAGACCCCGGACTCGTGATTCATTTCGAAGATTCAAATCTCTTATCCGGTTGATTTGGGTAACTACTCAACTCTTTTGAAGAGAACGGAAACTTTGGAGGAATCGATACGTGATATAACAGGATGTTTTCCTCCTGTGCTGCTGCTGTGTAAGTGTGCTTCGGAGGTGGAACAAGTACAGGATGTAGCACATCGTGAGCAGTCAGCGAGGATGACGCCAGGGTAACGGAGCAGATTCCAAGAGCTTAATGTTATTAGATGATGTGGAAAAATTTCAGGTGGATCACAGTCAGTGGCTGAGACAAAGTGTCATTCGAACAATGAGTATCACCTGGATGGTGGTGATCCTGCTGGGCTGCAGGCCATCTCTGCAGGCTGAGAGCACGTGTCTCTGCAAAAGTAAGTTTTTTTGACACTGTCTGTCACAGTGATTAGTTTAGAGTTGTACTTGTAATTTGCAAGAACTTCGCTTTGTCAGCATAACAACAAAAAACATACAAACTCAACTGTGTTTGCGGCGGTGGGTATGAGTTGTCTCCAATGACATGACGGCATGATTTGAATACGCCAAATTTAAGTCCTAATTTTTTAGCAATTCAGACTCAGCAAGATGAAATAATAAATGTCTTTCAAGTCAACGGTGAAGTGTTTTGACTTAACAACAATTTATACTCTCTTCCAAAAATTGCACAAGTGCACACACACGTTATTCATATACATAAAAAGTTCAGTTACATCTAACATATCTTATAGAATTGGTGAATCTTTATAAGAAATACATGGTCAGAATAGTAAATTATACAAATACTGACGTCCTTTCAATTCACGCAATACATCAAAAATCTTCCGCCAAGAGACACGCAGGTGATTCAGGTGGCCATTTTTTTTTTTTTTTGCAAATATATATTTTTAGATTTCTCTTAGGTATTTTGGAATGCAACAAAAAACAACCTTGATCTTTATTTGTGAATGATTTCTACGCACACAAGCACAGGCAAGATTTCTGGATTTCAGTTGAGGAAATGTAATCCAGAGTTTTACAGATTTCTTAGAGTGAAGCAGAGTGAGATTTCAAAGTCTTGTATTTCAACAACACCCTTTGTACACCCCAGGGTTAAGTGGGAAAGAGATTTCTTAGAAATCGCTTCTTTTTTTAATCCTAGGCCACATGTAATTCCTTTCAAAGAATTTAATTCTGTGCCTTGTGCTTTTTCACGCGTTAACTCTGTTGAAAAGATTCATACTACGATAGACTGATTTTAGACAAATGAATTATAAGACAGAAATTGTAATAAGCACATGCAGCAAACTTCAGTGGCTCTGTGCTGAAAGGCACCAAAGTTATGCAACAGTGGGATTTGCAGACATTGGTGGTCCTAAAACATGTGATAACGGATGAGACACCTATGTTTTCTCTTAGAAGTGTGCTTTTTTTTTTTAACAACTTCTGACTGTCAACCCTCTGTATTTTCACAGTTCCTCTCTCCCCGCATTTTTGTCTCCTGTGTTTTTTAAACTAGTTGTGACTTCTCTCTGTTATCCATCCCTTTAAATTCTGCCTCATTTTCCTCTGAGGTCTCAACTATTTTTCAAATGAGCTGATGGCATTTATGACTCGTAACATGGCAGTTACAGGTACATACTATATATGAGAGAGAGAGAGAAGTGTGTGTCATAATTTATTATCACTTTTCCCATGCAGACCAGGTGGAAACCGACCTCATCAAAGCCTCAGACCAAGTGAAGGTGCCTTGTCCAGAGCCAATTGAATGTGCTGAACGGATAACATTCTCCCTCTTCAAAGATGGAATGAAGATTTCCACAAACCATTGCCTGTGCGGCAAAAATGGAATACAGTGTGAGGAACAATCACATGCCAGGATTTCACTGCAGACAAGCAATAGATCTGTTAGTTACGTCCTCAAAGGACAAACCATCGTGAACCAAAGCATCTATGGATGTGAAGGCGAGGTCATGTTCCCTCCTCCCTATAAAAAACTGCCGAGTCCTCTGGGGATCCAGATACTCGTGAAGAGTAAGTGTTCCTAAATGTTGCTGACTTTTTGAATTTTTAATTTTGATCCATCCATTGTTATAATTATGTCTGTTTTGGAACGGACTGGAACATATCAGAAGTAGTTTGACGCCTGCTTGAGAAGTTTGTTTGAATTAAAAAAAAACAAACAAAAAAAAAAACAAATGCAAAATTGCTGGATTTATATTAGATCTCTGCAATATTTTAAGAATCATTTAAAATTGTTGAAGAAAATGGGATGCTACAGCTCAAGCGTCACACGTGCCCCAATCAACTACAAGTCACTGATCGTGTTTCCATACATACTGATATTTAGTCCTATTGGAAAGTAAATGTTGCTTTTTTTTCTAAACCAGTTCCGCAGACAGATTGCAGCACTCCTCAAGTCGGAACTCCAAATTCCGTCTGGATTTTGGTTTCCATGATTGCACTTCTCTTCATCTACGGTGCCGTTATTACCATCCTTGCCATGCGCAACAGGGTAAAGTGCTGAAATAACACATACACCAAAGAAAAGAGCACTGGATGTCAATCAAGCTGATTAATTAAAATACAGAATTTGTATTTCATGTTTAAATTCTGTGTTTAATACAATATCCTACGTTGACTCAGATTAAAAGTAATTGATCCCTAAAAACACTAGATATTCAGATCTAATACAGGTATTGATATTCAGGGGTAAAACAATGCGGTCGTTTGGTGGTTGCAAGACTTATCTGACATCGCTGCACGGACTTTGCCTGTGCAGATTCTTTGCCCTGAAATATAAATGTATTGAAAATGCTACTGATCTTTTCCAAAATTTTGTGTTTCCTTCACTTTTAGTTTAAACATTGTCTTTTACAGGTAGACATTTTAGCAATATACAGATCAAGTTGATATTTGCAGTATAATATCAAATATGCAGCTACATACTGTGTATGTCATTTTTTTTAGTCATATTTAAGTGATCCACACTAGGCTATTGAAGTCTCAGAAAATCCTATTGGTGGCTCCAGTTAAAACATGTTTGCATGAACACAATCTCCAATATGTCAGCTAATGAAAATGTCATTTTTCTATTCTATTTTACAGACCAAGTTGAGGCAGACAGATTTGCAGAGTGACTACATAAACACCAGGCCAAAAGTGGCTAAAGGTCATGGGAGGGGTTTCTAATGCCAGTCTTTGTAACAATATACAGTAAACAACTGTCAGGTATAATCTTTTTTTTTGTATCTAAACAGCAGATGAGATTAAAAAAAAACAACAACAAACTTTGTTGGGGTTTTAAGAGTTCCTGCATCTTCGAATATCAATACAGTTGTGACCCTCAACTGTGGTTGAAAAAGAAGGTGGTATCTAAGAGGATAACCACATCGATTACGGCTCCAACTGCCTCAGTTATTGTCACATGTGCATCATCAAAGAAAGTGTCTCCATCTCAGTTAAGATAGAGGAGCAAAAAACAGTTCACAAATATGGATCTATCAAAATAAATCTTGCACATTCAGCCCGTGTCATCTCGTTTCCAAGAAAAACAGATAACGTGTTCTGATGTAGTAAACTGCACCACTTCCTGCCTCTTTCTCCTGCTTTCTGCACATGCTGTTGCATCAAAGGTACTCAACATCTACCATGGTGCAGCTTCTTCACTCTTCGTCAAATCAAAACACACTCACTGCTGTAACTGGTTTCGTTTGGAAACACGTACTTGTTTCACTTTATTTTATTTTAAACAATAGGTTTAGGGGAACAATTCTAGGACATTTTTCTAATCTGGTATAAATGACCCATGAACTGAGAAGATTCCTTGAAGGACTGATATTTCTTTATGCAGCATCGATCAAGATGTGGCTTTTTAATCTTAACAATAGCTCAATTCTAAGGTCATGAGCACAGAATTTTCAGAATTTGTGAATCACAGTATTAAAAAAAATGTCAGCATTTAAATAGCTTTAAATAGTTATATTATTGGCACTGTTGTCTGGTTTTACATAACTACACAGTCATTTAAAAAGACTTCAATAGTTCTGTAAAATCTACTTATAGTTGGTGCTTGCACAGGTTGAGGCATTCACTTTACAAACTGCCCCATGCCCTCAAGATCCCAGCTGCTCTATTTCGGGCAGTGTGGCGGATTGTGTTCTGGAAAGATCCGTGCCCTGAGGAGATCTGCTCCATTTTCCTCAGAAACAGACTGCAGCTCCTGCTCCATCACCTTAAATGCAGGAGCAAGATAGAGAACTTTAACACTGAACACTGGATCACTGCTGGAATTTGAACAAATGATACAGGCACAAGCATATTTCAGAAATGCACCTATTTGCCATCTTCTCAATAGTAAGACAACTTAACAAACGTCCCTGTCTCTGATAGTTAGCTTAGCACAACCAATAGTAGACATCAAATACACATTCAAGGAATGGCAAAACACTTTTGTGGATTACACGAGTCAAAGATTGATCCCATAACAAAAAACATTGTGACAGTGTCACTCAGAATTTTGAAGAAAAAACAGAGGAAGCCTTTTGAGATGAAGTATAATCTAAGTGTGAAAATATGAATGTACAATTTACCAGCACGACATCATATCCCAAGAGCTTCAGGTGGCGGATCTTGACAGCCAGGGGACCGCGGGGGTTGGAAGTGCCGTAGCTAAAAGCCGAATGTGAGGTGCAAAGTACTGCAATTCTAGGACATCAGGACAAGTATCACTCAGTTTTAAAAAAGGTTAAAAGATTAAATGCAAACGAAGTGGGACAAAGTCAGCATGGAGGTTTATTTAGAGCATAAATTGTAGTTGAAACAGCTAATATAGAATATAAGCCATTAAAATAATTTACTTGAGTGTATTCTGTATTCATTTTCTCTTGCAATCTGGTACTACTATTATAAAAATCATACGTCTCTGATTTAAGTATTATACTTGATACGGTTTAGCTGTGAGATCCCATCTTGGACTTTTTATTCAAAGATCAAGATTTCTACAGACAGTCTAAACTCGTCTTAGGCCTTTGAATGTAGAATATATTTTTGAATTATTTCTCAGAGCCACAAGCCTTCTTGAAAACATCAACGATTGTCCATTTTTATCTATGACAAGTGAATTTATTACCGTACTTATTTGTATTTCTGCACGGCATAATCAACTGTTCTCGCTCAAAGCAGGATATTTGCTTTAACAGAAGTGCAAACATCCTTTCCAGTCGCTGTCATAAGCACATCTGATCCACAGCAAACAAAACCCAAAAAGAAAAACCCAGAAAACCGAAAGAAGACATACCTTTTGCTGTCCTCTGCCGCTGAACCGGGTTGTCCTGCAAAACTTTGCTTTTGGAGCGTGTGGGTAATCACGGCGTCTAGCAGCAGAGAGACACACATTGTTCCTAAAAACTAGAAACTTTAGACATTTCCTTAAGACCAGTGTGATACACTCTGAAGTCTGATACACAATTTTATTGAAGTTGGATGATCTGGATAGCTGACTTCTGTGTTCAAAATCTCGAACCTTTTCTAGTTACACCCCAGCTTAGTGTTTGAAGAGACTATTTCCCTATGATGGCCTCGTGTGCTGTTCAAGTTCAAAGGATGCAATACTTTGTCTAGATGGTAAAATGCCCCATTTGGTAAACTGGTTGGTGTACATAAATGTGAAAAATGTTTCCATGATTCTGTTTTTACCTATGTGGTAAAACCTCTTCACCACCACCATTTCCTGTAGCACTGTGTCAGGCTGAGCTGCCAGCGCACAGTGGAGGACCTTCAAGAGCTGCGGGTTTGCAGTCGGACTGCGAGAGGCAGGGTCTCCCAGCATATCCAAGGGGACGGTCAGTGGCTGCGGGAGGACAGGGCGGTCAAGACTGAGGCACAGGTGCACCGTCTGGAGCATTCGCTCCTGGTTGGAGAGAAATTTTGGAGCTGCGGAGGCAGAAAAATAGAAGAGTCAGATGGAGAAAAACTGTAAACCATATAAGAAGTTTTACATGCAAATGCAGCACCAGACCTGTCATGCTGAGACTGTCCAGTGTGCTGCTCTGCAGGAGACTTTCCAGCAGTGCAGTTGGGAAGTGGTCCAAAAGGCACAGGTAGTAAACAGTCTTCAACAACTCATGAGCAGACATCTTCGGCAGATAGTAGCTCACAGCCTGGCTGATGCTGTCCAGGAACCTGCAGCAGTGAAGAGAGGTCAGAATGTGAATAGGTTGACTGAAAGATACTTCTTCTTCTTCTTTTTCTTCTTCTTCTTCTTCTACTTTCGGCTTTTTTCTTCAGGGGTGCCACAGCAAATCAACCTTCTCCATCTAACCCAATTGTCTGTATCCCCCTCTCTCATGCCAACTACCTTCATATCCTCTCTCACTAAGTCCATAAATCTTCTCTTTGGTCTTCCTCGAGACCTCCTGCCTGGTAGCTCCAATTCCAGCATCCGTCTAACAATATAATCACTCTCCCTTCTCTGTACATGACCGAATCATCTCAGTCTGGTTTCTCCTACCTTCTCAGTAAAACATCTAACATGTCCAGTTCCTCTGATAGACTCCTTCCTGATCTTATCCATCCTAGTGACTCCCAAAGGGAACCTTAGTATCTTCATCTCTGTGGCTCTAGCTCTGCCTCCTGTCTTTTCATCATTGTAACTGTTTCTAGGCCATACAGCATCACTGGCCCCACCACTATCTTGTGCACCTTTCCTTTTGTTCTGGCTAACTCAAGTCTTCTATCACATAATACCCCTGACACTTTTCTCCACCCATTTCCAACCTGCTTGAACCTGTCTCTTCACCTCTTTTCCACACTCTCCGCTGCCCTGGACTCTTAACCCCAAGTACCTGAAATCCTCCAACTTCTTGATCTCCATTCCCTGTAGCCTCACCGTTCCACCCAGGTTCCTCATATTCACACACATATACTCCATCGTGCTGCAACTAACCTTCATTCCTCTCCTTTCCAGCACATACCTCTAACTCTAGATTTTCCTCAACCTGTTCCCTGATGGAGTCCCACCTCCACCTTGAACTTCTCTGTTACCCCTACAGCACACCGCACCACTGTCTCACAGCTAGCATACATGTTCTGCACCAGTCTAACATACTTTTCTGCCACTCCAGCCTTCCTCATACAATACCAGAGTTCCCCTATTGGCACCCAGTCATATGTTTTTTCTAGGTCTACAAAAAACACAAAGCAGCGCCCTCTGGCTTCTCTGTACTTCTCTATTAGCAATCTCAAAGCAAATACTGCATCTGTAGTATTCTTTCTAGGCATGATGCCATACTGCTGTTCTCAAATGCAGAATTCTGCTCTCAGTCTAGTTTCCACTACTCTTTCCCATAACTTCCTTGTATAGCTCATCAACTTTATCCCTCTATAGTTGCTGCAATTCTGCAAATCCCCCTTACTCTTAAAACGGGCATCATCACACGTCGTCTCGATTTTTCGGGCATCTTCTCACCCTCTAAGATACTGTTAAGAAATCTTGTCAGAAACTCTACCGCTGCCTCTGCCTCTCTTTCACACCTCCTTAGGGATATCATCAGGACCAACTGCCTTTTCACTCTTTATCCTCTTCAAGGCCTTCCTCACTTCACTTTTACTAATCTCTGCTACTTTGTGGTCTACAATAGTCACCTCTTCTACCCTTGCCTCTTTTTCATTTTCCATTCATCAGCTCTTCAAAGTACTCTTTCTATCCTCCCGTCACTCTTCTAGCATCAGTCAATAAATTTCCCTCTCTATCCTTAATCACCCAGACCTGTTGCGCATCCCTTCCATCTTTATCTGTTTTGCCAACCAGCCATAGATCATTCTCTCTCTCCTTACTGTCCAACTGAGCATACAAGTCATTATATGCCCTTTGTTTTGCCTTTCCTACCTCTATCTTTACCTTATGCTGTATCTTCCTGTACTCTTGCCTGTTCTCTTCAGTCCCCTAAGTGTCCCACTTCTTCTTTACAAACTGCTTTCTCTGTGAATACCCCTGCACTTCCCAATTCCACCACCAAGTCTCCTTATCTCCTTTCCTTCCAGATGATGCACCAAGTACTCACCTACCAGACTGCCTGATCAAATTAGCCGTAATTGTCCAGTCATCTGGAAACTCTCCCTGACCACCAAGAGCCTTTCTCAACCTCTTCCTGAAAACCATACAACATTCCTCCCTTTTCAGCTTCCACCACTTTGCCCTCTGATCTTTCTTATCCCCAAGTCATCCTACAAACCATCATCCTATGCTGTCTGGCTACACTCTCACCTACAACTACTTTGCAGTCACTGATCTCTTTCTGAAATCCCTTTGTTAATATTTAACATTTATTATTTATCTATATAATTATTATTTTACTAAACTTGCCAATAAGAGTAAAAACATTCTAATACAAGATCAGATACAGTATCAGATACAACATCCAATATTTTGGGTTGGGACTACGTTGGTGTCAAGCAGTTCAACATCTAAAAGTAATGTGAATGGTAATGCTATGATTGTCCACATATTATGAATTATGAGTTGTTGTTTTTTTTTTTTTTGTAATTCCACACAAATTACTTTTCATCGATATATTTTTCATTATGTTTCTCCACAACCTGCTGGCAAAATAAAGGCATCACTAAAGGATCATGCACCTTTCATGTACATATTGAGCTGCACTTTCCATCATACTGGCCAAAACAATAACCTTTTATTTTTTCACTAATAGTGGAAATTGAGGAAAGATTGTCCTGTTTTATTACCTCTCCACAGCCAATAATGACTCTTCAGTGCATATTATTTAAAAGACGAACATGCCCTGACGTGACCTACTGTTGCCTGTGATGCTGTGGGTTGTGATTGAGAGAGGAGTAAACCTTGAGGATGCAGAGCAGGTCTCTGAGGGTCAGAGCGTCTGGAATCTCAATTACTTTCCTGGTGAAAGTATCCATCAAAGCAGTGGGACAGAAGGCAAGACTCTCGAACACAGAAAGGAAGAGGACAACCTGAACGGGAAGAGCAAAGCCTTAAAAATCCAGGAATGACAGCCAAAAGCATTATGGCAGCTAAAGATATATTTTCAAAATGTATTGTTATGGATAGAGGCTCATAAAAACAATCAGTAATCCAAAGTTTCTGTATGAAACACACTTATTTAATTTTGTGTCATATGGATTGTTTTTACCATATGACACAGAAGATTGTATGGCATATCTTTTGGTAATATACAAATGTATATCTAACACATAAAATATCTAATTTTTATCGCATTGAGGATTTTTTTAACTTAACTGTATGGTCTACATTTCATTGACAGCTAACAATTCTTTTGTAAAATTCACCAGTGATCTATTGATTTTGCTCATTCGCTGAGGTCATTTTCATTATTTTACTTCATGCATCCGAATCACTATTTTTCCCGTTTTCCAAATCATGATAATCAGATATTGTGAAATAATTTGACACCTTCAAACACGTCAGAAAATAAACACTTTTCAATTGGACAAGAAATTAGTGAGAAGTCCAGCAGTAAACATTTTTCACAGACGATAACCTGCTGAATTAGGTTTCACGGTCAGATCAGAAACACTGATGGGACACACACACTCAGGTTAGTTGTGTATCTATGAGATAATTATCTCTTGAGTTCATATTGTGATTTCTTTTAATGTGGCCATAGAGCAGTCTGCAAATCACAATGTTCCATTTTTTCCTCACCAAGATTGTCCAACTCACTTCTCACAGAAAAGTTTGAAGAGAACTTTTGAGAAACCTGTTTTTTGGTCCATATGTCAATTGAAGAGGCGATATAGTCTGATATGTCAGTGAGGAACTTCAAGTCTCTGTAGTGGAGTTCCTTGCAAGCCTGCAGCACCTTAAACAATCTATTGAAGGGGATCCCATGAAGGTTTTCTATAAGAGAAATATGAAAAATAGAAAATAATGATTCCAGCTTAGAAAAATAACACTGTTATTGCACATTGAAACTGTTGTCAGGGTCCTTCAAATATATCAGTGCTAAAAAAATTGGTTTTAAAAAAAGATGCTTTTATGTTCAATTTATTTTATTTAATACCTGTGATGGACTTCTAATGTTAATGACCGCGTATTAAACTGTTCCCCACAGAGCAGGAAACACAGTTCATGTATTTGTGCTGTGTTGTCATGTCTCAGTACATTTGCAGATCTTCTTCTCTTTTCAGCGTTTCCCTCCAGGGGTCGCCACAACGAATCAACCTTCTCCATCTAACCCTATTCTCTGTATCCTCCTCTCTTATACCAAATACCTTCATATCAGTCAGTGACTCAATGCATTGAATTATTTTCTATCTTACCTGTTATTTTCTGACTGCAGATTTCAAGAAGTGGTTTAGAGTAGAAGCCCATGGTTGCCATGGTGGAGATCATGTGCTGGGCGTTTGGAAGGCTGAACTGGTTTGCCAGTGATAAAGCCTTTCTCTGAAATGAAGAAGGGAACAAAATAAGCAAAACAATAACATGACTGATGACCAGTCGGAAAGAAAATGTTAATGGTTACAGTCCTACATGAAAACTAAGAAAATGTGAAGACATCGTAGTCCCATAGTAGTGATGGGCAAAATGGACTGTTTAAAGCTGGTTTTCTGAATCACATGATTTGGGGGATTTTTTTCCTTGTTTTTATCTTGTTTTTTTTGGTTGATATTTGGAGATACCGGTAGGTAGTTTTCCAACAAGTTGGGAGTATTTTTTTGCTCATTTATTTGTGGCCTAAAACAGCATTAAATAAATAAATGAATAAATGAATAAATAAATAAATAAATAAATATGCCCCCATATTTCTGTTAGCCCCCAATTGTGCAAGTTCTCCCACTTAAACAGATGAGAGAGGACTCTAAGTTTTGTCATAGGAATACTTTCACTCTGAGTGACAGAAAGAGAAAAAAAATCCAGATCTGAGTTATAAAGAATGTATTTGGTCAACTACAAAACAAGCAAGATTTCTTGCTCTCATAGACCTGTAACTTCCTTTTTAATGGGCTCCTTAGTCCTCCACAGGTTAGCTGTACTAATGGCACACGTTTGAACTGGTTATCAGTATAAAAGATACCTGTCCAAAACCTCAGTCACACATTATGGTAAAGACCAAGGAGCTGTCAAAGGACACCTGAAACAAAATTGTAGACCTGGACTATTTTGGGAAGACTGAATCAGCAATAGGTTAGCAACTTGGTGTGAAGACCAATCTTTGTAAAGGAAAGAATTAATGGGGCCATGTATCGTGAGATTTTGAGTGAAAACCTCCTACTATCAGCAAGGGCACTGAATATGAAACGTGGCTGGGTCTTTCAACATGACAATGATCCCAAACACACTGCCCGGGCAACGAAGGAGTGACTTCGTTTTCAAGGATGTCAACGTCCCAGAGTGGCCTAGTCAGTCTCCAGATCTCAACCCCCTAGAAAATCTTTGGAGGTAGTTGAAAGTCTGTGGTGCCCAGCGACAGCCCCAAAACATCATTGCTCTAGAGGAGATCTGCATGGAGGAATGAGTCAACATACCAGCAACAGTGTGTGAAAACCTTGTGAAGACTAACAGAAAATGTTTGACCTCTGTCATTGCCAAAAAATGGTATATAACAAAGTACTGAGATTAACTTTTGTTATTGATCAAATACTTATTTTCTACCATAATGTCCAAATAAATTCTTTAAAAGCCAGACAATGTGATGATCTGGAGTTCTTCTTTCTTTTTTCTTTTTTAAATATTTTATTCTTTATTTTTGCTCAGCCACACACCTCATGAGTTGGTGGTCTAAGCAGTTGCACAAACCTCCAGTCTCTGTTTGAGGTCCAACGGAGCATCTTTCCCCAACAGACGCATCACAATCTGAAGAGCCATTACATTCTGAATCTCAGGGAGGCGGGATTCTACAATCAGTCTTTGAAAGCAGACAAAAATAACGGCATGATCAGAAAAACTGCAAAGTCAAAATAAATGCATAAATGGATGAAATATAAACTGTAAAAATACTTCATAATATACTCCTTGGTCTTGGCATAATTGAAAAACTCTTTTTCTTTTGCAAAATTCAAGTTTGCATTGAAAAATACTTATACCTCCTGTAATTTTCTGTCAGATTTCTTGAAGTTTTTTTCATGCTAATTTACTTCCTAAGCATAACTGATCACAGGTAGATTGAATATAATCTATATGTGATTTTTTTAATCTTACTGTCTCCTCTCCAGATACAGATCTTTGTCGGAGACAAATCTTGTCAATGCTTGATATTTTCAAAATAATGTAAAAACTTGGATCTTAAGAAATTGAAATAAATAACCGGGTACTCTCCTAAAAAAACATTCAAAAACTAAGGAAAATCCTGAATATTGAAATAAACCCATATCAGCATAGGAAGATTCAGAATAACTTTTACACCATTTAAATACTCATGAACAGCTTCTAACAAGCTGAAAACTGCATTCAAAACCGTTTAATGGCAGTTTGAAGTCAGGTAATTTTTTGCATATTGAACATGCACTTCTGCATTTTTTTTTCTGATTATCTTACAGTAGACAGATAGGTAAATAAAGGTCTGCTTGATGTTGTGACATTCATTCTCTCCCGTATCACTTGGCCCAGTTTATGACTAAATTTTGATAAAACTGACCTCATTCCATGTTTAAGTGCATCAACATTTTGGTCTCTGTCCATGTGCTCCAGACAAGAGGCCACAATAGAAAGACCCCTCTCATCAAACTCATCCAATTTCTCCTGTAAATGAACAAAAAATACTTTGAGATCAGCCTTGAACAGATTATTTGTGCTGACATTTCATTCTGCATTCATACATTTTCCCCACACATCCCATCAATGCATTTATCAGTGCTGTTTTCTTCTACTCTACCAATCCCTCCAAAACTCCCTTATGACCAAAGTAAAAATTTACAGAGGAAACGGAAAAACATCATCAGTACTAAGTATTAAGAATATTGCAAAAAATACACAATAGCTGTGCAGACACCTAAAATTAACATAACTAGAAAGATTTGCTTGAAGATTTATGCAGTGAGAGAGGATTTGAAATTAGTTGATGTGAGAAAGGAGGATAAAAATAGGGTCAGGTGGAAAAGGTTGATTCGCTGTGGTGACCCTTGAAGGGGAAAAGCCGAAAGGAAAAGAAGATCTTGTTATCTTTGCTTGAGTCCTAGATTGTGCGTACTGAAGTGTCCAAGGATACAGATGTCTACTGGGTTATTGGACAGCAATTTACCTGACAAGCCCGTAGGTATGTCTGAACCACACGGCTCCGTTGGGGCACACCCAGTTTAATCATACCAAGAAGAGAGTATGCAACATCGTCAATCCGCATGGATCCCACACTCTTCATGGCTCTTTGCAGCAGTTTGTCAAATGCAGGATGCTCAAAGATTAGCTGCAGCTCATAGTGCTTTTGCTCACCACTCATCTTTTTAGTGGTTTCCCACATCTGAGTGAAGCAGTTGCTAAGCTGCCGTACAGTCGGCGAGTATTGGCATGTGAGATCCAACACATCTGATGGGGAACCACAACGCTGTAGGCGATCATAGAAGGGTGAACCTTTCCGTCTGTGTTCCAAGGAGGTTTGGGTCTCAGGTGGATGCGCGGCCAGATGATCCTTCTCTTGTGGTTCCTCACTGAGAATTCTGCCCGGTGAGTAGAATCGGACTGGACTAACAAGACTTCTAAGGGACCGTGTCTGGTTCTGTCCTCTGAAGACATTAAGTGGCATCTTGAGAGTATTGTCTTTGACTGGAGGAGTCCTCAGTAGCCTCCATGATGAGCTTCGGATGAAGAGGCAGAATGACCGGTGGAAGGCCTCATGCGTCACCCGTATGGACATTATTACAACAGCGCTCACTTCATCACCTAAAAATAAGCAACACATGACAATTTAGTAAAGCAAGCGAAACCTTACATGGCAAATGAGAGTAAAATTAGCTATCGATAAGTCAAAATAAAAACACACTCTTTTGCAAGCAACTCTACAATTTTAAGTTTCACATTCTTAATTCGACGCGTTTAATTAAGGAGAGCTTTTGTCACAATTTCACAACTTTCTCGCTACAAGGTCAAAAAAACGTGATTCGGTATTTAGTTTTGTTCGCAAACATTAGCTAAGTCGCTTTCATTGTCGCCATAAAGACGTTCACTGCACACGTTGAAACTCTCGAATCTAGCATTTGATAAATAATTATAGATAATGCGGCTGAATGTTTCTAAACAATCCAATACCTTCAGATTTTGATTGCTAATACTCCTCCATGCTAACTCTCATACGGCGCTGCCATATTTGGTCCCCCTAGAAACTTGAAACGGAAATTACGTACTACCCATCTGAAAATAGGTAAACAATGCTTGCACAACGAGTTTGATTCATCTTAACACATTTAATGTTAATGAAGAGTAATTCTTGGATGTTTTTAGCGAATGCTTCTCCGCCTGACATTGCTTTCGTTCTCGTTCCCGTCTGTTGTTTCACCCGGACCGAAATACACGCCAACTCGTACGTTTCCTAGCAACCAACGCCGCTTGTCACTAACGACAAAACAGAGCAATCGATAAATGTCACTGTGAAGGGGAAACTGTGACGGTATAAAGGGTTCCTGTCTGTGAGGCGATTCACAAACCACTTTTGACCGAGTCCGGGTAGCATGGCGAAGTTTGTGCTTGCAGGTAACATTTGGTTGTAGACTATCTAACTTCCAACCACTATATTAAAAATGACTCCCGAATTTTCTGCAGGTACAGTTGACTGTCCATCTTTTGCTAGAGCGGAACTCTTGGCAGATAAACTTCAGGGATCCCTGCCGAACTTCAGGATCCATAAGATTTCTATCCTCCCAGAAGAATGGAAGGCAAATGATCAAACTCTGCCCCAACTCTTTGTGAATTCCTAGTTTGGGTGACTTGTACGCCTGACCTGTCGCTGGTCTGTACAGGGGTGGCTGGAGAGCGTCTGCAAGAAAAATGGCTGGGAACACGAAAAGTCCCCTTTGATTTGGAGGGAGCTGGTCGACCGAGGGGGCAAAGGAATGCTCTTAGGGGGCTTCAGTGACTTCTTAGAGCATTGTCAGGTCAGCATTTTTGGAAACGTCTTTATATTTGCATCGCAAAATTGGTGCTTGTTTGCTGAACAATGTAGAACCAATGATCAGCACAACACACAAGCAATTTTTTTTGCATATCCGATCCCACAGAATTACTACAACATCACTCTAGACTTGCCCTCTGATTTCATGCGGAGTATCTCAGCAGAGAACTTGAGGGCCGAATTGAACTTCATCGCAGAGGAGCAGCATCGCATCAGTCAGATCAAGCCACTTCATATATGGATTAGCAGGTGCACTGGTCTAAACATCTCCAACAGAAGAAAAAGCTATGTGTCAAATCTGAAGTGTGTATCCTGAGGGAGTGTGCTGTTTTGCATTTTCACAGTGCTCTCAGCCTCACCTGCCACATACTGATCCCAAACCTGCTTTCATCAGAGGTGTTCTCCCAGGTTTCTGTCATCAGCCTCCATCTCCTGGATCTGGAGGGGAGTGAGGAGGAATTGCACTGGCTGAAGATGGAGACAGAGGAGCTAACTCTTCCACTGCTACATCAGGTTGAGCTTTTTATTCGACTTTTGTTTGCAGTCCAAAAAAAAAAAAAGGGAAAGTCCCTGACTACGGGTACTGCTCTTAACAGGTGAACATTCACACAGATCTGAAGCAGGCCTTCCAAGATGCCGACATCATTGTCCTTCTGGATGAACTGTGTTTGGATGACAGCAATGCAAAGGATGGTGAGGCTCAGGAAAAGGAAAAGAAAGCAAAACTGAAGGCAATCTCAGATCTCTACACAGAGTATGGACGTCTAATTGAGACTAGGGCAAAGAGGGAGGTGAAGGTGATTGTGTCCAATGGCTCTTTCACCAACCTCAGATGCTCAGTCCTGCTTGACAACGTGTGCTCCATTGACAGCCGCAATTTTATTGCCATGGCAACTAAGCTGGAGAATGAGGCGAGAGCTGTAATTGCAAGAAAGCTTAAAGTGACAACTTCAGGTTCAGATTCTTTCATTCTCCGGCTAAGCATTATCAGAGATACATTTTCAAAGAAAAAATATGAAAGGATAAGGTTTCTCCATTTTTTTTCCTGTAGATGTTAAAGATGTCACTGTGTGGGGAAACATCAGCGGCAGCTTCCACATTGACCTGAACAGGACTAAAATTTTCAACTATAATGGTCCAATCAAGGGGCCGCCAACCTTTTTTCATCCAGTTCTAAAGATTCTCTATGACAGGTTGGTAAAAACAATCAGAAACATATTAAAAACATTTTGTTGCGGGAAAAGAAATGTGGATATTGTATCCACGGTCCTCGGAAGCCCAAAAGATTGAACTGTTCAAAAAACAAGGCTTAAAACATGAACATCTAAGATGATAGAAAAACAACACCCCAACAATCTTCTAGTTTGCTTCATATAGCTTTATATGGATAAATCTATGTGAGACACCTCATTTAAAAATAACACATTTTAGGGTCTTAAATAATCTAATGACTGTCAGTTATACATAATTATTGATCATCAGCAAATACACAATTTAATTGCAAAATACATCCGCACCTTCCTGCGTGGAGGTTGGAAATATGACAAATGCCCAGTGATCCTCTGCTCATGCTCAGGGAATGGCTGGATAAAGACTTTCAAGATCTTGTACGTTGCGAGCATGACATTGTGGCCTCAAAGACCCATCGAGGAGCTGCCATTTCAACGGCCAACGCTATTCTCACTCTTCTCAAGGCTTGGAACGGGAACTGTAAGCCAGATGAGGTCTATTCCGCAGGTGTCCTATGCTCAGGTGAAGATGCAGTGAAGTTGCGACTTATTAGGCTGACCACACACATTAAAAATCTCGATTCTATGTTTTCAAATGGTGATTTGTCTTTGTCTATTTGCAGAGTACCCAGATTTCTCAGAAGACCTTGTCCTCTCAGTTCCAGTTACTTTTGTGGATGGGAAGTGGTGTGTGCCTTCGGATGGGACTGTTAGAGACGAGCTGCTGGAGAGCCTCCGGGGTTTTGCAAGCGAGCTCCGACAAGTGCGTTGGGCAATTTATGAACATGTTGTGCTACATTGATTTAAATTTGCTTAAAGTACTCATTTGACTAATAATGGTGTGTTTCTTTCCCAGGAAAAAGAACTTTTGGACGGAAACGCAAACATTATGCATAAAACGAATGATAAGTAAAAGATCACTTGCATACATGGATGTTCTCTAGTATTTAAAGTCATGCTGCTATATTATGTCTCAAACAGATGCCTTATATCATTTAAGGAGGAAAAAAAATTAGTATGAAAATGATCCGGAGCAAAGATGTTTCTTGATGTGAAAAAAGGAAATCATATCAGCGCTACGTGTGGTATATTTCAGTTTGTTCTTTTATTCTCTTGCGTTCACATGTGGACTTGCAGTTGTATTTTACCAGTTGAATGAAAATAAATCTTTTCACTTTGTGAAACTTTTCCACATTTTTTTGTTTGTTTTAGATGTAAAAGATCAAACTGAGTACTTTATGGAAAAAAGGAAAATTAGAAAATATATTCCTTTTTTTAATTTGTACAGTTCAGCAAGTGCCTTTTATAGCGACATTTGAAGCACACTCCCGCCACACAAATTGGTCTGACGATCTGACCTTTTTGGCTGCTCATTGCCATTGCAGTTGGTTCGTGTTTTAAAAGGATGCACAACTTTCATTCCCCTCATTAAATATCAAAGAAACTGAATTCTATAGGATTTTCTCACCTGGAAACATTTTTTCTGACAAATTGTGCAGTACTTTGTTTGCTGACGAGAACTTTAACAGATATGCTGTTTTACATGCAGTGTATACACGTTCCTTTTAAGCTTTCCTTATACTACACACAGAGAGGCATTGAGTGAAAAAGAGAAGTTAGTACAAATACAGTGCACTACGACAAATTGGGAAGTGGACACGTATCCTGTGATGATAATTCAATGTATACACACCCGCCCCTGAGATTTGGATGCTGAGTGGTTTAGAAAAGCAAAACCTGCATCTTATTACGGTTGAACACGTTGCTAGATTTCTTCTTCCCCCTCACCCCCTAAGGAGCAGCCAAATACCAAATGCAAAAATTATAGCCTCTTCAACAATTGAAGAAAGAAAAAAAAAATCACTCCAGTAAAAGCAACACTGAAAACTTACCTCAGTTATCAATTGTGGTATATACATGCGTGATGCTTGGCATGCATGGACTTTTTGTGGCACAAGGTTATTTGGTTAATATACATATCCAAGTGATGACTATACAATAGTTGGGTATAGTAGGGCCTGTGTTTTTTTTCCTTTTTTTTCCGACAACATTGCAGCCAATAAATTCAATTATACAGTAACTAATTATGTATATTATTTTTTTATAAAATCAAGTTATACACACGATATTAATAAAAATGAGGCATCTATAACGGAGAGGAAAACCACGCGCGTTTCTTTTATCTTGCCCACACGAAAGTCACTTGTGTGTTGGTGAGGGAGGGCCTGGGGGTCTACGTGTCAACATCCAATAATGTCAGTTTCCTTTTCCAGGCAACGAGTGAAAGACCACTGACCACAGCTGAAATGGGTTTGGATCTAAAAAGGACAGAGTGAAGGATAAGTACTTTTATTTAACCAACTCTGGGGGAAAAAATGGAAATAACCTGGAAGTCCGTGGTGTTGACACTCATTATACAATCATATGGGTAACTGAAGGGTTAACTCCTTGACTCAACAATGACTCAACTATTAAATTAAATAATTTACAGTATATATTAATAGTTATATAATCCAATAATTTCAACTCTCCATCACACCACCAGGACAAACACCTGCTTCTGAGATGCAAGGGAGGAGAGGGAACGCTTTTAAATACTAAAAAAATACCTGTGAGGCGAGACGAACTGAGCATGTTTTGTTTCAACATGCGCTGGGATTTCTTTTTTTTTTTTTTTTTCTCCATTTTTTGAAACGTGATCAAGCAACAACCCAATGCTAGTTTGTCAAAGAAAAACTTTCGAGTATGGCTAAGCAACCTCTGGTGACGTCTCCATAAAACCCTGCTCTCTTCCCAATCTGCCACTGTCAGGCTAGCAAATTATAACGCCACAAAACTATCATTATTAATGCGATGTCGGTTTCCCATGTTGAAAACAACAGATCGATACTGTGTGATGACGATGATGATCCCACAAGGAGATGGTCTGGGACAACTAACAGCTTAGATGCAGAGTCTAAGCAGCAACTCAAGGCAGAACTACCAGAGCAGAACACACAAAGAAACCTCAACCATCTGCCACACACCTCCAACCGAGAGTATTAAATGCTCTTTTGATAAATGTTGTGTATATACCAGTATGTATGAATATGACAGGATTCTAATGTACAAAACCAAACAGAGGGAAGGCAACAGGGAAGCTATGACCGTGGTTGATGCTGTGGAGTTGTGCCTGAAACTCCCGTGGCTACTCCGAGCACCTGTCCGTCAGGGCTTAGGTCCAACCCCTCGTCTGCCTGCTCCAGTTCGCTTTGGTCCAGAAGCTCAAAGTCCTCGTCCTCGGTCGGAACCAGTGTGTCATCGGGCATCTCCTCGCCACCGCCGCTGCTTTCCGTCACGAATGCCTCTGTGTCCTCGTCACGCCCAAGTGCCCCCACTGTGGAAACTGTAGTGTTATCGGCGGTGTTGGTTGGTTGGGTCTCCGAGTCGCCTGGTGGAGTTTCAGTCGGGAGAAACTCGGCCAGCGTGGGATCCTCACTGGCCTCGCTGGAGCGCAGCAGGGCCGACAGAGTGTTCTGCACCACCGTCGAGATAGCTGTGCTCACTATCTCCTCACTCAATGCCTCCAGTGACCGTTGTGCCTCTTGAGCACCCGCAGCTTCCTTCTCTTCTCCCGTTTGTACCCCTGCCTCCCCACCCATGGGCGAGACAGGTACCCTGTCCTCCTCACCAACAGGTGGCCGCCCGTGTCCATTGAAGTGCGTGTTCACAAAGTGCAGTGGTGATGCGAGGTGCTGGATGAGGAGGCTGGCAGGGCTCAATAGCTCTCCCTCTGATGAGAGGCTAGCGTGGGCACCGTCACCCTGGCCTTGGCCTCGCAGGGGGAAGTGGAGCAGGTTGTGCTCAAAGGATGGGAACTCCTCGACAGAAGGGAAATCCGGCAAGTCTCGCAGATAGGCCTCCTCTGGGTCGCTGTGAAAACTCTGCTGGTCCAGGTCTGTAATCGGAGATGAGGAAACACAAGATAAGTGCATCACTTTCAAAAGACTTCATTATCGGATTCTCTGATTGATAATAAAAGAAAATTTAAAAAAAAATTGTGAAAAGGGAACAAAGAATGTAGAATGCCCTCATGTGCAGTTTGAAGTAGCTTTAAGAATAATAAAGCTCATTATACAGAAATACCTTGACTTCTGCTTGTATATCAAATTTAATTTCCCCATTGAAATGAAATGGAATGCTATTGATCTTTTCCAGCCTCTGTAATTTATAAAAAACAAATATTGTATAATAAATAATAATACAGAACAGAGAATATAAAGAAAAAAATGGTTTTATTGAGTGCAGTTACTATGAAGATTTGATGAAGATGCCTGCAGCGCTGGCGGAGGCTGGGGGAGTTTTTCATTTCATGCTCTATCATTGAACTAAACTTGCTTGCCACACATTTAACGTGCTACAACGTACTGCTAAATTTAACTTGCACTCTATGCTACACTTTATCGCAAAAGTTAATTTTGTGATGGAATTATTTCCAGTCCTCTTTGTGAAATAATCAAACCATTCCTGACTGGGTTTGAATGAATCTTATGATACTTTGTCATCTGTTGACATTCCCTCTGTCTGCTGCACTAAATCCCTGAAAATGTGTTGTGCCACAATGGTGTTAAGAGCTCACCCTGCTCGCATGTAACTTAGATCTCACTTGGTATCACAAAACAAACAAACAAAAAAAGAAGCGATGGCTCATTGTGTCTACACACAAGAACACGATTTAAGCTTCTCCTCACTCCAGGACTGAACTGACCCAAACCTTTACCCCTCTAACTCCCCCCAATGCAAAGGGCTATTTTTATGTCGGGGCAGGAGGTTGCAAGGATCCTGCTAACATGAGTGGTATTTACCTTCAGAGACATCAGTGAGTTGAGGAGTTGTGGCTCTGGACACGGAAAATCCTCCACTCTCCAGTATGGATGCCTCCTCATCCGACAGCTCAGAGTCAGTGATGGCCATAGCCAGGGCTGTGGTCTTCACATCCACCTGTGCACAAAACCACAAAGTGAATACTATGGGGGGGTTCTAAATGGTGAAGTATTCATCACATACACAACACTCAAATGGAATGACATTTTCCAACCAAAAAAAACCAAGTTGTAGCATTATTATACTGATTCCATTCCAGTCTCATCTATTTTTCCTATCCAGTTTACTATATTGATTTTTTCTAGTTCCTGAACTCTCACTGTTAATATTTACATAATCATAATATTCATGTTAAGCCACTGAACCCAGCCTCTCTCCATTTCATTGTCGTAGACTTTATCATATATACATACATATAAGGCAAATATATTGCCAACTTCTTCATCAATTCTTAAATAATTGCCAAAGTCATTCTATTATTTTTTTGCCTAGATCAACTCCTTATTCAACATATTGCTCAGTATTTTGTGTTTTCTGAAAAACCTAAAAAAATGACAGGTGATTATTTTAAAAAGGCGATATAGCCAGTGACAAACTCCAATGAGATTTTGAAAAGTTATAGTATCGGTACTCAAAAGATATTCCCTTAAATACACCCTTGCTTAGACTAGGTAACATGTTAGCTTAGACAGCTAACATGTTAGCATCTACTAAATCTCCCAAGAGGGGACAGCACTTTTCCCTCAAATTCATTCATATACCTCTGCAGAAATGCATCAGCAAATATGCTGAAGCCCTTTCTGGCTGCTCCTCTCTTCCTCTTTTCCTTTGACCTGTCATTAGAAACATTTTCTTTGGGAAAACATCTGCCTGGTCCAGCTGAGAGCGCCACCTTTTTCAAATGCCAATATTCAAAGGTCCATTCCAGACGATTTTAAAGATACTCTGCTCTCACATTAAGAAGGTTCATGACTCTTGTGACCTGCAGCTCACTGTCACTGGATATGCCGGCTCGTTTTGTGTCTGCCATACATGCTCCGAGAGAAAGTGCGAGGTGTGTGTTCTGGTGTAAATCAATACCGTTGGGGCAAAACAAGACAGCTCCTCCTCACTCTCGCTCTCCGTTTCAGCTCTGGGCTCATCACCCTCTTCTACCTCCTTCTTCACCTCTGTATAAAAACACAGGATTTTAGAGCGTTAAACCTGCTTCTCTTAGCTAAGATGTAATTAATAAAGCACTCTGTAAACTTGGCAATGTCTCAACACCACATAAAAGACAGAAAGTTTCACTCAAAGATGTTTGTGAGTAACAATTTTGGGAAACTCATTTAAATTTGATTCTTAAACAGACATTGATCTTTTAACATGTTTCCTATAGATTTAAGTAGGAGGGGGTGCATTGCACAGGAGGTAGAATATTGTAGAATATTGAACTGAATATTCCTTGTTTGATTCCCGGATCCTCCTAGTGTCGAAATGTTTTTGAGCAAAGCTGTGAACCCCTAACTGCTCCCCTGGCACTGGTGGACAGCATGTAGCTCATGGGCAGTAGCTCATGGTTCATCCATGATGGGTTAATTGTAACAAACGAATTTCCCCATAGGGATCAATGAAGAATAAATGATAAATTTTAATAATCATAGATGCTTATGAAAATCTAATAACCCAATTGCTGATTCATTTTTAGGATGTCAGTAACACATGCAATATTAAGCATCATGAAAGGCTGTATTAGAATTTGCTGGGTTCTCAAGCTCCTCCTGGCCTGTCCAAGCATTTTCAGCAAGATGCTGAACCGGTAACTGCTCTTCGGGCGATGCAAAGTGTCTGCCCGCTGCTCAAGACTCATTCACAATGGGTTAAATGCAGAGGTCAAATACAAAATAAAGTGCCCAATTCTTGTTGAGGCGTTACACTCACTTCTCTTATCATGCTTGCGGTGCTCGGTGTCTCCCTTCATGCTGTAGTCCAGTTTCATCAGTATCGGTTCCAGACCGGTGTACATTCTCTGGATCAGTTCGTGGTAAACCACCAGAGGCCACAAGAGCACGCTGAGGACTGATGGACAAAACACCAACTCGTTAATACAGAGTTTGTTTGCTTGTAAACTTTTATGTCTCCATAACAAAAACAAAGCTTGCAAGCATAATTAGAACATGACAAAATTTTTCTTTATTTTTCTCTCAAATTTCTTTTGATTTTAGGGCTGGTTATCTGTATTTGTTTGTTCCATGTCAATTACGCATGAGTTTTTCCACTATTTTGTAAACCAGCCCAGTTTATTATTTTTTTTATGTTTTGTAACAATTAAGGTTAAAAAAATGATAAAAAGTGTTTATTGTTGTTTGATTACAGAAAAATCTTCTTGTTATCTGTATCTGGATGCCCAACTCCAACTCTAGGAACTTCTGGTTTTAAAGATTAAAAACCTAAGTGACACAGTAGGGCAAGACTGGAACTGTTAGACGGAGAGCATCATTCATTGAAGGGATTCTAATAACTGTAAATGATTAGCAAAATACACCTTTCCCAACTATTAAGTCGGACTGAACTGTCGCACGACATCAGCCAGCGGAGGCTCACCTATAATATAGGAGATCATTATCCCTGGAACATAATGTCCGACGACAGCAAGTGCAAAACAGCCGCTGCACATCATCGCGCAGAACTGGGAAACAGATGTGAAACATTAAGTGATGACACCTTCAATCTGCTGCAGTTAAAGAGGAGGAAGTGAAACAGTGACATGTCCGATGGTGCACACTCTGTGTGTAAGAGATAATGGGATGTCTGAAGTATCCCAAAGCATATGATGAGATGACACTCTCAAACTCAAGGCAGCTGCAAGAGACTGAACAACAATTTCATAATTGGATCAGGCAGCCAGTTTTATTATTTGTTAGCCATGTTTATTGTCAGATTAAAGTTTTACAATTGTCAAGCATAGAATTCAAGTTGGAATGTAAACAAAGTTCTTTCACAATCAGTCCTTTTTGCATTCAGAACAGAGAAGCCATATCCGCGACAGCATTCACTTGCTCAAATATTTGGATTCCCAAATATTTGGTTTACACTGAAAACCTATTTTTCCATATTTAAAACAACAAAAAAAACACTAGCACTGATGCCTATACCTTTCCATGATTCTGCTGTTTGTACTGAAGCATCTCCTGCAGGTACAAGCAGCAGGTCAGGTAGCTTTCAGCTAGGTGGTGGCTGAGCTCCGGCACACTTAGCAAACGCTGCTCTGCACTCATAGTTTCACTGTATGGAAACACAAACACGAGAGGGTGGCCAAAAAATTACTCGTCACCTACAGAGACCAGCAATCGAATATTTGCACACTGGAATTACTGGGGATAAATTGATAGGTGTGCAAAAAATTAACTCCAACTTGATCGATGGCTTAAAACCAGGTACAAAAGTGACCGGAATTAAATAATGCAATCTATTTGCTGTGTAAACATTACCCACCTTTGTATGGGGGGAGCCTCTGCCTGTTGAACTGCAATAGGGGGAAAAAAAAAAGTTTGCAAACAACTTGTAAACAAATTATTGAGAAAGACAGGTTTTTCACCTTCAGTGCTGTTCTTGCAATGTTGAAAAGGCACATTTTAACCTCCACACTACAATACACGTATTGTGTTATGTTGAGCTAAACAGGATATTCAGCCCAGGGAACATTTCAACAAGGATTTTAGTATCTCTTTACTGATGGTAAAATATGTTGCAGAGTACATTATCTTTAAAGTCCATGCCCTTTATCAAATATCCAAAGAATGCATGCAAAGTCATAGCTACGATCACCTTATTATCGTAACTGTGAATTGTTCCAACGTTCAAAAGGAAAGCACACACCTAAGCAGGACATCAATTGATTTTGCATGTGTACCTCGACGTACCAAGCACCCTTGAAATACTGACGTAAACATTCTCACATCTTATCTAACTGTGTAAATGCCTTGACTTACCTGCAATGGCAGGCAACTTGGGCTTCCATCTCTCCAGCAGCATGAGTCCCAGTAATGACACACTCAACAGGAAAAGAGGCCTCAAGGAGGTGGAGGACAGCAACCTGAGGGGAGGGGGGCAGGACATTAAATTAAATTACAGTCTGCACGTTTGCTTATGATCGGCAGTGTAAATACATTTTCACACATGGATACTGTCAAACGGCTGTAGCTTCGTCTTGTAAAAACATGAGTCTGGGTAGAGGACCTGTCACTGACAGCTGACTTCGATTAGGGCCTCGGCATGAAACGAATGGATCATCTGGCTGAGCTACATGAGATCTAAAGTTTCCACCTTTAACACCGACACGTCTGTCTGTCGCACCCAAGCATTAGAGTGTATTTGCGGTTTTAAAATACGTGTCGCTAAACTCGTCACACTGATTGTTAAGTATCAAACTGGCACGCGATTAAGGTTAGCATTAGGCTAAAGTCGTGGGATTAGCTAACTTATCCTGACACTGGTAAAATCCTCGCCGATGTTAGCCAGTGAGCGAATGATGCTCCTTTATTTAGCCGTGTAAAGCTGTCAGCGTGGCGACAGGCGTTATTTTTATTCCAAATAAAAAAGGAGAATTATACCAGAATAATGTGTTGAGTGTCAGGGCGACCGAGATGCTGTACAACGGCCTTTCCCACACCAGCAGCCTCTGCACCCATAGCAGCAGCGGCTCGTACTGAGAGAGCCAGCCCTGTAGGCGCTCCCGCAGACGGACTAGATCCGGGTTTCCGTCCCCGCAGGAAGGCTCCGAAGTCCCCGCGGGGAAGAGGGCCTCCAGGCCGACCGAAGAGGAGGTAACTGAGGGTCGTCTTCTTTCCTCCTCTGCGCTCGCCATGTTTCCCCCCCCACTTTGTTATGTTGTTTGGAAGATCACGGGGCATATGAAAAAAGAAAGCATCAAGTATGTCATGCGTACAAAATTAAAGCTTCCGGTTTTGCATTTTCAAAATAAAAGCACCCACACCAACCGAAACATAAATCAAGGCTTACCCTCTTGTATTTAAAATGTTAAGAATTTCAAAAGGAGGTTTCCAATTGCATTTAGGAAATTAATATACGAATAGTAATTGTGTTCATTCTTGTGTCAGTGTCAGGTGACAGAAATAACTTTTACGATTTTTTTCCACTTCACATTGATTTAAATGTTACCTCGAAAGCGCTTCTAGTAATCCTAAACTTTTAATGTTAGGAAGGCTTTTGATTTCCAAAACGAGTGAAAACTATTCCTCGTCTCAACAGCGCTTGGTAAATTCCGATTACATAAGCGCTCTTATTTCGAAGGCGACGACAATTTCCGGACTTGTCGGTAAGGACAATAAGGAGCTTAATCGTACCAGTGTCACGGATGGGCGGACGCCTCACAAGGCCCGTACATAGAACCAGTGGAAAAAAGGAAGAGGAAAAAAAACAAAGTCACGTGTTTCCTTATTTACGGAATTAAGGGAGTGAAGTGGTGCAAGTGTACCATCACAGCTGTGTGCATAAATAATAACACTTGGATGTTTGTTCATACTTGTGTTGAAACTAATTTGAATTCTAGCAATATGATTTTGGTATTAATGTTAGAGCGGACTGTGGATTATGTAATCATGACATTATAAGGCAGGAGCATCACAATATGCTAGTAATTGTTGAGCAGAATGAGCAGAATATATCCTCAGTTTTCTTTCTTATTTCTTGTTTCCTTGGACAGGTGTACATATACAGAAAGGACCACACTATAGCTAGCTTCATTATAAACGTTTAATACAGAAATGTACAGCATGGCGCCAATGTGATCAATTTGATCAAATACAATATGCGATGATTCAGTGATTAATCCAGTTGTGATCAACTTTTATAAGGTGATGCAAACTGATAATTACATGGATTTGTGGGTGAAAAGTTTTTACATTTGAACATCTGAGTAAATCATTTGGGGCCTCCGGGAAACACACACATTGTCAGACATTTTAGAGACCAATCAACCAATGGATTCACACAGAAAAAAATGACAGAGTAATGTCTATTTAAAATACGGTAGTCACTAGCTGCAGTGCCAATGTGGTCATTATAAACTCGCCGTAGAGGCCAGAAATACACACAGTGGTTTTGTGCGGACAGGAAATGTTCACACCTGTCTCCTGAACGTAACAGTTGGATCACGGGGAACATCTTCAAATACACGGGTGAACAGGCGGGGAAGTTTTCCTCTGGTGATTTTTCATGTCAATCATTTCAAACAATCGGGGGTTTCTGGAAGACACCGACAACTCTCATGAGAAAGCGTTCAGCCTTAGCAAGGTTTCAGAAAATGAGCTGTGTGACTGAGTGAGTGGGAGAGAAAGAGAAAGAGAGCGAGAGGGAGAACAAGTGCTACCTGCCTGGAAACATGGCCAGGACGGAAGCTAGTACAGGCAATATAGAAGTGATGGGGGACGCTCCTCCCATGGTGCTAGGACAAAAGTGCATCAATACCTGCAGGAGATAAGACCATGGCCTGCAGCAGGTCAGACAAGGAGATGATTCCCCTCACTACATTAGCCCTGTCCACCAGAACCAGCCGATGGACCTGAGGTGAGGAGACATGGATTGTTCCCATTTTTTTCCCACAAAGGATTTTATCATATAACATTCAAATCTCTCTTTTTTTCTTAAATTCTACCTCCGCTTCCACAATGCGATCTATGATAGTTTCCAACGTTTCATCCGCGTAACACTTGATCACGCCTTCGAAGTAACAAGAGCGCCTGCAAACGGCCTCTCGCATGGTCATGTCCAGGTTGTTGTATGACTTCTGGGCTGCGAGATTCTGATGTGGAGGGAAGCACACATCCTTGTCTTTCCAGTGAAAAAAAATGACATTTCTGATATAAGACCTATGAAGAACTTACAATTGCATCAAATCTGGAGTAGAGGGCCACCACTTTGCCTGAGGAAATCAAATAAGTCAGTGTCATTTAACTGTTATTCTGTCATTGATTTTCTTACGCCTAAACTCATTATCTGCTGACCGCTTCTACGCTGATTTAGTAAATCTAACAGTTCTTGCTGCTTGTCTGTATTTTTTCATTGTTATGGAGAATGTCCTTCCCTTTTTTTATGCAAAATGTCTGATCCCTGCACAGGCTTCACCCTACCGTTCTCATCCACCACCGGGAGGGCCGACACCCTCCTTTCCACAAAAATGGAAAGGGCATCATAAAGAGTGGCTGTATGCTGGACTGTAGCAATGTTTCTGAATGTTCCAATTCCGAGCTCCTGGATCTGCCGCTTGACAAACGCAGGCTTGGGCACTTTTTTCCCCTGAAAACACAGTTTAGTGCCACAGCTGTTATACTTGTGTCGTAAACACAGGTCTGACTTAAAGCCGCTTCATACAAATGAAAGTTTGCTCACAAATATATGGAGGAATTTGAGGATTCTTTTGTGAGTCAGAATGTGGAGGACGTTTCCAGATGCCGGATCGATGACAGGGAGCCGATGGATCTTGTATTTCAGTAAGGAATAGATTGCGTCGAAGAGGCTTTGGACAGAGGAGGAGATGTTTCTCAATGTGACTCAACCATAGAACACAAGGATCACAAAGGTGGCAATTTTGAACATTTTTGGACTGTGGGAGGAAATCCATGCAGATAAGGGGAGAACATGCAAACCCGACACAGGGTCTCTTATTCACTTTGCTGGAGGCGCTAGTACAAGAAATTGTGTGAAACCTGCCTTTTGAAGGCTTCAGTCTGACCTGGATTCAACTTTGCTCTGAACCTGCTGTTACATCGGGTCTCTGATGAATTACTCCTGCAACACTTTTCTGTAACCTGGTAAGGTTTAAGAAACGTCTACAACTTGTCGGAGGCCAGCGTTTTCTGAGCCCTGAGCTCTTAACTGGTTCATTTGACTCAATACTGGCTGGTATCTTTCTTGTTGTGATTCAAAAATCCACAAATATATTCTTAACCAACCTGGCATCTGGAGAAATACTGATCAGAAAGTGACTGGAGAACTTCAGGTAGACGTCTAAAAGAGAGAGGAAGCACAGCATTAATGCAGATTTATCAGGCCGTGCAGACATTGCGTCGCTCAGCTATCTTGTTCATTTACTTTGAAATGAATCACCTCTCCATGTCTCAATTTTGTGGCTCTCCAGCTCATACATCTGCACCTTGGTGGAGAAAACCACAACGTCTGGTTATGAGTCAGTCATTTTGCATTGAGGGAATATCACAGCAAATATCACTGCCCACACATCCTTATGTCTAAACGTTTTTTTTTTCATTTTTTTTTTACGTAAAGCATTTTATTTCATTCTTTTAACACATATCAGAATAAAGTTTAGTCAAACAGAATATTGCAGAAATGAGTGATAATGGAGCCCAAAATATTTATAAGTCAGCTTCATCCGTTTATCTCATGATATTGACTATTATCCAATCGATGAAATCGAATCTATTAGAAATTCCTTTTCCATGTCATAATTATCACTGACAACCGTTATAATATTTATTAATTTAGTGCTTTAATACTTAGATCAATCTGATTACTATTTATTTTCTCATTTGTTATTCTTACTGTATGGGAAACAGCATATTTAGTGCAGTATTTTTATATATTTAAAGTAACCTCCAGCATTGAGCCTCTTTGGAAGATCATTTTGGTGCCTTCCCTGAGAAGCAATAGTCATAATAGTAGGGAAGAATAAGAGCAGAAAGAATGAAAATAAATAGGACTAAAACCCCAGCAAGAAAACATTACAGTATAATTACACATCATTATCAAGGGATAAGCTAAGAGAAATTACCTTAAATACTACCTTTCCGTTAATTTAAATCTCTTCAACTTTATATTACATTTTATATCAGAATTAAGTTAAATTCCTAAACTTTATATAACATTATATAAACATTCCGGCACCCCATGTCTGCGATAATTATGGATGTATACATGTAATATTTCTTTAAGGGAAGTGTCTGGCCAGATGTAAGGTCTGATCCTACAGAGGGTCGAAATGTTGTGAGTGCGTTCATGCTCACCAGAGGGGACTTGTAATAACAGTGGAGGATGTTGATGAAATCTGTAATAGTCAGCATACCTGCAAGACCAAAACACACACCCTTCCAAGAACTGCAAACAACAAGGCATTAACTGTCAGAGCAGCGTTCACAATGGGAGGAGGGGGGATAAATCCATTTCTTACCCACAAACTTCTGTAACTTGCTGTCCCACAGAGGTGCAGCACGCAAGCCATTTGCCACCAGAGCAAAAAATGCCTTTTTCACCTTCAAATGCAAAGAATTTTGTCAGAAAATTCTACACACTATTTTTTTCTTTGATGCTTCATTTGAACAGCAGCTGAGGGTTACTTGGAGTTTGGTATCAAATATGACCAGTTTACAGCTGGTTGGAATGGCATCGTAGCAGCAGTGGCTCTTCATGAAGTTCATGTAGACCGTGGCATCATCCTCTGTAAACAGACACTTCGGAAGTTCATACAAACAAACCCCCCTCTAAATCTATGCTGATAAACAAGCATGGCCACAACATGCCACCATGCACGCACAAACACACACACACACACACAAAATCATAATTTAAATACCTTGTTTCTGCCTTTGCCAGTTCTTTTCTGGGAATGACACCTCAAAAACAGCACATCAACCATTCTCAGTATGAAATTGCAGATAACTTTAAATCCAATAAAATATGACACCCCCACACCTTAAGATGCAGATGTCTTACCTTGGAAGGGGGTTGCATTCTTCTCTTGTAAGTCCATGAAAAAATAATGTGATCTGAGCAGCAACGTCAAGACTGTGGGTGGCTCTGCTCGTTTCCCTTGCTCTTTGCACAAAGCTGACGGAACTATATTAAGAGCTCTTGTGTGGTATGTGCTGGGGGAAAGGGGTGAGAAGGCACGACGAATTTGGCGCAGACTCAAAGGGAGGGACTCCCAGACATCTGCTCTTGAAGTCTCGTTACTTTTTTCACGAATGTTTAAAGGGATACACATTTGTGATGCTTGCTCTGTGAGAAAAGGCATTTTGCCGTCGTCGGGCTTTAACTACTGGCTTCAGTGACTTTTGGACCCATGCAGAGGAAAATGTGACAGAAAAGGTGTTTTACGATTATCGAAGTTCCTTCCCCAGCAGAAAGCTCAAAGTCTCCTGCTTTTAGAACTCAAATGACACGACCCACTGTCTGTGTAAATGTCAAGGCTGCAATGGAAACCAAAGGCCATCTTCAACAGCTATTCTTGTTTATCTATCATATATATGTACCATGTTTCCCGTCCAAATGCACAAGATAATTTGTCAAAACCCAAACAATCATTATATGGTTACAAATATTAATATCAGACAGTGCATAGGAGGGAAACATCACTTGGGATGTTCATCAAAAATTGCTTTAACATACTCTAGAAACTGTGAGAAAATCATCAAATAGCACATAGGAAAGAAATTGAAGAACACCTAAATACCTAAAAAGTCAAAAGATGAATACAATCTGTAAGATGACAGATCAAATGTCAGACATCAAAGTTATATATTTAATGTTCAGGTTTCTGCTAAAATGTTGGATCTTATTTTCAAAACAGGAATTGTTTTCCCTCACACAATATTTTAGATGGATAGCTATATCTATTCTGAAGTCAGGCTTCTGAATGATGTGATATCCCAGTTGCATTGACAAATAAAAAAGTATGACCAAATTCAATCTTTATTAATTCTGGCAGCTTGTACATAATTTTACAATATTTGCATTCTAAATAATGTACAGATTTAAAGGACATTGTGCTTTTAGGTATTCAAATTGTTAAAGCAACTTATTCAATATTTTCTTAGAAAGTGAAATGTTCTATGCCGTGTACCATGTTGCCTTCAATAGAAATTAGACCATGAATAACAAGATTTTTAAGTATCAGAAACATCTCCCTCTGGTGTTAAACAGATGAATGTACTTGTGGAGTGAGCTGTTCAACTGCAGTGCAAATAAAGCCAGATGTGAAGGTTTCAACCGCCGAGGAAACACTGCTGTTGAGATTTAAAACTTTTTACATACCAAAACAAGCCATGTTCCAAATATTCACTTCAAAAAGCAAGTACAAATAAAAACATTTTCTGAGCAGACTGAGAAATTTGTTAAAATACTAAATATTACCCTGTTGCAGGAAAGTGCCTTTGAGGTTACAGGCATTCTATTGCCACCAGAAAAAGATGAAGAATCTCGAACACAAAATGGCCATGTCCACTAACAATGATACTGAGGTATGGTATTCAAACTGTCTATTTTTCTTTCCTCTATGCCTTGCCCTAATTTAAAACAATGAATTCAAAGACAAGGTACAATATGCTGAAAATGACCTATGCAATGAACAAAAAACTGTGTGTGTGATGTGAACATATGCACAAATAAATATTGTATAAGTGGATATGGGTGACCCAAGATAAAGTAAACCAGTTAGTCCCTTCTTACCAAGCACCATCAATTCAAATAACAACTTACTGCAAAACCTCCCGACGCAGTCACCAAAGCCCACGCAGCTTGCAACTCAACACACACACACACACACACACACACACACACACACACACACACACACACACACACACACACACACACACACACACACACACACACACACACACACACACACACACACACACACACACACACACACACACACACACACAGCTCCTACTTTACCATCTTATATGTCAGAACTTTGAAACAAGCAATGAGCAAATGATTGTTTGCAGCCAAGGAACGCATTTCAAACAACTAGTGATAATCTCTGGTTGCATCAGAGGATCATACTTATCACTACGGCATTTGGCTTGTGGCAATAATGAACTACAAGTAAATTTCCAAACGGCAGCTGCTTTTGAACTTTTTGCCAAGGCTGCTATGTGCCTTAACTACCTCTACCTTTGCAGAAGTCCTCTAGATCGGGAAGCGCTAACAAGAACTTGTGAAGCAATTCATGTGTCATGAAATCAATGCTGGTTTGATGCTCAGTCTGTCGCTACAGGCTGACAGTGGCGGAGGCTGCAGGTCTCTAGCCAGTCAGAAGTAGGGCTTGGCTTTTGTCGACAGGTATCATCGGATCTGGATGACAGTGTCCTGAAATAGGTGGAAATACCTCCAAAGGAGAGTTCAAGCTGGATTCGACACTTCCAAAGAGGCTGGAGGCCAGCCACTGGATGTTAGAAGAGGCATTTCTAAGCTCACACTGAAGCTGAGGGAGGGTTCCAAAACAGCTGGGACAGAAGTAGGAGGATGTAGACCAGGTTTGGGGAGGTTCTATTTCTGACTTTGTTTCATGATCAACGTGAGCCATTGAGGCAAGGAGGGAGCTCCAGAGACACAAAATGGAAGTCTGTGCAGGAGCTGTCGGAGGACTTTGGCCGATTCCAGGCCCACTGGTTTTACTATTCTGACTCTTGTTGGCCAAAATGCAAGAGGGGAAGCGCTGGGCTTCAGCAGGAGCTTCTGGGTTGATGCTGGAGGTCTGGAAGTGGGCTAGGCTGATTTCAGGTTGAATTGGAAGCAGGGACTGGCCGCTCCGTGAAAGGCTGAGCTCGTGCAGCATGGTGCTTGTTGCAATCAGGCCGGCCACACCTGTCAGATAGACCAGCCCAAGCATACAAGATACCTGAAAAGCGGTAAGGAATAAAACAAGATTATACACCTGTGTAGAACGGCACAACACTAAAGATATTTCACTACCTTCCAGCTCTGCTGGTAACTGTCCTCCACCATACCTTAGTAAAGTGCTGGTAGATGGCTGCAAGGGCTTGGCTCCACGCTGACTGCTCCAGCAGCACACAAAGGTCAGTGTAAGTGAACCAGCCCCGTTTCATCCCCTGTCGATGTGCAATGCTGAGGATAGAGATATGAGTCAGACAAACTGTAAGCCAGTCATGGAAAAGCCAATGACCCCTTTCCAAAGTTTGGTTTGTTGGTTGTGGTTTCTTATACTATGTCTTAATATTTACACTGTTGGCACTGACCTGGTTTCCAGCTGAGACAGCATATCCAAGAAGTCATTTGGCTCAGTGAAGAGGCTCCACCCCTAAAAGGTTTCAAACATTATTAACACATCATATGAAACTGTGTATGCCCCAACTCACACACATGCACGCACACACTTACAATAGCGTTCAAGAAATTCATCTCCAGCCGGTTGACTGTTTGAACATCCAACTTCCCAGCTGCTCCCCACTCATCGTTGAAAACCTCTTCCTCCTCTCCTTCGTCGTACAAGTACTTGCTGGCAACCATCTGATCCAAAGAAGATTACTGCAGTTTTCAAAGCACTAGCAATACACTGAGTTAAGAAACAGTAGTGGTGTCTCTCTGGCAGGGTCGGGAGAAACTTGGACCACCAAAACGGCTATAAACTGCAGATATACATCCTGTTTTTTGTCTATGGTTTCCTTGACAATTGTTAAATCAAAAAAAAAAATCTAAATATCTGTCGAAATGTTCTTGTTGTGGTGACTGGACTTGAATTTCTTCACTTGAAGACATTTCCCCCCTCATGTGAGGCTTCTTCAGTTCTAATATTCGGTAACTCCCCACAGGTCATTGGAAGTGAAGACACATCTCGGATGAGGTGTGAAACGTCTTCAAGTAAAGAAATTCAAGTCAAGTTGCCACGACAAGAAGATTTCAACAAGAAGAAATTAAACTATTTCTTTCCTCAACTTGTAGAAATTCTTTGGAACAATTGTCCCTATAATATTCCATTCATAATACTAGAATGCAAACTGCAAGTTATAACAGCTAAATTACTCAATCTTTGGTAGAAATTACTTCAGCATTACCAAGCCCTAATTTATAGCTGGTTAACTGCTAAGGAACAAACTGTATTCTGAAAAGAGCAGTGGACGCTTGACATAAACAGAATTATCCCAGGACCCCAAACACATACCATGGAGATCAGGAAGAGGTCAGAGGAAGAGATCTTTTGCAGGTATTCAGGGTTTCTATGTCGGAGCCTTTCTATGTAAACGAGAGCCAGCATCATGGCACACGGAGAGATGCAAGCCTCCCTATTCAAAAAACAAAAACAAATTTTAGAAGATTCTAGGACATTATGGCATTAATATCCAGGGATAAAACAGAGTTTATGATTTCATGCTCGAACCTGGCAACATGCGCAGCATACTTCTTCTGGAGTTTTCGGATTGGGCTTGGGGCAGACTTCTGGAGGATTTCAACAGCGATATCTAGGATCACAAGCAGGGGATCAAAACATTACTTGCAAATTTACATCATTGCAAATTGTTAAGTTAACAACAGATATGCCATTAAATATTTGCACACATGCACTTCTTAAAGGCTGTACGAAAAGTGCTTTATGACGCTAAAATTATAGGAAATCTTGTAATTGTAATAAAGGAAGACTGAAACCTTGGATATTGGAAAAAAAAAAAAAAAATCGCAGTTTTGAAAGTGACATATCAAGATGATGTCCAACCTCAGGTTATAGAACATTGACTTTTTCCTACATTCAACATACCTGTAACGGGGCAGGAGAGTGCATCGAGTGATACATCTTTTTCCAAGCCATAGTACAGTCTCTTTCTTACTCGTTCAGACAACTTCTGGTGTCCAGGAAGGAACTGTGGACGCATCACAATGTGAACACTAGCTGATACTACCGGCCTCTACATCACCTCGGGTGGAACACAAACAATTTAGCGGTTGACATACATGGGGATTTACACGCTGAATTCAACATTTTAACCAGAAATATGACCTACGGCTGACCTGCCGACAATTAAGGACAATCCCCAATACATAAGCACCAGTAGTAGCATATTTGTCAAAGGTGGCCAATAGTTACACGAATGAACCCCTTAAAACAACAAGAAATAACCTGAATACGTTTCGTGGGCTCCAAATGTCGAGGGGCAATATTTGAAACACTTAAATTTCAGCTTTAAAAGTTCAGTTTGGAGAAACAGCCTTTTCTAACATGGCGAAAAGTAAAACAAATAGACATCGAGGAAGATTCTCTCGTTTTCAATAACAGATGAATTTCAACATTGCTCTAAGACATGCGGCAGCAAAGCTATCACATGCTCTGCTAGGCCAACAGCTTGTGACCCGAGATTATTCTGAGCTCAAGACGTGACGTTTCTGATTTTACAGACATTATTTTTTTCTGACTTGAAAGGCCAAGCGGAAAAACTTTCGTCTCGGGAATACAAAGTTCTGGTCTGGATGTACCATTGCCTCACCACTAGCAGACAGCAAGCTAGTAGCTACGGCGTTTGAGCATAGCCTAGCTTACTTAGTTTGCTTAAAAATTTGTTCGCGAAATAAAATACCGTGAACTCCTGGAAGTCGGAAAACTGGATGGTCCTTTCTCCAAACAGCGCGTCGAAATCCATAACTAAGTTACTTAAGAGTAAACATTTAAAAGACGACAGGTCAGCCCAGTTCCCTCCTAACCAGGGTGCCTTCGTTAGCACACACCCCAGTCGGTTACGACACAAGTCTCCAGCTGTTTCCTTTTCTAGACTAAGCCGAGACGTCCTGACCGCCAGAGGGAGCACTGTGCAAAGCTGCTGGCCTTTATCGACATAATAAAACTGTGAATGGGGAAAAAACAACAACCAAGAAAACGCTACTTTACTCAAGCAGTTAGAAAACTGCGGATAATCTGGAATGACGCTTACGCTAGTTAGCGCCATTCCATATTGGGTTTCTATCACTTAAACGATGCAAGAAAGCAACTCGTCAATATGGATTTTAAAGACTCTGAGGGAATTATCACAAATCTTGCACCATCTGACCACATTGTATCAGTTATGTATGGAAAAGGGCAAAAGACTATTAAAACATGCAACATACTGCGAAATGATGACGACTAAATGTTCCAAGGTAAAGTAGTGGAGAGGATGTATGAGGTAGTACTTTTTTGAAATATTCAAGGCACCTAGGGAAACAACGTATTTGCACGACCTGTAACTAATCAAAAAGTCAGATGTATTAAGTTCATAAAATGATAACTTGTAAAATCTGTTAGTTTACAGCCTTTACTCTTATGATTGGTAGATTAACTGACATGGAAATATTGTTTTTTTTTTATTTCTAAGTTTAAAAAGTACACAACTACATACAGAAAAAAACATGTTGATACTCATACATGCATTAACACTTTTTAAGAGGTAGGATCAAGAACACACACCTTTGTGAAGTGAATCTGAGACCAAAATTTGAAAAAGGGCAATGACATGCGAAACACATCCCACATAACATTAATAATGGCATACAATTGGGATCAACAAAAAAACTTATCAATGTGATCTAAGTAAACATGGCTGCAGGAGTTGAACACTTTAAATAGGTGAGTGCAGAAAGCACTAACAAAATATCTCACTTTAAAAAAAAATCCCTAAAAGCCTTTACATTATTCATAGATCATTTGGCTAGCAACCAGTAATTAGCCACTGTATTCAACCAGATTCACTGCTGAGACTTTATTTATTGTTCTCTATTCCCTTCATGAAACATAAAAAATAATATACATCCAAGACTATAGTGAGCTGCTATCATCATTGGTGCAAGTCACAAAACGAAAGTTTTCAATAAAAAACATAGGATGGCAAATAAAACCAAAACAGGGGAAGGAGTGCTGCATCTATGATGTTCCTATAATTAAAACTTGTAGTTGATTACATATACAGCCCGTGTCTCCAAAAGTATTATCTCTCTCCAAATGACAACAATGAATTTGAAATGAAACCCTTTACTTTTTATAGATTAAAAAAAATACAGCCCATTTTATTCTTTAAATACAGGGTCCCTGACTTTCAAAATACATCCTAACTTTTTTCCAGTTCAAATCCATTGTTGTGATATACAAAGGCAAAATGACAAAATTGTGTCACTCTCCAAAATTACAAGGAATTGACAAGAGATGCTCTTCTGTTTTTAAAGGCACCTTCCAATGTTGCTATTGATGTCATCTAACAGTATTCTGTTAGACAAAAAAAATCTCAACAAGCTAAATGTTCCATAACATTACATTTAAAATGCACAAGGGAATAAATATGAAGAGTTTTCATATAAAAACAAACAAATAGAAAAAATACATTCAGTGGCCATGGTGGCTAGAGGTGGATGGCGGCTGCAGCTTCTCGGACTTCAAGTCTTTGGCTTCTGGCTCTGATGGGGAATCTGTATCCTGGGCTTGCTGCTGCTTTAGCCACATGTCTGCATACAGTCCTCCCTTGCTTAGCAATTCCTCATGACTTCAAGGCAGAAATTTTGGATTATTTACTGTTAAATGAGGAAAGTTGTTATGTCATTTGGTAAATGAATGCTTACCTCCCTCGTTCAGCAATCCGACCAGCACTTACAACAAGAATCTGATCCGCTCCGATGATGGTTGACAATCTTTTATAGAAACAACATATTTAGTGACGCAGCTCCCGAGCTAAAATGTGTATCTTTTGAAAAACACAGTGGTACAAGCGGTATTTTTACCTGTGGGCCACAACAACTGTTGTTCGATTTGTGCAGACTTTGTGCAGAGACGCCTGGATGTTGCGCTCTGTCTGTGTGTCAAGTGCTGACGTAGCCTGCAGAGACACTGCGTTATTTAGAGTGGAAATACAAGCAGCAACTTCCATTCAAAGTCACTCCATAGTCAAACAAGCGGAGATGGTTATTTCTCAAAGTGTAAAGTAAAGCAGCGATATGTAGGTAAGCTTTCAAAGGTGTCAGCAATTTTATCAAGAAATAAGGACATGCATGCACTCGCTGCATATTTATATCTCACCTCATCCAGCAGGATGATCTGAGGTGCTTTCAGGATTGTTCTGGCGATAGCTACCCTCTGCTTCTCACCGCCACTTAGCTTCAGACCTCTTTCACCCACTTGTGTATCATAACCTGCCAAAGAACAGCAATGTTATTGCTCTTGCAAGTAGAGTGGTGTCAAGTAAAGTTTTGCAACCTCTGCTGCATTTCACTGTCAAAGAAGCCAATATCTCCTGTGTAAAATAATGGTCAAGTAAGCATTAAGTAAATAGAAAAAAAGTAACTGAAACATAGATAATGTATAAGTAGAAATTTAAACAATTTAAAAAGCCTTTAAAGTCGCAAGTCCTGCCTTCAGGGAATGTCATGATCTTATCGTGGATGTCGCCAGCGATGGCGGCCTCCTCCACCTCCTGGTCGCTGGCAGAGATGCGACCGTAGCGGATGTTTTCTCGAATGGTGTCGTTGAAAAGGACAGTATCCTGGGGAACCACGCCGATGTGAGCTCGCAGTGACTTCTGCTTCACCTGAAGGTAATAAATTGCTTTTCTTATCATAGTGAAAGTCAATGACCTGTATTGTTCTCTGGAACTCTAGAACTACCACTTTCTTCTTCACATGAAGTTCAAAGGCAGCATTCAATGAACATGCAATGAAGTGGATTATGTGGGTTTTGACATGTTCACATTTCCACAGTTTATATACACCATGATAGTGTGTACGTACTAAAAATTTTAAAAAGGCATAGGAAATACAGGTTTGATAGGTTATAAGAATTCAACAAACAAAAAACAGTTATACAATCACTTGAAGGGGTGTTTACCTTCAATTTTACACCCAGATAAAGCACTGAATAGGAGATGGAAACATATGAGTGGAATGGGCCAGGCTAGATAACGTACACAGCTTTTCGACTGCATCTGAGTTACCTTCCAGTTTAACTGAATATTTTATATATATTACAGAATTATTGGAAGCTAGTACTGCATTGCTAATAATAATAATAATTAAAAGGGGATCTTACTTAAGGTGCCTAACTTGACAATCAAGGACACCGAAAGAATACAAACAATGCAAGTGAAAAAATGGCAAAAGTAAGTAAGTAAGTAAATAAATAAATAAGACAATAGTTGTTGTTGTCAGATGGAATAGGCCACATTAAACAGCTGTATTTTGAGTTATGATTCAAAGTGTGGTGGGGGGATCGGATTCCGGCAGCAGTGTTGAACTTACTTTCGATATATCCTGACCATCAATGCGAATGCAGCCTCCCTGGACGTCATAGAAACGGAAAAGAAGTCGGATGATGGTGCTCTTCCCAGACCCTGATGTCCCCACCTGGAAAGACGTACAGCATCACTTATGATACAAAATTCACAAAGAAAAAAAATGCAATAGTGCATACAGTTAAAAGTAATGTTTATATTTCTCAGCTTACCAAGGCAACAGTCTGTCCTGGCAGGACAGTAAAGGAAACATCCCTGAGGATCTCTTTGCTGCAAAACAGGGATCAAAGGTCACTTCATTTGGGCCTTTACCTGCCAACAGCTTTCACCAACAGTTTGTGAACCGACCCATCTGTGTAGCTGAAGTAAACATTTTCAAACTCCACTTTTCCAAGCTTGTAGAGAAAATTCACAGCATTTACTTCATCTTTAACCTGCATGGAAACAACAGAGGCTTTAGAGAAGTAGATTGTGATGTAACAGAGGTCAAACGCGGTTGAGATTGACACGTACCTCTTCCTCCTCCTCAAATAGCTTGAACATGCTTTCCATATCGATGAAAGAATTCTGGATCATTCTGAAGTGGAAGAAAGAGTCAGCAGATATAAAAATACACACAAACAGAAATGTAAGCAGAAATATCAAATATCAGAGACACATTACTTGAGAAGAATCACTAGAAAATAAGATATAAAGCGTGTATATAATATAAAGAAAAAAAAATCAGAAATTGAACCAGAATCAGAAGATTTTAAAAAAGAGGCTTTTAAACCAGAAAGTGTTAAACCTTCATGATTAGTAAGTACATTGTGTGCTTTTGAACATGCTTTGTGAAAGCTTTTCCGAATTATTTCATTGACATAGAATTAAACCAACTGCCATTAAGTCAACAAGATAATCAGCCTACTTTTACAGTGTATCTGGTTTGTGATTTCCCAAGCCTGATCAGAGCTCTTGGTCCTCATACTTACAAGGGCTTCTGAAAATGCTCATTTTCTTTTCTGCGACCCAAATCTAACTGATCATAGCACTGTCCACCTTGACAGCTGAGTCTTACCTGTAATATGTCCCAAACCAGTTGAGCGGGGTGTACAGCTGGATTATGTATGTCCCAAAAAGGACAAAATCTCCAACCTAGGATGAGATCGTTTTCTAGTTGATCATTACGTTAATGAATAAAGCATTCACAAAATTTTTGGATGAAATCAGCACATGCTGGTGTATTCATACAATCAGCATCATAATCAAAAGCAACATATCAATGTCAGGCCTACCTGAAACTTTCCCTCCGTCACAAAGTATGCACAGAGCAATGAGCCAGCCAGCAGGCCAGATCCGATGATGACATTCTGTGTCTGGTTGAGGAAGGCCAGGGACGCCTGGGTTTTCCACTCTGACACCTGCAAGAGTGCAAATTAACCAGATTGGTAGCAAAAATCCCGAGTCTGTAATAAAATGCTGCATGCGAATCAGAACTCTCACTTTATTTTTCCATTCTCTGAACCATAGGCTCTATCTTTTTACCTGTTCTCTTATCAAGAGTTAGAAACTGTTGATCAAAAACATGAATATTAATAATGAACATATGGACTAAAAATTTGCTTAGATGGAGAAAGTTGATTTGCTGTGGTAGATGGAGAAAGTTGATTCGCTGTGGCGACCCCTGAACGGAAAAGCCGAAAGAAGAAGAAGAAGGACTAAAAATCTGCTGCTTGCTAAGAAAAGTTTTACTCCAAGAGACACTGATAATCAAATGGCACTGTAAATTTGGACACCACAATATAACAATATGACATTTGATCCTGAGCACTGTTTGGGAACGTTCACCACACTGGACAGTCCTGATATACTGAACGACTAGAGAGGGGGTGACGCAAACTGGGGATCGATGGGAAACAATAGTTTCTGAGCTGCTGCATTCATGAGATGAAGTACACAGTCTATACTATGAGTGTATCAATACTCTGTGTACTGTTACACAAGGATTCTGACTGACCTGATATTTTAAGATGGCATCCTCAAAACGTCTGACTTCATAGTTCTCTGCATTGTAGTATTTTACCTATATATAGCAGACAAATAAAATGATGAAAAAACAAAAACAAAACAATAACTGACATTTTAGAAAGTTTCTTGGCATTAATACAAATATCAGCTGGTTAGACAATCACTATTTCGGTACCGTCTCAAAATTGAGCAAGGAGTCCACTGCTTTGGTTTTGGCATTGTTGTCTTGCTGATTCATGTCTCGTCTATATTTAGTCCGCCATTCTGTGATGATGATGGTCAGAGCTTGTCCACACACAATGTGAAGAGGAAATTAGGAATCTTTGCATTACAAAAGACATTTTCTATGAAAATAACATGTGATGTCACAAATATCAAACAAAACCAGTGCTTATTTGTTCGCCTGCAAGTATCACCGCTACAGCACAGCAACTGTCATGAATAAAAGTAAGTTAATTAACATCTTTCACTAACTATCGAAAACAAACAGCAATAGGTTTTCCTGTCTTTCGACAGACCACTTTCAAGTAATCATAGCAGCACAGAGAGGAGGCCATTCTTTTTAGAACTTAGCTATTAATGATTTTTTGAATTGACTATCATACCTTCAGAGATATTTGACTTGGAGAGATTTTATTTATACAATACAGAATATGCATGATGGGCTGGAACCCTAAATAAACAGACAGCAACTTGCTTGTGAATATATTTGAAAACTTGGGATCTAAAGAGTAACAAATTTCTGAATACCCAACAGGTTTTTCACTAGCCTGCAATAGAACTATGAGTCCTGATTAATAAATATATTTCTGTGACCAATGGATACATGACGGTGCAACTTTGTGCGAGTAGTACTCACTGAGGTACAGCGCCATGCAGACGAAGACAATCAGGCCAAACCAAGCGTTGAAATAAGTAATGAAGTAAATGATGGAAATCACAATGTCAGCAATAGTTGGGAAGATACTGAACACTATGTAGCTGTGGAGAAATTGCATAGGAAGTTGAAAGATTTCAGTTAGTAACCCATTCATCATTTATTTGATGATGATTTGAAATATATTTTTACAATATTTTAGATGCAATAAAATGTTGCTAATAAAGAGCAAACTTCAACACATGACGCCTTTGAATAGGCGGTTACCCCCATCTTGACACAAGAAACACACTAGTTAGACTTTTATTTATAAACGAAACAAAAGGCTGACAACAATAAAAAACTGAAAAGCAACTCAATACAATATACCATAAATACTGTAAAATAGTGATACTGGCTTAAATGTCTATGCCCATCTTACCTGAGCAAGCTGTTGATAGAGGAGGTACCACGGTCAATACTCCTCAACACATCACCTGTTTTGCGGCCCAGGTGCCAGCGGAGGGACAGGGAGTGCAGGTGGGCGAACAGACGGACCTGCACCACGCGATTGGTAAATTGCTGGACACGGATCCACAGGAAAGACCGCAAATTGCTGACGAACCCTGAGGCGCCTGGCAGAGGTAGGGGACAAAAGCATCATCAAAGTATCAGCTGCAGAGATTTTGATCGCCTTGCTGCAATTCTAATGATCTCGCTCTCATCGCGCAGGACAACAAGCCATACCTACCTGCACCTCCACCCTGCAGGAACTTGAGCAGCACATAAATGCACACTGTCGTGGCCAAAGTGCGCCAGCTGCTGCCATCAGTCAGTTCATTTACTAAATGAGGTAGGACAAAAAGGGTTGTTAGTGGGGGATAGACAAAGAGATAGGTGAAACAAAAAACACCCAAAACACAGGTTGGTTTCTGATACCAAGATAATACATTCCTCTCATTGTTTCTCAGGAGAAGATCTCATTTCAATTTCATTACAGGCACAAAATCAAATCATAAAACATATTAAAAAAAAATCAGCAACCTTAAAATCAAGACTAGTTTTGATTTAATTTAAAATTATTTATATTATTCTTTATTTATACATTTTACATATTTTTACGCACACATGCACCCGTTAACATTGGATGCAGTTTCACTCATTTTGTTTTGATTGTAAAGGGCTTACATCACTCAGGATGTTGATTACACAGACAGCAATGTCAGATTAAAAGCCCAATATTATTTCTATTATTTTGTTTTATAGTGAAATTTCAGATTCCTAATCTGGCTCGAACTGAACTATGTGAACAACTACAAAAAAATTGTGTTCAAACAAAACCTTATCAGGCTGAAAGGATAAACCTTGTCAAAGCTGTACTTTATCTAGCTCTTAATAAAATCGTACTTTTAGTATTTGTACTATTTTGTCTACTTTTGATAACCACGTATTGCTAATTATTTTGACTTAGTTTACTATAACTTAGTTAATTTCAATCGAAATTTAACTGTAAATCCTGTTATGACCATCAGTTTTATTCACACATCTCTTATTTTTACTCCTATGTATTAGTTTCCAGCTCCATTTTCAGCAACTGTTTTTAATAAATTTAAGGTGTGATGAAATGATTGATAAAAAAACCCCAAAACATTGTAAAGATTTTCAGTCAGATTTACAGCAGCAGTTTTGTGTGATGAACTGGAAAAAAAGAATTTTGGGCCATGATTGTCATTACAACATAGCTTTAACAACCAGCTCAACACAAAATAATCTGGGCCTGAAGTTTGAAGTAAATTAATTTGAGTCTCACCAATGTTTTTGTAGTAAATGGGCACAAAGACATTGATGGCTCTCTCAGTTCCCAGCAGCCCCAGACAGAAGAGGACAAGGAGCTGGAGCATCATGTTGCCCCGAGGCCAAATGTAGGGAACCAGCAGACGGATCTTCTTCCTGAAACCCTGCCAGGTAGACTGGTTCTCCTCTGCTCTGCCAAGGAGACTCTGACAAATTGAAATATATTGACACAGAAAAGAATTGTAATGTCCCAGGTTCTGATTTTGTACGATGTCATAGAATAACAAAATACTGAAATGACATTTTTTTAAAAACAAATGCCCATTTAGCACAAGCACCTGTCCGCTTTGCTCGATGTCTCGCTCATCTTCATTGATCAGTAGCATGTACGGCCTACGCGGCAACCCAGGGGCTTTGAGACCAATGAAGAAGAGCAGGCCTGTGCCAATGTAGCGAATTAGCCACAGGGCAAACTGCACCTAAGGGGTTCATTGACAGTTAAAAGCAGATCAATATTGATGCTACATTGTGCTACGCAGTTTAACAAAGGAGAAGAGTGCTCACAACACGGCGGCTCCTTAGGAAAATTACAAAGTCAATGTTTATGACAAAGCTTCTTTTAGGATATGTTGAAAATCCAAATATCATCACTTACTTTATTGCAAATCAAATAGTTTTTATTTAGATTCAAGTGTTATTATTCTACTACGCAAATGAGAAGGCATAATGACAACAATAGCAAAGACAATTAGTAGTACCAAATAATATGTAAAGAATCAGTCTTGTTTTAGCCTTCAAATAATACTGACATGCTTTTTGCAAAATGAGACAATTAGCGCATTTAATTCTTCAAATGACAGCTTCCTCCATACAGTCATGAACATTTCTACAATCCTTCCAAAGATCATTTTCAGTGCTAATATACTTTTTCTAAACAGATGCTGAGGAGTTCAGTTTTTATTAGAGAAATATTAATTCATATTTAAATAATTAATTTCTCAATTCTTGAATTTATCAAATTAAATTCATTTCAATCAAAGGTGTACTGAAGAGCCAAAATTAAAGATAAAGGAGAGACCATCATTAGTCATGCTTCTAAAATTGAATCTTCAGAACTGTTTTATATAATTCATAAATTTATTTGTCGCTCAACTGCCAGATTTTATCCAAATGGAACCCCTAAAAAGCAAATTGCCACTGATGAAAACAATTTCTACAGTCATAAGTGAACTTCACAACAGCCTCAGGGAGTCAAAATGTGTTGACACTGGAACATATTCCATATTTTTGACTGCAGGGTAACTTTAAACTGCCGATTGATAACAAAATACAAGGGACTGTTCAGTCGACAAGTTCTGCTAAATCAGTGAGCAAGAAGTGAAACCAATTGAAACTGACATGGGGGCTGGGGTAGAGTGGAAGGTAACAAGAGGTCTCATGAGTCAGCAGTGGCTCTGTCACTCAGAACGGTGGAGTGACTCAGCAAAAAAAAAAAAAAAACAGTCTGCCCTTCACATCCTTCATTGTCATGTATGTTTTAGGAGGCGACCTCACTTTCTTGCCACAGTGGGTTAACTTGCAGGGACGTCTGCCTGGGGTGATAAAAACCCATGATGCTTTTTTTCCCCTGCACTACTAAACTAGTTGTCTTTGCTGTATTAAAACTTTTAAGCAGAGTTAATATTAACATACATTAAATACAGAACGTTAGAACATGCCAACTGAACACTTTACGTGCATTCATCAAGTAAAAGGAACTTGACATCAAATGTTATTGCTTCTTGAACACAAATTTAAGTCAACAATCTGGATTTTTAGTTTCAAAACCGGGGCTGAAGGGTGAATGCCTTTCCCAGAAGAGAGAGACAAGGTTTAATGACAGGTCTTTTCCTGATTTTAATTGTGATTTTCTAAAGGGAACAGTACAATAAATCAAAATGAATCACTTTCAAGCAAGGGACACGTTTCACATGCTAGTTAAATGCATCTCATAGCGCCCGATTGTTCGTCTCACCTGATGATGTTCGTTCTCCAGCCTCCACCACCAGTGTGGACTGTACCAGGAGATAAAGGCAAGATTCTCACCGGAAAACGCCAGAGCCCAGAACAGCAAGAGCACTGCGCTGTGGCCCGTAGTCCGGTCCATCACCAAGACTCTTCGTCTTTCCACTCTGAGCAAGGCGATTGCCCAGGCCCAGCTCATGGCTGAGAAACAGCTATAGAGCACCAGGTAACCTGGGAGCTCCCCATTGCTGGCCAATCGCCACACTAGTCCCCCTAGAAATTGGAGCAGGAGAACGAGGGAGATCGCCTGCTGGAAACCATAAAGGCACGAGCGTGGGATGAACTTGGGTTCCATCGCTGTGCCAAACTTTTGGTAGAAAATGCAGTGGATTGTGCCGAGGAATATGGACATGGTCAGCAGGACTGAAGGGACGAGGGTGAAGTAGAAACAGGGAGAAATGCCTTCATCCACCCAGGTTTGGGAGATTGAGGAATTGCCCTCACAATAGCTGTGTATCAGTATCATAGTTTCTGCTGGGAAGAGAAAGAGAATTCTAAATAATAGTATCTTTAATTATATATATCATTCATCAAGGAATTTGTCACATTAACAATTTGTGCTCAAACAACATTAGCAATACAATGATAATGAATATAGAGAGAAAAGATGCAGAGGAATAAGACATGCATTTTTTTTACTGGAATAGTAATGCATTATTTCTAGGCAGACCTTAAAGAAGTTAAGCTTTGAAATATTCTCTTACTGCTGACACATTTAACATCGATTCAGGAAACAGTGCTAACTGTTAGTCTCACAATTAGTTAAGCAATGAAAACTGCGGATCAGTGACAGGGCACTTTCAGATCTTTATCAAGCAACAGTATCAATATCTCGTCTACCATTTATGTCATTTTATTTAAATCCTTTAAGTGTTAATATTTCTGATGATTCCACAATATGCTCATGCTGGATTTGTATTTCTCACTGACCGAACGACATGCACTTTCGAACTATTGAGTTTTTAAATTATCTACTTCAAAATGCATGCGTGTATTTACGCGTAGCATTTGGATATGAATGAGAAAGGTTATCTACTGCAGATAGTAGAAACATCAAATGCAGGGCTTTTTTTTTTGCTTAATTTTCTTGTTTGCTATAAATTCCACAATACCTGAACGACGCAGGCTCCACCTGTCAGCAACAGAAGCTTCTTCAGCAAGGCTGGAGCAGGTCAGCTAGTATTAGCAAACGGCTAACGATAGCCTAGGCTGCTACACTCAACTTAAATGTCGTCGAACTGTTTCGCCGTGACAGAACAAGAGGAAGATACATCATACGGGTCCGGTTAGGTGTCACTTTTTACGTCCATGACCGACCGTTTCGTTGTTGCGTTGTTGTCCTTGTAGAGTACTACGTAACCGCAGGTCCCCTTGTCAAGTCATACCTCGGCGGCAGGATATTTAAAGTACATAACAGGCAACGCGGGAGTTGCCAGATCAGCGAAATTCCGCAAAACGCGGATCAAAATGTAAACCTAAGTGCGACACAACATTTTATTTAAATAGATTTTATACGTGAAAGAAGTCAACAGTCATCATCCAAACCTTGTTTTTGTTGCATCAAATCCCGAACCGAAGCACGTACTATAACCACAAATAACTTAAAATACACTGCGTTTTGGAGCAAAAGGTACCAGTGATACCATTTGAAATGATAATGGTATTTCTATTTATAATGATAATAGTGTTGTTAATAATAATAATAATGCAAAGTGTGCCTAATAAAGCATATATAGATCTGTCATCATTATTCTGAACAAGAAATGCCTCACTAACCACTACTATTACTGCTGCTACTACTAGTAATACCACCACCAATACAACATCATACAACTAATTTACTATCATTAGGTCTGACCACTAATATCATAAAGAAGTCTACCAGCCCAGTTCCAGCTTTCCTTCTCACAAGTCGTGCAGTTTTATCATGACAACGGTTTAGTGAAGTGACATCACTAAAACACATTACAAAGGGAAAAGATTGTCTCCATTGAAGAAGGGCAGGAATGGGAGTGATGGGCGGTGGAGTGGTCACACCTGTCTTTCATATTTGCGTCAAAAGATATTTCTGGAGGCTGTAAGCTAAACACACAACATTATTCGATTTTTCTTCACTGCAAAATCTTGCCTTTTTAAATTTTTAAGCCAAGGGTCTAATCTGCTGTGAATGTTAGCGCCCCCATGTGGACAAATGTAGGATTGACACATAAATGGAAGATACTCTGTTACATTTTAAGCGACTTGGCATTCTTGTTTCAATTAGCAATTTATCAGGGTTTTTTAATAAAAGGGGAAAAAACCCTTTATAGCCTTTATACATTTATAAATTACTTCTATCTCTTTGACACTCATTACAATTAACAGACAAATTGCAGACTGCCCTGTAATACCTTTTACACATTGGGAAAAGGGTAAAACTGTTAAAAGGAAAAGACAAGCTCTGTGATGTCTTTGTAAAAAAAAATTGCGCACAATAAAACACGCTATGTCAAATATGTTTATTACATTTTTATCTAACCTTGTACCAACAATCATTCACTATATCCTTTTGTACACTAGCAAATTACCCATTCACAATGATATCACTGATGCTTTGTACACTAGCAAATTACCCATTCACAATGATATCACTGATGCTGTGCTTTCCCTGTATGAGCTCGCAAATTACACATTTAAAGTAATCACTGTTATACTCATTCTTCATAGTATAGCTGTGATGTCTGTAATTACGTTTTAAATTGCAGTATACATTTGATGCACTCTGTGAAAGAGTGCGCTGTAATGCCATTTGTGGAAAAATACCAGAGCCTTGCACTGGTATTGTAAATGTAAGGTAAAGTAAATAACAGAGGAACTCTCTGGGCCATTTACTGAAGAAGAACGTTATTAGGATCAGAGCTCAAACCTTTCTTTATTCCTATGTAATTCAAGATCAAATGAAATGGAGCAGACAGCAGGCAAAGGACACAACACTGTCTCAGGCACGGCAGAAATAACCGAGAGGCAACAAGAGACAGAGGTAAGTCAACAAACAATCCAGCAGAGAATCCAGGACAGAGAGAAAGTTGTGACAGTGCTTCAGCAAGAGGTGAAGGCCATCAATCTCTCTGCTGATAAAGCAGTCGAGGACAGCGAGAGGATCTTTAATGAGTTGATTGAGCTCTTGGAGAGAAGTCGCTACGACGTGAACCAAAGGATCAGATCCCAGCAGGAAACTGAGAGGAGACGAGTCAAAGAGCTTCAGGCTAAACTGGAGCAGGAGATTGCCGAGCTGAAGAGGAGAGATGCTGAACTTAAGCACATGCCACACACTGAGGACCACAGCCAGTTTCTGCAGAATTACTTCGGCGGAGTGACAGCAGCGGTGTCAGAGACCAGAGATCAACTCCAGGAGATTCTGAGAGAGAAATGGACAAACATTTCATGGACGGTAACTCAAGTGGATGTCTTGCTGCCTCAGCCGGAGCCAAAGACGAGAGCTGAATTCTTAAAGTATTCCCGTGAAATCACACTGGATCCAAACACGGCGAACAAGTGGCTGCTATTATCCGAGGGGAATCGAAAAGTCACCGTCATGAAAGAAGAGCAGTCTTATTCTCGTCATGCAGACAGATTCATTGACGATTGTCAGGTCCTGAGCAGGAAGAGCCTGGCTGGACGTTATTACTGGGAGGTGGAATTGACAGGTGGAGGGGTGGATGTGGCGGTCGCATACAAGAACAACAGCAGAGCAGGGGGGGAAAGTGCGTTCGGATGGAACGATAAATCTTGGGCTTTACACTGTGACCAACAAAGTTATACGTTTTGGGAAAACAAGAGCCCGACTTTTGTTTCATGTCCTCCCTCCAACAGAGTAGGAGTCTATCTGGACCACAGGGCAGGCATTCTGTCCTTCTACAGCGTCTCTGAAACCATGACCCTCCTTCACAGAGTGCAGACTACCTTCACTGATCCTCTCTACGCGGGCCTTGGTCTTTATTGTCCTCCTGGAGATACTGCTGAATTCATTTTACTTTAAATTCATACAACTGCATGTTCAGCACAGCCTAAAGTGTGTGAAAATCTGTGTTGTCACCTCAGGGGGAATAAATTGTGACACCATTCTGGACACACACCATATTACTCTTGCTATCTATCAGGAAATCTGTGTATGTATGAGATACAAGTAGCGGTTTGGACGCCTCTTCATCGTACAAATTCCTGTCAATATGCAAATGTGCATTGTTGTACTGTCAGGTTTTTTTTCTATATTTACTTCGTTTTTTTAATTTTCACATGTTGATAATTCATGTTTGATGATGTAAATTTCCCCAGACAAAGATACATGATGAAATAAATCTTTATTGGTGAGCGGAAGCAGGATGCTAAGACACTTGAAAGCCTGAGGCTAGATTTAAACCTTGAATGCTGCTATTACATGATGTGCAATTGAATTATCAGGATAGTATAAAGAATTGAAAAAAATCCAAGGGTGAATTGTTTGCTCTGAAATTCAGCCTTATTATTTTGACTGAAAACAAAACAAAAGCATACCGCCCTTTTAGACCTCATGAGATGAAAATGTTATCAGCTGCAATGTAGCTGATAATGTCTGTGAAATGATATTGCAGGCAACATAAACAGCTGAGAGCTCTGAGTATCCAGCTTAATGACACTCCTTTATGTACCCCTGTCACTGTGTGAATAATAAATGTTTATGTCATTATAAATCAAGAAATACGTGTACATGTGTGTCTAGAGCAGAGGTTCAGCTGCAGTGGCCTAGGGCAATCCCAGCTGTGGAAGGAGGAATGATTCCTCAGCTAGAGATTTTTTTTAAGATCAGGACGAGGGGCCACTCACAGTGCAACCTCACAGGTCACCTCATTATATTCCTTTTGAATAATCACCAGACCTCAGCTTATTGTTTGACATCACAGCAAAATCTCCATACCACATTATAAATGTGATCATTTACACCAGGCTTGGAAGGATCATGTATGGCTGCATGATTTTCTTGGTCTATCGTCTTTTCTTATCCTGGAGGGGATCGTCTGTCTTTGGAGGTTGTACTTGATGGCCCGAAAACAAGAAAAGACTGTGCATATGAAAATCTTAGGCGAGTTATACATCCATCGAGCCCAAATGTCAAGCAGAATCTTCTAATTGGTCAGTGTCTGAAGTATCCCATGCCTAAGCCGTCATCAGTGAACTCTTCAAGAAGTGACTGGTCTTCATTTTATAGTCTTGCCTTTTGAAAGACTTAAAAGAATGCTGTATGACCTTAATTTGTTATGTTGAAAAATATTTGTTGAAAAAAAATTATTCCTTCTCTGTTTGGAGATTGAATCAGCTGACGCTAGGTGTGTTGTATACTGCCATTTATTATTTATTTATCTAAACTTACACATTATTGACCTATCAATATTTGAACTCATTTCATACACAAGAAGCAGCAGATAAAGGTTAAAACAGGGCCCCTTTTTAGGGGAATCATCCCGGGTGTTCTAATTATACTTTCATGTTATCAAATGGCACTTTAAGGAAAAAGGGAAGAAGAGTAGCTTTTTTTTAACTGATTTGTTTTTTTATTTTATGATTAAGACATTTGTGATCTTTTGTAGCAATTGGTGAAAGGACAGTGTCCTGATGTACTTCATTTCATATAATTGAGACCAAACTGCAATGCTAAAGAAGGACCACAAGATGGGACTAAATACAAAGGCATTGCAAGTGAAACAGGTCGTTACCGTCTGTTGTTTGAACGATAACTTTTAAAACCTTTGCGACCACGCATACAGGCGGTGAAGAAAACACTATTGAAGATGCGTCTTAGTAAATTAATTCTTTTATATTATCATTAATCATTTTTGATCATAATTACAATAACGATAAAAACAATAGCATTGATTGTTATTCTTATTATCCTGTTATCCACTCGTATTGACTAAATGAGTTTGATAATCATCATCATCATCATCAGTATCATTGTTAATATCATTAACAATAATAATAATAATCCCTGTGACCCTGGGTGCAGGATAAGTGGTGTAGATAGTGAATGAATGCATTAACAACAATAATAATAGTAATAATGATAACTCCCCTGATCCTGACTGCAGGTTAAGCAGCACAGATAAATGGATGAATGAGCAATAACAACAATAATAATGATGGTGATGGTGATGATAATGATAATGAAAATGATAGCAAAACTCAGAATATCGATTTAACATAAATAATGTGTTCATGGTACATTTGGTCGAAAGTTTCTCTTCAACTTCAGCAGGGGGACATCAAAGTTGAATGTACACAAAGAAGTGAGAGTGTCAGCAGAGCCTGATGGAATTACTCTCGAAGTCCATCAATTCAGGATTTTAAAAAGAAGAAAAAAAAAAAAAAATCCAACTCCAAAGCCAACTTCAGCAATCTGTCTTTTCAATGAAGCAAATGAAAGACTCCTCAGAGTAGACTGCTTTTGACATTAGAAAAATGGGGGATCACCCTTTCCTGTTGGAAAGTGTGTGGGCATGTGTGTGTGTGCAAGTGTATTGTCTGGGCTTCCACATACACATGCATACTCATAGGACACAGGCAGGTATAGAAAGTACGTAAATCTTATCATTTTGAGCCCTCACAATAGGCATAAAGAGCTACTAATCTGCTTCATCTCCCCGGTTCTTTTGTGCGAGTGGAAATGGCCCTTCTGTCCATCGGCTGGCTGTCACCGTACTCTTTCTCCCTTGCGGTGGAAGTGGTAGATGGCCTGCCCATCACAGCCCGCACCCCTCCCCCCTTTTGTGAATGTCTACCCCAATAATACAGACTTAGCTAGAACCCAATAAATCTGTTAAGCAGGCCTTTTCTTATCCTCAATCCCACCTTTTCTCTCGTTTTGTGTCTCAAGGAGATGTCTGTACGTATGAATAGCAACAGTAGGGGATAAGGCGGATGTGATTACTAGTCTAATCCCTTGATTTAGTGAGAAAAGATTATTAGTGGTGTTGGAAATGCAAGGTTCAATCTCATTAGTAGGGAAGAGCAATCAATAACGCTTTTGGTTCTGTTGAATGTAGTATTCGCTGAAGGACTGGACTTGGTGAATTCAGAACTCACCACAGGCTTACTGGCAGATGACCTTTGTTATCCCCAAATCACCAATGATCTATTGTGTGTCAACAAGCTGTTCGTAGTAGACATTCACATCCAGAAAGGGATGTGGAAGTATGCTGTCCACTTTTGTCGACAGATGTTATTTATTTCACTTATGAAAGTGAGACGGTCATCCTGCCATATTGCGGAATTATTCTGACATCTGTAAAATAATGGCAGTGACTTCGCTGCTGACTGACTGTGAGATCACCCTCACAACATTTAGGGAAAATACCTGGCAACCTCAAGCAAGTGGTTATTTGTGCCACAGGATAAAAATACATTAAATTCATAGTACAATAAAAAAAGAAACGTCTTGATTCTGTGATGAATGTGAGCGCTGCACTTGAGCAACCATAAATTGAGAAAAGTCTGTGTTCGGGTACAAGAGGTGTGTGTGAGACACATGGGAGGGGGCGCTATGACAGCTGATTTGTCCAAAAGATTGGTAGTTATTAAATGTACTTGATCTAAAAGTCATTTATGATAATCAGGGAGCAGACAAATTGGCAAAATAATTATTCAAAAATAGAGCAGTTAAAAATCAATCAGATTCTATAGGCTGGGGAAAAGTCATTGGATAGTATTACAGGGAGTTCACCGTACTGAAGCTGAAGTAGTGGAATATTTTCTCTATCTATTATTATAATGTTCAAAAAATATGTTCATTTAAGCCAGAAAAATAATGGCATAGTTTTCAGAACTAGGAATGTTAAATAGGACATACAGCCAGTGCTCAGGGGTTTAAATACATATTTAATATTTTCGTGACACCCACTCTTGAAGGATGATTTTGAGAGCAATGAACGTTTAGGCAGAAAACAACTAAAAAAGTAGTGCTAATTCAACTGCATGGATGCCAGCTGCGGAGGCATCCAAATGCTGTAATTTAATTAATGCATTATTCAAATCCAGTATTTGATTTACGAGACTTTGGCCAGGCTGTTCTTCTCGAGCTTTTCGCCCACTAATTTTCCAATATTACTGTTGCGGCATTTCTTGCCTTTCTCACAATTTCCCCAGAGTTATCATACAGTATATAGTCTAAGCCTGTTTAACTCCTTACTTGTCACTGTATCCACCCAGAACAGATGCTGTGACTGCGATCATGTGAGGGGGACAGCTCTGTGTTGACATAGGGCCATGCATACCCTCTTTGTGAATTGACTGTGCTATCATACTCTCATAATTCACATTCTACTTGACTAATAGAGTATTTTATTTTCCGCACTAACCAATAATGACAATAGAAACTCAAGTATGGCATCCAAATACATTGGCATAACTGTATCTTGAAATTATTTAAGGGGCACAATCACATCAGCTGTGCAGGCACTGATTTGATCTGATGGCTGTGAGGAAAGCTGTGACCTTTCACGGAGAATACAAAGGGTTTACAACAAGCCAACGCTGATCTGAATGACGATAACAAGGTCATTTTCGCTTCCAGGAACTTGATCGTGTGGGACGGGCGACGATGAGCTCCGCATGGCGAGCGGAAAAAACAGCAGATCTACACTGCCATCACGGAGCTGAGAGAGGACGCAAAGAAAATTCAGCAAACCTGAACCTTGAGGAATACAGTTGAGATTGCTAAGATTACCGTGGTAAAATTGTAGACCTTTACAAAAGAAATTAAGGATTCGATGGTCAGGTTTAGTGTTTTGACAGACTGCCTAAGTAGACTGCAAGCGTTTGCTGGTGAAAGAGGATCTTTATATCATCTATGTGAGAAAGGTATGACAGGACGGCATTTAACACAAGTGGTCACCTGAGATTTCTTTGGGTGGTCTATTATCACCAGAAAAGAAGTGGAACCATTTTGTGAAGTAAGTTTATTTATTTAATAGTGTAGTGTCTGCTCTGGATGACATCACTGATAACAGCTTCTGGAGTTATGAGTAAAATGTTTTCATTGGCTCTTCTCAGCCCTGTGGCTGAGTTCATTTATTATCTGTTATTACCGTGTAAAATTAAATGCAGCCTCAGGGTCTCCCTGAGCCAGCCTCTGGGGGGCACAGGTCAGTGTCTCCCTGAGCTGGTCCCCAGCTCGGATAAATGCAGAGGGTTGTGTCAGGAAGGCCACCAGGCGTAAAACTTTTTGCCAAAACCAAACTTGCGAATCAAAACTAATAATCTCATACCGGATCGGTTGAGGCCCGGGTTAACAATTACCGCCATTGGTACCGATAACCTACAGCAGAGGCGGGCAAACTACGGCCCACGGGCCACATCCGGCCCGTTGGTTTTTTTCATCCGGTCCGCCAATGATTGGTACAGAATTCATACACAATGTGAATGATTGAACGATTGGATCAATGAATGTGGGAGCTCAAACATCAGATTATTTCATATTTGGAGCTACTTGAGAATTTTCCAGAGCTGAAGGACACAGATTGGCTTTGTGATTTAGCCTTTACTGAAGACATACTGACACCCATGAACTAACTGGATGTGAAGCTACAAGCGAAAAAGTGGTTTGTGCATGAAATGAAAGCAAACTTCAGAGCCTTCAAAACCAAGCTTGTTTTATTTTCAAAGCAAATGTCGGACAAGTTGGATATGTACTGTTAACAAATGCGTTTATTTTTTATATGTATCGTAGCTTGTGGTGACCCCGCCCGTCTGTCAAATTGTAAAAGTCAGTGTGGCCCCTGAGCCAAAAAGTTTACCCTCCCCTGACCTACAGGGTACCAGTGGAAATTGGGCTACTGCGGGTCAAACGAGGAGAGGAGGAAGGCATGTTCAGAAACAAAGAGAAGAGGAAAGGCAAGAGTTTGAGACTGAGAGAAGGGACTTTGAATATTGGGACTATGACAGGAAAAGGTAGAGTTGGTCAACATGATACAGAGAAGGAAGGTGGAGACCAGGAGACCAGGTGGAAAGGTAGCAAGGCTAGAAGCTTAGGGGGAGGCTTTAAATTCCATTATCATGGTACTGACAGGAAGGGCAATGGAGTAGGAGTTATCTTGAAAGAGAAGTTTGTTAGGCATGTTCTGGAGGTGAAAAGAATTTCAGATAGACTCATGAGTCTGAAGATGGAAATTGAGGGTGTGATGCCAAGTGTTTTTTGTGGCTATGCCCTGCAGGTGGGATGCGAGTTAGAGGAGAAGTTCTGGAATAAGTTAGATGACGCGATGCAGAATATACCCGGAGTTGTGGGACAGGTAATTGGTGCAGACTTCAATGGGCATGTTGGTGCGGGCAATAGAGGGGATGAAGAAGTGATGGGCAGATTTGGTATACAGGATAGAAACACAAAGGGGCAGATGGAGGGAAGTGGTTGAAATTGAGAGTGTAGCCAGACAGCATGAGATGGTGGTTTATAGGATGACTCTGGTGACAAGGAAGATCAAGAGGACAGAGGCAGCACAGAGGACAAAGTGGTGGAAGCTGAAAAGGGAGGAGTGTTATAGGGTTTTCAGGAAGGAGTTGACAAAGGGTCTGGTTGGTCTGGGAGACGTTCCAGATGAGTGGACGAGTAGGAGGTAGGATAGTACTTGGTGTATCATCTGGAAGGAACGTAGATAAGGAGACTTGGTGATGGAATGAGGAGGTGCAGGAGTATATGCAGTTAGCAAAGAAGAGGTGGGACACTGAGGGGACTGAAGAGAACAGACGGGATTACAGGGAGATACAGCGTAAGGTAAAGATAGAGGTAGCAAACGTAAGACAAGGGGTGTACGATGACTTGTATGCTCAGTTGGACAGTAAGGAGGGAGAATGACTTACAGGTTTGCAAAACTGAGAGATAAAGATGGAAAAGATGATCAGCAGGTCTGTGTGATTAAGGACAGAGAGGGAAATGAATTGACAGTTGCAGAGAAGAGTGATGGGCAGATGGAAAGAGTACTTTGAAGATGTGATGGATGAGAAAACGAAAAGAGGGAAGGTTGGAAGAGGTGACTATTGTGAGCCCAAAGTGACAGAGATTAGTAAAAGGGAAGTTAGGAAGACACTGAAGATGATGAAGAGTGGAAAGGCAGTTGGTCCTGATGATATACAGTACCTGTGGTGGTATGGAAGTGCCTAGAAGAGGCAGCAGTAGAGTTTCTGGCTAGATTATTCAACGGGATCTTCGAGAGTGAGAAGATGCTTGAGGACTGGGGATGAAGTGTGATGGTGCCCAGACTGTGATGAAGCCAGACTGAGATGGTTTGGTCATTTACAGAGGAGGTATAGTGAATATAATGGTAGATGGATGCTGGAGTTGGAGCTTCCAGGCTGGAGGTCTAGAGGAAGACCAAAGAGAAGATTTATGGACGAAGTGAGAGAGGATATGAAGGTAGTTGGTGTGAGAGGAGGATGCAGAGAATAGGGCTCAATGGAGATTGGTTGATTTGGTGTCGCGACCCCTGAAGGGAAAAGCCGAAAGATGAAGAAGAAGATTACTGTGTAAAATTATCTAATCATGTCTGCGTGAGGTTTGAACACTTGGAGAAAGGGAAGTGACCTCACACAGGGCGAACCTGAATAGACGCCACTTGATTGATTTGACTGACTCTCAAAACGCTGATGACTTCCATATTAAATCTGGGAACCTGGATGTTTGTCAAACAATAATACAGCAAGCTCATCACTACAGGCAAACACAGCCGGAGGCGAATGCGATCAATGTAACCACTAACAACATCATCCCCGGAGCTTTTCCATTTCAAAACAGTTTAAAAGCATTTCAGGGTTTCAGTTTCAGATAATAAAATGAAGGTGATATAGTCATTTCGGAATGATGAATATTTCATTTTATACATAACCGCTGCTTTTGTCTTTTCTCGCAGATACCCAACAGTGGAACAAACAGAATACATTAGACAGTTCCCCGCTGGTTCTCATTAAAGAGGAAATTTCATGTTATAGATAAAATGTTCAATAACTTAAGGATACAACATTCCCAAAGGTACAGCCTCATGTTTCAGTACACTGCCCTTTCCTATTTCCCTTAAAACATCTAGACATTTTAATAGGATTCTGGAGTTTCAGATGCAGCTTCACAAGGAGAATTTAATGTTTAAGATGATCAACAGTCTATTTTCTCAAAGATAGGCCACTTTTTAAGGAAGATGAAAAGGCTGCTCCTGCTATGCTGGACTATCCCTAAAATGAATCATTACTTTGTATGATACAGATTTGATAGTAATTTTATGATAAGGTGCTGACTGTTATAACACACAGTGATAACTTAAATCTCATGTGGGACACAGTCTTAATGGATGAGATGAGCGCGGGAAATTTTCCCATTCAGTTTTGAAAAAAACCTGTCAGGAATTTGTAGAAATGCTTGGTTTTTAAGTCAGTTTCCCCCTCTTACAAATAGCCAAAACCGTTCTCATCCCCGGCAGAGAAAAAAAATACTTATGTGACCAAGAAAATAGCCCGGCACAACAATTTGCATATCCTCAGCACGATTGCCACTCCTGATGGGTGCCCCAGTCAAGATGTAGCATGCTTTGACTCTGTCTATTAACATTGCAGAGTGTTTTACCCAAAACAAATCCAAATTGCTGCCAAGCATGCTTTCACTAGACCGCTGTCTCTCGTCATGGTGACCTCAAAACAAAACAGTCAATTAATAGAATTAGGGAATTTGATATCCATCTCTTTTCTCCGTGAAAACCACATTATGTGCACAAATAGTATCTGAAAGAATAATTGTGCTTCAATTCATGTCTAGAGGGGATCTTTTTGAGAAAAATGTTAGCTTTTTCGGAAATGATCCTTTCTCTATGTATATTCGATGGCTTATGACAGAAGTCTGCTAACATTAATTTTCTTAAACTGAATTGCGGGAGTTGGATATTTTTGGCTCCTGTCTGCTCTCACGGTTAAGATAAACAGGATTTTTCTTCTCATCAGCGTATTCAGGCAAATATGCGACTTTCCCAAAAACAAAGGCGTGTTAGTTCAAATTTATCTTAATCACAAGGCTCGTCTTAATAGTCGGGCAGCATAGCTCTGTGACACAAGGACATAAAAACCAAACATATTACGGCTTGAAGATGGCAGCCCCAGGAAATTATTATAAATGTACTGATTGTTTCTGCAGGATGACTTTAAAGATCTGCAAGTTCTAAAAACAGGAAAAACAATTGTAAATCCAGGGTATGCATAGGTTGGTCTAAACATAAGCACATTTGGAAAAAAAACAAGCAATTCATCAAATTATAAATACCAAGGAAAAGTAAAATTAGATGCATGGTGTGAAAAAAAAGAGAAAACAGGAGATGTATGTGTTGTGAATCAGAAGGCATAGAAAAGAGTTTTCTGGCACATACATCATGCATGCATACAGAGAATGTGAAGTAAATATCATGGGAGGATGTTCGTGAGTTGAAGCCATGATTTGGAGGCCATATTTCGATTTAGCAAAAAAAAAAAAAAAAACAAGCAGTAAAATGGTGCTAAACCATATTTGGTCAAAACATCTTTTCAAGGATCAAACTGCGCGTTACAAAACAAACTTGAATAACAAACTGCATACCTCTCAGTATGATGGGGCCCAAGTCCAAAAGAGTGCCAAATAATTTGGGTTCTAATAATGATTTCAAATAGCTGCCCCAAAAATACAAGGGACCAATTAACTTTTACATTGAAACAAATATTAATTCATTCACTCATTATCTTACAATCAGTGTAGTGGGGGTGCTTGAGCCAATCCCAGCTGTCATTGAGCAAGGGCTGGGGTTCACACTGGACTGTTCACCAGTCGATCACATGACCTCATTCATTCATTCATTCATTCATTATTTATACCCTCTATCCTACACTCAGGGTAGCAGGGAGCTGGAGCCAATCCTAACTGTCTTTGGACTAGTGGTGGGGTTCACCCTGGACCGATCACTAGTTAGTCACATTGCCGCATATAGAGACAAGCAACAATTCACTTGTTCATTCATGCATATAGAGAAACGGGCCAGTGTTGCCCTGAGCCACTCTTAGAGGTGCATGGGTCAGTGTCGCCCTGGGCCGGTCACAAGCCTGGATAAATGCAGAGGTTTGCGTCAGAAAGGGCAACCAGCGGAAAACCTTTGCCAAAACCAAACATGCAAATCAAACCTAACATCCTCATACCGTATCAGTCGAGGCCCGGGTCAACAATGACCGCCAGTGGTACCGATGACCTACAGGGTACCAGTGGAAACTGGGCTATTGTAGGTCAAAGAAGGAGAGTAGGAAGGCTTGTTTGGAAACACAGAGAAGAGGAAAGGGAAGAGTCTGTGACTGAGAGAAGGGACTTTGAATATCGGGACTATGACAGGAAAAGGTAGAGAGTTGGTCGACATGATGCAGAGAAGGAAGGTGGATATACTGTATCCAGGAGACCAAGTGGAAAGGTAGTAAGGCTAGAAGCTCAGGAGGAGGCTTTAAGTTCTACATCAAGGTAATGACAGGAAGAGAAAAGGAGTAGGAGTTATCATGAAAGAGAAGTTTGTCAGGAATGTTCTGGAGGTGAAAAGAATTTCAGATAGACTTGGAGTCTGAAACTGTAAATTGAAGGTGTGATGCTCAGTGTTTTTCTGGAGCTATGCCCTGTAGGTGGGAGGTGAGTTAGAGAAGTACTGGAATGAGTTCGATGAAGCGCTGCAGAATATCCCCAGAGATGTGGTAATTGGTGCAGACTTCAATGGCCATGTTAGTGCAGGCAATAGAGGGGATGAAGAAGTGATGGGCAGATTTGGTATACAGGATAGGAACACAGATCGACAGATGGTGGTAGACTTTTCAAAAAGGATGGAAATGGCTGTAGTGAACACTTATTCCAGAAAAGAAAGGAACATAGGGTAAATTATAACTTATATAACTGCAAAGTAGTTGTAAGTGAGAGTGTAGCCAGACAGCAGAGGATGTTGGTTTGTAGGAGGACCCTGGTGACAAGGAAGATCAAGAGGACAGAGGCAGCGCAGAGGACAAAGTGGTGGAAGCTGAAAATGGAGGAGTGTTGTAGTGTTTTCAGAAAGGAGTTGAAAAAGGCTCTGGTTGGTTAGGGAGAGCTTCCAGATGAGTGGACTATTACAGCTAGTGTTATCAGGGAGACAGGTTGGAGAGTACTTGGTATATCATCTGGAAGGAATGTAGAAAAGGAGACTTGGTGATGGAATGAGGAAGTGCAGGAGTATATGCAGTTAGCAAAGAAGAAATGGAACACCGAGGGGACTGAAAAGAACAGACAGGAGTACAGGGAGATACGGCGCAAGTTAAAGATAGAGGTAGCAAAGGCAAGACAAGGGGTGTACGATGACTTGTAAGCTCAATTGGACAGTAAGGAGGGAGAGAATGCTCTTTACAGGTTGGTGAAACAGAGAGATAAAGATGGAAAAGATGAACAGCAGGTCTGTGTGATAAAGGACAGAAAGGGAAATGAATTGACAATTGCAGAGAAGAGTGATGGGAAGATGGAAAGAGTACTCTGAAGAGCTGATGAATCAGAAAAATAAAAGAGGGAAGGGTAGAAGAGGTGACTATTGTAGACCACAAAGTAGCAGAGCTTAGTAAAATTGAAGTGAGGAAGTTATTGAAGAGGATGCAGAGTGGAAAGGCAGTTGGTCCTGATGATATACCTGTAGTGGTATGGAAGTGCCTCGGAGCGGCAGAGTTTCTGACTAGATTTTTCAGCAGTATCTTAGAGGGTGAGAAGGTGCCTGAAGAATCGAGACGATGTGTGACGGTGCCCAGACTGAGATGAAGCCAGACTGAGATGGTTTGGTCGTTTACAGAGGAGGTATAGTGAATATATTGGAGCTGCCAGGCAGGGGGTCTCGAAGAAGACCAAAGAGAAGATTTATGGACTTAGTGAGAGAGGATATGAAGTTAGTTGGTGTGAGAGAGGAGGATACAGAAAATAGGGTTAGATGGAGAAGGTTGATTTGCTGCGGCGACCCCTCAAGGGAAAAGCCAAAAGGAAAAGATGAAGATTCACGATATATAGAGATATACAACCAATTCCAATGAACCTTCTTCATGTTTTAGGCCTGTGGCAGGAAACCCACACAGACATGAACATCAAAATGCTGCACAGAGGCCCCCTGTCGGAATTGAACCAGGGACCTTTCTGCTTTGAGGCAGAAGCGGTTAACACTGAGCTCTGCTTCCTCCCGAAATAAAAATGATCTCAAATATTAATCCTGTTATTGGGGTAATCTGTAAATGTAAGTGAGCGGCACATTTGCTATTGCTGAACGTCCCTAAAGTCTAAACAAGACTTCCAGAGGAATTGGCTGCCTCAGAGGACTTCAGCACTGCCAAAAAAACAAGCGGGGATTTAAACAGCTCGGCACGAGTCTGTTGGGTTAAACTTCATCTGCTTTGTCCGGGTAACATGTGCGCCTTCATTTCATTAACACTAACACTGATGGAGTATTTAAAAAAAAAAAAGCTGCGTGTCGCTGTCGAGACACAGATGCTCATTTGGATGGATTTATTGCCGTTTTGAATTATGGAACCTGTAAAATATGAAGTGAACTGTAAGTGATATGAACCACCACCCAAGATGGATTAGACGGAGGTGGGGGTCCCTGCATGAGCAGCTCTGCAGTTGGGCCGACTTCCGCAGGGGGAGGGTGTCATTTTCAAAAGAGCATCTCTTACCTCTGGACCCCAGAGTGACGGATATTGCTTTTGTGCATTACAGAAGGAAGGCCATCCATCACAGCTCTGTTCATGTGATGGTCTGTGTACAATGTGTGCAAGTGCTGCCTACCTGCAGGTAGCACGGCTCTCCCCCAAGGTGTTGATGAGATGGGAGCAGGATAAAGGACTGGGCTTTGAGACATCCAGAGACAAGGACACTCACTGGTGTCAAGTGAGACCAGGTTCTGGAGTTGCCAAAGGGATTTTGGGAATATTAGAAACCTCTTCTCCTTGATTATAACTGATGCTCTCACACATATGGCAACGGCAGTGTGTTAAATATACGTATTTTATATAGATCAGTGATGGGCCATGTATTTCACACCTAGGCCTTCAGTAGTGCTCCATTTATCAATCCACCCCTCAATAACTGTTTTATGGTGATAAAAGCCATCTTATTATGGGAAAAATGCAGTAAAAAGAGCCATTGCATTGCAGAGATAACTCATGTAGCCATAATGACAGCTGTTGCTAAAGAAACAAACCTAGAGTACACAAGTCTCCCTCTGCTGCAGCTGCAACTGCGACACACATAAACAAGCATTAATAGCCTCATAAAATTGCAATATCACTTAGGAAAATAGAAATATTTTACTCACCAAAAATTTGGATTATTTGTACACAAAATCCATTCTTCTTTCTTTCCTCAAAGAGTTCAATTACTCTGTTTGGATTATCCATGTGCTTCAGCTCCATCGAGAAGTCGTTTTCTATTGCGATCAAAGCTAATGTTGAAAGTCGAACCTGCCATGTCATATTTCTGGCGTAAGTTTTAATTAGCTTTCGCGCTGAAATGTTTGAGGAGTGGACACGGGGATGGTCAGAGCAAAACACACATATGTGTACAGGTGCTCTCTCCTTAACTTTAGCTTTCACTCCATTTAATCCTGAAGACATAACCATTGCGGCGTCAAAATACAATGCCACCACTTTACCCAGACATTCATTTTCCACCAAAAATTGGATAATAAGACAATGTCATCAGCTCATTTTCCATTGGTAACATCTTTGAATCTGATAAACCAGTCCTTCACTCCTGTGCCCGTAACATAACGCAGGACCAGTGCGAGCTGCGCTGCCTCACTTGCCGTGCACTTGCTCACTCAGCTGTAGATCCACTCTGGTCTCCCCAAAACTTTTGGACAGCACCGTTGCTTTTAAGTATCCAGTTAAGTTTACAAATCCAGTGTGGTCCCAAACACCATGTCGATCAGTGGCAAATAACCACTCCCAGCAATACAAATTGCAGTGTTCCTCGGAGCCTGTGAGCCAGGGGTACCGCTCACAGTTAGCGGACTGACAGTGACGGACAAATCCCTTTCCTAGAGGCATGCTTACTTTGGCATTGCCCAACCCTTGTGAATGATGTCCTTTTATTAGCCATTATAACATTAGCTATTATATCAACACAACAGTATTTGTGTTCATGCAGCGCACTACAGATGCAGCTTGCTAGCCCTGGCTAGTATGCTCTCTGACTATCCAATCAAAGGACGTGACATGCTAATGTTACTGTACCCTCCTAGAAGGTCTTGGTGTCACAGCTCAAAATCTGTTAGGCTGAAGCAACAGTTTCATTGACACATTTTTTTTGCCAGATTACCTGTGAAGAGAACCTTAGCATTTTCATCTCTGCGACCTCCAGCTCATCCAACCTCCAGCACACCATATAACGTCACTGGATTCACCACTGTCTTGTACACCTTTCCTTTCATTCTGGCTGATTGTGTTCTATCGCATAGTACCCCTGACACTTTTCTTCACCCATTCAGACCTGCTTGAACCTGTTCTTTTCCACAGTGTTGCTCTGGACTGTTGACCCTCGGTACTTTAAATCCTCCAACTTCTTGATCTCCACTTCCTGCAGCCTCACCATTCCACCCAGGTTCTTCTGATTCACAAACATATATTCTGTCCTGCTGCAATTAACCTTCACCCCTCTCCTTTCCAGAGCATACCTCCACCTCTCAAGATTTTCCCCAACCTTTTCCCTGCTCTCACTATAGATCACTATGTCATCTGCAAACATCATGGTCCACTGAGATTCCTGTCTAACATCTGTCAGCCTGTCCATTACGACTTCAAACAAGAAGGGGCTAAGAGCTGATCCCTGATGAAGCCCCACCTTCTCCTTGAACTTCTCTGTAACCCCTGCAGCACACCTCAGCACTGTCTTACAGCTAGCATATGTGTCCTGCACCAGTCGAACATACGTCTCTGCCACTCTCTGCCACATAACTGCTGTAACAAAGGAAATTCCCTTATGCGTATCAATGAAGTTTGTCTTATCTTATGCTCTCAGTCTAGTTTTCACCTCTCTTTCCCATAACTTTATTGTTTGGCTCATCAACCTTATCTCTCTATAGTTGCCGCAATTCTACTCTCCTACCTGTCTCTCTGATAACATTGGTTGTAATTGTAATCATCAACTGTAATCATCTGGAAGGTCTCCCTGACCAGCCAGAGCCTTTCTCAACTCCTCCCTGAAAACCATACAACACTCCTCTAACGTACTTCTCTCCCACTCCAGATTTCCTCATACAATACCAGAGCTCCTCTCTTGGCACCCTGTCATATACTTTTTCTAGGTCTACAAAAATGTAATGCAGCTCCCTCTGGCCTTCTCTGTACTTCTCTGTTAACATTCTCAAAGCAAATACTGCATCTGTGGTACTCTTCTTAGGCATGAAGCCATACGACTGTTCACAAATGCTGACTTCTGCTCTGAGTGCAGTTTCCAATACTCTTTCCTATAACTCCATTGTATGGCCCATCAACTTTATCCCTCTATAGTTGCTGCAATTCTGCCCATCCCCCTTATTCTTGAAAATGGGCATCATCACACTTCTTCTGAATTCCTCAGGCATCGTCTCACTCTTGAAGATCCTGTTGAATAATGTAGCCATAAACACTACCGTTGCCTCTCCTAGACATTTCCATACCCCCACAGGTATATCATCAGGACCAGCTGCCTTTCCAGTCTGGATCCTCTTCAGTGCTTGCCTCACTTCACTTTTACTAATCACTGCTACATTGTGGTCTACAATAGTCATCTCTTCTACCATTGCCTCTCTTTCATTTTGCCCATTCATCAGCTATTCAACCTGCTGTACATCCTTTCCATCTCTATCTCTGTTTTGCCAGCCTATATAAATCATTCTCCCACTCCTTACTGCCCAACCAAGCATACAAGTCATTTACATTCTATGGCCAAAAGTATTTGCTCACCTGCCTTGACTCGCATATGAACTTAAGTGACATCCCATTCCTAATCCATATGGTTTAATGAGATGTTGGTCCACACCTTTGCAGCTTTAACAGCTTATACTCTTCTGGGAAGGCTGTCCACAAGGTTCAGGAGCATGTTTATGGAAATTTTTGATGATTCCTCCAGAAATGCATTTGTGAGGTCACACACTGATTGTGGAAGAGAAGGCCTGGCTCTTATCTCCACTAATTCATCCAAAAGGTGCTCTATTGGGTTGAGGTCAGGACTCTGCTGAGGCGAGTCAAGTTCATCCGAACCAAACTTTGTCATCCACGTCTTGGCACGAGACCGATCTAGCATCCGCCAAACCTAGATTTGTTCATTAGATTGCCAGATGGAGAAGTGCAATTAATCACTCTAGAGAAAACGTCTCCACTACTCTAGAGTCCAATGGCAGTGTGCTTTACACCACTGCATCCGACGCTTTGCATTGCTCTTGGTGATGCCTGACTTGGATGCAGCCACGGAAACCCATTCTATGACGCTTTCTGTGCACTGTTCCTGAGCAATTCTGAGGGCCACATGGAGTTTGGAGGTCTGTAGCGATTGACTCTGCAGAAAGTTGGTGACCTCATCACACGATGCACCTTATAATTCCCCGGACCTCGCTCTGTCAGTGTACGTGGCCTACCACTTTGTGGCCGAGTTGCTGTCATTCCCAAACACCTCCATGCTCTTATAATACAGCTGACAGTTAACTGTGAAATATTTAGGAGCCAGGAAATTTCATAATTGGATTTGTTGCATACATGGCCTCCTATCACAGTTCCACACTGGAGTACACTGAGCTTCAGGGAGTGATCCATTTTTTCACAAATGTTTGTAAACACAGTCTGCATGCTTATGTGCTTGATTATATACACCTGTGGCAATGGAAGTGATTGGAATGCCTGATTCTGATTATTTGGATGGTTGAGTGAATACTTTTGGCCATATAGTGTATATACACACGTGTATATATACAGTATATCGTAAGCCAGGTGTCGTCTCCTTGAATGCAGCTGGAGTTGTAGGAAAGTGTTGCAATTATATACATAAATCACATAAAATTTAAATTTCATATGAAATGAATCAGCTTTGTATTTATATTTTACAACCATTTATGCTGCATTGCTCTCTTGCCATCTTCTTGGAGGGAGGTGGAAGGGAGTTGCGCCCATTCTGTAGCCGACGCTTAACATATAATCTTTGATTCATGTGCCGAGGAAGCTGATTTTTAAATGTTAAATCTCCGACAGTGGTCAAATGAGTTCTGGACTGTACTGAATATTCTGCAGTAGTTGGACACATTCTCCATTTGTAGGAAAACTACAGGGAAAAAAACTGGACAAAAATTCGAGCGAATTAAAACACGAGAATGAATTTATATGTGCATAATTGTCAAATAGTTTGCATTTCCTTTTTAATATGAATGCTGGAGAGTCCTCCTAGAAAAGGAGCACGCGAGCACAGAAGCATTTCTCATTCTTAGCAAGAAAGATACTCAATTGTCTGACTGGGTGAACTTACTGTGTTTGGCACGGCACGTTCTTCGGGGCTGACAACATGCAAATGCTGTTCTTGTATTCACTGGCTGTTTCCATAACAACTGAAGGTGAGCAGACAGGCCTTTGACCTAGAATACATGAGTTAAAAAGAACAACACACACACACTCACACACATACACACTCACAGTCGAAGTCAGTTGTAATTTTACACACACAAACTGCATCATCCCCACCTGCTCCTGTTGTTTTCCTGGCCCTGAGGAGGGGCCAGGTGGTGCACACTCCTCTGGGCCTGTCCTCTGGGGGTTATTACTGTTACAAATAATCCCAGAATGACGCCAAGTCCAAACAGTTTCAAGACTGAATATAGACAGGATATTGATTTGATATTTGCAGCCGCAGAATTTTTGTCATCTGATTTTTTTTTTTTTAATCATTTTCTATTCTTGTTTGTTGTCATTTCCAGTGTATTTCTGGAAACTGGAACAGAGTGTCTTTGTGTGTGGCTGTGGTCATGGGAGGATGGCCTTTTGTGGGGCTTGCTTATTCTACTACGATGTGTTTACTTGACTCCCTTGCTTGTGCCCCAGTGGCTTGATTCTGTTATGTCTCACAGGGGCTCAAACTAGAGCTTGTGAAAGAATGATAAGCAAAATGAGCAAGTCCCTTTCCTCTGTGCTCTGGTTGGCTGTTCACAGAACAGTTGCTTCTTTTGTTTCAAAAGTATATTCCTCTGTTTTTTTACAGCTTTTTTTCCCCATCTTTTTTCCTCAATTGATTGCTTCAGGAATATTCCCAAACGCGAAAATGTGGAAATGTGAAAATGTGAGATTCAACTCCGTGATATTCAGGAGTAATTCCTGGTAAAATATGAAGGTATGTGCAGAGATAAATCTATTTAACGCCTACCACCAATGTTCCTTGAACATTCCTCTGACATCATTTTGCAGGGCATGCTTGCATATGTGTTATTATGTGAAAGGATGTGTGTGCATATGTATGTATGTGTGTGTGTGTGTGTGTGTGTGTGTGTGTGTGTGTGTGTGTGTGTGTGTTTGAGAGACAAGAACAGAAAAAGAGCCGAGCTGGTGGTTTGAGTGATGTTTAACTGGGGATCAGCACAGTTGAATGAGGCTGTAAATATGATTTCTCCCGGGTGCCGTTACTCAGAACTGCCATGGTACTGAACTATCACGGGGAAATGTCACAGCTTTACAGTCATATTTTTACACACACACACACACACACACACACACACACACACACACACACACACACACACACGCTCACGGTTTCCCATACAAGGCCCAAGATATAACTCGTGCTATGAACAAGAACCCACTTGGAGCTCTGAGAATATTCCAAGATTCTTTCCCGCAGTGACCAAAACAGACGTCTCCTCATGAGGCTTTACTTTCACACTAATCCTCACAGCTTGTGACCTCCTTATGATCAAATTATGAGTTTATGGAGAGAAAAACAAACCAATATAGACCCGGTTTCTTTGCTAAATGGATATCAGTCTCATCAGAGTTCCTATTAGGTCAATACAATTTCCCTTCCCGTCTTTATGACAGTTTGGATCCACTTCCTCTCTCTCAAAATGCGAGAAATAATCTAAATGAATTCAAATTTCACACTTATTGACTGCAAAATAGCCTTTATCAGTTTCACCAAAGCCACTTTTAACAAGAAAAAAAAAAGCGATGATTATTTCATCTTATTATTTATGTCGCAGTCTGCAGTGTGCGGATTCATTTGTCGGCTGTGGTTGCGAAGTTTATCTGTAAACACACGTCTGTGGCGTAGCTGATTCTGATGAGATGAACGCAAGGAGCGGGGAAGACTCAGGAGGTTGGCTTGTTTAAGGGTAGAATTGTCAATTATTTTTGAAGGGATGGGTCTTGAAGTGTAATTGAATTTGATTATTGCCTCAATGAAAGAAATAATGAAGGGCCTATGGTGGGAAAGGAAAAGTTACGAAAAGGCCATTTCAATTACTTCACAAACGAAAGCGGGGTGGAGGCCTCACCCAGAAGTGTGAGCCATTCACATGATATTCTGTCTCTTATTGCTTTTCTTTTTTTTTCTTACTTCTTTTAAGGACAACAACAAAGAATCCAGATGAGCGAAGCAGCTCATTCGCCGCAGCTGCATTCAGGAAAGTGATGCTTCCCTCACTGTTAATTGATTACCGCTTTCCATCTAAACACAACTTTGTTCTCCGCTCTATTACTGACAGATTTGTTCAAATAACAGCGGGCTCGGTGACGGCTCCGCTGAAGTCATGCAAGAGAGCAGGGAGCAGGGAATTGTGTCTGGTGCTCTCATGCATATTCCCAGAGCATTTGGATCATTGAAAAATGCTGTTGGGCTTGATTCCTTCCAGCTTTCTGCAACTGCGATTTACTTGTGATTGCCTAGAACATGGTAGTTGTTTTCACAATATAGTTAAGAGTTCATATTGATCACAGCGCCACCGTGAGCCTGTGATATCTAATCCGTTTTCCATTTCCAGTCGTGTGAAAACTTTTTTCACTCGTCACTTGCTCTTTCATCTTTGAAATGATGACTGTTGAAGATGCAAACTTCTGCATGGTGCTATTTCTTGACACCTCTTTTCTATCCAAAATACATAGTATATATTTTTTACAATGGGGTAGTACAAGTTGGTCTCATTTTGAGAATATCAAATTGAAAAACATTTTCATTTTCCCTTGATAAAAACAACAGTATGGAAAAAATTATAGCATTTTACATGGCATTTTTTAACATGTATTTTCCCATCTATGTTTTCTATTGAGTGTTGTGCTGTTGTTGCCCTTATAATTTCCGGGTCTTGGGATCATTAAGTTCTATCTATCTATCTATCTATCTATCTATCTATCTATCTATCTATCTATCTATCTATCTATCTATCTATCTATCTATCTATCTGTACTGTATTGATTATATTCTCAAGCACCACGTGTTTTATTACTCAGTTAAGTTTTTCTTTTTCTTTATTACTCATATTTCTCCGTACACACACATATATATATATATATATATATATATATATATATATATACATAATTACTATTATAGACTGTTACACAGTCACACCAAGACAAAATCCTGTGTATGTTATACATTTGGTGAAGAGCGGATCCTGATTCTATCCATCCATCTGTAATATCTGTGTGCGAGGGGGAATGTACAAAAGAATCATAATATCAATCATTCATGCATTCTCAATACCGTTTATCCTGCACTCAGGGCCGCAATGCCTGTCCCGGTTGTCATTGGTCGAGAGGCGGGGTTCATCCTGGACCAATGCAAGTGGGTCACAGGGCCACACAGAGAGAAATACAACCATTCACTCTATCATTATCACGTTTGGGCAAATTAGGGTCTCTGATGAATCTACCGCATTTTTTGGTATTGTGGCAGGCCACCCGAGAACCCAGAGGAAACCCACACAAACACAGGGGGAACGTATAAAACTCTGCACAGAAAGGATCCCTGCCAGAATTGAACCAGGAACCTTCTTGCTGAGGTGGAAGAGCTAACCACCCTCCCACCATGCCATATGATCTGCGTATAGTTTTTTGGTAATAAAGTAAAAATCTCAACATCTCGACATGTGAGACACTAACATTCCGTGAATAACCCCATCTTAACTTTTCAAAGTTACTGTAGAGTTTTTGAAAATTGTATTCCATTTCAGCAGTCTCCACTGGGCCATTTTCATAAAATGTATTAATATGTTAATCACACTTTAGGAGCGACATAATGTTCCCTGCAACAATGTAGAAAATGGCTATATCGGCATCGGCTAGATTAATTGTAATTTAGAGGCGAATTAGATATGCGAAAAAAAATGTGAAAATTACTAATTAACATAACTTCTCCACTAAATTGATAGGGACATCAGTCTCATAATGAAATAGAGTTTGATCTAATTAATTAAATCAATGATATTAAGGATTTCCTCAGGCAAAGAATACTAACTTTGACGAAATATTGCATTCAGGTTACACCAATGCCTGCAAAGTCATTGAAAAGCATAACGGTGGTGTTTCAATTCAAACACTGCATTATAATAAGAATTTCTTATAATGTCAGGTACTTACATCATGCCCACACCTTTGCTCAAATTTAGCCCAAGACAGATGGCTAGGACCCAGTGCGAGAGGTCTCCTACCAGGCCTGATAACAAGTTTCTTTGGCTATATAGGGCAAGCAGGATCATAAACACCCGAGCTTCAAGTGGAGTGAACAGGTGGCCCACCACCTTGGATCGCTCGTCACATCTTGGGTCCACAGCCTGGAATGCGGCGGAGGAAGGCTACGAGAAAGGCTATGAGAAAAGGCTTGTGGGTAATCATATCCAGAACCCATGCGCCAAAAACACCGCTGTTGAGCAATACCAACATGATGCATTGGTTTCATCCTGCACGAAACAGCAAATATGAAAAAAACAAAACAAAAGCAGAGCCAGATGTCAGTGATGAAACAAAGTGATCTACGGTCAACAGGCCCCCAAAAATTGCTTTTAATCAAATTTGTTTTCTATGTGTTGCTCCATGGTGACACAAATGTTGGCCTAGTTTAGAGGTCTGAATAGAGCTTCTCTCAGTCCAATCATTTCCTCCATGTATTTGTTTTGGGAGACAGTGGATGGCGGTGATGTAGAGATGATAAGGAAGGAAAGCGATGGTCTGACTGGTGTTTATACAAGAACTTGGCATTTGTTATTAGGTCTGCCGTCATTGGCGGGCTGCACACCATCCTCCATCCTCACACACACACACACACACACACACACACACACACACACACACAGAAAAACACTCTGACCCATATAGGTGCTTTGAACTACTGGCAGGGCCTACAAGATTATCTGGGCCCCCTTCCTGGGGAGACCATTGGGATGTGGGTGCGTGGTGATGTGTGTCAGAATGAAACGTATTTAGAAATGTGAGTGCACGCTGTCAGTCTCGACGTGTGCATGTATTTGTATGTCTCCACTGCAGTTTTTGTGACAGCTCTCTGGATGCTTTTCAAAAAGATGTAAGGTTTAGTCTCCAGGTGGTTTCTCGTTTTCAAACAGGCACTGAAGTTGCTGGGAAATGGAAATGGAGAATTTATGATTTCTGAATTTCTCCCGGGATGGTAGAATCCTAGTCTATTAATATTCCGCATTATACAAGATATTTCCAAGGGCTGAAAACAGTTAAAACCAATCTATCTTTGATAGGCTTGACATGTCAATATAGAGGTATTACAAACTGTTTAAGTTGAACAAGCAAGAAAAGTTTCCTCTCCAACTGTGGTAACTGATGTGTTGCCTGTTTGCAGCTCTTCCATCTTGATTACTCACAAATCCCACATTAATTAGCTGTGTGTTTCAGTCACTTCCTGTGGCTCGACCCTCGTATGGGCTCCCCGCGCAATCTGCCCTATCGACTTACAGGGCGCCAGGGATTTTTTTCTTTTCTTTTTGAAGGCCACTTCGGCTTCAGAGGCAAAAGAAACTCTCTGATCTGACGGCAAAAGGAAAGGGCCCCAGCAGCCTGGTGTTACAAAAAAAATGGATGACACACACACACACACACACACACGCTCAAATAAAGTTAAGAAAGATTTGGTTGAGAAAACAAACGGCAGCATGGAACAATGACAATCTGGTTCCTTTGGTAATTTCCTGTCGGCATTCATTCGTGTGATGTGGTTGTGACTGTTCTGTCGGGATCAATCAGACCTGCGAGCAGATGGCATCGCACTCCTCTGGTGGACCGGGGATTGTCTGTGTTTTTTCAGAGACAATAATTGGCCTGCTATGTCACGGGCTGGAGCGTACTAACAGGCTCTGCCATCAGCACTGCGTAGTATCGACACATCTCCCTGCAAACCGCGGGCTTTTTTACGTATCGGCTCAAAGTTCCGCTCGTCGTTGTCAAACTTAATAAGCTACGATGACAGGGCTATTTAAACGGCGACACATCCGAAGAGCACGCATACACGCGGAAAGACCCGAAAACGTTAAGTGCGGTCCTCTCATTCATCATTCAAGCCACAAGTATAAAAGCCATCATGGCGACTGCCGGCACAAAAACCTTGGTCTTTTTGTCTTTGGATATTTCGGGCTGTTCACGCCATCCAAAGATATCATGATCTGCATCAGAAACTGTTTGTTAACAAGGTTTGCATTTAGGTGATGGAAGCCAGTGTGAATAATCGGAACCAGATGTGAGAGACCCAGCGCAATGTGTAAAAAAAAAAAAGAAGCAGGGTAATTGCATGTTTCTGTGTGTGTGTGTGTGTGTGTGGAGTGTGTGGTGTGGGTGTGTGGGTCTGAGCTGTTAGGCTCTTCAAAGCTTTGATGTTGAAGCTCCTAAATGAGGGCCACCAGAGGTCCGGACTAATGGGACATCATGGAGAGATTATAGGCCAAGCATGGCAGGCTGACAACATGGCATTATATGTATGAATGCGTGTGTGTGCGTTTTGTGTGTGTGTGTGAGTGTGTGTAAGACAGAGAGTGGGAGTGTAGGAGTTTATGTGTGAGGGTGTGTGTGTTCCTCTTGCAATTAAAAGTGAAAGTTTATCGGAAGTCTCGGCTGGAGTTGGTAATTACCGAGACACTGAGTTGCGTCCGCAAGAACGTAAACAAAAATGTATCTACACGTAACATCCCAAGAAGTTTTTTACCAGCTTTATTCATAATATGGTATAAATCCTTTATTAAATAATCATAACAATAATTATAATAACAATCATAAAAAGAGCATTTCTGTACAAAGACCCCTTTTAAAACAACAACAGCAGTCCGAGCAGTGCGAAGGGGGGATCCTATCATTTCATGTTGTTCCTCCTCCCGGCAGGGAGGGAGCGCTGTCAGTGTCACTCTCAGCATCAGCATCTTGTATCATGTCCTGGCTCCAAAGGCAAGCTGGATCCCCGAGGCTCCAAGGCACTTTGAAAAGAGTCAGTGGGGTCCAGAGATGCAGGCCTCAAGAGTTGAGGCAGGGCAAGTGTGCGCGCATGTGTGTGTATGTGTGTGTGTGAGCATGATGAAGAACAATGGGATGGCATGTTGAACGTGTTTTCGATAATGCTGACTCTGTTTTGTACTTCATAGTCGTAGACCTCAGCAGCAGCCATTGTTCCCTTCATATTCATATGTGCGTCCAAGTGAGCCGAGTGTGCATTTATGTTCTGTATACACGTCCGTATATACAAGCAAAACGTGACAGCGTTTGGAGAAGTTTTGCAATTTAGGCTGTGTGTCTCCGAATCCTCTCACCCTTCTTCTCATGGCTTACGAGTTCACCTCACCTGCGAGGCGAGGCCCTTTCTCTCGGCCTCGCCCGCCCTGCGCTGGAACGAAACAAAAACAAATAAACAAAAAAGAAAAACTGATTCGGGAAGTCGGCCTCATTCAGCCAGTAGGTGGGGGTGTGGTTGGCGCGATGTGTGAGTTTAGGGAGGGAAGGGGGGGGGGGGTAGGTCCTTTAACTCATGGCTTCTTGAGGTCCAGCGGTACAAAAAAGAGAAAGGGAACTCTTCACTTGACGTTGCCTCAAAGTTATTTCTCGACATTTGAGCGGACAGTTTAAGGCTTGGAGTGTGTGTCCGGGGCACACAGCCGCTCACATTTGAGAAGAGCTGTTTTTTTGTTTTTTTTTTGTTTTTTGGCTGTGCCTTTTGTTTTTGAATCCCATTTGTTGTTTTTCTTTTTCTGTCCTCATGAAATCACCGAGAGAACATCGCCCCTGTGAGACACATGAGAAGTTTTAGTGCTTTGTCAGCCATATCTTTCTCAGTCTCTCTTTGTTTCTCTTTCCTTTGTAGATTTCATTCCCTGCTTTTCTCAGCAATCCATAGGTTGCACTGACCAAAAGTTCCTTGACCTTTCTACATCAAACACAATGTAAACATGACCTTCTCTTGGACGGGAACCAGTGGCAACAGTCGCCGACTACTAAATCTAAAACAGTGACTATCCCTGTCATTTAAAGAATGCATTAAAATGCCCCTCGTTTCTCCGCCTTCACACCCATACACACAAACACACACGCACAAACATACACACACACACGCCTCTTTTTCTACTTATCTGCTATCGCGGACTGGCGACAGGCCAAACAGAAAACACTGAACAGAAAGAGAAGTGACAAACTCGAGGGATGTCAGTGACTAAAAATACATAGACTTTCATGACGTAAAGAGGATAACCGAGGCCGATAGATTGCGGGGTCTACAACCGAACGAAAAGCAGAAGGGTGGGGGTGGAGTGGATGGAGGGCACACATAGGAGCTAAGATCTAGGCCACTGTGTTCACATGTGATTAAAAAAAACAAAACAAAAACACTTTCTAAGCAGATTCCTAACCTACCACCTTTCCAACACGTGTTCTGACTCTGTAACGCACAGTATCCAGTTTCAAAACTAGACCTTTTACAAATCTATGATGCATTTACAAGGCGTTCTCTTTTGGTGGAGCAAGAATCTGTAATTGATATGTGTAGATATTTAGATTTTGAGGCCTAACATCCCTGTAATGAAACAGTCCACGCGGGGGGGACACACACGACTGACTGTCTCTCTCTCGCTCATTGGTTCTTTCGCCGCAAAAAAAAAACAACCAACACCTGACTGTGCCATGTTTTCAAAACAGGAAAGGAAGTGACGATCTCGTCCTCCCAGGCATCTTTATCGTCGAGGAAGTAAACTGACTCTAAGGTGAACTGGAGGGATTGAAGAAAATAGTGAGAGGTTTTCACGAAACAGCTGCATCTCACGCAAATTTTCCGTCGTCTCCCGCGTTTCCACTCACTGCCTCTTCACGCCTCGGTGCAGCATCGCTGTTGGTTCAGTTTGACTTTGTGCTTAAGACCGTCGTACAGTTCAAAGTTGTAGTTCTCCAGGGTGGTGGAAGAGCGTGACGACAGGCCGCTGTAGGAGCAGGTGCAGTAGAGGAGGAGTCCGGCACACACCGCCCCGAGCAGGACGCCCAGGGAACTCATGACAATGATCGTGACGAGGATCGGATCCAGGGTGTACAACCAGGAGTTATCCTTCTCCGACACGCGTGTCACTGGAGGCTCCGATGACGGCGGCGCCGTGTTCCAGTCTGAAAACAGTAGACCTGTGATCAGACGACAGGTAAAAAGGACGGTAAAAAATTGAACGCAGACTCTCACATTGACTGATTGGGCAACACAAAATTGGAATACTCTCCAAATGAAATGCAAATTTTAAAAAGCGGCACATGCAAATCGGTGCGTATTTCCATCCTTCATGCTTGCGCAGAGTTGATTCATATTGATAAATGGAATATATTAAGATAGCGCACTCCACCAGTGCAAGAAGAAGGTCCGCCCGCTCTGATTGTGTCGTCAAAATACATTGTAACATTGTCTTTCTGTTTCCCGATCCATTACGGCATTTATATTTGTTTACTGGAAGGCATCGAGGAACACTTTCTCTCTAATGTTTTTATCGGCTGTCCTGAAGAACCTTTTATCAATTAGGGAAGTTTACATCTCTTCTCAGCATAAACTTCATGGCAGTGTATGCTACGCCAATTTTTGAATTTGCACAAAATGGTGGTAGGATACCCTGCTTAAGATTTGCAAAATCAAATTTGCAATGGAACACTGGTGTTATAATTACAACTTAGTTATTATTAGCATAATTGGTTTGACCATATAAATAGAGGTGGGGTACCAAATGAGTGAATTGACAACAATTAAAAACAGCCAAAATAAGCTTCACAGCTAGTGGACTAATATAATTGTAAGTTTATGCTACAGTATCTCACACTTGGATATATATGGAATAAAATCATGTTAATAAATTGGATTAACTTTAAAGGAAAACCTTGAGTATGCTGAGTACCATACCCATTAATAATGACTAAGATTTCATAAAGAAAATATTTAAAATGAAATGAATTACTGTGCGATGAATCAGAGATCAGCTTTCTTGATATTTACAACAGAATTGCAACAGTAAGTGATGCTTACTGGAAACCTCTCGGAAACAGCAAGGATATAATAGCTTCTGCTTTCATTAGTCATGTAGCTCACTCTTACCTCCACCTTGCGAATTTCTGCCACTGAAAAGACGTCCATCGGCAAATTCATTTGGTATCTTAACTGTTAGACAAAAGCACAGGACATACAGTCTTTAATAGTAAAGAATGCGTTTACACATACCTATTATTAAAACAGCGCGAAACAGTACTATCTCCTTTGCGATAATGATCATATCTTCATGTAACGTGTATGAGATCTGCCCTCTAAACACAAGAAACTCTTGGAAATGATAGAAAAATATGACTTTATTAATAGAGAAAGATCATTATGATACATTCCTGTCAAACACACAGTCATCATGTAGCATACTGATGATATAAGACTGTTCATTCCATGTGAATAAAGTTGCAAACATGTCATCGGATAATAAACGTTAACAATATCATTGTTAAAAACATGAACACTATTACTGTCAAGTTTAAGAGCAGCTTGTTGGATGATCTAAGAAGAAATAAAAACAACAACAACCCGGCCAAACACATCCACATTTAAGTAGTGCTTGCAACAGTTTTGCTCTCCCTTCGACGAAACCCACGGCACCTCCGTGCGACAGAAAAACAGAAATTGACGGAACATCGAAAGTTTTCAAGCCCAGAGACTCAAGTTTACTTTGACTTAAGATGAATTTTCTTTTTGACTCTTCGTGTCCGTGCATTCGTGTCTGAATGTGTTTTGCGCTTACTGCTGCTGGCAAGCACACGAGAGTGGGAGTAACTGCTTGGCAAGGCACACGTCTAGATCTGGAGGTCTTCAACAGCCAATGGCATTATTAATACGGTTTCCCGGGCAACTAAAGTTGGCAGTGTACTGTGCAGTAGAGGTGCAGTAGATGTAAGAGAAAAGTGCTTACAGCAGCCTTAATAAATGTTATCTGTCCATTAACTAATTACAACTATTAGAAGCTTGGAGCGTAACGGTGTTTGGATGGACCAAGTAAGGTGTCCAATCAGCCCTCTCCAAGCTCATTTTAAATCACACGAGCGCGTGCCAAAAAACACTCCCGAGAGAGAAAAGAGCAGCTATGGCAGTGTGGCAACAAATTGACACTTTTTTGCTGAGCTGTGCGCAAAAAAGTCGATGGAATTTCGCTAGTGTGACAGATTGTGAGAGAACGCTCCATCAAGCTGCCGAGCTAGGAGCTCGGTTTTATCCGATCCCTGGTGAACTTGTGTCGAAATCACTGCACTGAACCACTGACAGAGCGACGGGTGCCAAATGGGCCGTTCCTCAATAAAGTAGGCTTTAAGTTCCCAGACATGTTAAATATTACCGAAAGTGCATTAACGATTTCTTTTCGTTTTCAACAGTCTGTCATGCAGTCATATGGCACTACGAAAGAACTGTAAAAAAAAAAAAAAAAAAAGCTCTGCCCTCCCGGCTTTGATTCTTTCTGGGCTGTCTCTCAAAAGTTTAGCATATACAGCGAAACGCAGTGCTTATGGCTTCCAGCTGGTTCAATGGGGATTGTAGGAACATAAATCAAGATAGAAGTGGCAATGGCGGACAGCTGCGTCTATTTACAACCCTACAAGCAACAACAAGCACATATTCACACTAAAAAAAATAAATTAAAAAAAAAAAAAAAAACGCACCATGGCTTGGCTCAGCATGGCTTTCATTTTGGCAGCTCAAAGACACTGGGAACAAGGGGTGGGGGGGGTGGGGGGGTCGCGAGGGAGGGGGTTGGTATCAAGCATATATGGGAAAGGAGCAACATGCTTTATTATGGCAGAGAATCAAGATGAAACACTAAACACTATAGACGGCCGCATCCATCACTGACTGATGCGTTTATCAGGAGAAGACAAGACGTTCAATCAAATGAGCCGGTTACCCCCATTTGCGATGTAGAACTCTTAAGTATGATGGATTTACATTCCTTTGTATTTAAGATGTGCACATGCTCAGTTGACAAGGACAATGGACAATTTATGTTGCTTCTTTGTAATAACATCCTCACTTTATCACGGGCCCGAATGATCAAAGCGATCGGACGATATTACAGAGATACCAAGAGTTGGACTTTTCCAGGGCTTTTCCAGATCGTGTCTTGGGCAAGCGCAGCTAGGTTTCTCCTCCCTCTATCAGCACTGCACAGCTCCTCATGTCCCTGGGGTCTTGTTTTTTAGCCTGTGGTTTGGCAGCTCTGGCTGGCTCTCAGCAAAGAGCCAGCACCACCCCTTCCTCCCAGCTCACACATGGCTGTGTGTATGTCCATGTTGGGGTCATTCCAGGACCACTGGGGATGTAAGGGGCCAGGCGGCACTCAATGATCCAAAACAAGCTGTTCAGATAAATAACTTACTCAGACTTCAGTCCTCTCATCGGGAGCATCACAGTGTGACATTTCGACAGCGATGTCCGTAACGGAACAGAGAAAAAAAAACAGCAACCAAAGCTACATCCATCAGAGCGATATAAAGAGCACTTTTTTTTTTTTTTTTTTTTTTTGCTAATTTTTACTTGGCAGTCGAGTGCACTGTCTATATTTTCACCACCCCGCTGACTGTAAACTAAATCGTGGAGGGGTTTCCTTCAGTCAGTGACGCTGAATCACAACACGCATCCTGCCATCGAGATCAAAAGTGGGCATCCTGCTCTGCCGAAAGAAAAAAATGCGGCTACGTGTCTTTTCAGCAGAGGGTACGGTGTCGGTCCCGGCTGTCCAACCTCACTGTCAGGACTGGCTCCACCCCTGGGGTGGCCATACTGGAGGACCAGTTAGAATACTGGAAGCATTGCGAAGAGCTGTGATAGGCCACTGACAGCTGGCTCTTCTTGGTGGCCAGGTGTTGGCGGCAGCAACAGAGGGCTCTGACAAAGATGGCCACTGCCAGCAGAAGGAGGGCACCTCCAGCGGCCATAATGTAATACCAGTGGATGGGCAAGGGAGGGACAGGAATGCCTCCCCCTGGTGGAGAGATACACAATAATTGGCTAGCGAGAAAGAGAGGGGTGGCACTTGTTTCTTTTCTACATTCTATCCCTATTAGTCCTCATCATACAAACAGCAGGCTTGCATCTCATATGAGCGTGCATGAGCATGCTGGTTAAATAAAAGAACAGAAATCTCCAAGGCCAAATAAATAAGAAAAAAAGCCCAAAACAAACAGAACAAAAACTGACATGAAAATGCATCCACGTAGCTTGAGTTGATGTTCGGGGAACATTTTCACACCAAGATTATCAAAAGATTTGGTTTGAAATCAGTCCAATTGTTGAATTGCGCAAATGCAATGTGACTCCGTCTTCATTTTTTTTTCCAAGACTCCAATGAAATGACTTGGTGGGAAACAAAAGCCGCCGAAATTAGTAGTAACGGCACCCTACACGCTAAATTAAAAGAAGCTGTTTCTTCCTGTTTCAGACAGCGAGCTCCAAACAGCCCCTTGATGGAGACTCTGACCCACGCAAACCTCAGTTGGAAACCACATGGGAGTCGAGGATTCCAGAGCTCTCAGAGCCGATATTGAACGAGGATTTGTTATTTAGCTGGCTCGAGTTGGGAGATTTGTTTTGAGTGCATAATTTATCCCGTTCTCTAGGCTTGGTTTTACATTTTTTTTCTCTTCCTTCTCCCGCACATCAACCTCTTGGCCAGTCCTCTCCTCCTCAAGCCGAGCGCGGTCTCCTTGGAGACCGTCTCCACAGATCCTCTACACTGCTGCCTCTGGCAGGACCTAACATTGCCAGTTCTTGGGAATAACCAACTAACTGCCTTCCAGGAAGTCTCTTATCTATGATCCAAAGAAATCCCTCCAAAGACATAGAAATCTAAAAGAAAAAATGAAACCGACCTGTAACATCCAGCTTTGCCATGGATATCAGTAAAAACTTAGGGAATGTCACACTAAACTAGGAAGAGTGAAGTTGAGCTGATATTTGGACCATGACACGTAATTACAGAGAGAAATGGTGCGTGCTCCTGCTACTTCACATTGCACACTCTCATTAGTTGGAGCTCCGTTGGGGAAAGGACAGACACCCGAGCTCGCTGCTGCTCAGTCACTCTATCTGATTGCTGTTCATTGGGGACGCCGGTGTGTATGAGCAGTGATATTAATGTGTGTTTTTGCGCATGTTTTCAGGGGTGAGAGACTCCGCATGAGTGGGTGTTATGGAATAGAAGGGGTAGAAAAGCCGAAGAAGTGCACACACACACACACACACACGCGCGCACGCAGACACACATCGTGTTTGTGCTGAAACTGCCGAGGTCTTATCTTATTGGAAGACATTATGAGATGCCAAAACACTGACTTCAATCTCATACGGTCCCCCAGGATCCTATGAAGTTATATAAAACCCTTCATGTTGAGTCAGACAGCTTAAAATTAAGAGTATGTTGCGCTTTTCAAATACCGTGAGGTGCGCTTGATTTAGCTTTGCCGTTTGTGACTAATCCCGTTTTCCACAGAGACTGACAAGGTAAAAGTAACTCACTTAAAAATAAATGAATAAATAAATAAATACAAAAAGGACTGAACCAACTTTTTTTCCAACCACAACAGGGATTGGGTCTCATTTGGTATTTATAAATTCAATAATTCACTTCTTCGCGAGTTGTTAAAACATTTGCTGGGTCGTGTATACATGCTGTCGATGTGATGAATTATCTGTTTAACAAAAAAAAAGATTAATTGGAAAGCGCACATTTTTTCCAGCCTCTGCAGGGGTGTTCTTGCCATTGATTTTTTTTTAGTGATTGAGATATCTTAGTGCTGCCAATCAAAAATAAAAACATAAAAAACCCCAGGCCAGAGCAAACAAACGAGCAGGAAGCAAGACCAGAAAGGAAGTGACATCGTAAAAAGAAATCTCACCTGTCATTTCGGGAGAAAAGGCGTTAAAGGGTTCTGCGAGGGCAGAGAGAGTCAGAGACAGCAAAATAGAGAAAGAGAGACAGAATTGTTAGATAACTTTTACTTTATATTAGGAAAAGTCAACAAAATGTCAAATAAATGTCAGAAGACGATCACTCTCCTCTCGAGGACATTATAGTTAATTCCCCAGATAACTCAAAATTATTATGGCATTTACCTGAAAAAGCCATTTCAAATAGTACACTGTACGAGTTGGGAGTTTGCAGCGGGTTTTTGCCGTGCGTGTTCAGCGTAGGTTGTGTGTCCGCGGGTGTGCGCGTTCTCATCTTGGCGAATGTCATACATTTCAAGTTGTTTATCTCCAGATTCAGCTGAACTGTAGAGAGCATTTTTTTTTGTTTTTTTTATTTTTTTTTACTTGCTGGCTAGCTTCGACTGCCCAGAACGTAAACACAAAGATTTGGTGTGTATCTGTGTGTGTGTTCCGAGGGGTTGGGGGGCAGATGAGAGACAAAAGGCAGAAAAAAACGAATGGGGAACCGGCACCTTTTTGGCGGGAACACCGTGTTGTGAAAACCTCAAACTGTGTTGGGTGATAAGCCCAGTCCCAGCTTTTGGGAGTGGCAGAAGACGGGAATGCAGCCTTCCAGAGCTGCTGCGCCGTTCGGATTCTCTCAAGACCCACGACACACACGTGCATACCGACTTTCTGATTGGAAAGCGCGCGGAAATATAGGTGTTTGTCATGAACATGCGAGCAAGCAAAGGCCCTCTGCCATTTGTCCGGCTCTGATGCACATTGGCCGTCAGTCAAAGTGATGATAACTGTTTTTTTTCTTTTTTGGCTCCACACCCACAGCTTGGTCTCTGATCTCTTTAAGACCCTCTCCAAAGCCCCGGCTCGGGCAAGATTAAGGAGGCTACGCTAGCTCTCGGCTCACACCAGGCACCTCGAAAACTTGCTTGGGAAATAGCCTGTCTAGTAATTCCCTTTGACAGCTCGGGAAAAGCTCTGTTTACAAATACGACCGAGCGCAATGGAGATAGCAGGAAGAGGAGAGAAAGGAAAGAAGAGAAATCTAATGAAACATAGATTAGCATCACAGAGGCCCACGGGGCGTTTATGGCCTACTTTTCTTATTCTTCTTCTCTTTTTCCATTTTTGTGGCAGAGTAAATGCCATCCCTCCCTCTCCTCCTTCCTTTCATCTCCATATTTTGTGGGGTTCTTGGAATAGAAACAGTCTCCCAAACTGGATTGGGAGGATCAGGGGAAGAGGAAGGAGTGGTGGGTGTAGCACGTCTTGTGTGCGTGTGTCTGTCTGTCTGTCTGTGTGTCTGTGTGTGTGTGTGTGTGTGTGTGTGTGTGTGTGTGTGTGTCCGCTCAAGGATTTTATGGCTTGAAGTGAGTGGGTGAGGGGGTTGGAGAGAAAAAGCGAGAGGTTGGAAAGTGTGTGAGTGTACTGCATTTGTGTTTATTTGTCAATATTCTTCTGTATGGAAAATTATTTTGGCAGAAAAATAAAATGTATGAATAGTTTGTCCCAGTCTGTCTGTCAAAATCTTGCACGGTGTGACATTTATGTGTGAGTATGTGTGTGTGCGTGTGCGTGTGTGTGACTAACCTGTGCATACTTCCAGAGGGGTGCTAGAGCTCATGTGGATGTTGTCTATCCAGATGTGTCCTCTGGTGCCGTGCACAAAGGAACCCTCCATCACAACCTGAACCAAGCCGAGGAAGAGGAAGAGGAAGAGGAGGAGAGGACAAGAGGCAGAGGAAGAAGGAAACGGAGGCAGGATGGAGGGGAACGTTGGGAATTGAGGGGCGGAGGCAAAGTGAGAACGGGGACAAGAGAGAAAAGGAGGAGGCGGAAAAAGGAGAAATAAATAAAAACTTAATACAGTGCCAGTGATTTCAAAGTTATTCTTGGTGCTCTTCTTCCTCTCCTCTGCGAGCCTCCCCACCTTACTTTTTTATGAGAACATTAACTGCTTCTCCTGTCAGTGACAAATGCACAGTGCTCCCCAAACAATCACACTGCCGGAAGATACGACACAGCTTTTTTTTTTTTTTTTTTCTGTTTGAAGTAAAAAACCTGGCTATCGGTGACAAAACACGCCGTTCCCCTTCTCTTTTCACAAATATAAGACAGGAGGTTGACTTTTAACAGGATTTCAAATGTATTGCTGTCACAGCTTTTTTTTTTTTAGGTTGCGTGCTTTTCGGTGTGATATGGTTCTTAAGACTGTAAATAAGTGTTTATCAGTACCTGGAAGTCTTTGGGGGAGCGCGGCAGGATGGTGCGTCCTTCCTTCCAGACGGGGCCTCGATCGTCTTTCAGCGTCCAGAGAAGGGTGTCTACATTTTCGGCGTCCCGAAGCAGGACCCGGAGGTGGCCTTGGGCGTCCCCTCCCATCTGATAGGAGAAGATGAGGCAGAGGGGCCCACTGTCTGCCACCACCATGGGGCTGATGAGTCGTGCTCGCTGCTGCTCCGTCTTCAGGCTGGCGTCCAGGTAAAGATAGCTGTTGAGCTCTGAACGAGAGTGATGTCACGTGTTAGGGTTGATCTTATAGAAAACAATCAAGTTTTTTCATCAAACTATAAACTGTCTGAGGTGGTCTCGTCGAGGATGAACAAGTTGTTTAATTAAAGCTCAATGCAACCACCATCCTAAAAGATTGATAAATAAAAAAAAAACGAAAGTGATATTTTGTATATGCCTATACATACATATGCATATCTAAATATACACACATACATACATATGTATGTGCAAATAAACACATATAGACATATACATAAACATTCATATACAGACACATATACATGTGTGTGTATACGCATATACACATGCACATAAACATACATATACATATACATACAGGTTTGTGTATACATATACACAAATACACACTTACACATATAATTATACACATATAAATACACACACATATAAACATTCATTTACGATACATATGCATACACACGCACACATATATTCATGCATAAATATTTATTTATATACACATATAGATACAGATACACTATATGGCCAAAAGTATTCACTCATTCATCCAAATAATCAAAATCAGGTGTTCCAATCACTTCCATGGCCCCAGGTGAATAAAATCAAGCACCTTGGCATGCAGACTGTTTTTACAAACACTTGTGAAAGAATGGGTTGCTCTCAGGAGCTCAGTGAATTCCAGTGTGGAACTGTGGATGCCACCTGTGCAATAAATCCTGTCCTGAAATTTCCTCGCTCCTAACTATTCCACAGTTAACTGGCAGCTGTATTATAAAACTATGAAACAGCAACTCAGCCACAAATTGATAGGCCATGTAAACTGATGGAGCGGCGTCAGTTGATGCTGAATCGCATAGTGTGAAGAGGTCGCCAACTCTCTGCGGAGTCAATTGGTTCGGACCTCCAAACTTCATTTGGCCCTCAGATTAGCTCAAAAACAGCTCACAGAGAGCTTCATAGAATGGGTTTCCATGGCCGAGGAGCTGCGTCCAAGCCACACACCACCAAGTGCAATGCAAGTCATCGGATGCAGTGGTGTAAAGCACGCCGCCACTGTGCCACCACTGAATTCTAGAGCAGAGGAGATGCGATCTCTGGATTGACGAATCGCGCTTCTCCATCTAGTAATCTACAGGACGAGTTTGCATTTGGCGGTTGCCATGAAAACGATAATTGTCTGACTGCATTGTGCCAAGTTTGAAGTTTAGTGGAGGGGGATTATGGTGCGGGGTTGTTTTTCAGGAGCTGGCCTTGGCCCCTTCAGCATACCGACACATTCTGGACAATTCCATGCTCCCAACTTTGTGGGAATAGTTTGGGGATGGCCCCTCCCTTTTTCAACATGACTGTGCACCAGTGCACAAAGCAAGGTCCATAAAGACATGGATGACAGAGTCTGGTGTGGATGAACTTGAATGTTCTGCACTCCACAGAGTCCTGACCCCAACCCGATAGAACATCTTTTGGATGAATTAGAGCGGAGACTGAGAGCCAGGCCTTCTCGTCCAACATCCGTGTGTCACCTCAGAAATGCGCTTTATGAATGGTCAAAAATTCCCATAAATACACTTCTGAACCATGTGGACAGCCCTCCCAGGAAAGTTGAAGCTGTTATCGCTACAAAAGCTGGACTAACAGCATACTGAACCCTATAAATTTGGAATCAGATGTCACTTAAGTTCATATGCGAGTCAAAGCAGACTAGCGAATACTTTCGGCTATATAGTGTATACGCAAACATATATATGTGTATCTACATATGCATAAATACATGCATTTACACACACACACACACACACACACACACACACACACACACACACACGTATATACATACACACAACAATTATAATAAAGGAAACGTTTTTTCTCGGTAAGCCCTTGCTTAAAGCAGATAAACTATTATAATTCACTTCTACTTCTTTCTACTTCTACTATCTTTTTATTTTTTTCAAACTCCTGACGCACTACATTTGAAAAAATGTACGGGAAAAAAACGGCTTGTCTTTTATTAGTTTCGCAAGACAAAGTCGGATAAACAACCAAGAGAACAAGTCTATTGTCAAAAAGATCTGTGCTCTATTCTCGAGCTTGGCTCATGCAGTCTCTTGTAAGACTGCCAGAAAATGAGCACAGCTGCGTATTAACTTTCAGTTAGCAAGTTGCTACTTTTGAATGAGCCCTAAAATAACCATGATTTTAATGGGTTTTTAATGGGTAATTTAATGGGTAAAAAGGAAAGTCTTTTGATATCAGCTGTATTTGGATGCTGGGCTTGTGAGTTTGTTGGGTATGAATCTTTTAAATAAACATTCTGTGTGTGTTTATGACTACAGTCCAATGATTATCGTCATTAATCACCATTATCTCCACATTCAGCTTGACTTAAGGCTGTTTTATGTGTTTATACATACAGTATATCCATATGGATAGATGTCAAACATTGTCTTTTTATGCTCATAAAATGCACCGGGTAGAACAGTGAGAGTTCTCAAAGAAAAAACAATGTAACAATTTACCGGAAAATTTACCACATATAATCAGTTCCAAAGCACCTTATAGATGACCAAGGAAAGATTAGGAATAAGCAATACATTTTCCAAGAATAAAAATAAAAATATCAAAAATCAACAGAATAAAAATAAATCCCCCTAATGGTTTCAATTGATGATGCGGGAGATAAACACAAATTGCATTTGTGCTGGGTGTCATAAAATCAGGTTTTCCTCAAATAAGCACACATTGTGGTTATTATTGATGATTTCCGGATATTGAAATATTAATCTTTTTTTCTTATTACCCCTTACAGGACCAGTCACGTACTCATCCATTCGACAATGTCCGGCGTTTATGCTCACAAATGAGCACAGATGTCTTAAGCAGGACCCTTATACCACAAAGAAACTAATCACCACTTACTAACAGGAATAGGATTACTGCTGCACAATAGTCATCTCAAACAATAGGGCATGACAAACATAAACACACAGAAGAATAGTTACAGTGAGAGCGTCATGGAGTGCTACCAGAACTCCAGCCAAGACCCGGAGGGGCAATTTCTCTTCATAACGTTCGAGGTAAATGAATTCAACAACGGAAAAGTCCAACAAAACTCCATTTGTTGACATCAGAGGATGTTTAGTTTGCAAATTGGACGTCGCTATAAATCCCATTGTGAAAGGATAAGATTGACAAGCCCACTGTATGTGAGAGTATATGTGTGTAAGAGGATGAAAATGGGTGCATATGTGTGTGTGTGTGTGTGTTTGTGTGTGTGTGTGTGTGTATGAGGCATCTGTTGAAGAATGTCTTAAGTTGGCCCTGTGGGAATTTGTCCAGTGTAAACAATTTGGAATTTTAAACACATGCTTTATCATGAATAATAGTACGTCTTTGTGTGTTGGGAAGCACTACGTGCCTTGTCGGTTTACGGACGCAAAATAGAAGCTGAGTCAACTTGGGGAGTGTACAGGTATTTTCCACAGCATGCAAAAGTGAGTCTGTGTTAGGTTTTGTTTCCAAGTAACTAAGTCTGTTGCTTTTTTTTTTTCTTTTTTCTCCGTGATAATGCAACATCTGCTTTTTATCACGAGCAGTAGCATACAGTGAAAGTAACAGTGTATGTTTTTAGTCAAGCCACGCTTAAGTTAGAAGAGCTGAGGTGGTGCTGGTGGTGGTAACCCCTTTGCTGGATGCTTTTCTTTTTTTGTACATGTGGCCTTTCTAGCAGATCAAACAAGCAGTATCTGTTGGGACAAATCCTTGACAGCTCCCCTCTGCCCGCCATACGCCTAGGCTCGCCTGTGTGTGACACTTCAGACAGCGTGTGTGACAGTATGTCCCTTGGCCTTTCCCAAGCCTTGCGATGGTTGTGCGCGACGTTTTTTTTTTTTTTTTTTTTGGTCGGCGCACCTAGAGGTGATGTGGAACAAATTTTCGTTTTTTATCATATATTTTAATGTGCGCGCTCAAAACAAACCCCCATCAGCGTGCCTTTTGTGCTCCAGACGGCGTATAATTGAGAATGCTTGGTAACACACAGTACAACGGAGCATTATTAATCCATTTCACAGTGGTCCCGTGCAGTGGGAGACAAACAAGGATTCAATCTATGAACTCCACTTAGAGAGGTTTTTATTGACGGGGGAATATCCCACCAAATAATAGAGCAGCGCAGAGGCTAAATTGAGCTGGAGCCTTATGACTAGTCTCATGCCTTAGGTCAAGAGGTGGACATATGAATGTTTTTTGGGTCACTTAAAAAAAAAAGTTTAACTTCTGCATAGAGGATTAAACAGTAATTTGATAGTGGTGAAATAATGATGTTGTGTTGGCTGGAATGCCTGACCTCTGACACCAGCGGGGGAAATCAAAAGGCTTTGGCGGCGTGCTAGAACGACTGGAAATAATTCTTAATACATGAAAGCCACAACCTGACTAATCTAGGAAACCTGTTCTAATCCAGCTGTGATGAAAGAAGCCACTTTGAAACCCCTTGTCAAAGACAGTTATGACCTAAATAGGTCACGCTGGAGGAAAATCTCTCCCTTTTCGCCCGAGATCTGTTGCCCCGCTGAACATGATCCAGGTGACATCACAAATCTAACCAAAAAGGGGGCAAACTGAGCCTCCGGTTTAATTCCCCACAGCTGTTGAAAGGAAAAAAAAAAAGCTGAATCTTTCATGGAGACTTGCTCAAACCCGATGAATTTTAAAACAAGGCCCGAGCTAACAATCCCCCGCCCTGAACGTGAATAAGAGCGCAATAAAAAAAAAAAAAGAAAAAAAAACAACCTTAAACCCAGAAGGAAATGTCTTTTATAGCTTTTAATAACATGCCAAAAGCTGCACTTTTGATCTGCTGGAATGCAGAGAAGGAGAATGAATAATTATTTCTTCAAGGAGTGTCTAAGTAGATGGAAGTCTACACAGCATCATCTGGGATGTGCCTGAGGTAATTGAGGGGCCGTAACGGACGGCTGGGAATAGCCGCTCATCTTTGGAATCTCCTGCTATGAGTTTAATTTGAGCTTCCGCTTTTTAACCCCTTCCAACAGAGGCATCGCACCACGCAGAAGCTGACAGAGGGCGGGCACATGAGCGGCTGGATGGAAGGGATTCCTTCCGACTCTCTCTGCTCGAATGAAGTGGGGAGGGACTGCGACTGATGTGGAAAACAGTGTTTTGTTTTGACCAGGGACTCCCAGAGTGGGGTCACAACCCCTGGGTATTGATGAGACAGAAAGAATTTATGGACATCTTTCAGAATTAGAAAAAACTAACGTTTTTCTTATTTCAGTAGATTAAAAAACAAAATAAAAAGAAGTCAAAAATAACCAGTAATTTTTCCTCCCAACTTTTAGAAATTATTTTCGTATAATTTTTGCTTTTCATCAATAAGAAAAAATATATATATATTTTTTTTTTCCATGTTCTTTATATTTTTTTGTATTTTCCATAGTTGGATGTTTGATGTCAAAATCATAAGATGGCTTTTTTGCAAAAAAAAAAAAAAAAGAAAAAAAAAGGAAAGAAAAGCTTATGAGCAATAGGAAGATTCAATAATTAGTAAGATTACCCCGAAATTGGGAGGACAGTACATAGGGATTTTCAAAAAATTACCCAAAGAACTTTGGATGAAATAAATGAAATACCTTCACTTAATGTTCTGAATTACTTAATGACAAAAGAAATGTACCCTTTAATCTGAAAACAATGATCTAAAAATTAGATAACTCCAATCGTAAATAGAATTCCATTCAAGATCCCATCAAGTTCATACCTATGAACCTGGAAGAAAATCCCCCCTAATCTAAAATGAAAGCTTTATGCTTTAGCAGCCCCCTCAAGAATACTGCAGGTAGTGATTTTTTGCCCCCAGAAATGTTTGACACCAGTTCACTCACAGGAGCTGATAAATCCAGGTTAATGCATCTGCGCTTGTTCACGTTTCGGATAACAAACGCAGATGCCTCCACCGCAAATTAGCTCTGCTTCACACCGCCTGATGCTGAAAGAGGTGATACAGAAATCCCTGTGGCACAAACAGCGGTCTTGGGCTGGGTTGCTGAATCATTTTTTTTACTATTACGTGGCTGCGGTTTAACGGAGCGGACAGCTATACAATGACTCACACAGAAATCCACGTGACGGGCAAGGAAGACTCACCATGGCTGTGCAGAGACCAGTGGAGGGGAGCGTTGGGGTCGTGCGTCCATCCGCAAAAGCCATGGTCAAAGTCGCACAAGCTGTCTAGCGGAGCAGAGGGGGCAACTGAGGAAGTGGAGAAGGGATAAATAAACAAAAAAACGTCCTTCTTAGATACAAATTGTCATGCAGGAATTTCATTAGCGTCAAAAATAAGACTTCTGTGCTAAAACATTCCTAATTTCCGTGTTTTTTTTTGTTTTTTTTTTTACCTGTAGAGCTGACAGGAAGGGTGGTGGTCTCAGTGGTGGAGGGTATGGTTGGAGTGGCAGTGTCTGCCAGCGTTGTTGTTTCTATGGAAACAAAAGCAACGCAATTCAGGTCAACAGGTGGGTCACAGGAAACAACTGGCAGACCACAGATTGCTATAGAGGGACATGGGAATCACCCAGCTTTTGCTAAAATAAATATTTAATTTCTCCATTGGTTTGCATTAGGGTGGGAGAGGGTAGACTGATGAAAGAAACGCATCCTAGACAAAATTATAATAATAATAATGGCTTTTTTTGCAATTTTTTTTAAGACAGATGGATGCATTTTGGTACCTGGAAGCTAAATATGAACATCACGGCATAAAGGCTGGACGCAGCGGCTAAAACTCCCTCCAAGCATTTTAATTGACCTATTCTATCTGGTTTCTATAATCCACAGAAAATTAATGGGTGAAAAAATAGGATTGGCCATTTTACGAGGGGGTTATGTGGTGTAATATTACTGGGAGGGAGCAGAGACTTCCATTAGTCCTTACGGGGTTGCCTGGCAACTGGTGTTAGCGCTGAAATTGTCTGGCCCGTAACCCTTGGAAAATAACCCCCCCACCCCAAAAAAAAAAAAACACCCCAAAAAACACTTGAGAGTCAGCAGGAAATGACCCCAAAATGACAGGAAAAAAAAGAGAAAAATCAACAGGACAGTAAGAAATGATTAGCACATTATGAGGAAATTAGGAACAAAGCATTCTTGACCCATTTTTTGAAAGAAAATTGCATCTTTCCCGGCAACCCGGGGAAAAGAATGGCCCTGTTTTTCTCATGAGTTCCGCCCCAACGTATCCGAAAACATGCAAGGAGACTGCCGGGAGTGGGAAGACATGAACGGACATTTTGAGCGATCCCTTCTGGTTGTACTTTATCGTAATGTTACGGATAAAGAAAAGTTGTGCAGATATCAATACAGACAAAGTGAAGTCACTGTTCGTAACTAACTGTTTCCTGTCTGCACTTGGTCATCCTGCCCGGAGCGCCGGAGACAAGCCGAGGCAGGCACAGATAGCCCCACAGCACCCGAGGGGGGGCCCTGTCATGTTGTGTCTCAGTGCTGGGTCGTCAGTATCTCTCCAACACACACTGACTCAGATGTAAAGACGCACACATGCACGATCACACAGGTCCTACGTGCTAACACACACACACACACACATACATATAGAATGCCTGGTGCTGGGGTTGATGGATGACTGTGTCTAACAAACTCCCCTCGACCTTGGAGGGGATGATCAACCTCAGGGACCACTCACTCACACAGGCACACACACACACACACACAACCACACACTGTTTGTGAACCAAGGTGAGCACACTAATGTATTTCTCACTTGGCGACCCAGGCACACTTAGAGGAAGAGGAGAAGAGCACACAGTGGATGTATAACAACTACCTTAAACACATGTATCTCACAAACAGAACACGCTCTCATAAATAAATCAGTGATCAACTCCTTAGAGCGCATCACGCAAGAGCACACGTACGGACACATGTCGAGCAGGCTGGTGTTGGAATGCGAAGGCGAAAGCATCATGTTATTGGGAGCAGATGGGTGAACTCGGGTGCATCGTGGGAGCCACACTGAGATTTGGTTTCAACCAAGTAGTCAAATGTTACGTGAGGAAAACATTCATGCAACAAAGTGCTCAACTTGGGGTCAAAAGAGTGATAAAAGTGTTAAATCTGATGTTCCATTTTTCTAAATAGGAAAGAGGGATGATATATTAAATCCATACTATCGTCTTGTAAAGTTCTCTCCTTTTTAATTTGTAGATAAAAAACATTCATGCAGTACAATGTTAGAAATATTTGCATATGAAACAAATTAGACATGTAAAAACAAGCCAACAATTATTAAACTGACATCAGCAAATTACCTGAAAAAAACGGGAAATGAATCATGCTAATAATTCATTTTAAGGTGCCTTGCTCAACACTCAAGGACACAGTACACTGTACATGAAATGGCTGTAGTGAACTGTTTTTTTTTCCAGAAAAGACAGGGACACAGGTTAACTTATAAGAGCAGAGGGAGGAGCACACAGGTAGACTACATCTTGTATAGACAAGGTAATCTGAAGGAGATCAGTGACTGCAAAGTAGTGGTAGGTGAGAGTGTAGCCAGACAGCATAGGATAATGGTTTGTATGGCTCTGGTGACAAGGAAGATCAAGAGGACAAAGGCAGAGCAGAGGACAAAGGGGTGGAAGCTGAAAAGGGAGGAGTGTTGCATGGTTTTCAGGGAGGAGTTGAGAAAGGCTCTGGCTGGTCGGGGAGAGCTTCGAGATGACCGGACAACTACAGCTACTGTGATCGGGGAGACAGGTAGGAGAGTATTTGGTGTATCATCTAGTAGGAAAGAAGATAAGGAGACTTGGTGGGGAAATGAGGAAGTGCAGGAGTATCTACAGAGAAAGCAGTTTGCAAAGAAGAAGTGGGACACAGAGGACTAAAAAGAACAGACAGGAGTACAGGGAGATACAATATGATGTAAAGATAAAGATAGCAAAGGCAAAACATAGGGCGTACGATGACTTTTATGCCCGGTTGGACAGTAAGGAGGCAGAGAATGATCTATAAGGGTTGGTTAAACAGAAAGATAGAGATGGAAAGGATGTACAACAGGTCCGGGTGATTAAGGATAGAGAGGGAAATGTATTGACAGGTACTAGAAAAGTGATGGGAAGATGGCAAGAGTACTTTAAAGAGCTGACGAGTGTGAAAAATGAAAGAGAGGCAAGGGTATAAGAGGTGAATATTGTAGACCACAAAGTAGCAGAGATTAATAAACGTGAGGTGAGGAAGGCATTGAAGAGGATGAAGAGTGGAAAGGCAGTTGGTCCTGATGATATACCTGTGGAGGTGTGGAAGTGTCTAGGAGAGGCAGCGGTAGAGCTTCTGATCCGTTTATTCAACATGATCTTAGAGAGTGAGAAGATGCCTGAAGATTGGAGACGAAGTGTGATGGTGCCCATTTTTAACAATAAAGGGATATGCAGAATTGCGGCAACTATAGAGGGATAAAGTTGATGAGCCATACAATGAAGTTATGGGACAGAGTAGTGGAAACTAGACTGAGAGTTGAAGTCAGCATTTGTGAGCAGCAGTATGGCTTAACGCATAGAAAGAGTACAACAGATGCAGTATTTGCTTTGAGAATGCTAATAGAGAAGTACAGAGAAGGCCAGAGGGAGCAGCATTGCACTTTTGAAGATTTAGAATTTGCATACGACAGGGCACCGAGAGTTGAACTCTGGTATTGTATGAGGAAGTCTGAAGTGTGTCAGACTGGTGCAGGACATGTATGCTAGCTGTGAGACAGTGGTGAGTTGTGCTGTAGGGGTAACAGAGAAGTTCAAGGTGGAGGTGGGTCTTCATCAGGGATCAGCTCTGAGCCCCTTCTTATTTGCAGTAGTGATGGACAGGCTGACAGAGGAGGTTAGACAGGAATCTCCATGGACCACTATGTTTGCAGATGACATTGTGATCTGTAGTGACAGAAAAGAATAGATTGAGGAAAATCTTGAGAGGTGGAGGTATGCTCTGGAAAGGAGAGGGATGAGGGTAATCGCAGCAAGACAAAATATAGGTTTGAGAATGAGAGGAACCCGGGTGAAGTGGTGAGGCTACAGGGAGTGGAGATCAAGAAGTTGGAGGACTTCAAGTACTTAGGGTCAACAGTCCAGAGCAACAGAGAGTGTGGAAAAGAGATAAAGAAATGGGTTCAAGCAGTTTTGAATGGGCGGAGAAAAGTGTCAGGAGTACTATGTGATAGAAGCATATCAGCCAGAATGAAAGGAACGGTGTACAAGACAGAAGTGAGATCGGCGATGTTTGAACTGCTGGAGGTCGCAGAGATGAGGATGTTGAGGTTCTCTTTGGGAGAGACGGATGGATAGGATCAGGAATGAGTCCATCAGAGGGACAGCTCTTATTAGATGTTTTGAAGAGAAGGTCAGAGAAGCCAGACTGAGATGGCTCGATCATGTACAGAGGAGGGACAGTGAATATACTGATAGAGGGATCCTGGAATTTGAGCTGCCAATTATTAAAAATGATTTCACATCCAAAAAAAAGAACTTACCAATAGTGCCTGTTTTCATTTACTAAATATGAAAAATCTGCATGTTATTAATTTAAAAACAAAACAGGACTTCTTTGTCATTTTGCCTTTAAATGCAACAACGGTGTTCTCTCTACGCAGATGCAGAATGCTCAAAATCTGTAAAACTGAGAAGAGGGCTGTTGTTTAGGGCACGCTTGGATGCCTCGCATAAGACAGGGCTCTGGATTTGGAAAACAAAAATAACAAGCGAGCTGGGAGAATTTAACACTGAAAGAGCCTCCTACTGGTAACTTTTCTCATTCCAAATTACTATCAGCATCATTTAAAGACTATGAAAGGCACGAAGGGTATCAAACACGGCGTGATACACAACCGATCTCCTAAAAGGGGCTTCCTGTGGAAATGAGCACGACTGCTCCCCAGCTGTAGAAATGGCAGACATGAAAGGCTCAACCACAGCTGGCAACGGCTTCTGACATTAACTTAGCGTTAATGCCATGTCCTTTATGGCAGTCATTAGCTACTAATGAGACTCTTATCGCTGTTTGCACACCGGGAAGGTGAGGCACGAGAAGCGAAAGCGACCGACTTGCCCAACCTTCTTCAATTTCGAATGCAACCCTCGTCTCTTACCTCCCGCTGGCTCTCGTACTCACGCTCCCTGCTTGTTTTCCGCTTTTGCCTTTTTACTCCTGTCACCCACCTTAAGTCACGGGATAAGGCTTAAAAATAATCAAAAAAACAGCCCAAATATTACCCAAGTGCCGGCATGCTCCTGTGAGTGTACGCCTAAATACACATTAACTCGTGACACCACACAGTCGAGTCCATTAAGATTCTATTCAAGCTCCTGAGCACTCCATGCTCTCAAAGGTCAGGCCTTGTCACAGTGTAAATGTGCTGACCTTTCTGGGGTGTGACAGGGGTGTCAGGGGAGATCTGGACGGGACCGACTCTTGAGATTCATGTGAGTGCGGATGTTTATAAGAGTCAAAGAATTTATGTCAACCAACATGACCTATCCGCGTTGCTCCGACGTCTGTCCTTGATGAGAGCAAGGTGTACTGGTCGTGGGGCGTTTGCACAGGTGGGCCGAGCACACGAGCTTATCCCGACGCAGAAAAGAAGTTCTTCTGCAGTAGAGTGTCGTCTTACATAATGTGTCTGCCCCTGCAGGTGATGATGCAAGTCATCATCATGCATGGGATGAGACGCCAATACTTAGAACTTGCACTCGGGGGCGGGGGAAGAAATGCTGGCAGATAATAGCGATGCACATAGAAACACAGATTTGGTGCACCTGCTCATGCATGGACACACAATAACATATGTATATGGAGAAAAAAATGCTTAGCCCTGCAATATCAGATCAAAATGCGCACACACACACACACACACGCACACACACACAGGCGCATTGTGAAGACAGCCATATATCTATGCATATAAGTTAGCACACACTCTCCTAAATATCTGACTCAGCAATATGTCAGAGAAGATGAAAAAAGCTTCAATTATGTAGAAAGCCTTTCTGGAAATCTCTGCTCACACACACACACACACACACACACACACACACACACAGTCAGAAGTTGTATTTTAGAAAAGATGGGATGCTATGAAAGGAGCGACATAAAGAACCTACATTACCAAGCGACAGAAATAAATTACCAAACAGCTATGACTATTTAAAACCTGTCATCATCCTGAGCAGAAAAGGGGTGGGTAAGGGGGGGGAGGGGCAGCTTCTTACGAAGAACCCGAGACACTGGAGGTTTACTTTACAGATATGTGCGACGCGTGTGTGACTTCTCTCCTCGGACCGAAACGATCCGCGTACATATTTTCAATTTCAGAGCAACGGCATCAGAGAACAAGTGTGTGAAGGAGTGAGAGAGGCAGTTTTGATGCATAAACAGAAAAAACTTGGGGGGGGGAGGAGGCCGCTCCAGTGAAAGGATGTACAAGGGATGTGCAACAGAGGCGAGGGGGGAGCGGAGGATAGAAGTGGAGTAATGTTAACAAAAAAAAATAAGAACAAAAACATTTATAAACCCACGCGCTGGGCCTCGGGGAGGGAAAAGGAAGAACTACAACCATGTGTAGGTATTGGGGAGAGAGACCTTGTTATTATTCACTGCGGTAGCAGCTACTATGTTCGGAAAAAAACAAAAAACACAAAGTGAGATCTGAGGCTGTAAGCGAGATTCAAAACTAAGGCTCGACTTGACAAGAATTGAGTGCAAGAGAAGTTAATGATTTACATATTGCGGCGCAGTCAGGTGTCCCTGCTGAGTCTGAGGAAGGCCTGCGAACATTGTGACCCGCGGCTGCACCCGCTCTGGGTCGCATTTCCTCAAATGCTCCACTTCATCTGATAAAAATCACTGTTCTATCAAAAGTGGAAATCCTTGAGGTTTCCTGCCCTTTTTTTCTCAATTGGTTTCCATCTTGTGTTCATTGTTTCTTGCATTTGCCTGGATTTCTCACTTGTCAAGCAACATTAAACACAAAACACATTATTTCCTGTGTGCCACAAGAGGCTTAGGATTTGCTAAGCTAAATAACACCAGGTGTTTAGATCAGGGAAAATAATCACTTCTGACTTCAAGGTTAATTCTCTGTTGAATTCTCTGAAGATTCCTGATTTTTTTTATAATCCAATTATATGTAATTAAAGCATCTGATCATCGGCAGGGCAGCATTTACATGTTACACAAATGGGTCCCAACTTTCTGACAGAGTGTGACAAAGTATCGCTCTAATAGCGTCTTTGTGTGTGTCGCGAATTCTAAACGCCCATATTACGCAGGGAAATCAATTACTTTTATACACTCTTCTACACGGGAGCACTCCACTTCATCTGCCCTACTTTAAAATAAGCACACACACACAAAAAAGCACACTTAAATCATCTTTGTATCGGAGTGCTAATAGTGGCGTGTGTGTGAGGGAGAGTCAACATACATGTCTATCTGTGGTTGGTTTGATGTGTGACTGTCTATACATGCTCGGATGTCTGTACTGAGCTTGTTTCCCCGCACTATACAGTCCAGCCATCCTGTTCAGGCACCCGGGGAGTGGTAAACAGTGAAAGTCCATATGTTTGTGTGTGTGTGAGTGTGTGTGTGTGTGTGTGTGTGCGTCTCCATTGCCATTTCACATCTGGATAACAGACCGCACTGGAAAGTCTCTCAAGGGATGCATTCCTACAAAACCTAACCCCATCCACTCCCTCCCCGATGATAACACCACTCGCAGGAGCTCAGAGAGGGACCGTGTCATGTTGTTTCAGTCGGTGATATCAAAAGCATTAAATAAAAATAGGGACCTTTGGCGATCAATTGACCATTGCGTGATCAGGGTGTGTCTTCACCTGTGACAGGCAAATATGCCTAATGCATTTCTAATGTGAGCCTCTCCGCTGTGCTCAAGGTCCATTTGGCTCGGCCCAGGTCACTAGAGTTCATCGCGGTACGTAGCTAATAAATTCAGTCGGAAATATTACAAGCGACAAATTATCATAAATTTAGCAATTCCTCCCTGTCACTGAGAGTCTTACCTGGAAGGTCACAGCCCAGGATCTCCACTCTCATCCCAATCCCTGCGGGAGACCATCTCTCCGGATACAGTCTGATGTACTGGGCCACCGTCTCCTCAAAGCGACGCAGCTCGGGGGTGTCATAGTGCGTGTTCCCCTCGAAAATCTTAAAGAAAATACAAAGCAATGTCATTTCAGGGGTTCCTGAGATGGTGCTGTTCCATCCCCCGCAGCTGGCGGCGCTCCTCGACTCACCTTGGGCAGGCTCGTCTTGAAGTCCATGATGAAATTCCAGTCTTTCCCGTTCAGGCTGTGGGCTACTTTGTACTTCCTGACAAATGCACGATTATCTGTAGTTGCTCCACTTCCTGCATCTCCGCCTCTGGCTCCCTGGGTGATGACTCCGCGCACAGTCTTAGGTAATCCTAAATCCACCTGCGGGATTTAAAAACATATTCAACTCACTTGTTTTGGTTGCATCTGTGTGAGACACTTGTAAACTTCAGTGTAGAAATGACAATTCAAATCAGACACTTGAGAGGGTCTGTCTCTCTCCCTTTTTTTCTTTTTTTTAATATTTGCACGTATTTATGATTAGTAAATTGGGGCTCTCCAGGAAATCTAGGAAGGATCAGCAACAAGTTCTGCCACTAGCTGATCTACCGTACAACAGTGGCCCCTCATTATTGTCTGATGTCTTTGATTTTTGGGAGGGGCGAAGATCGTGTCTGAAAGAGCAATCGCTCTGCTCCTTTTCTCCCCCTGAGTAAAATATTCTCTAAAAAAAAATCACTTTGAAATACAGCGTGAGCTTTTTAAATTGTTTTTTTTCTTGACGGCGCTCGCTGTCTGAACTATCGGTGATACCAGAGATTCATGGCAGTTAGTGTGAAAATGTTTTGTTTAACACCGCCCTCATTACAACACTAGTTCTGTCTAGAATACATCTTTAATTACACGTGTTTTATGGCGGGGTCTTTGATTTCTGCTGCTGACTAATTTGAACTAATTTTTATTATTATTACACTGTATAATTTAATCTAATTTAAGGCATTTTAATGGCCTTTTTAAGGCCACTTGAAACAAATGTAATGCCCATTCCAATGTCAACCATTTACATCTGGAAAAGATTTTGCACAGTAACAGATACGTACACATGAACTTCTGAATGACAATGGAACTAAAGAATCACATGGATATAACCTGTGTATGATCATTAGTGCATCATTCTTAGTATTGTTTCTTTTTTGCTCCAACTTTGGTGTAGTAACTTTGTGCACCGTCAGAACACTGGGAGCGAACAATTAGCCAAATAAAGGGTTCAACTTGTCAATCATCACTGCTCATCACGCAATTCCGATTAAATTTATTTAATTTCATATAGCGTTATCAAAATAGATTGCTAAAACAAAGTTTTTTCACCATCGAGTGTATTTAAATTTTCAATGCCTCTGGATATTGAACTGTAGGCTTTTTAAGACCATGTAAGGCCTTTATTTTTGCTAAATCTATTTAATGACTTTTAATGCTTTTTGGTGGCCTGCAGAAACATTATTTAAAGTAACCAATTGTTCATATTTTTTTGTATAACCTAAACCAGTTGCTGGGAATATGCATGCAAATCAAAGGGAGACAAAATTAAATTTTTTACATTTATTTTAGTGTACTATATTATTCGTTTGCATGAAATTACTTCACTGCATTTAACCCATAAAAGACGCACAATGAGCAGTTGGCAACCACTTAGCAACAACACTTCGACGAGCTGGAGGAGTGTGGGGATAGAACCAGGCATGCTCAGTTCAAAGGACGATCGCTCTCTAATCCCCTGAGCCATGCCGTCCATTTTAATTTTATGTTGTTTTTTTTTTAATTGATTAGATAATATGCATGCAAACCAAAGGTAAGTTTAATTAAATTCCTTGTTTACCTGAAGCCACTCCTCCCCTGACAGCGGCTGCGTGTTTGCCGGGAACCAGCCGGACCGACTGGCCACCAGACGCGCGGCAGCAGGGTTCCACACCATGTCCCTGCCGGAGGAGGCTGAGATTTGGGCGTCCGGAAGCAGGCCGGACAACATGCCCTGCATGTCTGAGCACGGGGCGTCTGGGGGGGGGGCGGAAAGCAAACAGACAACTTTAACCTCCGCCCCGGGGAAGGCCGACGGACAGGTTTCAGCCGTGACCTTACACAGACTTACACTGTTACACATATTCCCACCTGGGAGCTGTTAAGCTTCGCTGCAGGATCGCAACACTGGCCACTAAGCATTAAGAGTTTAGAGTGGCGCGAGAGGAGAGGTTGAGCTAAGGCAGACGGAGGGTGGCAGTAGGAGTGTGTGTAGAACACCACCGCATCTTCATTCTCAGAAAGTAATGAGATTACTCTTAGCTGATGTTAACGATGCTGCTGAAGAGTCAGACTGCATTTCATTCACACACACACACACACCTTCAGCTCCCTCGAATATCTAAGCGTATTTGGTACACGTGGTTTGTTGATTTATCAATAGGAGTTGAGCGTGTTCCAAGCACATTTAAAAAGAAATTCAAAAAAAGAAAAAAAAAAAAAATCACTGAAAAAAAGCACTGAAAAGCAAGGAAGGAGTATTTGAGATGGAGAATGAGGATTAAGAGGATAAAAAGATATAATGTGTGGAGCCAGTTGGCAATGAAGTAGAGAGGAGATATTGGGGAAAAAAAAAAAAAAAAAACTATGAAGAGACTTGGAGCAAAATGTGGCAAAGCATTTGGGTGGTCGTTGGAGGGGCGGGATATCAGGATGCACCTCCTACAGTGACGAACAGAGGGAGAAGGAAGGATGTGAGGAGGTAAGCGAGCTCGATGGGTGGCGGTGGTGAGACTCAGAGGAAGACGGGGAAACGGAAGGGGAAGAGAGAAAGAGCGGGGGGGGGGGACTGGAGGATGGGGAGACGTTAGCTGTGCTGACGGTTTAAGAGAACGCGGATCAAAGTTTCATGCTGTTATGTCACTGCAAAAGCAGGAGATGTAAATAATGAATAAATGGCACAGGAAATGTGGATGTGAGTTGTTTTTGTGTGTGTGTGTCTGTTTGCCTGTGGGTGGTATCTATGTACATTTCAAAGAGTATTCTGACTTTTCAGGTCATTGGCTATATTTAGAAAGTGCCCGCGTGTGTGTATGAGTGTGTGTGTGTGTGTGTGTGGATGTACCTGTACTGTAAAACCTAATAGTTATTTCAATAGCAGCTGTTGAGACGGTGGCGAATCACAGTTCCTGATGTAACAGTGAACGAGGGGAGCCATGAATGATTGATCTTTACTCATTTCTCGATATAGAAAAACCTCGCAGAGCAAAGAGGACACATCAAAAAGGATCTCGAACCATGAGAGGGGGAAAAAAATGGCGTTGCTGGTGGGTGGGTGGGGTTAGAGATAGAGTACAAGCGCCGAGAAGATGTGGGAGAGTGTCGCTGACAGAGAGATGGCTGGGGAGAAAGCAAAGAGGGAAATGACACTGGTGCGGCTGCACTGCGAGGAGGAACAGAGCAAAACTTTCCTTTCATTAGCAAGAGACTCGCAATGTATAAAAGATAGCAGGAAGACTGTGGGGAGAGAACAAATGGATGTGCGTGCCGCTGTATGTGACCGCTGCTGGCATTAAATAGTAGTAGAATTCAGTCTGTCTATATTAACTGTGTTAAATCTGGTCTCATTGCAGGCATAAGTTATTGTTTGTACCAGGATACATGATAACAGCCTCATATCGGTCTCTGAGTCCACCGGCTCTCACTTTGCAGGGCGCTTGGCTTGATTTACAGAAGCCATCCCACCATTGTTATTTGTTTTATCAATGTTAAAAGCGACCACTGTATTGTGTAACTGTTAGTGCAACTGTTATTATTAGTATGAGATCATTTTTGCCTGTCCATCCCAATGGTTGCGGCAGAAGGACGCCCACATTGAGCTTTCCTACCTGTTACCAAGTGTCTGCTCATGGGGGGGAATGTTGGGTTTCTGTAAATTGTTTTAAAAAGTGTCTGGACCAGACATGCTCTACAAGGCAAGGGTTTGGTGGCAAAAAAAAAAAAATTGACATGACAGAAGAAAGGAAAAAGAGGCTTTTTGTCTTTGGTTTTGAAAAAAAAAATAAAGCCGGCTGTTGTTTTGGGGGATCTTGGTTTATACCTGTGTATCCATGCCATCGTAAGTGCCCTCACTCGCTCCTAATACATCCCTTTATTGTCATTCTAATGATTTTTTTTGTCCCAAAACAAATAATGGAGTGGATTCATTTTGCAGCGGGAGCTAATTGGTATTGAACAACTTTGTCTGAAATAGCTGAAACCCTATAGGCGGCTCCATTTGGGGGAGAACGCGGTTGAGGAATGTGTGCGTGTGAAAAAATAAACTTTCAGAAATCTGAGGTTACGGACCGACCAGACGCAGCTGCCACAGCGTTTAACAGCAGCTGGTTTTCCCGAGGTTTGAGCTCCAATTGTGAGAACTTGAAAATCAAGAGCAGCCTATTAGGCGGGTCAGATGCAGGGGCAGATACCGGCCGGTTATTCAGCCTCCAAACTTCCTCCCCTGAATATTTTCTTGCTGGGTGATCTATTCCTTTTGCTGTGTTATTTGTGGAAACGGTGGAACGGTGAAGAAATGAAACCCGGCGAAGCGACACACACCTGTGATCTGGCATCCGTACAGCTCAAAGCGGAGGGCGATGCCGTTCTTCCAGGTCTGCGGTCGGATGCGGACGAACCTGGCCAAGACCGGCTGTGGGACACGGTTCAAAACCACCTCGGCCGGGTCTGTGTTGGCGTGGAAAATCTAGAGGAACGAAAGACAAACAGGACATATTAAAGATTGCTTTCAGATAGAAAGAAATGCCCTTATGGGGGCTGGGACCGTCTTATTCTGATCTATCTCCCCATTTTTCTCAAACACACACACACACACACTGTTTCCACCCGCAGTACACAGATTCGCTTGGCTACACTCACACACGGTGGCAGGCCGGAGACAAACCGGAGACAACCCAAACACAGATCCAGTGTCACCGGCCCAGCTGTCGACGTGTTTTGGGGGTCAAAGGTTTCTCGCTTGGAGTCTGGGAAAGCCTTATGACGGATGAGGGTTCCCCTCCCTGTCTGTCTGTCTTTTGCACACACACATATTCGACACACAGCTCACACACCTCCATGCCGAGGGGCCATAAGAAGCTATAGGAGACGCGGGACCTCATGATTGTCCACCGGGGGAAGGAGGCGGAGGGGGGTGTCCAGGTGGGCAGGATGTGAGACAAATAATTCCCGATGGTTCCGCCTTAAAGCAGCGACATTAACTCCCTCTGTTAACACTCCCTTCCGGGGGTGGTCAACTTACTTCCTGTTTTGGATCGAAATTCCTGTGATGTTTCGAGGGCATCGGATCGGGACAATCACTGACAGACATTACTCTTCCTTCTTTTTGCTTTCCCTTCAAACCACGAACCCATTTGTAATTACAAGAGACTTCCACTCGCGACTCTGCTTTCATCTCGGTTTTCCCAGTCAAATTCCCGTTAAACATTTATATCGCTCGCCACCTCCTCTCCCTCTCTCTCTTCTCCCCATGTGTGTCTTTTCTTCTTGTTGGCGGTGACAAAACCAAAGGAACACGCGGAGACACAGGAAACCGCAGCGACACGGATATCCACATACAACTAACTGATAAGCGGAGGAGGGGTCTTTTAAGTGAATGATTGACTGTCAAGTGTCATTCAGTCTATCTGGCTGCGGTCGAGTGGGTGGCTGAATACCAGAGGAAAACCACAATGACAAACACGGCAGCGGAGAGACAATGGGAGGACAGAGAGACAGCTGCTTCAATGGGATGGATTACATATTAAAAAGGCACCGTGTCCAAAAAGACTCACGACATGATGCGACGCCCTCTTCTTCCAGCCAACTCGGGCTTTTTCCATTCGGGGGGCTCTCCTCCTCTCCTCGGGTTTGAACACATTATACTTGTCGCTAAATGTGACCCATTTGTTAAACTCCCCGGCCAGTGAACGCCTCTCGAAACGATGTGGTTTTGCAGATATCTTATAACTGGGGTGGAGATAGGCATGATATGACTTCAAAATCCGACTCCGGGGGGTTTTATTTGATTTTGGGCATGGCCTGATTTAATCAAGTGGAGCTGACATTGGTAATACAAAGCAGTAGGAGTGTTTGAACAGATAAGAGGGGCTATCTCGGCTGTATCTTTCGCCGGATTGAGGATAGACGGCCGTTGTGTTTACCTAAGAGGCCAAACAGTGGATGTGGGCTCTTATGGGGGTTATGTAAACACCCACACACTCGCACACAAAGACCAACGTACGGTGGAAGCATCAACTGACTCATCTTTACCACTCCCAGATATTTGGTGGCAGCGGCAGCGGTGAGGGGAGACAGGGGAAAGGCGGAAAATGACTGTGGGGTCATTAGAAAAAAAAATGTTAAACAGACAAGGGAGAATTGAGGAGGAACTTGCAAGAGAAAGGAAGTAAAGAGGGGAAGATAAGGTTGAGGGGAGGGCAGTCAATAAAACCTAATGAGGAATATAAACTGAGGAATGCTGAGGAGGTGGGGTGAGAGGGTCGGAGAGAACACGGGCCCGCTTCATTTCTAGGACAGGAAACAATCATTTATCGTTTCATGTAAAATTGACTTTCCTCAATTTGAAAATGAATTTTGCAGCTTTGGAAGCTCCTTGCAAACCAATTGTCAGTAGGGCGAACCTTGGGTTAAAGGACATGAGTTGGGAAGTAAAATGTGTAAAATCAAAATGTCCCTAAAATGACAACTCGTGTCATCACAGAAGGGCTGATGATTTGCTGCTTTGAGCAGTAAGAATCGCCTTACTATTGTTTTTTTGGAATCGAAAGAAAAAATTTAAACTGTAAAAAGAGACAAAAAGTCACTCCGCATTGTAATATTCCATTGGAATATGTTGCTGCCTTAATGTTGATCCCTTGATCCCTTTAATGTCGACGATACGTGTACTATATAAGCGGTATCATCCAACCGATACTCCACTTCTTCTTACTCTCACTCTGGAATATGCTCTGCCATTAAAGCAAACACCCGTTCTAACGTCCCACTGATCGTTCTTGTACACAGGGTACATTTCTCGAACCGAGAAACATTACATGGTGTCAGAAGTGGGATCTGACACCATGGGATCTGACATGTCCATTTCGTCTTGAGAAATGGACATGTCAGATTGCCTTCGCCCCGCATGGACTGGGATGCTACGAACCTGCCCAAGGCATGGCGTAAGTTCAAGCTCCACGTCGAAATTATGTTGTCTGGACCGCTAAAGAAAATAGGGGAAGACGAAAAGTGCAGCTATCTACTTCTTTGGGTCGGAGAACAAGGCAGAGATATCTACAACACATGGACACTAACGGAGGGTGAACGTAAGACATTACACACCTACTACGACCGTTTTGAAGAATACGTTATGCCAAAGACGAACATTATCTTTGCACGCTACAAATTCAACGAAAGAATTCAGGGACAGAGTGAACAGTTTGAACAGTTTGTTACGCACCTTAAACTGCTAGCGCAAGATTGTAATTTTGCAAACCGCGATGAAGCGATAAGAGATCGTGTTGTTTTCGGCATCCACTCGCCCAGAGTAAGAGAAAAACTACTCCGTGTCGGATCTGATTTGACATTAGACAAAGCAATAGACATAGCGCGTTCTCACGAACTAGTGCAGAACCAACTGAAGATGTTTGCAGGCGGAAACAGTGAGCAAGCCGTGCATACAGTCAACCGGCAACCGCAAAAAGCAGCGCCATGGAAACAGCCCACCTCACGACGTCAAGGCGGCGCGGTTGGCTACAAGTCGGACGGAGATAAGAAGTTCCACAACTCATGTTGATACTGCGGCAATCAAGCACACTCAGCACGAGATGTATGTCCAGCAAAAGGCAAACAATGCAAGTTGTGCAGCAAATGGAACCATTTTGCAAAAGTGTGTCGTTCAAAGCAGATAAAGGCAGTGCACAAAGTAGATGAAACACAGCCAGACAAAAGCTCAGAAGATGAGAACTTGTTCATTGATGCGGTGACACAGAAAGATGACATGGAACAAGTCTTTGCAGACATCCTTGTTGGTCCAAACAATAGCAAAGTCAAATTCAAGTTAGACACTGGTGCCTCAGCTAACGTAATTCCTACGAGCACTTTCAGAAAGCTAGGAATACAGCACACATTGCAAATGTCGTCTCGCCCTCTCTATGGATATGGAGGTGAACAGTTAGCTGTGAAAGGCAAAGTCGATGTCGAATGCCAGTACAAAGACACTAAACTGCCACTGAAAATTCATGCCGTTGACACAGCAGCACCACTGGTGCTGGGGCTCAAAGCACGTCTTGATTTCAAGCTCATTAAACTGATCCTATCTGTTTCAGATTCGCCAAGCATATCAGTCATGGATGAGTTTTCTGACGTTTTCACAGGAATAGGTCTTTTTCCTGGTGAGTGCACCATCCACGTAGACCCTAAAGCAATACCTGTGGTTCACCCACCAAGGCGTGTTCCTGTTGCTCCACGCGAACGCCTCAAAAATGAACTCATGAACATGGAAAGGCATGAAATCATCATCGAAGTCACAGAACCAACCGAATGGGTAAACTCAATGGTCGCTACTGAAAAGCCATGGACAGGTAAACTCAGGGTTTGCGTAGATCCAAGAGACCTCAACAAAGTGATCAAACGCCCCCATTATCCACTGCCCACACTTGAAGATGTTACATCCAAACTAGCAGGAGCTTGCTATTTCAGCGTAATGGATGCTAGATCTGGGTATTGGGCGATAAAGCTAACAGAAGAGTCCTCAAAGTTGACAACTTTTAACACTGCATTTGGCAGATACAGATTTCTTCGCCTACCCTTTGGACTCAAGTCATCACAAGATGAGTTTCAGCGCAAAGTGGATGAGACCTATGAAGGTTTAGAGGGTGTAACAGCCATAGTTGATGACGACCTTATTTACGGAAAAAGCAAAGAGGAACATGACAAAAACCTTCGTGTGATGTTGCAGCGCTCCAGAGAGCAGGGAGTCAAGCTCAACCCTGAAAAGTGTAAAATCGGTGCCACTGAAATCAGCTATTTTGGACACCTGATAACGAAAGATGGAATTAAGCCGAATCCAGCAAAGATCGCAGCTGTCAGAGACATGGAGCCACCCAAGGACAAAGGTGAACTCGAAACCATTCTTGGCATGGTCAACTACCTGTCGAAATTTGCCCCCATGCTATCTGACATTAATGCACCTCTGCGACATCTGTTAAAAGAGTCCAGTGAGTTTGTTTGGGATACACAGCATGATGAAGCATTTAGACAAATGAAAGACCTTATAACGCGCGAGCCAGGCCCCGTTCTTGCTTTCTATGACCCCAAGAAAGAACTGGGGCTACAGGTCGACGCATCAAAGTATGGTCTAGGAGCAACTCTGCTACAAGAAGGTAAGCCCATCGGCTACGCATCCAGATCTCTCACAGACAGTGAAGTGAACTACGCACAGATCAAGAAAGAGCTATATGCCATCTTGTTCGGATGCAAGCGTTTTCACCAGTATGTGTATGGGCGTCAGGTCATCGTGGAAAGCGACCACAAGCCACTAGAATCCATTCTTCGCAAGCCTCTCACTGCAGCTCCTCCAAGGTCGCAACGAATGATTCTCCAGTTGCAGAGATACGATTTCAGCATAATTCACACACCAGGCAGAGACATCCCTCTCGCAGATGCTCTCTCAAGGAAATCACTCCCTGACCCTGATGACAGCCTCAAGGAAGGTATGGATTTGCATGTGCATACAGTGTACCAAAGCCTACCCGTCAGTGACACAAAACTGAAACTGATACAAGAAGAAACAGAAAGGGACCCTCAACTGACACTTCTGAAAAGGACAATTCAAGATGGATGGCCTGAGGAGAAGAAACAATGCCCTCAGCGCATTGCAGAATACTGGAACTATCGTGACGAACTGTCTCACATAAACAACATCCTTTTTAAAGGGGAGAAGATAATAGTGCCAGAGTCACTCCGCCCGGAAATGCTATCCAAAATTCATATAGACCATATGGGAACAGAAAAGTGCAAGCAAAGAGCTCGTGACATAGTGTTCTGGCCAGGGATGAATATACAAATAGAAGACATGGTTGCGAAATGCCCAGTGTGTTTGGAGCACAGACCAGCAAACACCAAGGAGCCCATGATCAGCCACAAGATCCCCAACAGGCCATGGCAAGCAGTTGCTACCGATCTTTTCACCTGGAACAACGACAACTACATTGTTACCGTCGACTACAACAGCAGATATTTTGAGTTGGACAAACTGCACAACACCACTTCGACAACAGTCATACACAAACTCAAAGCATCCTTCGCAAGGCATGGTATTCCTGAACTTGTGATCTCAGACAACGGCCCACAATACGCAAGCAGGGAGTTTGAGGCATTTGCAAATATGTGGGAGTTCAAACACGTAACCTCAAGTCCACACTACCCTCAGAGCAATGGTCTTGAAGAGAAAGCTGTCCACATCGCCAAGACGCTTATGGAAAAGGCCAAAGTTGATCGCAAGGATCCCTATTTGAGTCTACTTGAGTACCGCAATACACCCATTGACAATTTCAAATCACCAGCCCAGCTGCTGATGAGCCGACGCCTGAACTCAATTCTGCCATGCACCTCTCACCAGCTAAAACCAAAAGCGGTAAGCCACAAAGCTACTCATAGCATCAGAGCCTCTCGCAAAAGCTACCAAAAGAAATATCATTATAGAGCCTCAAAGCCACTCTTAGCTCCTTCATCCAGGACAAATGATTCGCTTTCGGGACAATGGACGTTGGAAACCAGCTGTTGTTGTTAGTACAGCAGACAGTGCCAGATCATACAACATCCAAACACCAGACGGAGTTCAACACAGGAGAAATCGTCGCCACTTGATGGACTCTAAGGAAACCGTTTCCACTGGTGACCACTCTGAAGCTCAGCATGCACCGGAAGGGACTAACCATAATTCAAAGTCACCACCTGCTCTCAACTATCGCACTCGTTCTGGCCATGAGGTCAAACCTAGAGTCATTTAGATCTATAACCTTGTCTATGCTTACCCTATGTTTTCAGTCCATTTGTAAAATTGTTTAATGTTGCATTCAGTCCACTTTTACCATTACTATTACTACTATTTGGTTCCATAGTCAGCTTTACCATACAGACTTGGTGTTTCCTCTAAAAGAAGGGGGATGTAATATTCCATGGGAATATGTTGCTGCCTTAATGTTGATGCCTTAATGTTGATCCCATGATGTTGATGCTTTAATGTCGACGATACGTACACTATATAAGCGGTATCATCCAACCGATACTCCACTTCTTCTTATTCTCACTCTGGAATATGCTCTGCCATTAAAGCAAACACCCGTTCTAACGTCCCACTGATCGTTCTTGTACACAGGGTACATTTCTCGAACCGAGAAACATTACACGCGTCTCCCTTCTTTTGTCAGTGTTCCTGACCCAGTATATCAGAGGTCAAAAAGGTCACCGGCCCTTGAAGGGTGATAGTTGATAATTGACAAACTTCACGATAAGATTGACTGGAAGTGAAAAGAACAGCTTTTTAAAAAAAAAAAAAAAAAAGGTAGAAACCCAACATTTGGACCACATGCTGTAGTTCAACCAGACTAAGGGGTTGTTAGATGAACTTTCTAAATGGTACCTACATTTAGTCCTTCTTTGTAAAACTTAAAATCACATGGAAGACTTTTCAAAAGGACTTTTTTCTCTCGAAAAAAAAAAAAAATCAATTGATCGATTTCCACGACTGTACTCCCAGTGTGTGCGAAGAAAAGAAAGACAGAGAGGGCAAACCTGCCCTTCCTCTAGTCTGCCCAACAACCGCCATTCATTTTTAATGTGTAGTCTATGTGACTGTGGTGGCTCCACCCTGCAAGTCACATGCAGGCGAGGTGAACTGAATAAATAATGTTGTCATGTTGTGTCTCCGGGTGTAGAGTCATGAAAATATAACGAAGCGCTGCTTGTAGTCTAAAACCCCGCATACACATAGACAGAGCAATATGCAACAGCGTGGGTGTGGACATTGATGGGGTACCATGGGTATTGAAATATTGATGACCTCGGCAAATATTGAGGTCACTATAGGCATGTATGTGTATAGCAGGGAGTATCTGGAACCCTGATAACATGTGGCATTAAATACATCTCAATGATCAAAATCACCCCTCAAACAAATCCACAAAATATATAATTTTCAAGGCATGAATAAAATAATCTGTGAAAAATTACCCAATATTTAGAGGGAATTCCATATCAAAGAAATGAGCAGGAATGCCATTAATCACTTTGTGTGATGAGCAAGAAATCACATACACACCAGTATTGAGCAAAAATTGGCAGGAATTCAATGCAAAACAGGAAAGAGATGCCAGGGATTATCTTTTACCTTTAAATAAGGCTCTAGAACCCTGAAAGTTTAAGAAACCCCGCCAACCTATAGGGCGCTTCATCGCGTCTTATTGGATTTATACACTCGAAGGCATCTTCTTGTCTATAGTGGGTACTTCCATTGCCCATTAGGAGACCCTCGAGTTGCAGTATCATGTTAGATCTAGACCCTCCATCGTCCCCCAGGGACATATTTCGCAGCCATGGAGCACCGGCGTGGGGGCTCTAACCCTGCCTCCTCAAAGTCCAGCTGTGGAGGGACGGAGGTGGACTTCTCCGAAGACATCATTCATTTCATGGATATCTTTCCTTTTCCTCCATGCTGCTGTTTTTTCGATCTCAGTCTTTCTCCATCCATTACGATCCTTATTCCACCGTTCCCTCTCTCGCCGTCTTTCCCGTTATTGTTCCCCGTCTTTGTTCACTCCTCTTCGTTCCCCGGGATGAAGATGTTGACAGTGGGAAGTGGTTCCAGCTGGCCGCTCTCCACTGCTGGCGCTCACAGAGGTCTAGTTGTCTGTGTACGTGCGCATGTACAGTATGTGTGGGTCGAGGCAATGATCCTTAGAAATTGTCTCACACTGCCTTTTGTCATAGTTATGCTTCATTCCTTGTCACTCTGACCATCGTGTGCGTGTGCGTTTCTCCGACTCTTTAAACATGTATGTGAATGTACTATTATGTTTGTATTATGCATCACCTTGAGGACTGACCGTGTGAACGACCAGTGTGTGCCTGTGCGAGAGAGAGACAGTGCGATAAAAGGAGGGTGAAATGCTGTGTGGGCACTTTATCTTGTGCGTGTGCACGCATGCGTGAGTGTGTCTGTATGTGTGGAACAGTGACACAATGTGTGCTGATTTGATCTTACTCAAAGACCAATGATAGCACCTCTTTAATGTTCATTGACTTTTGTAATAAGGTTTTTTTATCCAAATTCTGTAAGTGTGTGTGTGTGTGTGTGTGTGTGTGTGTGTGTGTGTATTAGACAGAACTACACAGTATGCTGGCGTCTCTTCAAGTAACGAGGTGCATATGTGAACAGTGTGATTTAAAATTAACAAGTCACATGGGTGTCAAATAAAAAATGTGTTGGCATGCAGAAAGTCAAGCCAAAACACACACACAAACACACACACACACACATACATTCACACACGGACACAGCCTGTTTGTTGCTGCAACCAGAGTGATTGCAATCTGCAGTGTTAAGAATTTTTTTTGTCAGACAGCAAATGTCTTTTCACTCCGGCGCTACATTCGCCCCACTTTCGACTAAATCATCTTTACTGGCATTATCTTCCTGCCGTTAACACAGCAGAGCCCAAATCTCCTCAATAAATACCGACTTAAAATCTCTCCAATAACAAACATAGTGAGGTAAGACTGCTGAGCTAATGCCTTTATACATGAATGATTCATATCTAATGTACAAACACTAATTGCCCATCCTTGCCAAAACACACACGTATGTAGATTGAAACGCATACTTCCGACGCGTCTCTGGCTTCAGGCTCGCTGTTAAATGACAATTAGAAGAGCCAAATCCGAGTTATTACAAGACTCCCTGACGAGAATTGAGCTTCAACCACTTAAGGGCTCTTTGGGGGGCTTAGGATGGGCTAACTGGGAGTTTGTACGACAAGAGCAGTGGATTAGCAGTCACGGAAGATTCAACTGCGGCCCACGGGGACCCGAGGAGAACCTGGCGGATGCGAAAAGTGGAAAATGTAGAGAAGTCTTTGCAAAGTCAAGCCATGCTGAAATCTCGGCTCGTGAGAAAATGTAGTTCAATTCGCAAAAACTGCATTGGATTCCTTATGCTTGAAAGGAAAATGATGCGTCCCTTAATGTTTCTTTATATTGATAATAAAGTTTAATTGATTCACGTTTCGCCGTAATAATGTTAAGATTTTTTTCAAAGAAAAAAATTCTGAAACCTTTTAATAAGGCGAAAATGTCTGTATTTTATAATAAATTCTACATATGTATCATGATAAGTGGCAGAAGATGGATACATATATTCAAATTTCTATACATACATATATACACATCTATATGTGTATTTGTTTATGTGTATTTTTGTGGCTTAATGGTTTATCAATTTTTTTTTTAACATTTTTGACTTGTGTCTGCATAGAAAATAAAAAATCTCCCTAAACTTGTATAATTTTGTTGAAATTCAACACAATTTATCTTATTTCATGGTGCTTTCCCTTTTTGAAATTTCTTTTTTTTTTTTACAAGGTATATAATGGAACCTGATTTGTTTTTTGGGGGGTCATTTTGAATGTTTTGGCAACATCTAAATCATTTTGAAAGTCTCTCCATTTTCATTTTAGCACTGAACTGTCAGTTTTTTCATTTCCAATCTTAAATCCGGCACCTGTGATTTTGTTCCGGGGGGGGCTTCATGCATTCTTAATCCATGTCTGATCAACTGTTCATTTCACACCTGTTGGTGTATCTTCCACTAAATAATTGTGTGGGAAATATGCCAAATAGTTTCAAGGTCTGGTGGTTGTCTTAATAACTTGTCTCCTTCCTCACCCGGCTGGGAGCCGCCTCTCCCAACACTTGAAGCCATACATAGATATTCATATTGACTTCTTGTTAATCTTTCATCAAGTTGTATGATCTACAAACTGTATGAAGAATTAAATGGCAAACCACGCGTGGTGACTGTCGCGCATCCGTCCGAGTTCCGTCTGAGTTGGAAGTTTCTGGGCAACGCCCTTTCGGCACGGACAGATGAGCCGACATGCGCGTAAGGGCACACTGTTCTACCGAAAAGAGATCGACCAGCGGTCATTGGGAGTGTGTGGATGCAGTGGGGAGGATGAGGGGGGTTCAAATAAACTGCACAGATGCTGATCTTTTTAAAAGTCAAATCCATGTTTCGCTCAATAATCTCCGCATCAAATACCCCCCGTCGGTCTCACCCAAACCAATCACTGGCGGGTGCAGATGGGGGCTTCCTCCACCCCCCTCAGTCCATGTGTGCAAGTGTGTTGGATTAACACCGTTCCCACCAACACCCATCCCCACACCCACCGCCTTAACCCTTGCCACTCCATTTTTCTGCTTGGAATACAGTGACCTTAACCCAAATATAAGGGATGGGGGTTTGAGTTACCCTGGAGACGGACTTACTGTACCATGGCAATAACAACAAGCCCTGTACTGTATGCACAGTCATGCAGAAGCCCATTTTTAGATTTTACTATCCCAAACATTGGGGTCAGCCAATGCAAAAGACACCCATAGTCTGTAAACAAGGTCGCCCTTATGCACCTACTTTCTCACTGCGCTTGTGAGCGTCAATAGGAGAAAGCTGATAAATATCTAGCCTTAAAACGGCCACATAGACGACTCCATTGTTCTCGTTTGTCAGCTTCCCCTCCACTCCCCATCGCTATCTCTCCCTCCCATCACCTCTTTTCCTCCCTCATGACTGGGGTCATGACTCCCGCTCGAAAACAGGCCACGAGGTAAAATCTTCTCCGGTAGTAGAATCTATTCATGGGCTCCTGTTGTTATTAGAATGCATAATCTGATGATTTGATAGATGTCTTGTAACTAGCAGTTTCTAAATTTTTCTTCATCTGAATATTGAGGATTTCCTCATAGAATCTACCTTGTGGTTCTTTCCGTGGCGATAGACCATCCAGTCCTCTCCGTTGGTGCTGACCTCCAGTTTGAATGTGGAAACATAGTAGGACTTCTGCGTCTCTTTGGAAATGGCCCCCTGTGTTGCGATGCCCGTCAAAACCTTCAGAAACTGGAGGTCAACCTTGTGGGGGGGAAAAAAAAATGGAGCAAATCGTAAATTTTGTTCAACGATTGAAAGTGTGTCCCCTTAATGGGAAAGCGCAGGAGAGAACAGATGGAAACAGAGGGACTGTAGATTCCGGTCTGTCAGGATTTACACCGCAGAAGGGCCAGCCACTGTGTCTATCTGTCAAGCAGACAGTCAGGGATGGGCACCTACTGTAGCCCACTCCTGAGGAGGCCTTGTTTGTGTGTGTGTGTGTGTGTGTGTGTGTGTGTGTGTGTGTGTGTGTGTGTGTGTGTGTAAAGCTAAGAAGGCTGCAGGCAAAGATCAATGGCACGGTGTTTCAGATGCATTCCTGAAAAGCACCTTCATCAATCAAGACTTTCCTCTAAGCGTGCATGTGTGTGTGTGTGAGTGTGTGTGTGTGTGTGTGTGTATGTGTGAATGTGTGAATGCCTATGTGTGAAACCATGTGTGTTTGAGACAGGAAAAGATTGAGTGCACAGAAGCACTTCCTTATCATCAGTTCACAGTTCCCCCATTTCCTTTTAGCGCGTGTGTTCTGGTGGACGTCTTCACTCTATGCAAGATATTGCGGCTAAAATAAAAAAATCTCAACATTGTAAAAATTAAACTAATTTAATTTATTTCTAGTAGATAGTAAGGCTGATACACATTTTTACCTCTTTTTTGGGCCAATTTTTTTTGCTTATTCATTCTGAATTTAATATCAGGATATTAAATTGAATTTTTACATTAACTTTCAATTATTTCAATACTTCCAATTGCCTGTTGCCATGTAGTGAGAAAAATGCCTCTGGTTCAGCCTTGTGATGTGAGACTGCAGTTTTCCGGTCGAAAAAAACAAATATATCTACTGCACCACAGTAAGAGGGGGGACTGACAACGAGTCAATAACCTATAAAGATGGAACCAAACATGCATTTGTTGATGTCTAGAAGCGCAGACATGAGTTATCGGTGACTTCCTTGTATCCCTTTCAAAAAAAAAAAAGGACAAAGAGTATAATTTTCATAGCAGCAATGCAGTTAGAAACCAATTACAAACTCCAAATTGGATGTATTAGCTCACACTCTGTGTTGTTTTGCATCTGTAGAACAGAGCATATTTATCAGCTGTGATGGAGGCAATGAGCAAGATAGATGCTGCATGAATAAGACTTCTATCCAAATAAATGTTTGCCTTGAGGATGCTGATTAGACTCAAGTCAGTGTGCGGCAATTGGTAAGGGGAAAACCAAATTGCGGTTTTTCCTTTGGGAAATCTGTACGGGCTGAAGGTCGGACTGAGGTCAGGAAGAACTGTTTTTTGCGCTTTGTCAGGTGAGCTGGGTTTCGTACAGTAACGCTCCGCCCCTGACCTGAATGTACTCCTTGTTGCTGTCCTCAGAAGGTGTCCAGGCGTTGTCATGGTTATTTAGTCGAGCCTGGCGCGGCAACCAGCGATTGTCATAGAAGGTCGTGGAGGCTGTGATTTGATCGTCGCTTATCTTCCCCGACTCCATGCCCAGCGCCATGCTGCAGTGGAAAGCTGGTAAGACAGAGAGAGAGAGAGAGTATGGCGATGCATGGAAGAGGATTAATGAGAGAATGGAAAGCTCAAGAAAACAAGGAGGAAGGAACTAGAAGACAGAGATGCAGAGTTAAATCCGAATGGGGAAAGGTCAGAGGTAGAGAGAGCAGGGGAGCAGTGGTAACTTTAGGCGGAAGTAATTTCTATTCTACTGGATAATAAAATGGCTCTTTCTCTGAGTAACCCGCGCTTTATAGGGAGGAAATGAAATGGACCGAGAGGGAGTTTTGAGATTAAAACGTCATTACAGTAGCAGTGTTGAAAGAATGGAGAGGGTACGAGGACATTTGAAATGAAGACAGAGAGAGAGAGAGAGAGAGACAGTTTCTTGGTGGAGAAGTGAAACGGACAAAACTGTCATACGTGGGAAACAGAAAAAAGGGTATAAGATACGAAGACACAGTAAAAGTATATCTTGCAACTCACAGTCGCTGACTTTCTTTTGTGTCATGTTGTATCGGGCGGAAAACCCATCTTTGGCCACGGCCATATCGGTGTGGAAAGACAGTGAAAGAAGGCCGGAGGATGACTGGATCTCAGGAGGGATCTTTGTGCCGCAGTACCGGCCAATCAGAGGAGCCACTGTAGCAAACAAAATACATTAGGGATTTAATATGGGTGTTTGGTTAGTAGCTGTTGCTTTACCTGTTTGGGCAGTTACGTAAGAGATGTCTGCTCTTAGAATTAAATAAATAATCAGTGGAAAAAAAAAAAAAATGGTTGGCTAATGAGTCACAGCGTGCCTCCACCTCTACCCTGTCCATCTCTCCATCTGCCATGTGTGTTTCAGCCAGAGCTCACAGGGAGGGGGTTAGAATCCCTGTCTTAATACAAGCTGGACTGGGATCATCCTCACACACACACACACACACACATCAGTGAGGATTACAATAGTCTCAAGAGGGGCTCCCTCGCTAGACACTAAATTCTTCACCCTTCCGTCTTCCCTTATCCCGCTTTCATGCCCGAGGAATCTTCTCACTTGAACTGGGTTACACTTTAATTTCCTCCTAATTCTCAACTTTGAATAGTATACATTTCAGCTATCAAAGCCCCCCAAAAAATTCGAGGCTATAATTGGAAATTTAAATCCACACGGATCACCCCCGCTCCCCCCCCCCGCCCCCCACAACTGAAAATGGAATAATTAGAGCACATCATCAGTTCTCCGCTTCGCGGATAAAAGGGACAAACCGGAAAAGGGCAAGAGGCTGTGAGTGGCGGAAAAGACATCGCTCGTATAGCCAGAGAGGGTTTTCATTGGCGGCGTAGAAAATAACATCACCCCATTGGCGGTCGTTATCAAAGACCCCCCCCCCCCCCATAACATCCTCAAATGCTTTTTTTACCGCTTCTGATCGACTGATAGGCCAGGTTGGTAAAACTCTACCCCTCCTATTGGATGCGGACAGATAGCGATCACGGCCTTCACTCTCACTCGCCTGAGGAAGGAAGGAAGCCGAAGGTGATAAGGAGGCAAGACGGGGGGGAGGATAGGAAGGGGCTGATATTATAGAAAGGGAAGAGGGGCATAGGGAAGGGCTGCTCCTTGGGGGTATCACAGCACTTTCAGTTTCCAAGGGGGAAATAATATTTCCTCTATGTGATTTAAAAAAATATAAGGAAAGCCAACGAGCACTGGCTTCCACCAAAACTGAATTATAATGGAACCCTTACTTACGAGTACTTAAAGTTTTCTGAGATGCAAGCCATCCTTCAGTGGATTTCTTGGCACTGCGATACAAGCGTTTGAAATCAGCGCGGCTGCTGCTGTCCGTGAAGTCGGACGCGCCGCCAGTAAGTAGCCCGGCGAGAATCGTGAAAAACACGAGCGAGGTGGGCTGCGCTGTGGACATGGCCATGAAGCGACGGAGAGCATCGGTGAAAAGGCACGAAGCATTTATGGGGGATTTGGTGCAGCAGACAGCAGGGACGTCAACAGGCATGGTATCAGAAGAGTCACTCAAAGCCAGTTTGGTTTGGTCATTTTAAAAAAGAGGATTGGCAATGACTGTAGCTAAATTAAGTTGAGCGATAAAGTGCAGCATTGTGAACAAGTTACATTTAGCAGTACGCTGTAGCACTAAGCGTATATCGAGTAATACTGGGCTTACACCTTAGGATTTGCACAGTTGCAGACTTGAAACTGAAAGGCGGAAAGAAAATCTTAAGAGTCTTACACAAGTCGCAGCGCAGTGCTGTAAGACTCTTACGGGGTGGTAATCTTAGTCTAAGAGCAGTCGTAGATCAGTTTTTTCCTAGTCTTTAGCTTATGACAATATCAAACATGTGTGATATTATTGCAAGTCTTCCAGTCTTGACTATGATGCGACACAATTATAAACCAAAAGATGAGCTCCAACAAAACCGGAAAAAGGAAACCCGGCAGACAAACAATCGCCAGAGCGGTATTGGTAGAAAAGACGCCATTTCTTTGTGCTATGGATGATCGGGATCTGCCCGATCAGTATGGAACATCCAGGAAGAGGAGTGAATGATGAAGCTGTGGGCAGGACAGCCCAGCTTGTACGATGTCAACGCTCCAACGTATCACAACCAAGTAGAGAAGGAAAAGCAATGGACTGAAATAGCAGAGGCTCTGAAAATACCCGTTGAAATCATTGCGTGGTTAAAAAAAAAATTGCTGAAAGAATCTATTTGTAGTTGTAATGACCCTGTGAGATTCACAGTCCTGGTAAAATCTTAGTCTGAGCCTGCTCTCTAAAGCCCTAAAAACTAGTCTTTAGATGTGAGATGATAGTTTACGCAAGTCTTTTCCAAATCTTTTCAGAGTGGGTGGCATAAGTTAAGTGACAGAGCGCAAAATGAAAAACTCCCAACATCCAATGCCACTGTCGATTTTTTGTCCAATCTTCAAGCTAAATACACTAAATAAAATCTGTTTATTTCTATACATTCTCTAAAATTATGTATTATTATTTTTTATACATTATTTGATACTTATAAAGTACATTTTTCATATTTTAACACACCTAACAGAAAAAAATAGTGTGTTTTTTGGGGCGCCGGCAACAGATTAACAGCCTCTCAATTCATTTTGATGAGCAAAATGCGTTACGGAACAAATTAAACTCATATGTCAAGGTTCCACTGTACTCACATTCGTGTTTAACTTTCTATCTAAACCATTGTTCCCGATACGTGCGCACGTGTGTTTTCACCTTGTGGCAGGCCGTCCCACACGTCCAGCCAGTCGTACTTGCAGTCACCTTCCCCCACAAGCAACGGGTCGTTCTCCAGGTCAAAGGTCAGGAACGTGAGGGTGATGTCCATGTAGGGCGGGGCGATGATCATGTAGGAGCACTCCAGATTGTGGGGGTATTTATCCGGGAAGCCCGGCGACTCGATCATGCCGGAGCTGCTCGTGAAGTTGCGGAAGCAGAATTCTGACCCTGCGAGGATGGAAGAAGAGGCTATTTAGAAGTGGAGAGGTAATCGGTCACATAAAGTGAAGATATGAGTAAACACAATCGATCAAATAATGATATCTCATCTGACTTGTAGAGGGTGTTCCAGAGAGTCATTCGTCACTGACAAAAGACTGGAATATACGCTGCACGAAGTGACTCACACACACACACACACACACACAAAACGTTAGACTGCTCCAGTATTGAGAAGTCCTCTGTGTTCAAAGCTAATAAATGTGTAAAAATGACAGAAACTGAGAACAAGCTATGTGTTACGTCATAAAGGATTGGCTTAAAATTGTCTTATATGTAAGGTTTAATAAAACAAAATATTCGATTTGCTGTGATTTTATACTCCCATTTGGGCCAGGTCTGAGAGAGAGAGAGCGAGAGAGAGAGAGAGAGAGAGAGAGAAGAGAGGCTTGGCCAATTCTCTACTTTGTATATTCAGAAATCAATATTCTTATATTTTCTTCCTCCCAGTGTTCCACTTAGTGGTCTGCACACTCAAAAACATCCCAAAATGTTGTGTAATGGTTCTAACCGAGCCCAGTGCAGCGGCTCTTCATTAACCATGTAGATGTATGCACCCCGGGTGGCTCACCTTGAGCGTGGGCAGCTGTGTGGCTCAGATCATCTACCCATCAGCCACTGCTCCACAGCCCGTCGGGGAGCCTGAGTCACGGCTGAGTGTTCATGGACCGACATGTCAGGGAGGGTGGGAGGAGGCTGGCGGTCATACGTCTCAGCAAACTGACCCCCCCCTCTTGGTTCTCTAAATTTATATGTTGACCATAAACAGCTTGGCCTGTTTAGTCGTATTTATTTTCACTATCTAGCATTATATGCCTATTAGGGGGGCGAAAGAGATAAATCTTAATGTGAAAGCGCTGCCTTTTCATTCGGGTCGGTGTTTGTGGCATTAGAAAATTAGCCGATGGCCCTCTTTGTCACCATATCATTTATAAGATTCACACATTTCATACTTGAAATGGTTCAGAGGAGATCATTCATTCAATTACGTCTTTCATTCGCTCAACCTCTCACGACTGCCAAGCATACAAGCAAACATCCCGTTTGCTAAATGTTTTCCCATCGCTTTCGAGAGCAGGCAGGGAGGGTTATGTTCGGGGAGAGGGGCGTGGGGGGACTCCCGGTGTCTTTCAGACCTGGCAAGTCTGAGCCGCATCTGGTCAACAGTGAAAAGAGAACTGCAAGCCTGACGTTTTGATATGTGGCAGATACTGATTCATAAAAACTGTGTAAGGAGAGCAGACGTACTAATAGCACATTCCTCCAGCAGCATTCCTTTGAGGCACCAGTCCTTATTATCAGGCGGCCCTATAAAAGCTGAGGGGTGGGCTGGGGTGGGGGGGGGGCTGTTCTGGCTCTCCCCTGTCTACACTTGATAATGGCAGAGAACTGACCCCAATCAAATTGGAGGCAAAAGGAAAAAAAAAGAAACTCTGAGACACTTGTCGTGTTTTTCTTGCAGTTTTCTGCAAATTACCACCCCTTCTGTGTTCTCTGTATTGAAAATGATCCTAAATTGTAGTATTTTTTTTTTTTTTATCACTGCGTGTAATAACTTCTCCACAAGTACTTTGTAACCTGTAACTTGCTTTCCCACTGTAGGAACTCAGGCTGTTTTTCTGGTGTATTTGGGAAAGCATAGGAACAAGGACCTCAGTTCCCAGAACCATTTCAGCTCCTACTCCGAGGCGGCGTCTTCTTACAGTTCCATCTTGAACTGAACTCGTATGACGTAGGTGCTTGGTGATTGGTGGAACTCATAAGCCACGGGTATTGCAAGATACTCTATACGGAACGCCATTTTTAAAAATGAACATGGTCACTGGCCAGCTGTTGCCCATGAAAAAAATGACAGTACCAGCCATATCGCCACCACGCTGGTCATGAACGCAGTAGCAACTTCGCTCTCATATTTGTTGTTCCTAGAACCGTTCTGTCCGTCTTAATTCACATGCATTTGCAAATCACGCATGATTGCCGCACCTTACTGATGGTAACCTCGCATCTTGTCTCCACTCTCGCGTGCACTTCAACATCAAATGACAAATCACTTTCCATCCCAGAGGCCGTTGCATGCTGGGATCTGATGGTCATTTCCTCCATCCTCTTGACTCGCTGGGTGTTGTGCGTGTTTCGGCGCAGAATGTGACTGACGGGTTTAAATACAGGCGAACACGTAGGCGAGAAAATATCAACACGCGTGTGATTGTGACGTGCTTGTGAGAAGACTCGGTATTTATGAATCACATGGCATGCGACTGTGTGCCTTCGCAGTCGGCCCTATTTAAATGTCTGTCTGTTACGGAGGACCTCACACATGGTTTTAGCTGCCGGCATATTTGTCTCTCAGTATGTGTCTCCTGTGTGTCTGAAGGTGAGGGTCTGTGTGTGACAGCTTCCCAGTATGTGTGAGACACACTAACACACTGGCCTGGTTTCTTACTAGGTCACAATTTAACAGCGTGGAGTGTCCCCCACTTGAAAACTTAAGATATATGCACAGCTTGATGCCATCGCCTCAAAACACGCTGGTCTGTCTTCAGACAGACGCACTTTCGACTCTGCCACGCGCCAGCGGTGTGTGCATGGATGACTACGCTGTCTGTGTGTGCGTCGCAGGGGGTTCCGTATGCATGAGTACCTCCTCTTTTCGTTAGCGCTCATTAGTTCACAGTATATGAACACGCCAAAAACAAGTCTCTATTCGTACCTCCCTCTGTCACCTTTTGGCTCATCTCAATCACACGCACGCACACTTTTGATATGCCGGTTGGTGCTTGCATCGCCCTATGAGCTGTCATCTGTCAGGAGCTGGCTTCCGGCGAAAAAGGGGGAAGTCGTGATGTAAATGTATGTCTGTATGGGTGTGAGGGGGCGGGGTGAGAGGGTGAGTTGCTGGGCAGAAAAAAAAACATACAGAAGTAGCTATTGTAGTAGCAGCTCCTCTTGTACTATTGGGGAACCCCTTCGCCTGCTGCTTTTCCTCTCCACCCATAGCTCATACCCACTCCTCGCCATAATAATGTGTGAGGTCGGTGTTTACGCGTCCTTATTTAATTAACTGACGTCTTTTCTTCCCATCCTCTGCGCCACGTAACCCCCTGCCGAGGGCACACCTCTCGGGGCACATCAAACCGTCATCGCTCTCTCGGCTCGATAACCGCCCCTCTCCGTCTGACATACAAGGACGGGCTGGCAGAGATCTCTTGAATAACTCTGCCGGAGCACAATTCGAGCACTTTGATGAAAAAAAAAATCCCTTTCATGGCATCTGAGCAGCGGTGTGAATGCAAGTCTGAGGAGGCATGGAGACTCTACAATAGCATTGTGAACTACAAAAATAAAGAGCATTCTTGCTATGCTGAGGCATGACCCTTTTTTTATACCCAGTGTCTGTGGCCACTTTGTATGTTGTAAAACGCTCTGCGAAAGTAACGGCTCACGTTTGTGTAATTCTCCCGGAACGCAGCCTTCATCCAGTGCCTTTTTTAACGGAAAATGGCACACCAATGCCAGAATCCTATTTACAAGCAGTCTGTGCCTGATTCAAATGATTTGTTCTATTACTGTTTCCTTTTCTTTTATCCCTTATCAGTCCTAAATATTCCTTGCAGTCATCCACTTTATTATATCACGATTTTAATTTGTCTCCGCCGTCGATCGCTCAAGTGTTACCCTGGAAGAGGGAGTAAACATGACAGTAACAGATGCAAGGGTCAGACTCCAATCATTGCAATCGCGTCAGAAATACACACACGGCCAAAGTTACGACTGCCACTTGGGTGGGGGGTCTCGCCTCCGGCTACAGTCCTGCTGCGACTGTGCAGATGCCGTGGCAGCGGTCACCGGCGGTCACAGAGGAGACTTGATGGCCTCGAGAGCTCCCCGGCTTGGTCTTTCCTTGGGATTGGTCACAGTGTTATCTGCCTCTACTGTGCTAGTGGTGGGCTTTGGGGGGAACTGGGAAAAAACGGTGCCTTTGCTGGCAAGTCTTCCCCCTGTAGCCGTGGTAACAACGTCAGATGCACGTGACTGTGTGTAAATGAAAGTGTATGAGGGATGGATGGGTGCACGGGGGTGGTAGTTCGGGTTGAATAAAGGGTTAAGCACGCATGAGTGGGAACAAAGTAGGCCACAACAATAAGAGGGGAGGTGGATGGGAGTAATGCACTATACGGCAGGATTAAGGCATACGTATTTGTGGATGATGGGGGATGAAGGAGTGATTGAAGGGGGTTCCTTTGGAGAGATGTTGTTCAGGGGTAATTTCTCAGCTCTAAGGCCCTTGGGCAGAATATTGGAGGGGTGGATGGGTAGTAGAAGAACGGATGCAAGTCAGAGGTTGGCTGCCTCTCCTCCTGCTGAAAATAATTAGCTTTTCCTGCACTGTACCCCCTATTATACACATGCACACACACACACACACACACACACACACACACACACACACACACATGTTGAGACAAACAGATTGCCTGTCCAACCCAAAAACCCCTAGAGTAGTAACAGACACAGCTTATGTAATAAGGTTGAATGAGCAAAAAAACAAAAACAAGCTAATCATTAGATTTGGGTCCTGAAATCAGGCCAAGAATTGCCTTTCCGGCTGTCTCTCCAACACACGTGCAGTGGCGTGCGCACGCACACATGCGCGCACGCGCACACTCACACACACACACACACACACACACACAGACAAGCTGCCCAAACCAGACACCCTGTCTAAGCGCTAGACAGTATGGTGGGGTCAGCCTCTGAGATCTACTCTCAGAGGAAGTCGAACAGAAGCAAGCAAGCGTGTGCACACGCACATACACACACACTTCTTATCTTCACTACTGTACTACAGTAGGACACACCCTTTAAAAACAAACGGGCACCCATAAACATAGATGCGCAGATCCATGGACTGTAGATACGCTACTGGCGCTGGAGGATTTATCAATATACGGCAAATATCATACTTCATAAATGTGGTACCATATTAGGGAATTTATATGACCTTACCCAGAGATCATGATGTAACACTTAATGTGTATTTAATTAAAAAAAAAAAGAAAATTAAAACAAGTGCAATTATGGTGCTGCTTTATGCAGGGATCAAAAATTATTTATCGTGGCAGTCTATCTAGCACATGATTCAAGGATTCAAAAGCTTTTTTGTCAATCTTAAGTGTCCTGTACGCACACATTAGATGTTTTGGAGAGAAGGTCAGAGATGCCAAACTGGGATGGTTCGGTAATGTACAAAGGAGGGATAGTGAATATATTGGTAGATGGATGCTGGAATTGGAGCCAAGCAGGAGGTTTCAAGGAAGACCAAGGAGAAGATTTATGGAAATAGTTGGTAGTTGGTATGAAAGAGGAGGATACAGAGAATAGGGTTAGATGGAGGGTTAGATTCCATACTCAAGCAAAAACGATGATCCAAATCAATACTGAAAGGGAGTGCCCAAAATGAAAAGGTTTTTCAAACCCTGTCCTGCACTTGATCCAAAATATTCAGAATTCCATGCATCAGGTAACAGTTATACTCAAAAGCACTCATAACACAACACTCATGCACGGCGTCTAATGGTTGTGTTGTGTTGTACACACATTATATTAGCACATCAGCTGGGATCTATGTGTTCCCTGTCAGAAGTAGTTTGGGCCCGCTAATGTAAAACAAACAAACATGATGAGGGAGAATGCATCCGGTGCAAATGCAGTAATTACCACATGGCCTCAATCATGCATACAATTTCACTATTCCTTTCTGGTTTAGTCTCTTGTCACCCCAATCATTTTCCCACTGTGTCTGTTTGTCTCCCTTTACCCTGCTCTCTTTCTCACACACACACACACACACACACACACACACACACACACACACACACACACACACACACACACACACACACACACACACACACACACACACACACACACACACACACACACACACACACACACACACACACACACACACACACACGCATCTGTCATTCCGCCTCCACACACATACATACAGAATCTCACATAACAAGCTGAGTGGAACCACCCACACATGCAGCAGGCAGACACCTACATCTGCTCACACACTGGCACAATCTCTTATACCCCCTAAATTTACACCAGGATCCTGTTAAAGCCATGGCAACTGCATCCCTCCTCCTCCAACCATATAGCGATACATATAGGTGTGTGTGTGTGTGTGTGTGTGCCTGTGTGTGAATGATGTTATCTCCATCATTACACCATCTTTGCAGGGAGAAGATGTGGCAACAGTGCGGAACATCAAATCTGGGTCACATCGTTGTGAAATACAAAAAAAATCTTTTCAAAAGAGAAGGGGTGGTTCCACGTTTTTTTTTTTAAAGGAAGAATGTGTGATTCTTAATTTCGAATTTCACCTGTTTGAAATGGGTATTTAAGAGAACACCCCGAGATACATTCAGAGAGCTGACAGCCAGCGTATAAATGAATGGTGGGGTACCGACAAGCTGGCTAAAGACAATCAGCTGGTAACTCACTGGAGTATAAATCTTTCAGCTGCCTTAAGGTCATACGACCATTCCACCTCTCCTACACACACACACACACACCATCAAAGCAAATATACACCCCCTCTGCAACCGCACCTGCTGAAGTGCACAAGTTGAAGTGTACTTCAGCAGCCTCGAGAAAATTCCATTCCAGTATACACTCACCCTCATCAATCCTCTCACATCCACCTTTACCCATAAAACGTAACCTTTGGTCCAACGACCCGAGAGTTCTCCACATCACTGCCCGCCTCCTCAGAACCTCTAATACGGACACCGCGGTGCTCATTATCCGGAATAGGAAGTGGATTCTGCTCCAATTAAATTCTTCGCATGCTTTCTGGTGGCCTTAAAGTTGTTTACGAAAGCATTTTTTTGCTGTGCTGTTTTTAGCCTTGTTTACATGCCCAGCTGCTTCTGGCAATGCAAATAGTTACAGGCGCGTGGAAGTGCAGGGGTGACTGATCCCACATTTCGGGGCCATTTCTGCTGAGCAATGGTGTGGCACGGCGTGAGCAGCACATTTGGAGAGAAATAATTTTGAAAAGAAATGTAGAGTTTCCGGCAGTGGCTGAATACTATGATTTTTGTCAGATTTAATCTCCAAAATAATCATAATGACTCAAATATCAATCAGTCAATCAAAGTGTAGGAAGAGCAATTGGATTCAGAAATGGCATTCATGTCACAAAATCTAATCAAATACTCAGGTTTAATTATTTTTCAATTAAAATAATTAATGCAATATAAAGAGCCTTCTCATCTGTTTCACAAACACTTTTATTGGAGAACGGAGTCCAATACCGTTCATTCGTAACTAATTATATGGCCAACATCAAGACCGACGCATGTGCCGAGCTCGTCTCCCAGGCTGGGATTGAGACCAATCAATGATCTTTGGATAGATTACAATCAGCTTCATTGAACATCAAGTGAAGCCTGAGTGATGCATTTTGTACCCAAGCTGTTTGTATAGATCGCAAACAGGGCGGCACATTTGGCAAAAAAATGTTGGCTATGTGAAAATAGTTGTAATGTTTGGAATGAAGATAACACGTTGAGCGCACAAGAGTGGAATTTGCACTCTGTATCAGTCCATCTATTTTTCCAATTACTTGAAATGAATAAATAATTCATTGCCCAAAATCTGATGAATGAATAATGCACAATTAACTCACCTGTTTTGAAGATCTCGTAGCGAAGAGAGAAGCCCGCCCCCTGGTGGGCGTAGTCCGAAACAAATCTGATTTGGAGGGAGGGGCCAGACGAGATTATCGGCGCCGGAGCGATGTTGCTGCAGTGCCGACCCAAAACGTCGGCATTTTCCGAAGTTCCGTCGCGGATCTCGATAAAGTCGTACCTGGAAAACAAGGAAAGAAGTTCCTGTTGTATTGAAATGTTTTCTCTCTTTGTTTTTAACAACAAAACCCTCTTAAAAAGGTATCCTTACTTTTAATTTAACAGAGAACTTAATATTGAGTTTAATACAGCTGGAAGGTATTAAGGGAGGTTAAGGGATGAAAGAGTGAAGCAGGGTGAAGATAAACATAGAAAGATATGTTGTGGGGTTACGCAACGGACTGGGGTAATAAAAACCAGACAGGTGTGTGGACGTACCATGAGGTCATCTGCAAGAAAGAACACAAGGGTGTTTTCTGGTGAAGAAGCGACCCAACGTTCAGGGTCACACGATAAGGTTCAGACACAGAAACTAGACAAAGTAGCGGGAAATTGACTTCATACTTAAACTTCCACGTGCTTGAGCTCTCAAGTCATCATGACCTTTGACCGGCGGCCCGACCCTGAACAATAAAAGCAAATTCCTAAGTGTCGGGTCAGTGTGTGTATGCATGCACATATAAGTGTATGTATACATACACATATAAGTGTATGTGTGAGAGAGAGAGAGAGATAGGCAGGGCCCACCTGGCTGATCCAGAATTAGCTTGCTCTATATGAGAGAGTGTGTGATTCCGGCAGCATGAGTGAGACACAGGTGGTATCGCAGATTTAACTGCCAGTAGATGAATTTTCAATTCCTCCCTTTTTTTGAACAGCAGGCTATTATAGTCTCCTATATAGTCACATATCTGTCTGCAGTTCCATTTGACTTTGGAACACGTGGTACTCCTCCCTGTTGCTGGGGCCACGTTTCAGTTTTTATCCAAGGAGCAAATTAGATTTAAAAAAAAGAAATTAGGATTATAGAATTAAAACCTCAGAAATATCAAGTGCCTTGCGTTTCTGTCTTTGTGTGTGAAGACGAGGGCTGAATGTTTTTATTGTCCCACAAAGCAAAGCCATCTGGTTCTAAATATGCAGTTTTCTGGGAAAAGCTCGACGTTTACCAAAACACAATGCTGTAAGGCTCTGGAACGGAGTGTACAGCGCAAACTATAATTTTCTATTAAACACAATGTTGATGCATTAGCTTCAGTTCTGTTGATATGATTAAGAGGGCTGAGAATTACGGTGAACCGCATGGCATAAAAGTAATAATTTGAGGTTGTTGAGGACTTAGAAGAAGTACAGAAAAAACCTGTTTGGGCCACAGCTGTGCTTATTTATGCTGTAAAAAAAAATCTTACTTAGCGTGTGTGTTTGTGTGTGTGTGTGTGTGTGTGTGTGTGTGTGTGTGTGTGGTGGGACAGTTTGCACCCGCGCGTATCCGATTTCCCATCAATAGATGTCGTAATACGCAATTGGACATAACCGATCTTGAAAATATATAGGCTTCTGTCTCTTTGTTACTAATGTTTTGATTCCTGGCCTCACAGAGCCCCCCCCCCCCCCCCACACACACGCGCGCACATACACACACACAATCACACTTGTCTCAATTAGTTCATATGATGAAGCCCTCAAAAGACAACAGGGCGTCCTCTCACTAATTACTGTCACAGGCTGTTTGATTCTGATAAACACCGCAGACAGCTCCGGGTCTCAGACACGTCTAGACTTTGTCTTCGACCATCCTGGAAAGACATAAGAGGCATCATTGAAACCGGTGGGTACAGTAGTTCTCTAATATCCCCAACGCTGATAAAAGCCAATAATTTAATAATATCTTTACGGATCAAAACACCAACACATATAAATGTGTTGGGGAGGGGCTACATTCTAGAAATGATAAATAAATGCCCCATTTGCAATTTGCCACATTTCCACAACGTCAAAGACCACTAATGTATTCCAACTAGCAGTATCTCAACAGCAACCAAACACTTTAACAATTACATTTCAGTGTTTTTTTTAAATCGTGGGTATATAGTAATGAAAAAAAAATTCAGCCGTTGATACTCTTGACATTCTTTTTTTTCCTCGTACCGGGAAAAAAAAAAATCTCAGCGCGGAGGTTAAAGACGCTGTAACTTCACATTTCACGGGGTCTTAAATGTACATGATAACTGAGTCAACGGCATCAGCCGGAAAGCAGACCTGAAGAGCTCTTACTGTATTGAATAAATAAATTTGAAAAAAGCACTCGTCCCATTTTCTCATTCATGGTTATAATCTTGCATCCTACAGAGGTGATCGTAATGGCTTTGGTGGTGAGCTCCCTCGGTGAGCCTGTAAGAGCTGCGGCTATCCCCGAGCACACCTACTTAGGGCTGTAACTGACACAGGCTTGGGGAAAACACACTCAAAACATACACCCAGCAAACAAGTACACAAATAGACCTACATGCTTCACATAAGCCGTAGACCAGCACATGCGCGTACGCCAGTGCATTCCCGTCGCAGTTTCGCCAACACTATGGATAAAAGGCCTGCGAAAGAGCTGAGAGCCTAATTAGGTTTTAATTGATTTTGGAGTGGGTCTCTATCTTTCTTTTTCTCTCCCTCTCTCGGTCTCACTCTCTCCTGTCATGGATTAGCGTCAGTGAGCGAGTGTTCCTCAGATGTGATTATTGACCTGTTCGCTCAGCCACTCCCCAGGCTCTGATGAATACATGCATGAGGGCCTGACGCGTGAGAGCCCTCTGTCCGTCTCTTTCAAACACACACACACTTGAACGCATTCCAGGACATTGTGCATACACATAAATCATTTGCACACACACATGCGCTTGAAGATGGGCATTAGCATCGCATACTCCATCTAACATGTGTGTGCACACACACACATAGTCACCAGATCCCATTAGGAGATGTCCCCCCCCGCCCCCCCATCAATGTCTGACACCATCAATTCCCCATTCCCTGTTCCTTGTCTGTCTGAGAGTCAGACCCCCTCCCCCCCCAAGACTGGAGGGAGTTGGATGAGAGAGTTTAGGAAAACAAACACCTTCCAGGGCCAGTAATTCCGCACTGGTCCAGACATGTCCCCTCTTCCTCTGCTCTCATATATCACTCCGCCATTCTGTCAAAACTACTAATTGCCTCTCACACCTTTTGCTGTTTGTTGGGGACCACGGATGCTTCCTGGAGGCATCAGCATCTCAGCACAGATATGCACATCTGCAAACACTGTGTGTGTGTGTGTGTTTGTGTGTTCATGTTCGTTAACATACTTGTGTGACATTGATGAAACTGCTCATCTTGAACTAACATCTATTTCGTCTAAATCAGGTTTACTTCCTCTCATTTAACCAACACTGTCCAGACACACATTTTCGATATCGTCTTTCATCGCAATTTGTTTAAAAGAAATAATTTCTAAATTACGCCAGAGACGAGCATTGAATTTGTGAATTTGCAGTTGCGTCAAGCTCCTCTGATTCACACAGATAGAGAAGCTGCAGCATTTTCCGGATATCAGTGATTTTGGCTTCGCTTTAACACCAGAGGCTTGGTGTCTAAATGATCTTCCTCTCTGCCTAATTGCATGTGTGTGTTTGCCCCCCCGGTTTTCCAAATTTGGATAACTGAAACCCAAAGAATTATATTCTGGCAAACAAAGAACTGTTGTCCTCTTGCACTCTGTGACTGTGAGATGCACAGAAGCAGACATGAGAGGAGTGGATTCACAGTAGACACATACCTAATTTTTACATCACACACACACACACACACAAAACTTACACCCCGCCCACCCTCGAAGGGGACTCTAATAAACCATAAGTGCCTCTGAAATATTAACTAGATGCTGGGAGCAAAGTCCCTGCAGATCTGCAGTGCCTGCCATCTTCAATCTAGCCCAAAACAAATAGCCCTCCTCTTCCTGGTCTTCCTCGTGCCTCTGCTCCCCTCTGCGCTGTCCATCACCGGTCCGTACTTACAGCTGACCGGGGGCCAAACCGCTGACCACAGACAGTCTGGGCTCGGCCCCAGACCCTCGGGCGCGGCGATCGATTGGAGGCATCAGACTACGGCGGCTGTTCGAGCTGCAGCTGTGACCCAGCGGCTCCAGCTGGATGCATTTTAATGGACCACCATCTACCTGCATACGCCGCGGAGCTCCCTACCCCTGCTTCCTTTTTTTATCCAGATCTCACCGGAGATCCTGTTTTTTTTTTCTTTTTTTAAATCTTAAACAGCAGGGAAGAACTGACACATCGGTACCCTAATCTTTTTAACAGATAGCTTATATGCTTCCGTCTCCGATGAGCAGGAGTAATCAATAAATAAAAACACTTCTGAGAATGGCGGATACTTCTGGTTTATACGCTTTCTTTTTATCATTTTTTTTCCCCATCACCGACAAAAATATGTTATCGACAGATCTATGAAGCCACAAACACGATCTTAATGCTGGCAAAACGGCGTTCAGTGACAGATACTGAACAAGTCCCTCCAGTCATCAACCCCATTTCTTCTCTTATCCTTCGCCGTCTCCCTCATTGTCTTCATCCTCTTCTCTCGCACACAGTAACCAGTGCTGATCATGTATCGATTTTTAATTACAAGCGGAATACAGACATTGATCTGACACCTCAATGCCCCCCCCCCCCCCGCCCCCGGCTCCCTGGGTGTGCGGACTGCGACTGTGAGACTCACTGTAAACTAATGAAATGGAATTGACAGGTTTAAGAAAAAGATGGGCGGAAGGGAATGGATTTTCAGTTATGACAGTTTTATGGAACATGTATTTGTGTGCTTACATGGGTGTTTGTGATTCTTACATTTTTGATGTTTGACATTGTAGAAGTGTTAAAAAAAAAAAAAAAAACACCTCTGGCGAGAGGAGAGGAAGAAGGGAAAAACCAAATGATGGGAGGATCAGGATAGAGGTGGGGTCCTACCCTCCTCCTCAGCTCCTGGTATATCACTAGGTAGCATCTTGGGGCTCGGTGATGGCAGATTGCATTAGTGATATGGACCTGATATTTCATCTAGCCTTTATTACATTTAGTTCACATCAATCGCCTGGCAGGCTGGAGGTAAGAGCTATTTGGCACAGGGCCTCCCCCGTTCCCCCCACCCTCTGAAATGAAATCCTGAATTAAAGTGCCACCTCAGACATAGAGCTCCTCTATAAAGGCGACCGATTTGATTGCTGTGGCGGGACCGTAGCTCGGCTACGCTAAATCGTCCAAGCGGGTGACTGTTTGAACTCTTTCAGGTGCGGGGGGGGAGAAGAGACGGGGTTCAACGGCTGGACCTTTTTGCCAGGGATCAGATGCCATGCGCAGGCTGACTAAGCACTTCTGTTGAGTTTCAGAAGGACCTGAATTCTTGAAGAGGGAGACAACTCAGATGACTGATGAGCGCTCTCATACTGGCAGGCAGCAGGCTGATCCACCTATATGTCTAAACTTATCTACTGAAAGCACATGGCTGCTATAGCCGTATATTTTTCTCGCTTTTGACGATCTGAGATTCGGACCGCATCGGCAGTGTGTCTTTCAGGTAACACCCCGCTCCCCACCCCCTGCCCGTTGCTGTCTGGGTAATCCCTGCAGTCACGCAGGATTTCTCTGGGACCGAGCGAGACGACGAGGCCCTAAACCTCCGCGCCCCCTCCGGCTTCTCTCTCGCCCTCGACCTAAAGAGAGGAGCGTGAAAACATGCAAAAATCTACTCCCTACTCTAAAAAAAATGGGGAAGCAACCCATAACAGCGCCACAGGGCTTGGAGCCGTCTGTGTGTAGAGAGCAAAAGCATTACAGAATGGAAAGACGAGGAACATCCAGCTCGACTCTGGCTTCCATTTTTCGCTGCTGCTTCAGCCTCCCGAAGGGAAATCCATCCTCTGCAGAGGGCAAACGCATTACCTATGGAGGGAATGCATAAATAAATGTTGGCACGATCCGTTATTCCTCTAATGAGCCTGTAAGACGACTGTGTGTGTGCGGAGACAGTGAGCGTCGGCTGTTATCGTGAAGTGTAAAAAAAGATGCTTGCCGAGTACTCCCACATGCCTCCCGCCGCCCACGCTCTTTTGCGCTCCACGCTCGAACGTACAGCGAGAGGGCAGAACGAGTGGGAATGTGTTATGTTAGAGGGCGAGCCAAGGCCTCAAGCCCCTTTAGGCGAGTGGAGAAAAAAAAAAAAAAAAAAAAAAGAGAGACAGCCCCATCCTCATAAAAATCTCTGCAGAAATAGGGAAGAGAGGCATTTCAGTTTTTTCTCTCTCCCCTCCTACTTCTCCTCCTTTGCTTCCTCTTTGCCTTGGGCTGCGAGAAACGATTTATCAGCAGGAGAGAAGCTCCTCAACGTGAACGCGGGGAAGTCCAGCGCGCTTTCTTGTTGACATAGTCGAACGGGGGGGGGGGGTTCACTTATTGCTGTGAAATGCCCTCCCTCACAAGGACACATCACATCGAGGCAGCGGTGACGTGATACAACTGTTTGTAAAACCCTGCCGATGATACAATGGTGGAAAAAAACAAGAAAAAAAACACTCCTCCTTGGTGAACAGTCACATCAGGAAAAAAAAAAAAAGTAAATGAGCGCATTTGACTTTATTAACCTTGGAATTTACCTTTTATTCTCCCTGTGTTTGTTTCAAATCCCCCTCCCATGACTTTGGATACAAAAAAAAAAAACAACGATTGGAAAACAGAGGAACCTCTTCCTTCTTTCCCTGTGGTCAGAAACAATGGAGAACCATATGATTTGGATTATTCATGTCTCTGAGAAAGGAAGCTGACCAACACAGTCATATCCAAACAGCTGGGTCTCATTCTCCTCCTCCGCTGCCGCTTCCCCTTCCTTTTCTATTCATCTCCCCTCGCCGACCAAATCCAACAGAAATCTTCTCTTTCATCTGTCCTACCTGTTGATCTGCTCCCCTTGGCCGTACGGATGTTTGGACAGTGCTTGGCATTTTGGCTATCTGATAGGGGGGGGTTACTCCTTTATCGCACTTATAATGTCAAATATTTTGTTAGATGTGCACAGAGGAGATATTCAAAAGACGATCTGAGAATTTGGGGATGTTAACACTATAAAAGAAAAATCGTCATATATATATATATATATATTGATCTGACAGGACCTCATGACAAAGCTTTCCTCATCCTAGATGTCAGCCCAAAAACTTTTGAAATCCGTGATTGTGTGCAGCTGATGGGCCCATTTTGGGGACCAATTGCCCAAAGCGACGAGGAAAAGGTCAAAATCTCAAATTCAAACGCAGCGGCATCCGAAATATTATGCGTTTAATGGTGTGAACACAAAATAAGAGAGGGTTTGAAAAATACACGCTTCCAAAGGAAATCTTGGTCCTCTTAATGGCCTCGTTTTCTAATGAAAGCTTATAATTACGTTTCTTTTTTGTTTGACCTGTTGAATCCAAAACGGCTCACGTGCCAAAACATTATTTTCATATGCAAAAAAATCAGTTTGATTCGAGGGGAAATTACTCATTTTTGAAATACAAATGCTTTCGGGGCAGGTTGATGATGAAAATGCCAACTCGCATCACTGCTCGGCCAGAATAATAACACCCCGAGAGCTTCTTACCGGTGAAATTACAGGTTTGCCGAGTTTATTATTATGACCAAATGTGCGCACCCCCCCCCACCCCAATTCTCCTAGCCCCCACCCCTTTCTTCACGCTTCAATTGCCCCCATCGTCTTACTTGCAGTCCAGCCTTTCGATCTCGAAGTGCGGATTGAAGTTGAGGACGATGCGCTGTGAGGCCTCGGGCGCCGTGATGATCCACTGACAGTTCTGGTGAGGGGGGTACTCAAAGGGATAGCCGGGGGAGGTGATGTATCCCGCCTCGCTGGCGTCGTAGATGCCCCTGCATTCAGACCCTACGGTAGGAAGACACAATCGGCGTCAGACCACTTTTTCTTTAAAAATCAGAACCCGTATTAAGACTCCAGTGATTCAGACAATGCATTGAAATTCTTACTTTGCACACCCCTTCACACCAGGCGGACAGCAATAGAGACAGTAAACTGACAAGAAGAAACATGAACAGTACAGGCAGGAAGGAAATACTTAGTTAAGTAATTATAAAATTATTTGGTAATAATTTAAGGAAGTAATAAATACCACCTACGAAAGGAATTATACTATGTTAAATTATGCAGGGGGAGTAAGGTGTCTCTTGTGCATTATTAGCTCAATGAAATAAAATGGAAAATTTGTATGACCATCATTTAATAGATGCAAATAATACACTATATATATGTGTGTTTATGTTTTGGATGATTTTGGATTATTTCGTGTGAACAGTAAATTTGTCTGCTTGGAGGTCAGTGCAGGAACATGCGCACAGTGAAAGGCAGTTTCATTCTGCAGGCTTCTCTTCTTCAGCTGCCAGCAAACTCAAGGCTATGTTTCTCCGCCACCGTATCTCTCACAGCAGGTAGAGAAAGTTTTGAGAGCCTTTTTTTAAAGAGGTCGGAAACCGCATGTGGTAATCGTCTCTTGTGTTTACTAAAGAATAGTTTGGTTTTTACTTTTCCATGATTTATTCCGGTCTGTCTTTTTAAATCCTGGTGATGGAGTGCATCTTCAGCTGTGCGTGCCACAAAAGTTATGAACACCGGCAACAAAATATCAGAAGGAAATTAGCATTTCCACCCGGTGTCAGATTTCCATTGCTGCTAATCTTTGTGAGAGCAGAGGAAAAAAAAAAACTGACTGCCAAGTAACTGGTTTGTCACCAATTATTTAACAAGGGCATGGTTTTGATCAGCACATATTGAGAAAATCTAAATTTTAAGAACAATTTTGAAAAGTTACCAAGATTCACTCCCCCATCTGCCCTTTCTGCCCGCATCGAACTGACAACCAGTATTCGAAGAGGCATCTTCGTTTACCTGGTTTCCCTTTTGTGTGGATGTGATGAGTAGCAGATGAAGAGTAAAACAAAGAGAGCAATTGAGGCCACCAGTCGGGAGGAAATTGGAAAAGCATCTCCATTGTGGTTTCTCAATGCAGAATGGGACAACATGCATGGGCTATTAAAAAACTAGAAAACATCATCACTGCCATGTGTGGTGCAGGCACACACACAAACATACACACACACACACACACACACACACACAGTGAGACATACAGAAGCCTTTTTCACCCTCTTCCACGCCCAGGCTCTTATCTCTCTAGTTCCCCGTTGGGAGCGTTCTCCAAGTGTAATTGTTGCTCCGACAAGCCAATCTGCAAACATTAGAACACATTCTCTGATCCGATCACGCTCTCTGAGGAACAATAGCCCACCAATGGCATCGCTCCGTGGGCTCAGGCAGGAAGTGACACCCAGACGGCCTGTCTGCTGGGGGTTCGGGGGTCACCCCAACTCTGTAATGAGAAACTAATGCGACAACAAAGTGCCTATTCTCCGTGTGCTCCCCGACAGCTATGACAGCCCCCTTTTTTTTGCGTTATCTCGTACAAACACGCAAAACACACAAGCTCACATGCAGACACACAAAAGGAACATATATTGCACTAAATGTGGCTAGATTATTGGGTTTTACCAGTGAATAGGGGGATGGTGGGTAGCAGTTTGCTTACCACGCTAAATATCTGCATTAGGATTTAGCGATACATAAAAAGAATGAGGATTTTCACAGTACCAACATTTATCACGTCACACATAACTCAATATTTTCATTACTTTCATAATCTGATAAGTTTCAGAACATTTGGAGAATACGTATTGCTATTTTCTTTGCCATTTTTTTCGATTATTTTTGAGTTCACTCGAAGAATTTACCCATTTTTTCAGCCAGTAAAAGCTCACATTGCTCTGTTTGGTTGTACACCATAAAACACTAGTATATCGCTCAATACAAATGTGACTACGGTAGTTCTCTATTGGGAAACTTGTGATTTGAAATGGAGAAAGATGAACAATAAGCATTTTGACCAAATAAGGAAACGGGAGCAGAGATGAAACAACTCCCAGCTTTATCAGGCAACGAAACGTAAACGTATTGTGCACAGCAATAAACAATGCGCGGCTAAATGGTGGGTTTAACCACTCAGCTGCAGAGCTGAAGCTATTTCTGACATAAATGGGTTGATATCCTCGTCGGGGTTCTTTCACATTTTCTGTGAAAGCAACAATAAAGGAAGAGGAAAGAGGAAGAAAAAAAAAAAAGAAAACAGCACCAAAGGCTTGAAGTGTAATAGACCCTTCAAGTGTTGACATTTCCGCCGCCTATTGTGCTTAAAAGGCACACTTAAGATTCTCTGACATTTGATAGAGCTGCGATGGCTTCCTTACTTTGTTAACAGAATGGAGAAACGCCTACACCCGCACGCACACACACACACACACACACACACACACACACACACACACACACACACACACACACACACACACACATACATCTCAATGATGATTGGATGTGTGTGCTCCACTCGGGACGCCCACACCAACAAAAACAGACAGGGCCTACTGCACAAGTATACAAAGACACTCATATCCGGCTAAAATGAACATTTCTGCACATCCACACACACTGGCTGTCACTGATATGTGTTACAAAAGGACACACACAAATAAATCAACAGGGACTGTCAGTCACTGGCTTCGAAAAAGATAAATAAAAAATTTTCAAAAAGATAAGTGGGGTGGCAAAGACAAGGCAGAAAATAACAGAAGACCACACACAAGATGCTGCTCTCTATCTGCTCTAGCTGTCCAGACAGCCATTGTTCAGAAGCCTATGGAGGGAATGGTGCAGGAGGCTATCAGTACAAGGAGCCTCAGCAGATTAAGCTGTTAGGGGAGAATCCTGCAGCCTCAACACTTTTCCCTCGGGCCGAGCATTCAATGGCCGATAGTGGATGAAGAGGAGAAAGGAGGGAAGAATAGATTACAGTGGGGCAAAATGGAAGAGGTAAGGGAGAGAGAGAGGAGTACGGCACCGGCGACGGAGGGGAGATGAGTGGACTGACAGCAGAGTGAGAGACAGTGGAGCGATAGAGAAAAGATGGATTGAAGAAGATTGATCGAAAGGGAAGGGTTTGGAGGCAGTGGGTGGAGTTGATGTATGATAGGTGGGTAGAGCAAAAGGAAGAGGAGGAGGAGGATGTGTGACAGCCACAGGCAAAGAGATGACAAAAGGGTTATGAGGGAGAAGAAACACGGCGGCTTAGGAGAAAAAAGGATGCAGTGTGCGAGAGGAGAGGAAATGCAGTATGTTTTTTGGGTTTGTGTGTGTGTGTGTGTGCGCTACACAGCAAGCATGAACAGCCTCATTAAGAACTGCCTGCTATCCAGTGGCTCCCTGTAGACACTGACCCCTTTGGGAAACCTCTGTCAGTCAGCTGGCACAGGTAGACTTTGGGTGTGTGTGTGTGTGTGTGTCAGACAGTCTCCATGTTGTGGGAACATAAATACATGGTTCATATTTGCCAACAGTCTGAGAAGGCAAACACTGAGGATGTAATACGGACCAAAGGGTTGGGTCAGATAAAGAGCATCCAAGATTAACAAACGGTTCTTCTTTGTTTAACTTCCTCTTGCAAAGGAGGCATCACTGAAATAAAATTTCAACTCTGCAATTTCAACCATTTTTCACTAAAATGTTACATCGTAATTTAACAGTAAATTCTGCAATTATGCCAAACACTGCCAGACCATGTCCTCCTTAACCGGTCATTTATATTGCAGACTGGCTGGCAGAACCCCACAATCCTTTGTGAATGATGAAGGTTGTTGGGAGCTTTTCGCAGTTCTGTGCTAAAGAACTCCATTGTTGAATAGCTGTACAATTTTGTGTTTGATGTGTTTACCCTGCACCGTTAGTTGTCTTAAGTCTTAAATTTAACTGTTAGTGCTGAGAAAGCCCCCCCCCCAGGTTTCCCCTGTTCGTTGACTTGAATTAAAAATAATCCTGTGAGCAAGTTATCCTTGACTCTGATTGTCACTTTGCTAAATCCCAGCTTGCCACAATATCCAAACTTTTCATTTGCATTTCCCGTCCGGCTAAAAAGCGCTGCGACGGCACCACGAGACCTGTGCATGCTTCCAGGATGATTGTTTGTTTCTCTGATGAGCGATAAGTTCCAGAGGGGGGAGAAAGCTTAGTGTTCAGCAGCAGGGGAAGCACCCTGGAGCTGCCAGCAAGCCCCGTGATTTACGGTCTCCCACACACACACACACACACACACACACACACACACAAAATTAAAACTCCATTAAGAAAGACTAAAACTTCATTCAATGAGACTATTGTCACCACTTTGCATTGAGTTTTTCCCGCATGTGAAAGAGCGTGGGCCCGCATTTGCATTCATTATTATTCCGTGCAGATGAAACGAACGCAGTTCCGTTGTGGATGCATCGAAAGGCTGCTATTTTTTTTATTGTTAGCATATACACTACCAGTGCAATCAGAGTTAATTAAAATCCCTCCTTGTGTGTGCATTTTCAGCCACTGCCTTTATCGTCATTATCTGAAAAAAAAATGTGCATATATTTGCATGTCTTAGCTCATATTCAGTGATGTATTTATATATATATATGAGTGTACGTTTGTGTGTGTGTGTGTGCCTTAAGTCTCTTTTCTATTAGCTTCCTTATCTGGGAAGTACGGCGTCATGCTCCGGGATAAGCTGAAACTGTGAGGAGAGGCGCTGATAAATCCCTCCATCATTCCTTGTGTCTCCTGCCCTCTCCCCCACCCCAGCCCCCCCACCTTAATTAAAAAGTGCTATCACCCAGAGTGAGGGAATGAGAGGGGAGAGTGGGCCGCACTCATCCAGCAGAGGTTGTCTCTCCGACTGCTTTTAATCTCAACCATTCTACACTAGAGTGGACCCGGGGAGAGGATGAGGACGACGATGAAGAAGAGAGATTCGCTTTTCATCGGCAATATGATTTAATGCATTCCTGACCAGATGGAACAATGGTGTTTTTTTGTGTGTGTGTGTTTGTGGGTGAGGTGTGGTGGAGGAAGTTAGTGCATCTCTGTGTGAGACTGAGTCTAAAATTCACACTTAATGCAAAAAGAAGTCTCGGCGCCTGGTACGAGAGGCGGGGTATCATCAAAAACAGCAGTTTCCAGGAAGAATCTAATTTCTCAGCTTAAGACGAAGCTCGATGTTTACCTACTGAATAAATCCTTATCTACATTTTCCAACGGATTTTGCCCAATACATTAAAAAGAATCCTCGAATGAGTCAAAGTTTATCACTGCCAAATGCCTGGACGATATTTTGAAAAAGCAAAAAAAACAACAACAACAAAAAAAAAAAAAACCATGAGGCACAAAGCAACAAACAAGCATTAGATGGACAGTAAACTGTGCTAAATATTTTAAGGGGATTTTTTTTTCTCCCCATTCAGAATGAACAAAAGCCCCAACAAAGGCAGAGGATTTAAAAAAAAAAAAAAAAAAAAAAAAAAAAATCCTCTTTCCCCTTCTCCTCCTGTCTCTTTCTCGACTTTCGCCCCTAACAGGATAAGTGCCCCACGCTAATCAGCTAAATGCACAGTGCTGACCATTGTGATCAATGGTTCAATGGATCAGTTGAGTAAACAGATGGTTGCTGGTGCTCACAGGGAGGTGGAGGGTAATGGGGGGGCAACAGTGTGGGTATAATCCTCAACTAGTACCTGACTCCGGTATCGAGTCTCCTTCCCTAACCTCCTCCATCTCTATCTTAGCTGCAGAACACACCGATGCTTTATTTTAAATGCTTCTGCGTATTGGTGGCGCCAGCAGCGGTGGAGGGAACGTCAAGAGAGAGGGAAAGAGCTGCTGCTAAAGTCTTGGTGATTTTGTTTCACTACCCCCTACTTATCCCTCCCGCCACCTTTAGCTTTCAGAAGTAACTGCATGGGAAAGATAAAGCACTTTTCTGTGAAGTGCAGTTCCGACGAAATAGGTGCTTTTTCGCAAACACTTCCCGCTTTAACCCGACTTTTGGATGACGGTAAAATCAAAAACGATTCGCTTCTTGACAAGTCCGGACCCCTCCTGCTCCTGCCCAACCTCGTCCCCCTTAAGACCCCCCCAAACGCAGCCAATTGAAGAACTCAATTTAATTTATGGAGGCCCTTGCTTTTAATTCTTTCCCAGAGAGAGAGGGTCTGTTGCCTGCGACTCCAGTACCTGAGCGGCGTCGAACAGATTGCATTGTTTGTCTTTGGTTATGAATGCTAATGGTCGACCTTGTTTTTCGTGTCTCGGACGAAAAACGCCGAAGAGGTGGGAAGACGAAAAAGAAGACGCGACAAACAAAACAAATAGTTTGATAGGTGGAGACTGGGGGGGTTGTGAAAAAATAGATAAAAAGTAGAACAGATCAGCGGAGAGCTTGATAAACAAATAAGTGAATCAAGCGATGCACCTCTGGAAGATGACAACACGTATTCGGCGAGGCAGCGAGGCCTCCCACTCAATAAACATGCAAATGAGCTGCTTAATGGCCTGAATATTAATGCCGGCGGTAATGAGTAATTAATGTACATGTCACCGAGTCAAACTATTGTGATTACACCACAAGTGGAGTGGAAGTCTCGCAGCAAAGTGGTTTTAAGACATGAAAAGGGACCTGTATAACTGATGAGGGGGGGCTGAAAAACTGTCCCGACACCTTATATCTTTCATGGATCGTTTGCCGACGGGACCGCGACGAATCTTTACATTTACCGAGACATCTTGCTGAGATGCCTTGGGGCGCGCGGCTTTTTTCGTTGAAAAAACAGGATAGGACGTTTACGAATTTATGACATATTTTCCATGAAAGCGTGTCGGCGATGAGAAATCGGTCTCTGCGTTTCGAAAATGTGGCTTCCGAACCCCTCGGCTGGTTTTGAACCCAGGGATTTGTTCCCCTCTCCCGTCCGGTGCCCTTTTTTCGCTCAGTGACCCCAGTCCACTTTGTTGTTGCCCTCTCCCCTCACACCCAGTTTCATTAATAATCTTTCCTCCCTCTGACTTGTTTCCTCCTTCATCGCAGCTCGGCACAGACATCCCCAGCCCTGGAAAAGCTTTAATGAAATGTTTTACACCCTTCTGCGTATTCCTGTTCCCGTCCCCACGCCGTACCCTCTTCCCTCCCTGATCCATCTGAAGGTAATGTGGCTCTGGAGGAGGGAGGTGGGGGGAGTGTGAAGGCCAGTGACACGCCGTGCACTGTCTTGGCAGGGAGAAAGAAATAGTATGTGTGACAGAGAGAGAGAGACAGAGTGGGAGAGAGAGAGGCAAAGAAAGAGAGTGAGAGATTCAGCTTTTTGCTTGCTTGATAAGGGCCAAGAGGCCCACATCTGTCTCTGATCAACGGGTGCGCATGCAGCCAGTAAACACACACACACACACACACACATACAGAGAGAGAGATGACAGTCCGCTTTAAATGCAGCCCAGAGAAGAGGAGGAGCCCATCTGGGTTCGGATGGAGTCCAGCCGGTGTTGGGAGTGGAGAAAGGACATCAAATCCTTAACTTCCCCATAGCCACTCACAACCTCTCCCGAAAAGGCAAAAACTGACAAACGGAGTAGTTTCTTCCGCATTTGACTCCGGTTGATGTGTTTCTGCAAGACTCGCAACCCGGCGGCGCGTCGGACCACGTGACCTTGCGTCACCCCGGCGCCTACACTTTCTCTCGTTTTGTCAAACCGTCCGGTCATTCCCGCGGTAACGTGGTGATCACGATCTGACCGTTTCCCCCTCGTCTGGTGGGTTTTAGTTCAGGTGGGGACACAAAAAAGGAGGATGGGTGTTGTCTCCGGATCGCTCGGAGCGCTCGGCTCTGACGGCGCGCCGCCACCCGGAGCCGCCGGGGCGCAGCCGCCGCCGGACATCCACGGCTCCACGCCGCGGACGACAACCTCCATAATACACACACACACACACACACACACACACACACTCATAAGAGACGGTCTAGAAGAAGCGGTGTTTGAGGAAGATGACTAAAACAAAGGCGGTGTTCGTGGACCCGGCGCTTTTACGCACGGTTTTTTGAAACCAGTCACCGGTTCCCCCGAGCCTCCGAGCAGCAGGTTAGGTTCAGTTTTGCGGCAAAAAAAAACACTCCCTCACGCCGTGACACTGCATTCAGACATATCTTTTAAAAACTTCAATTCAAAAATACTTATATCAAAAAATAAAAAGTTTGAAGTGATCATTTACAGCCCGGTCATCAGTGACTCAGCCTGGGCCAGATCACCGTTTACTCTCCTTTAAATATTGAATGAAGGCATAATCTTAAAACTGTTTTAATTATTCCCACTCACCGTTTATGGATCATTGTTATATTTAAAAACATACGCGTTTCTGATGTTGTATAAAACGCAAAACAGTAAAAAGTAAAACTCACCTTCTTCTCCTCGGACTTTCGGCGCTAGGTGACACATCGCCATTAAAAATCCAACCAGGGATGAAACAAAATCCATCTTAGAAAACGGAAACTTCTCGGAAATATGTTGAGTTTTTTTTTTCTCCACCTCGAAGGTTGTTTTTTTTTTTTAAGATTCTACTCTTTCTCTCCCACCTCCTCCTCCCATAAAATCCAAACAAACAAACAAACAATCCACAACAAACTAAATTAGCTCAATAATCCCGTGACATTTACACGTCACCGGGTATATTTCGGGTGTTTGTGATTCCCCTCGCCATGCAGCGGTTGGTCCATCCGAAAGGCACGGACACGGAGGGTCCCGGCCGCGGCTCCGGACTGGAGGGGGAGGACCCGCTGCGCTCCGGCGGCCGGACGGCGCGTCAAGATCCCGCGTTGTACGAGGGAGGGAGGGGGGGGTCCGCGGTGACCACCCGCAGACTGAAGCCCGGGGTGTTTTCCAAAATCACTTAAAAAATGAAGAAATCAAAAACAAATATATCAAGAGTGCGGAGGAACCGGAGAGGCGCTGCGCTCCCAGCCCACTGCAGAAGGAACCGGCTCCGCCGTGCGCGTCTCTCTCCGGCGGCGACTCGGGTTGTGACTGCACTCCGCTCCCACGCCGGCGTGTGCTCAGTATCCGGAGAGAGTGTGTGTGTGAGTGTGTGTGAGTGTGTGAGTGTGTGTGAGTGTGTATGTGTGTGTGTGAGCTATCGCATTACAGTCACGGCGCCTTGGCCCCGCCCCTCCAGGCGGTCACCGATTACAGAGGGAAGACAGAGCGCACGTGCACGCCCTCTCTCTCTTTCGCGCACACACACACACTCACACACACACACACACACACACACAGATCCAACCATTGATACGCACTCCTCCACAGATAAGACACATTGTGTGAGTGGGAACAGAATTTGGCCCACAGCTGTTTGCAGAGCTGCGGTGCAGAAACTGGGAGCCCACTAAAAGTGTGAGGAAGAGGAGGGAGGAGGGTCCAAATTAGGGGCGCGGGGGGAAGGTGGGGCTGAAGAGCAAAAGGTTGCGCGGCCAGCCGCCCTTTCCCTGCAAAAACACATCAAAAGAACAAACCAATGTCAAAGCCTTGGACTCGGCGGAGGGAGAGCTCACCTCAGCCCTGCCCAGTGGCAGCCCTACAATCAACAGGCCTAAATACAGAGCAGCGAGCTCTATAATGACACAGTAGTGAGCCCAAAATAATCTGCTGAGAAAGTCCTCCGCGGGCCTCCAGCGCATGTGCCCCACGTGGTTTGTATTACCGTGTAATGTAAGGGAGCGACCCCCGGGGCCCCGGCAGTGCAGCGAGGTACGGTGTGTAGCCTTATTGGCGTCTTTATTTCGGAGCGGCTCGACGCATTCCCAAGGGTCAGGGCACATGGGGAACGTTTTTGAAGTGAGGGCGAAACGTGCCGTCCACCCGGCTGACAGGAACTTTCATCTCGCGCTGGTACGAGCAGCGTGCATTGAGGAGAGGGGAGCCGAATATAGCCGAGCGACTAAAACTTAATCCTTTCGGTTACAGTAAAACAGAGCAGATGATGAGATAAAACTGCAAGATGTTCGTGCTTAGGTGGGATTAGCCGAGAATAAATGTCCGTAAAAACACCTCTTTCCGAGTGAAAACGCTCAAACCACCGGTTGCAGCGAAATGAGTCTCGCCGTGAACCCACTGAGAGTAAATTGCACCTTGCGCACAATTTAATCCACTGCTTCCTGCTCAGTGTTCTTTCCGTGCACGCTTCTAAATGCACGCTCATGTCTGTATCTCAAAATAGTGGCCTCTGAGCTTGACTGGCCGTCTGCAGGGAGCTGGCTCGTAACCGAGACTCGGGCAGAAAATGAAGGAACAATTCATGGGGAAAAAAATTAAAAACTCAGTCGGTATTCACCCTTTTAAAACGGAAAAAAATAAACTAATAAATATGCAGAACTGCAAAAAATAAACATGATATAACTCCGTGCTCCTTGTTGATCTTCTCTTGATACCCTTGAACACGTCTGAGCAGCCGGAGTCTACATTTTTGCTAAAATCAGAGTGCTAGACCATTTTTTTCAAGGCAGCCCAACACTGGGCGTCTCTGAGCAGAATAGAATCATTTTATTTTATTTGATATTACTTAATTTTTCTTATATTGTTTTTTTTTTTCTTCTCTTTTTTTTCCTCATCATTTCTCATTTTATGTTTTTTATCAAGAGTTTTTTTTTCCCATTTGAGCCGGCTCCCACAGGTTACCTCAGTTGAGCGAGAAAATGCTCCGAAACTATTTTGCTGCGAAAATGTAAGAGTGTATCATATGCTTCTTCTTCCCCTTTCGTCTTTTCCCTTCAAGGGTCGCCACAGCGGATCAACCTTCTCCATCTAGCCCTATTCTCTGTATCCTCCTCTCTCACACCATTACCTTCATATCTTCTCTCACTGCGTCCATAAATCTTCTCTTTGGTCTTTCTCGAGACTTCCTGCCTGGCCGCTCCAATTCCAGCATCCGTCTACCAATATATTCACTATCCCTCCTCTGGACATGACCCAACCATCAACGTCTGGGTTCTCTGAGCTTCTCTCCAACACGTCTAACATATACTGTCCCTCTGATGGACTCATTCCTGATCCTTTCCATCCTGGTCACTCCCAAAGAGAACCGTAGCATCTTCATCTCTGCGACCTCTTGCTCTGCCTCTTGTCTTTTGTAACTGTTTCTGGGCCATACAGCATTGCTGGTCTCACCAGTAGGAGTGTTTCGTATGCTAAAAATCCTTAATCCACCCATCTCTCAGTAAGTGGTGAGTGAAAAAAGTTTTTTTTCTTCACATCTTAATTTTAGGGTAAATCATCCTTATAATAATGGACCACATTGCTGGGGAAAAATAAAGAACCGGTTATTGATGAAGCCAAAATGGACCAAATCCTGAACAAAACAAGATTTTAAGCATTGGAATACCAAAGACTGAAGACAGACTTGTTCCTTATGAGCTAAGAACCGAGTAAATGTTCTCTTTATATCTTAAGTTGGTTTGTTGTTCACATTTGTCACCATGATGAAACACCATCCTATTTTTGATAACCTCTTTGCCATTCAAACATTCATTCGTTATTCATTATCTATACCTCTTCTATCTGTCCTGTACTCAGGGTTGCAGTTTGTGGCTGGAGCCGCTCCAATCTGTCATTGGGTGAGAGGCAGGGCTTACAGATGTGGAGACATACAACCATTCACTGTGCACTTCACACATCTGGGCAATTTAGGGTCTCTGTGAGAGACCGTGAGAGCATCAGGGAATCCGGAGGAAACCCACACAGACACAGGGGAGAACACGAAGACACAGAGAGGCCCCCGCTGTCAGAATCGAACCAGGGACTTCCTTGTTGCGAGGCGGAAAGCTATATCAGCGCCACCGTGCTGAAAAACCCAAGTAAACAGCTGAATCATATTTCAGCCGGGATTAATCGAACCGGAATGAAAATATGTATCTATGAAAATCCTGCCGTTATAGTTGAATGGAGTCATCGCCCTTGACGGAAGGTTGCGTGACACGTGTGTGTGTGTGTGTCACTACTTTTATGTCACCCCGCTCAACCATCATCCTGCCTGTTCCACAACCCTCAGGTCGACTAGATGCCATCAATTTACTGCTTTCTTCCAGTCTGTCAGCTACTTTTAAGCCCACCTCCTCCCCAAGGCTGCTGCAGCTATCAGACATCACTGTGATTGGATAATCTGGGCCTCTGGGTGGGGGTCTGCAGTCGCATAAACCCGGTCTGTCATCTTTAATATTGCGGAGTGTGAGTGGATTTCTTACGGTAGAATTAAAAATAAATAAATGAATAAAAACTTTTCTTGAGCGCCGATTCTTTGCTTGAACCCAGTTGTGACCGACGCAGAAGCACAAAGAGAGATCAAACGAGAGAGCGACGAAACGGGGTCGGTTGGAAACCTTCAAGCAACAGTCTGTCACACCCGTCCTGTATCCCCCCCTTCCCCCGTCCCCAGGGGTCATTTGATATCCCTCTTCAGCATTTGTCAACATCTCTGCCCCGACCACTGGCTTTCAACCCCCCAAACTATTGGGTCAATGCATGGCTAATGGAGGGCAGCCATCCACAGGAGAAGGAAGGAGAAAGAGAAAATATCATAGGTGGTGTGTGTGTGTGTGTGTGTGTTGATATTGCGTTGCGTGCACAGGGACGGAATGGTATTCTTGGTAAATACATTTTTTTGGGCATAAAAATTTGAATTTCTGCTTTGCAGAAATCATTTGTCAATCAGATGGAGCCGCTAAGATTTCTTTCATTAGTGGGTCTAGAGTAGATAAGTCATCGCAAAGTATCCCACTTCACCCCTAATACAGAAACCCTGCTGTTTTTTTTTCTACTCGCATTAAGGAAGCTGTAGAGAAGTTGAAGAGACATTTATTATGCAGTAATGGGTGAAATACCCTCGCCACTGACTGAAATAAAACTCATCGTTGTGAACATGTGGCATGCTCTCAGCCCAAGGGTTAAAAAAAAAAAAGACACCGGGATATTGCATGTCTCGGTGTCAGAGGCTGTTTAAGAGCCACGGCGGCGAATACCAAATACATAACCTGCAGCCGCGGTGTGTGAAACCCTTCTCTGGATGTGTGTTTCCCCAGGTCATACCATCTGTATTCCCTCTGTCTGTTTCCGCCTCAAAATACAGATGACAAATGGCTGCCACGCAGCCCGGCTCCTCAACTCAGCACACCTGCACTGTGTTCACTCATGGGTGGTAAAGGAGAACACAACAGGGGCCTTTCTGCCCCTTGTCACATGTATTTGTGTGTGTTTGCGAGAGAGAGATAGAGAAAGAGAGAGAGAGAGACCAACGACTGTTGTGCAGTCTCTCTTATCACAAACCTGCCCCGGAGACTGACAGCATGACTGATAACATTCCCTCTTTTTCCCTTTTCTCTTCCCCATCTCTTTCTCACATCTCACTCGCTCCACACCTCTCCACCTCCCCTTGTCTCACTCGTCACCACGTTTTGCCGGTCAGCCGGCCGTTGGTTTTGCCTGCACGAAAGGTCCGGTGGTCGACTGATGGGGGCGATAAGGAAGAGATAGCCTCGGCTTGACCCCATCAGTGTCCTGAGAGCGTGTGCTTGAGTGTCTGTTCGGGGGGAGGGGGGCTGGGGCTAAATATAAGCACATCGAGTGTATTCGAATGAGCGTAAACACATGAAGAAATTATGAATTTTCCGCCCGTGCATATCTAAACGACACAGAAACGGCATCTTTCATTTTTCAAAATGTTCTGTTTGTTGTATTTTTTATCTCCGCTGTGCTCTGCTGCCACGGCGACCCAATTTCCCACTGGGATCATTAAAGTTTCATCCGATCTAAATCAGATATGTGCGTCCCAGAACACACACACACACAAGCACACACAAACACTCTCGCCACGGCACATTTCAGCATGAACTGCATCGTCTGCTAACTTCTGTCACTCCTACACAGAAATACCTGGGCCACCCAAGCGCCGGGCACACCGGGCGAGGATAATAATTACACAAACACAAAGAAACGCACACATTATTCTGTGCTACACTATTCTTTATTGTGTGAAAGCATCTTGCGCCTACAAGTCTCACCTTTCTCCCCCCCTCCCTCCCTCCTTCTCCTTTGAGCATCTGTACGGGTTACCTCTAATACCTGAAACAGCTAAATCATCAAAACTCTTTCAGATGCGGTGAAGAGCTGCACGCACACCTGACACAGACGAAACCTCAAAGCTGAGCCATTGCAGATGTCTTTTGATTTAAGGAGACAACCTCAGAAATGCCAGAGTCTGCATGCTTTTGTCTATCGGAGGCGTTGGACGCTTTAATACACCTAATAAGGCCTTCAGTACTTGCTAATAAGAGTTTGTCAAGAAAGATGAGACAAAAAAGCACAACTACTGTATCCTGAATTGTAATCTTCTTATTTGTAATACACAAGTGATCCTAGTGGGGGCAGGCAATGGCACCGAGCGAGAGAGCCCGTCTGCAGGCAGTCTTTGGGAACACTGTGTAAAATGTAAATAAATTTGATGTACGAGAGAGCATACATTAAAATGATTAAGATATTAAGCTCCGGAGAAATTGCACTATGACAGCTTCAGTATCTACGGATCTCATTTGCCTAATTGTGGCACATCTAGAGCTTTCTGAGGACTTGAAAGCTGCGGCGTTTATTAATCATTCAGTAAATAAGTCACAGTGAATGATTAGATTTTGCCGAATGCCCCATTTTTGATGAATGATACTTAATTAACCTAAGTTGCTGGGTTTTTTTTTTGTTTATTTTTTTCTTAAATCACGGTTTGAACTCATTCGACACAAATGGCAACGCGGTTGCAGAGCTTTTGCCGGCTTGCTTCGAAAAAAATAAGTTGTTTGCCCAATTTAATTGCGAGATGTCTGCTCAATTCCCCTGCCGCCTCTTGTTTATGATACAGCATCATCATCCTCTGCATGTTGTGGAGGAGATGAGAGACGGCATGTCTTCTTCCTCTTATTTTTCAATTTTTTTTCCAACGGGATCCATTTTACTTCTGCTTGGTCTCTTTCATCTCTTTCCACTGCCCTGCTGTGGGTCTTTATAGGAGCATCAAAGTGACCTTCAGCGCCCTGACCCCTCCTCCACCGCCCACCCCTCCCTTTAGCGAGGAAGAGAAGGGGGATTACTAAACATCCCCCCCAGACAGATTTACAGTACCTGGTTTCTAAATCGTACGATTCCATGAGATCATACGGACGAGCTTTCGAGGTCTCATCGAACAACCACAAATAAGCTTAGCTGAAATCTGAATAAAAACAGCAGGAATTTTCTCTTTTGCTTACATTTTAGGTACCAGCATTTCTTAAGAGAGCCTTGATGCAGACTCGTGCATTTAAGGTAAGCATAAAAAAAGAAAGGTCTCTCTGTGTTTTGAAAAGACTTGCTCACGCAACCAATTACAGGCTCTCATTCATGCTTTTAATAATGTCACTAGCAAACAGAAGCTAAGTAGCATGTAAAGTCACTCAGTACAGTGGAAATGATGTGAGCTATCATAACTAGCACACTCTCCGGGTATATCTAGAGCCTCTGCTATTTCTGCTACTTTGCAAAGAAATACCGCTTGGTAGCAAGTATCCTGTTTCCAGTTTTGTTGGAGCTCATCCATTGGCTGTTTCAGTCTTTGCAATGACATAACAAAAAGCTTGCAATAATATCAAACATGCTTGACAGACCAGGCTAAACTTAAAGAGCGAGATGAAGATATCTCGCGGCGACTCCAGTAAGACTCCTCTGTGACATTTATGATTTCCTTAAAACTTTTAGTTTCAAGTCTCCGACTGTAATATCGTAAAGTGTAAGTGGATGCTAATGAGGGAGAGAGGCCTTTATTATCGAGGGGACAAAAGTCTTTTGCTTGGTGATGAGTGGCGTTTTGTCTTATGGCGCAACATTGGAAGGTGGAATAAGAAGCATGGTTGAAGATGCATGCTGTGACCGCAAACTACAAACTGTACTATTACATCATTTGTGTGCGTTTGTTTTCTTTCTTAAAAAGAGCATTTTTATTAAAATGGCCCCCCTCCCTCAACCAATTTTCTGTAAAGATGGGATTACATTATAAAGCCATTCTGTTCTGCCTCAAGAATGGTAATTGGCATCCTGCGCAACGTCAGCTCCATTTCCCCTTCTGCTCTCTCGTTTTTGTATCTCGAGGCAGATTTGGATACGACTCATCACGGAAAACCCTTCGATCTTCCAAAACAGTGAATTAGCATGTCTGGCTGCGTCCTTGAAATAACACAGCATGTGTCCCGTGACGGGAACACGCCAGTGTAAAATTTGGTCCTGGTAATGGACTTTGAGGCAGTTTTTCCTGATCCCGGGATCCATAGAAAACACCATATTATCTTCGAGAAAATTTTCTTCGCTGATTGTAATGCTGCGGCTGAAAGTTCTACCTTCTGCACAAAAACGCTTTTTGTGATTTTTCACTCTAACGATTACCTGCGCTTGTTAACAGAATTGAATCAAGTTTTTTTTCTTTTTAATCCCTTAGAATAAGATGAAAACAAAATGCCTCCCCATAAAGGAACAATGAAACCTTTTAAATTCTGATCAAATGCAGCCAGTAGAAATGAAATTGAAAAAAAAAAAAAAAACAGAAAAAAAAAGGAAACGGGGAGACAGATGTGAGGATAAAGGACGGGTGTTACAAAGCAACATAAGAGATTTGCTGTGCATCTGCTACACGAAGGAGAAGTAGAGGGAAAACTGAAGGGCAAACACAAGAAGAAAAGTCCTATTAACATGGGAAGAGGAAGAGAAAGCGGCACAAGAGAGCACTTAGGGGAAGATTGCTGACAATTTAAAAAAAAGGATCTTAGAGAAAGGTAGTTTCCTTAAAGTGGTTTAACCATGGTGCATTCATATTTACTATGGTAATCTTATCAATACCGTGTATGTGTGTGAGTGTGTGTGAATATTGGAGACAGCGAAGCACTTGGCCCCATGAGCAAAACCTGATTGACTTACAGCCTTTTGACCACAAAGGTAACATCTGTTTCAGTCATGCAAGTGACTGCCCAGTGCTCTCTCTCTCTCTCTCTCTGTCTCTCTCTCTGACACACACACACAAAAATGACATGTGTCTGATTGCACACTCCCTTCGCCACCTACTGACCTTGATATGTGCCAGTCAATGGGAAGTGGACCATATCCGCGTCTCCTTGAGATTAAATGGGGAGGAAGATTGAGATGAGAGAAATAAAGAACCTTGGTTCCAAAACTGGCATTCGAGTCTCTTGAAACCATAATTTAATCCTTTTCAACCTTAATTAGTTGGGGTTACTACTCTGAGAAAGATCCTCATCCACTGAATACTTTAAAAAACCCTTCGTCGTAGATGGGTCTATGTATGCACTGAGCTTGGGCGGTGGTGTTGATACATTGAAAAAGAATTTATTGCTGGGATCACATTGTCCATGTGCTTTACCTCTGTAGTTTCAACACATCTAAATTCCAATTACTGTTTCCACACAAACAATATATTTTTGTTTGTTTTGTATCTTTTTTAAACACAAAATATTCCCTCAAGTTATTGTGTGCATGAGGAACAGAGAATGTGGAATAAAGAGATAAAGATATCTCTATATATGCATTTACATGCAGCCATAAGTGGCACCGGCCGGTGCGAGGGGCCACGGGCCGGTGTCTCCCTGCGCCGGTTCCAAAGCCCGGAATAATGCAGAGGGTTGCATCAGGAAGGGCATCCGGCGTAAAACTTTTGCCAAAAGCAAACATGCAAATTAATCATTAACAACGACCGCCACTTTGTACCAATGACCTACAGGGAACCAATGGAAACTGGCCTACTGTGGGTCAAAGTAGGAAAGGAGGAAGGCGTGCTCAGAAGCAGAGAGAGAAGAGGAAAGGCAAGAGTGTGGGGCTGAGAGTAGGGGACCTTGAATATTAGGACTATGTGAGGAAAAGTTAGAGTTGGTTGACATGATGCAGAGAGGGAAGGTGGATATACTCTGTGTCCAGGAGACAAGGTGGAAAGGTAATAAGGCTACAAGCTTAGGAGCAGGCTTTAAGTTGTACCATCATGGTACTGACAAGAAGAGAAAGGGAGTAGGAGTTATCTTGAAGGAGGAGTTTGTTATGGATATTCTGGAGGTGAAAAGAATGTCTGATTGACTTATGAGTCTGAAATTGGAAATTGAAGGTATGATGCTCATTGTTGTTAGTGGCTATGCCCTGCAGGTGTGATGTGAGTTAGGGGTGAAGTTCTGGAATGAGTTAGATGAAGCGATGCAGAATATCAATGCAGACCAGAGATGAGAGAGTGGTAATTAGTGCAGACTTCAATAGGCATGCAGGTGCAGCTAATAGAGGGGATGAAGAAGTGATAAGCAGATTTGGTATACAAGATAGGAACACAGAGGGACGGATGGTGGTAGACTTTGCAAAAAGGATGGAAATGGCTGTAGTGAATACTTTTTTCCAGAAAAGGCAGGAACATAGAGGAACTTAAGAGTGGAGGTAGGAGCAGCATGTAGGCTACATCTTGTATAGATGAGTTAACCTGAAAGAGATCATTGACTGAAAAGCAGTTGTAGGTGAGAGTGTAGCCAGACAGCATAGGATGGTGGTTTGTAAAATGACTGGTGACAAGGAAGATCAAGAGGACAAAGGCAGAGCAGAGGACAAAGTGGTGGAAGCTGAAAAGGGAGTGCTGTATGGTTTTCAGGGAGGAGTTGAAAAAGGCTCTGGTTGGTCAGGGAGAGCTTCCAGATGATTGGACAACAAGAGCTAGTGTTATCAGGGAAACAGGTATGAGAGTACTTGGTGTGTCATCTGGAAGGAAAGAAGATAAGGAGACTTGGTGGGGGAATGAGGAAGTGCAGGAGTATGTACAGAGAAAGCAGTTAGCAAAGAAGAAGTGGGACACTGAGAGGACTAAAAAGAACAGACAGGAGTACAGGGAGATACAACGTAAGGTAAAGATAGAGGTAGCAAAGGCAAAACCAAGGGCGTACGAGGACTTGTATGCTCAGTTGGACAGTCAGGAGGGAGAGAATGATCTATACAGGTTGGTGAAACAGAGAGAGAGAGATGGAAAGGATGTACAACAGGTCCGGGTGATTAAGGATAGAGAGGGAAATGTGTTGACAGATACTAGAAGAGTGATGGGAAGATGGAAAGAGTACTTTGAAGAGCTGATGAGTGTGAAAAATGAAAGAGAGGCAAGGGTATAAGAGGTGACTATTGTAGACCACAAAGTAGCAGAGATTAATAAACGTGAGGTGAGGAAGGCATTGAAGAGGATGAAGAGTGGAAAGGCAGTTGGTCCTGATGATATACCTGTGGAGGTGTGGAAGTGTCTCTGAGAGGCAGCGGTAGAGTTTCTGACGAGTTTATTCAACATAATCTGGGAGAGTGAGAAGATGCCTGAAGATTGGAGACGAAGTGTGATGGTGCCCATTTTTAACAATAAGGGGGATATGTAAAATTGTGGCAACTATAGAGGGATAAAGTTGATGAGCCATACAATGAAGTTATGGGAAAGAGTAGTCGAAACTAGACTGAGAGCAGAAGTCAGCATTTGTGGGCAGCAGAATGGCCTCATGCCTAGAAAGAGTACTACAGATGCAGCATTTGCTTTGAGAATGCTAATAGAGAAGTATGGATAAGGTCAGAGGGAGCTGCATTATGTTTTTGTAGATCCAGAAAAGCATATGACAGGGTTCCAAGAGAGGAGCTCTGGTATTGGATGAGGAAATCTGAGTGGCCGAGAAGTATGTTAGACTGGGGCAGGACATGTATGCTAGCTGTGAGACAGTGGTTTGATGTGCTGTAGGGGTAACAGAGAAGTCCAAGGTGGAGGTGGGACTCCATGTACAAGACAGTGATGAGACCAGCGATGCTGTATGGCCTAGAAATAGTTACAATGACCAAAAGACAGGAGGCAGAGCTAGAGGTCGCAGAGATAAAGATGTTGAGGTTCTCTTTGAGAGTGACCAGAATGGATAGGATCAGAAATGAATCTATCAGAGGAAGATCAGAGAAGCCAGACTGAGATGGTCATGTACAAAGGAGAGATAGTGAATATTTTGATAGACGGATGCTGGAATTGGAGCTCCCAGGCAGGGGGTCTCGAGGACGACCAAAGAGAAGATTTATGGACGTAGTGAGAGAGGATATGAAGGTAGTTTGTGTGAGAGAGGAGGATACAGAGAATAAGGCTAGATGGGGAAGGTTGATTTGCTGTGGCGACCCTTGAAGGGAACAGCCGAAAGGAGAAGAAAGAAGAATTATTATTATCATATATTACTATAAACAGAAAGGGTTACAAATCATGTGAAAATTGCTTTCCATTAGAATTAACGAGTCATAATTTACTTGGGAAAAGTTACAAGTTGCCTGCAATACATTGCTTTTCAATTGAAACCTCAATCCAGCATATTCTATAATATCAGCTTTACTGTATATAATGACAGTAAGAAACCATTTATTTAAGGATTTACTTTTTAGCTATTTGGATGATTTCAAAACATATTTTACTTGTTGAAAAAAAAGAAAAGGAAGAATATGATATATTTTCGAATCATGTTGTACAGTGCATACATAACACAGCTCAGTAAGTAAGTGTCGTGTTTTGATTCTTGATAAATCCACTAAGAAGTCTTAACCCCTTCCCACAACTAAGTGATGAATGGACTCGTACTAAAAGACAAGTCACTTTCACTCAGTCACTGGTAAAAGTGAAAAGAATACAGGGCAACCTGACGGATCTGGGTGTGAAGCTGGTAGACAAGAGTATTCAAGATTCTTCTTCAACCCTGGGAGGGCCAATATCTAGTCTTTCCCAAGTCACCTGCGATGGAGACGGTGGAGGATTAAGGGATTGACACAATGATGGAGAGGCCACGGTGACAGGTGAGTACAACCTGCTTCAAGATCTATCATTATTTAGCCAAGGATATAGAATATCAAATTGCCCATGGGAGACGCCTCTGTTTCAGCCTGCTATTATTAAGAATGACTAATATATTCTGAGCTATGGTATCGGATGCAGACTGACACTCAATCTTTCTGAATAGTCCTTCAATAACGTCTCCTGAGTTTCCTTATGGCCAATCAATTGCGCCGCAGCGCAGAAACAAATCACCATATCGTCGAGTCAATAACAGTCAGCCACGGAAATACCTCGCCCCAACTGTCAGTGTTTGTGAAACCTGGCTGTGTTTGAGAGACCGGGGAGGAATGTAGAGGTTGGTATGTTTGGCATGCCGCTCTCATGGGGAGGGATTAATTTTGATAGCGATAAGGCGGAGATAGCGAGGTGTTATCAAACATGCTCTGACTTTAGGTGAAGCCAAGCTCGACCAAAGTCGAGACGGATGATGATCAATAGCTGACAGGGTAAACACAACAAAAACATCTATGTGGGAAGGGGTTAAGAGGTCATTTCACCCGAGATAGGCTCAACTGTATTCCAGAGACTGTTTGCTAAAGCCTGTTTCTCTTTCAGGTCTTGGGACATTATATGTTAATTGCATGTTCAATCAACAAGCCACAATTTATTACATTTCAAATAGCAAAGACATGCTGACACAAAGTGGTCTTCTGATGCTTTGTGTCTGAGCCTATCAAAACCGGCTCTTCAAATTTATATTATGGATCCGTCCATCACGACCAGTCAGACGAATTCAGTTTCAGGCATTGTTTCTGGTCTATCTAAATAGCAGTGAGTAGAATACAGTCATTTGGCAGACGCTTTTATCCAAAGCGACTTACAGTGGAGATGCCGGGGATTGAATCCAGGACCTACTACAAGCGAAGCATGTGCTCTACCACTGAGTTACACACTAGTCGGTAGCGGGGCTCCGGAGCTGGATGGGGTCCGTCCTGTTTTCCTCAAGGCTCCGGATGCGGTAGGGCTGTCCTGGCTGACATGACTCTGCCGCATTGTGTGGATGTCAGGGACAGTGTCGCTGGACTGGCAGCCGCTTTTTTAATAGGTGGATCGGAAGGTGCGCTCCAACCACAGAAGGATCACACTCCTCAGCCTCCTTGGTAAGGTCTACTCAGCGGTGCTGGAGAAGAGGGTCCACAGGGTCATTGAACCTCAGATCCAGGAGGAGCAGTATGGTTTTCGTCCTGGTCGTGGAACAGTGGACCAGCTCTATACCCTCGGCAGGGTCCTCGAGGGGGAATGGCAGTTTGCCCAACCAGTCTACTGTTCATTTGATTTGTGGACCTGGAGAATCCATTCAACCGTGACCCGTGGTCAATCCTGTGGGGAGGTTCCCCGGGAGTATGGGGTACCAAACCCTGTCGTACGGGCCGTTCGGTCCCTGTATGATCAGTGTAAGAGCTTGGTTTGCATTGCCGGTTGTAAGTCGGACCCATTTCCGATGAGTTGGACTCCACTAGGGCTGCCCTTTGTCAGAGATTCTGTTTATAACTTTATGGACAGAATTTCTAGATGCAGCCAAGGTGTCGAGGGGATCCACTTTGGTGGCCACAGGATCGAGTCTCTGCTTTTTGCAGATGATGTGGTTCTGTTGGCTTCATCAGGCCATGATCTCCAGCTCTCACTGGAGGGGTTTGCAGCCAAGTGCAAAGCGGCCGGGGTGAGGATCAGCACCTCCAAATTTGTGACCATGGGGCTCAACCGGAAATGGGTGGACACTCCGGGTAGGGAATAAGTTCTGCCTCAAGTGGAGGAGTTCAAGTATCTTGGGTTCTTGTTCACAAATTAAGGGAGGATGAAGCGGGCGGTTGACAGGTGGATCGGTGTGGTGTCTACAGTGAAGTGGACTCTGTACCGGTCTATTGTGGTAAAGAGGGAGCTGAGCCAAAAGGCGAAGCACTCAATTTACCAGTCGATCTACGTTACCACCCTTACCTATGGTCACAAGCGGTGGGTATTGACCGCAAGACGGAGATCGCGGATACAAGCGTCCGAAATGAATTTCCTCCGCAGGGTTGCCAGAGTCTCCCTTAGAGATTGGGTGAGAAATTTGGTGGGGAGGAGCTCAGAGTAAGGCCGCTGCTCCTCTGCATAGAGAGGTGTCAGATGAGGTGGCTTGGGAATCTGGTCAGGAAGCCTCCTGGCCGCCTCCAGGAGGTATTCCGAGCATGTTCCTCTGGGAGGAGACTGCGGGGAAGACCCAGGACATGCTGGAGAGACTATGTCTCCAGGCTGGCCTGGGAACACCTCAGGGTCCCCCCAGAGGACCTGGACCATGTGGCGGGGGAGAGGGAGGACTGGGCCTCAACTCTGCCTCAACTCCGGATAAGCGGGAGAAGATGGATGGCTGGATGAAATCTCTGCATTTGCAGATCCCCTGTCTCACCAATGCATTAGGGCTTGTTGGGGCACAAGCTGCATTTTGTTTTATCTGCATATTTTATGCTTTCCTTTGTGATCTGAGACTTTGTTTCGGTGACATCTGTCCGTACATTCAATCTTTGTCATCAGAAAGGCAACATCTTTCATAAATGTTGACGCAAAGATGATTTGATTGCATCAATGACAGAGATGTCTATAAGGATACAGGGATCAGCCAACAGTGCAAAAGGTCAACTTCACTATTACATCAAAGTGTTCTGTAAAACCTCCTTTCTAGGCTTGATTAAATTCCTTCAAACTCTCCCTGATATCAGTCTGGGCAGACACCAATGTAGGCTGAAACATGTTGGCAGAGGCACATAACCGCAATGCAGCATTTCTAATTTGTTATATTTTTACTAGCGCAAAGGCTCCTTTTTTATTTTTGCCTCAGACGTTCGTCTTCTCATCTGAGTGTTTCCACAGAGCTCATTCACTCGGCTGCATTCAGATGGAATTTTCATCTAATCTCACGCCAACATACACAAGTATTTCACCTCCCAGAAACAAATCACGTGGCTGTCAAAGAAAAGGAAGTAATATGACCGAAACCCGACAGCAGGCAGAGAAAGACGTCTTTCTTATTTGGTCAAATTTATGATCTGAATTCAGCATCACAGAGCTGAATCTCTGCCTCAGACAGGATGAGGCAAACATGTGGTCTTATGTAGTAATTACAGTTACACAAGAGAATGAATTAAACCTGTAATTACTGAACCTGCCCCAGCTTTTCTTTCAGTTCCAAAAGTGTGTAACAGAAGTTGTGTCTGAGGCATTTCATGAGATTTGTTTGTCCAAAAAGGTCGCTTTTTTGATTTAATTCAAGATCTGATTTTACACCATCTTTTTTCCTGGGGATACATACGCTATATGGCCAAAAGTATTCGCTCACCCATCCAAATATCAGGTGTTCCACTCACTTCCATGGCCACAGGTGTATAAAATCAAGCACCAAGGCATGAAGACTGTTTTCATTACAATATTTGTGAACAAATGGGTCGCTCTTAGCGCAGTGAATTCCAGTGTGAAACTGTGGATGCCACCTGTGCAAAAAATCCTGTTGTGAAATTTGAACATGGAAATATTTGGGAACAACAACTCAGCCGAGTCAACCACATGGTAGGTAATGTAAAGTGATGGAGCCGAGTCAGCGAATGCTGAGGCGCATAGTGCGAAGAGGTTGCCAACTGCAGAGTCAATAGCTACAGACCTCCAAACTTCATGTGGCCCTCAGATTAGCTCAAGAATAGTGCACAGAACCTCATAAAATGGTTTTCCATGGCCGAGCAGCTGCATCCAAGCCACGCATCAAGTGCGATGCAAAGCGTCGGATGCTGTGGTGTAAAGCACGCCGCAAGTGAACTCTAGAGCAGTGGAGGCATGCTCTCCAGTGTGACGAATTGAGCTTCTTCATCTAGTAATCTGATGGAAAAGTCTGGATTTGGCGGTTGCCAGGAGAACGGTACTTGTCTGACTGCATTGTGCCAAGTTTGAAGTTTGGTGGAGGAGGATTATGGTGGGGTTGCTTTTAAGGAGCTGTTCTTGGCCCATTAGTTCCCGGGGAAGGAACTCTGATAGCTTCAGCATATCAAAACATTTGAAGAATGTTCCCGACTTTGTGGGAATAGTTTGGAGCTGGCCCCTTCCTTTTCCAACATGACTGTGCACAAGTGCACAAAGCAGGGTCCATAAAGACATGGATGACAGTCTGGTGTGGATGAACTTGACTGGCCTGCACAGAGTCCTCAACCTGATAGAACACCTTTGGGATGAATTGTAGCAGAGACTGAGAGCCAGGCCTTCTTGTTGCAACATCAGTGTGTGACCTCACAAATGTGCTTCTGGAAGAATGGTCTAAAATTCCTATAAACACACTCCTGAACCTTGTGGACAGCCTTCCCAGAAGAGTTGAAGCTTTACAGTTGCAAAGGGTGAACTGATGTCATATTGAACCCTATGGATTAGGAATGGGATGTCATGTTTGTATGCAGGTCCAGGCAGGTGAGTGAATACTTTTGGCCATATATAGTGTACACACACACACACACACACACACACGTTTGTGTGTTTCTAGTAATATCTAGAATAAAATGGAAAGTAGATAATATCCACATCAATCCCTCTATGTTTTGAAACAAACATTGGTCTTGCTGTAATCAAATAACTGTATGAAATATGATTTATACTTCCCCCATCAGCGCCACGAGACACTGAGAAAATCCACACCTAAAGAAATACGATACGAATAATGAACTTATTTGTGAGTGAAGCTCAGTGCGTTAGGTGTGTGTGTCGATTTTGTATAGACACGCTTTTCAGGTTGTCCCTCAGTGTGAATACAAGTCAATATTATGCCGGTCAGACTGTCGGAGGTCCCGACAGGAAATGTTTCAAAGCTGTTAATTCAAAAGCACCTGACTCAAGAAAACTGTCTGAAGTTGTGGCTTCACTTTTACACATTTCTTTCGCTTGTAGGCTTTTAATGAGGCTGGAGATGAACTAAATCTGATTAGGAGGACACTACTACAATCTTGACATAATGGGAATCTCCCCTGAAGTCAAAAGTTTAGCCAAATATTTTTTAATGAATTATCAATTAATTAGTAGAATGCCATGTTTCCTCGGGCCGCTTCAAATGATTGGATGACCTAATATTCTGTATTCTCTTGCAGATTTATTGAGGGGATGATGAGATATTGGGTATGAATTAAGGTTTACCGAACACAACTAATTTCACGGATGCTCTCCGTGAGGCGTTGTGCTCCTCTGAACTACAATGCTCTACCCCCCCCCCCCCCAGTTTTCATTTATTTATCTATTAGGCTCAAATAAAGCAAAGATGGCCATTCCAGATATGTCATTTCCATCCGTAGTTCCGATGAAACAGAATGAGAACATTTCATCCAACTCACGTACACCTACGATTAACCAGCATGACGAATACAAAAGTCAAATTAATCCATGTTTTGACTAAAACATTAATTTCATCCATATATTGACTCAAGTGCTTCACACATTCACTACACGCAGGGATGTAAAGTGCAGATATATATTAATATAAAATCAATCCTACTGCCATACCCAGAAAATACAAACCAAATCAACTCAGCTGGTTTCCTGAAATTTCTAAACTGGACAGGTACTGGAATTTTTCGAAACTTCATGCATCTTTCTGACCAAGTAGGAAAACAATTACAGCATTTCTACATGAGTCACAGATGGACAGTTTTGGAATGAAAAGCAGCTTAATACATGCAGCGACTCCTGGGAGGAAAAGTCTGATAAACATCAGTATTTTTTTCAGAGAATTATGAGATTAATTCTTTATCAGCTTTGCGAGTTGGAAACGTCTTTGACAGTTAGGCCGAGTTTCACTGGCCTACACGGGCTGGTGTGTGTGTGTGTTTGCATGTGTGGGTGCACGTAGCAACTGCAAGTGTGTTTATAGTGGCGAGCTGAGTGGAGTGTCAGATGTGGTTCAACAGCCACTAACCCAACGGCCGTCTTTGAACAGGATAATATCACTCCAGTTGAGAAAGTTGTTTATTTGTCCAATTAGATGAATATTTTAACAGCTTGAATAGCAAATGTAATTTTAGGGGTTCAGCACTGAACTGGAACAGTGTGTGTGTGTGTGTGTGTGTGTGTGTGTGTGCGTAAAACAAACAGACCAGTGTTAAGGTTGGTTATGCAAGAATTAGATTAACTGCCTTTTCCTTTCTCTTTCCCTGCTCCTGTTTCCTTTGGAAAGAACAACAATAGCACCATTTAGGGTATCTGATGTGAATGAACCCTAAATAATCTGGTGGAAAGCAACTTGCCGCGGTCCCTGAATAGCTTGTATTAACTGATCATTTTGGTGTATTATCTGCAGGTGGTTGGTTTTTGCCAACTTTCTACAGGAAAACGGGAAAAGCATTGTTGTGCTCCGACCCGAGACATACCGTGCTCCGCTTTTGCATCACCGTTTGCTCGCTATCTACACTTCAATTGGAAAGGGAACAATTTACCTCCCATGTTCAGATTGTGCCACAAAATAAACAGCTAAAAAGGAGAAGCACCATTTTTTCTTACCTAAAAGTGTTGTTTCACACTTGAAAAAACAATCATCCGGCAATCATTTTGACAGACACAATAAAAATTACCCAAACTTCGCACCCTTGCCCGTGTTTCTCCCATACCCGGCATCCCCCCCCCCCCCAAAAGATCTATCTCCTGCATTTTCTGAAACCGTGTCAAAAGCACCCTGAATCACCCGCTGACGAGCAAAGACCGCTCAATACGAACAGAGTAAGCTGTCAGTCATTTTGCTGTGGAGCCCATCAAACGCTGCCAGCAGAGGCTTTCTAGATTCTCAAGGGTTTAGATGTATGCAGGCTCACATCACTGCAATACACTGTCATGAAAGAGCTGAATCTCATGAGTCATTATAATGAGAGGCTGTGACATTAATATAAAGAAGGGAACCTATATTTTCCTCTCCATTGTCTGCGCGCTGCTCTCCTGTGAGCCGGAAGACACTTAGCCATCAAGAGTTGGTGGACTGAGACACGTCTTGGCGTCTGTCGGTGAAGATAGTCGGTAGACATTGTCATCTTCAAAATAAAAAAAAAAAAAAAGTGAAAATTGATAAAGCAGGCTGCTTTAGTGAATTCACAATTGTTTCCAGAATTTGGGCCTGAAAACTTTGTTCGTATCAGCAGAGCTAAGCAGCAGGCAGCTACACATCCGGGACAATGTTTTCAGAGGCACAGTCGATGAACCGCTTTCTCAGAACTCTGCTTTTTTTTTTTTTTTTTTTGGTGAGAGGCGGTTCTTATGTTGGCATCCGTTCGGTAGTCGGCAAATAATTTGTGCGGAGAGGGAGAAATGATTCGTCGACATGACAAGTTCTGCCAAGAAAGACAGAAAGAAAATAACATCTCTGGGCTGAACGTATGGATGTCACAGTACTGGTCCTTAAACTGTTCTGTTTTTGGATCCTCATTAAAAGGCCGAGACAGAAAAAAAACTAATCTTTTTTCTGGCGAAACTTGAGACATGAAGTAATCGTCACCTTCGGCCCTGCCGTCCTGTGGCTCCCTTCGGGAAATCTTTCCGCCCTGTGTGTTCTGACTGAAAAACAAACCATAAATGAACAAATAGTGTTTTTCATACCATAATGATAGTTTTTAATCACCGGCTGCTGGAGGAGGTGGATACATAATGAAAGGGTGAGGGACAGAAGAACAAACAATCATCATCCAAGGAGGATGGGGGAAGGAGAGAAAGAAACTGCCATATCTCTGCTGTAATGGGGGAGAGGGAAGCTTTGCTGATTGGAGTTGCTATGGCGATGGTTGGCACCTAGTTTGTGCGCCTGTGTGTGTGTGCATGATTGTATTTGTGTGTGCTTGGTTTCGTGGATGTGATTGGGCTTCTGAGCATCTGGAACTGTTTGTTAGTGTGTGTTTTTGTGCACGCGTGTGTTTGTGTGTGTGTGTGTAGATGTTAAGCTTTGAATGTGGGGATCTTATAGGGGGGGGAATTATCAGTGTTGTCCAAGGCAAATGAGAAAGGAGGCCAGAGAGGCACAATAAAGCATAGCCAGTCCACCGTGAATGACAAAGACACTGTAAACACAGGCAGACAAATGGATGAAACTTAAATCTGATAAAACAGTAACACTGGCCTTCACTTTCTCACAGGCAGAAGCGCTCCAAGATGGAGAGACGGCAAGCAAATACGGAATATCAGCAAGAAAGCCCTTGTGGCTTCATGAGGGAATGCATTTTTCAAAGTCTTATCAAAATACATGAGTAATAGTTGAGTAATACTAATACTTGAGTAAAACCTTAGCTGGTAGTTGAGCTGGCACAGAGTGATCTCGCAGAGGCTAATACTATTTTAAACTGTGGCCCACTGACACATGACCACTCCAACATCAGATTTGCTGGCCATTTTCCAAGACCTGTCATTCTCAGAGTATTTATAGGCTGGGATTTTTTTTTCTCCGCCTTTACTGGTGACAAAAGCTATGCATTTTATTATATTCCAGAGTTAACACTTCCAACAATATTTCATTATGAAGTCTGTTTTTTTAGTAATTAGACTGTAAAATTAGTCCATTTTTTTTGACAGAGCTTTTTACTAAAACCTCAAAGATGAAAGATTCTTCTGGGGGGAAAAAAAAAAGAGATCTTCCAGCGGAATGATTTGAAAGAATGCTTATTAACTAAAAGTTGCATGCAACATTTATGAGGTATGATGAAAGAGTAACAATGGTATCAATCAGTCCCTCTGTTTCCAAAGTTATTTTTTTTCTAATGGCACATTTTATTGGGGTTCTAGTATGGAATAGTGAATAATGATAATGTACAAAAAGAAAGTATATATACAGTGGGCGAGCCTATGGCCCCCCAGGGTGTCTTTGGAGGAAAACAAAACGGTACCGGCGTGTCTGTAAAAAAAGAAAAAAAAAAAAGAAACATTTTTCGGGCCACCTTGAAGGACGGCTGCCAAATAGGACTTCAAGTGTTTATTTGAGCACTTTTGTAAATCATATCCTTGCTTGGCTACATCTGAAAAAAGCAGATGCTGTTGCTAAAATTGGCAGGTTCCAAGTGCAGGACTCTGCTGAAATAACACACAGATTAACATAAAAGTGGTTTATATGAACACTGGGCTGCCAGTGGAACTCCATGACAACAGCATACACAAAGCCCATGCTGCCCACACTCCTCACCTACATGTTCTGACCGCAGCAACACTCATTATATCCACTCCTGGGTTCCATGGTGGTTGACGTCTAAATGTCATGACAAAAAAGCTATAATTGTTTTCTGTGGGTCACAAACCTGTTCTTCTAGGAGTCTAAGTGAGTGTCTGCCATGTCACGCTCATTATTAATAATGGCCGCAGTTGCTGTGGTGCCTGATGCCCCCCCGCTGGGTCAACGTTTCAATCTGAGCAAGGGAGACTTTGAAAAGTAGCAATGGTTTGGAGCCGCTAAAACTCTTTCAGATCTTTTTCAGATAGTCTTAAAATTATTTCGAGGTTATCCACTCTCTTTGGGGTTATACTGCACAAGTAACACAAAAGTTGCATTCAAGTTTGTTAAAAAAAAAGTTTTTCATCCTCTCTCTACATTCCCTTTGGCTAAGGGAATACATTCCCTCTTGGATTGCGTCTTTTACCTTTTTGTTTTACTCATATTTTGTTGTATTTGTCAGATGCTTTCAAGTTCTATAGAGCATTTCCTGTGTGGTCTTTCAAGACCTCCTGTTCTCCCTTTGTAACTTCTTCTGTCTTGTCTGATTTCCCTCCTTTTTGTCTTAATAACCTGTCTCTTGTCAATTAATGAGTCTTCTTCCTGCAATTCTTCCCCAATCACTCCACTGCCTGCCCTATTGAGATCAGCTGACCAGGATAGACTTTAGTAAAGCTTACAGTAAAGCTTATTTTCCGTTTTCTGTCATTTCCTCATTAAGTCAATTCAGATTTTATTTATGGCATCAAGTCACAACCCAGATATCCAAAGATACATTCCATGTACATCAGGTCTGGATCCCCCTCCTAAGTGATAAACAAAAACCCTCCATTGAGCAAGAACTGTGTGACAATAGAAAGAGAACACTGCAGACAGCTTCCAGCTCAAGGCGGGCGGCCCTCTGTATCAACTGGGTTTGTACTAAAAAAAGAAATTAAAAAAAAAATATATACAGTAAGAGTGAGAGCTGGATAGAGACAGAGGGGTACGAGGGTTTGGAGGGACAGGAACAAATGATCTACTAATAATAATAAATAGTGCTGACAGTTACACAGTGAATAGCTGAAATTATACAGTACCAGTTTTGATAATTATTAAGGCAATAACGGTCCACATTGGTGGACACCCTGTGCGGTTCCCCACTTTTTATGTTTAACTTCAGAAATGAATACACATAGATCTTATACCTTATCCTGCTTTTGCCGCACAAAACTATGAGCAGCCAACAGCGTCTTTCATAAATGCTGTATTCCTGCAAGGCATAATTGGAGAAAACCTGCTTTATTTATATATTGCAGTACAAGAGCTGATCGGGTTATATTTGAAGGGTTCTGGGAAAAAGAAAAAAAAATTGAAAGCCTGTTTGTTTTAGATTATTCAGAAAATCCTTGGGGCACAACAAAAGTCTTTATTGCATAACAGAGAAAAAGACTGGTTTTAAAATTGATGTATGTTCCTGCTGGCCAACAATGAGCTGATAATCCGGTAGTCGTCACTTCAGTAATGAACATCGATTTACAGGCAAGGCAATCAAATTTGAGAATGAAGCTGGTGGTGTAGATGACAGCAACTGATGGAGCTGTGTTTAAGACATGAATAACTTGTGTATGGTTTCAGTCTGTTAAAGATTGTTTCAATAATGTCAGCGGAGGATTATCTAGTCAATACAAAGCAGAAAAAAAAATTCAGAGCTTTTTGAGCAATATTTAAGGTTGGCAAACTTCCTCTCCATTACCTTAAACGATAAATCATAACAAAAGTTGGTATTCTGTCCATTTCTGTTCCAGTGTCAGAGAAAAAACCCTGCACGCTTACTGTACTTTCTCATACACGACAGAAAGTGATAGGAGGCTCTTAGAAATACGTGCTCTGAGAGAAACCCTGTGACGGACCATTCTGCTTGTTTCGGTTTACATGCAGAAATGATGCAGAGAAAATACAATCTACTCAAGCCAGTTGTCACTTCAAGTTCCCTTCAAATACTCCACTCCTATTGGAAAAATCCTCGCATTCATAAATCATTCACTCGTTATTTTGCAACCCAGATATAGGAATACCCTGTGCACCACCGCCTGAAGCCTCCTATCCCACTTTATACGCGTCTTTTCGACTCTGACAGAAAGTCCCAGGTTTCCAACTTAGTAAATGTCAGTCTCTTGTAGTTTCATGAAGAAACTCTTCCATGGAGTCACAATAGGCTTTTTATGGCAGCTTCACTGCCGTGATAATTATGAAGAGAGGCAGGCTAAAACTGGGAAGCCAGTCGTAGCTTGTGCATGTATGTGTATCTGGTGGGGAGGGAAACTGAGCTGATCCACAGCACACAATGGACTGGCAGCTGCTGTGAACGATAGCAAGGTCATCACTACTGCAGCCACTGGATCAGGACCAGGTGTGAGTGCATACACACACACACACACACATATATATATATATATATGTGCAAGAAAGGAGGAAAGGCAAGTATGGGAGAGCGCAGTCATTTCTCAAAATTATTCATAAAAAGGTTGAGATGACTTTAACTAGGTATGTTTTCTAATAAACAAACAGGAGTACTTCTACAGATACTACTGCAATGAATAAAAAAGGGTTTCACGAAATGCATGTGTCTTAGGCTGGCATTAATTGATGTAGTGCCTGCGAAAATACAAAACTTCAGAGGGAAAAATGTATCATGGAACAGCTGTTGAACTGCCGTTGTGGTTTACATTCACATAGATAACCGGAGACTTTAGCAGGATCTCAGATCAGAGAGGAGAACGGCCGTGTTCGTCGGTTTGGCAAAAATTGCTTTAAAACGAAATGCATTTGTTTCGCAGACAGAGAAGCAATTGCAGGCTCAGTCTCGTATGAAAGTCTCTTTCACAGTGCAGTTTGTGTGTGGCTTTTGTATGGGAATGTGAGGCAGACAAAATGAGAAGGGTGTAAAAATGCAAGAATCGCTTGTACCTGTGAGCTGATACTCATGGATTTGCTGTCGTCCAGGTGTTTGCGCTGTAAATGGAGCAGCGAAAAAAATGTTAGACTCGTGCTTTTTCAAATCAAAAGTCACTCAAGATGACTTTCAACTAACCGGTTCTGAATCCTTAGGAGAGGCAACTTTGCAGAATAAAGGTAGGAGCCACTTTGTTGGTCAATCCAAATTGATGTGTAAGAGTTTGAAGTCCTTTAGTTTTTCTGTGTGAAACCTGCTGACCTCAGTAGATTTCGATCTGATCGTATCAGTATGTCCAGATCCGATTGGCCCAACCATTGCATTTTTCCTTCTCCCCGATTGGTCCTCAGTTACACCAGCTGTGCACACAGTGTGGCATGGTGGGTCGCAGGTGTGAGGCTGTTAGGATCCCACCTGACTCCAATGAAACACATTTAAACAGCATTCAGGTAATCCAACCCCCAAAACTTTGGCCTTCGATGACCCCCACCGAAGCTCAGGCTCAGGTCCCTCCCCTTTGCAGTCAGTCAGAACTGCAAAGGGCCCCTTGGAAATAACCAAACAAGTCCAGCTTCTAGATGTGAAGTGACAAGTCTGGAATACACCCTGGAATAAAGGAGAACCTACACAGTATACACAGTTTGGTGTTCAGAATATTTAAATCCTGTGCTACTTTGTAGGTAAATGTCTAAAAGGGCATAGTGTGTAAGAGAGAGATCCACCCGGAGTTCAACCACGATGACGGAACAGAACAGGTGCATCTCATGCGGATTCCTGCGGCCTGTTGTTTGTTATCAGTGTCTGCTCCAGTACATCTGAAATCTTCATCGCTTCCTGTTGAATGACCCCAAAAGGATTTTAGAGTACCCCGAGTGAAAGTCACGAATACGTGTGAATGAGGCAGAAAACAGCTGCTGAGTAGAAAACAATTTAGTGTGAAATTTCTGCAATGAAAGACAAAACAGGCTATTGAATATGTCACATTAGTGCTATTTATTAAAAATTTTTTGCTCGCGTGCCTTGATGTGCTCGAGATTTTCTTCTGGTATGATGATTTTTCTTTAATGAATTGGCAAACATCCAGCAATACAATATTACCACGGAGACAGCAGCCACTGCACGCCAGTAAATATCTGATGGGCTCGACTGGTGAATGCAAAAAGCTAAATACCGTAAGTATGGGCCTGACAGTCCCAAAGCATTATCATAGCAACATTATCTTAACATAAATATTCTAGAGGCAATTAAAGGATACACATGTATGTGTGTGTGTATGTACATTTCCTTAGCTGTCAAGGAACACTTACAGTCATAATATCTGCGGCGTGGATTTGGACGGCTCATTTTCATATCAGCGGAGGCGTCGACGTCTCACAGTTTGATTAATGTGCTTTTAGGAGGTTGTGTGCGGTGCACACCGGGGACCGTAGACAAAAACCCGTACGTGAGACAAATCTGAATTCACAAGCAAATGAAAACACACAAATGAGATGAATACGAAGCAGTAAATGTCTCTTAATTGATGCGCCGCATCCTTTGTTTCATTATTTACAGGCCCAAGTCATTATTCCGACATTCGCGAGTTTGAGCTTCAACACACAGATTTGAGTACATACAAACTGCAGTCGGGAAAAACAAATGAACCAAGTCATTATTATGCCACGTATGTGTGTGTGTGTTGGTGGAGTGATAGAAAGTTAAGATATTCTTTGAGTTGAGAATGTGGCGTTAATCTGTTCTGTCTTCGCAGAGCTAATTTCAGATGAATATCTGAAATTGGGATATTTATAATGCTGGTATTTTTACTCCATATATAAACATGCAATTTGAGAGTTGTCAAAATGGACTTGGCGCATCCTAATTCAAACCTGAATAGGCTATTTGTAAATTGCACCCGGCAGTTGACACGAAAAAGACATGATTATTAGGAATATTTCCACACTGGGAATTTAATTTTTTAATGCGTGGTAGTTTCACCCTATCTGAAAGCCTTGGGCACTGAAATAAACATGGAGCTGCAGACTAAATGTAAATTCACAAATTGGCAATGTTGGATACAAAGTCACGGATCGTGGATTCAGCCATGATTTTTTTTTCTCTCGATTTTGCAAATTACATTGACATATGAGACAGATGTTACAGACAATCCACAGAGATAGGCTCGCAGGGCTGCAGAACCACTGATCATCCAGACTCTTTGCATCCGCATTAATCATTTTTATACCCGGTTGATTATACAATTGACATAAATACAGTTTTCCTCTGGCCTTTTGTTGTGTCGTCGTGTGTGTGTGTGTGTGTGTGCGTGTGTCTGTTTTCCCTCAGACTTGAGCGGTGACAAGGTGGTCCGACAATGCTCGGCCATGACACGTGTGTTCAGAAGCGACGCCTGGGAGTTGTACCAGAAGTTAAACATATCAAAGGATAATAGCAAAATAAGGAGCGTTCAGTTTTACGATACTTGCAGCATGTTTAAATTATAGGAGACGTTCTGGGAGTTATTTTTCAAAAGACTTTCTGGAAAAAGGAATAGAGCTTAAATCCCTTTTTTTTTTTCCAAAAGTTACTTTCATCACCGACACTTTTGTGCAACTCCGGTATTTTCAGATTTTCACAGTCAAAGGTTGTTTTTTTTTAACTTTTGGCTACGATAATAAACAACCCTAACAACACGGACGGTTCTGTTCTGCGACCCATTAGTTTCTCCTGAGCGAAGGCTGGTTCTGTCTCTCACTTCTAATACCGAGCTCATCTGCTTTAATTCGCCACCAGACATCATTGTTCATGGGCAGGTGTCGATTTTGTTTTGGGCCGAATCATGGAAAAAATCCCCATATTTCTCACATTTGGACATATGTGTGTTATTTAAAGCCGGCCGCCGCTCCAGATGAGCCCTTACGGGCTGAATCTTTCTCTAATCTGCCGAGTTAGTGGCCTTAAATAGTTAACGCTCCCGCATTGGGGTCCAGTCGCCGATGGGAAGCTAAACATATGGTCTGTGAGTGTGTGTCTGCAAAGAGTGACAGTGTGCCTGTGTGTGTACATGTACAGGAGTAGACAGCTGAATCCAAGCCAAAGGCAGAATGGCATGCCTGTAGCATGAGCAGCAAACTTTCCAGAGTAACTGAGACACCCAGCTGGTCTCCACAGATCGCTGTACTTTAATGCCTCTACACCCTTCTAACTTAAATTGACACTCTGGATCTAAGAGGAGGAAGGCCGGGGTTGAAACCGAGGAAGATGAAAACAGAGATAGTGATAGAGAGAGGAGCGGGAGAGACAGATTGACGGGCAAACAGAGGGAAACACAGCGGCAGACAGATGAAAACAAAACAAGTGTGAGAAACGCCGAGAGCAAGACTCGACAGAGATGGAGCGGAAAAAAAAAAAAAAATCAAATGTAGGGAAGCAGGATACCTGCTGAAAAAAGAGGAAGAAATCCCAGCGTGGTCCAAATTGCAGAGCAGGGGCATTAGAGTAGCTTGTCAATCACGACTCCCCTGGACATACACAGAGCGGCCGGGCCGAGGTTTAAATGATACACACACCAATGAGTCAATTACGGGCCGACCAGGCAGAATGTCACAGCCGCCCGGACACCGATGGCTTAACCCCCCTCACGTCGCATCAATATGCCTCCGTCGGAGAGGCAGAAAGACGGGAGCGGGGCCTGCTGGAGACTGAGAGCCGGCTCACGCTGGGCATTATTAACGCTCACACACGTTATCCAATGATTGATAGGGGACTGGAGCACTGCTTAAGTCTTGAGCATTTAGCAGGAATACTTAAGTGCGCCACCTGCTAACTCATCTTGAGGAAAGTTGTGAACGACGGGGTCTGTTTGTCATCCGTGTCAGACGGCGCTGTAGAATAAATCATTTTGCCGATGGACCTTTTTTTTTTTTTTTTTTTTAGCGGTTTCAGTGAAAATGCTACTGTACGTTGTTCTCATTCACTTCCTGTCTGACTCCCAGTGGCCATCACAAGCTCCACACCTGGGTCAGGGCGGGTTTAAAAATAACCACAGCTCAATTATTTATCTGTGACTCTTGTCCATGAACGCTCTACTGAGTGTAATTTTGTGACCTGATTTTGGAGATTTGCAAAAGGCAAACCTGTTATTTGGATTTGATAACATGATGCTCTTTGCATCGTGATGGTAATCAACCCGGGAGGTCTTGCAAACACACACCGATACAAACCCTCGGAAGGGTTCGCAAAACCAGTACACGCTTCCATTTCTCGCAGATTATCGTCGGGCCATATAGAGCTTTTAAAGTCAATCCCGGCAGCACTCAAGTTTGATAAACTACAATCTAGATTGACATAAAACTTGCAAGAGGCCAGGTGTGGCCGAAATTGCATTTCTGAAAATCAGAGCTACATGTGATTCAAGGATACTGTATGGCGAGACTCATTTCCATAAATCCAATCCCGTGCATCCGGACATCTGCTTTAAGCACTCACAAATAAAATGATGCAAAAAAACCCAGAGAAAAAACCCAAAACTAATAGTTACAACAAAATTTTAAATTTTTCTACAAAACCTCTTAGGGATCCGTGTCACTGACCGGCATATTAGGGTTCTCTGTTGTCACGGCAATCTCCTCTTGTAGTACCAAAATATAATTTTTTGTCATCAAAGCACAATTTCCATTACTGTACATGTTCCAGCACAGAAATTACTCGGGATGACTAAAAATTTCTGGTTAGAATTTCTCCACAGAATTCACACTGTTTGTTCTTTCTATATTATATAATGAAATTCTCTGATAAAACATTTTTCTGCAATGATGGGTCGTTCCCGTTTACGGAGCCTTCACTGAATGCATCATCACACATGCCGGGGAGCCACTTCTCATCGAACTAACATATGTACTGCCACGGTGTACACAGGTAGCAGGCGGGGTCAATCACATTGTATCTATTTCCAGGACGTCTTACAATTGCTTCTGGCACCAGCATCTGCTGCTCCCGCTACACGTTTATTTACAGCTAGGCAATGTTTTTGCACATTACAAAATGTCAGAGGTGGGATCTTACAGCAAATATGGGTTCATTTTGAATGCTCGCCCCCAGCTGGTCTCTACAAGTTAAGTTGGTGTCAACTTATCGGCGGGGAAATGTTCACGTTGGTAAAAAAGTGTCTTTGTGCGGCGCTCTCATACCTTGTGGTTTCAAAATGTTTTATGCTCACCTATTCACAGACTCAGTATTGTGCCCAAGGACACTTTGACACGCGGACCAGAGGAGACCGGAACTGAACCACCATCCCTTCTGATTGCTACTGGCCATGTGTTTCAGCTGCAACAGCTGACTGATCATGAAAACAAGTATCATCATGATCTACTAACAGGTTCAAACTGACACTGTACAATGTCGCTCAACTCGAACAGCAGTGGAAAAAGCTGAAGGAAATTCAGTAACGTAGAAGGATGTATCTCGCCTTGTACGAAAAAGAAAAACACTATCATTACAAACCTGGAGGTACCACATCATAGTTGTAGGCCAGGGAGTCTCATCATAGGAGAGGATGGATGATTCATCCCTCAGAGGGGAAATTTCCATTCAAACTCAACAGAAAGTGGATGGTGCAAGTAGAGGTAGTTAATAATGTACAAGAAGTAAGATATATAAACATCAGAAAAAAATATAAAGGTAGAAAATAAAGATAAAAAAGAAGTAAAAATAAGGAATAGAAGCAATATACACTGCTCAAAAAAATAAAGGGAACACTTAAAAAACACATTCTAGATCTAAATGAATGAAATATTCTTATGAAAATACTTTGCTCTTTACACAGTTGAATGTGCTGACAACAAAATCACACAAAAATAATCAATGGAAATCAATTGTATCAACCCATGGAGGTCTGGATAAGAATCACACTCAAAATTAAAGTGTAAAAACAAACTCCAGGCTGATCCAACTTTGATGTTATGTCCTTAAATCAAGTCAAAATGAATCTGTGTTGCTTCCTGAGTGGACGCTATGATTTCACAGAAGTGTGATTGACTTGGAGTTACATTGTGTTGTTCAAGTGTTCCCTTTATCTTTTTGAGCAGTATATAAACAGTATGAACATGTGTAAAAGTGGCAACTCGCAACATACAAAACACAATGGCCTGATAATTGCACAACACAATGATTAGACATTTATTCATTGATTCATTTATTCATTGATTCTTCATATATAGCACTTATTCTGCACTCAGAGTCGCAGGGGTACTGAAGCCTATCCCAGCTGTCATTGGGCAAGGATCTCCTGTCAATCACAGTGACACATATAGAGACATAAAACCATTCACCCTCTCATTCACACATCTGGAAACTTTAGGGAGCGCTTTAGGGAACTAAACTGAACTACACTCAGAAAGCCTCCCCCCCGTCGGAATTGAACCAGGGACCTTCTCTGTGAGGCAGAATGTTGAACACATTGAGCCCATGTTGATAAGACAGTGAATTGCTATTTAATGCTGTGGATAATTTTCTCATTAATATGACATGGAAATGTATGAGTATTTGTACTGACTTTCAAAATTCATAATGTGGTCTTGCAGGGTCACAGTGACCTTGACCTTTAACCTTAAAATTCAAATCCTATCAAATGAAATTAGATCAACTACCGGGATTCCTGAGATGTTTGGTTCACGAAAACGGGATGGACGCGCATTCACAGTGACCTTGAGATTTAACCTTTGCGTCCAAAATATAATCGGGAGCAGGGGGGGGGGTGAGCACTTGTGTTTTTGAGCCGCTGAACTATAATTTAATTGTCCCCGAGGCTCCAACAACAGGTAACATTAGTGGAGATGACATTTTATTAACACGTAACACGAGCAGTAGTAGATACCGGGGCAGAGCTTGCACCATGTGCATCGGCTTCAATACCATTTTACATGATACTTCCTTTTTGGACAGTCACTTTCTGCCTCCCTGAAATACCAGTGTCATGATAATGATACCAATAAATAAATAATCGATCCACAAATTGCAGCAAACTTAATGCGGAAAAAGATTTTGCAGAGTGATACTTCAGCAGAGGCGGGTCCTTAGCCATTCTGGTCCAGGGGGGTCATGGGAGGATCTGTCAGGACACAATGCAAGAATTTTAATGTTTTGCTTTTATCAAACACTGGTTTCACTTGGTAATTTTTTGACCGGTTATTTTCTTATTGTGCTCGGCTGCTTTGCATCCCAGCTGAGTTTCAGCCCAGCCCCTCTCCTGCTTCGTGCAGCCTACGCGCAGCGGAGCTAGCGACTGCGAATATTCAATTATTCAGTGATACGTCCCTCCATGATTAAAATATAGGCTGACAAAACTTTTTGGCCAAATCTGCACATCATTTTAACTTTCAAAACAAGCCCGTCCAGTTGGTTTCATATGCGAACCTACACGAGCACTTTGGGGCAAAACCCAGAGGAGCTCTGCTGCCAGAGGATACAAGGAGAAGTGCTAATTAGGTCAGCCGTAAGACCACAGGCTCAGGGCATGTTCGATAAAAAGTTGTTCTCAGAGAAGCAGAGCGGAGTAAACTGCTTAAAGTCCGGGGTCGGGGTCAGCTCTGTGAGGCTGCGAGTCACACGGCGCGCGTCCTGCAGGTGATGCTGAGACAGCAATCAACCGATTCGGGTGGTTTGCGGCCGAGTGTCATCGGTTATAAAGCCGATGCACCCACACGTCCTCGAGTCTCGTTGTTTATTTTATTCTCCGTGACTTCCTGCCCTGGAGCTAGTTGATTTTTTTTTTTTTTTTTTTGCTTTACATTTATTCACTTGTGTTTCATTTATTTATTTATTTATTTATTTATTTATTTATTTATTTATTTATTTATGAGAAAGAATAGTAAATATATCTGTAGAAGGATGCTGTGGTTGGAACTGGACCAGAGAGGAGATTTATGGATGGAGAGAGCACGGACCTGAATTTAGATGGCAGGAGAGAAGAGGATGCGGAGGAGAAGGTTAGATCGATCTACCTGTTGATCCGTCTGTCCGTCCGTCCATCTATTTATCTATACATCTATCCCTATCTATACTTCCATACATCTATCAATGTATTTATCACTTCTTTTTTTTTTTTTTAAGGTTTTTTGCAGCCCTTTGTTTAAGTTTATCAAACTGGCTCCAAGGCAATTTTGCACGTGGGAGTTTTAATTTTCAGAAAGTTGTAAAACAACATTTTTTAAGACTTTTTTTGAGTTCCCATGGCTACCAAAGGACTGTATACCCGCTGAAAATGAAGGAGGCTGCAGGAGGTGAGCAGAGAGACACAAACGTCAATAATCCTTTTGGACAAAGTCAAACAAAGTCCCTGTTAAAACTTGTTCCTGGGTGGTTAGCAGTTTGATTGAAACAGTAAAATATTCTAAATATTGATTGATATAGATTTATATTTAATGAATGATTACTTTCATTATGTCCTCCAGTATAATTGCCCTTTGCAAAAAGACTAAAAACACCTTGACGGAATAAAAATGGATCTGAGTCAATGTGAATCCTCAATCAGTAGCAATTGGGAGGTGATGCACATCAGAGAGGAGAGGCCACATCTGCAGAGGTGGAAGAAATAATTTAAGATTCATTATTTAAATGGATCGTCTTCAAGGGGTGGAGAAAGAAAGCATATCAACACGGCGGTAAGAAGTCTCTGTCAGGGTGAGCGATCTATTGGCTCCATATTGACTTCATGACATTTCTACACACTCTTATCTCAAATTTTGAATACTTTTTGCCTGCTGGTAATTGAAAATTTGCTTTTTTTTGTACGTGGAGGCCATTTATAAACGCGCTAAGGGGTGTAAATGAGATACTAACATATTTATGGTTCTGCTGTCACTTATGGGTCACTGTGAGGTTCACTATTCTCCCAGCACTGCATTTGAGTTAATGAAACTTCAGCCATTGTCCCATTCGCCAAGTAAAATGTGAAAACATGTGTTTATTTTTTTACCATTATAGAATTTTTTTTAAAGCTTCAAGGAATAAATAATAACTAAGAAAAAATATACAAGAAGAAACTGAGGACTCCTGAAGGCAGAAAAAGGGATGAACAAGACTTAAACATGCGCAGCGGCTTTCAGCACAGCGACCTTCAGCACAGTGACCTTCTGGAGGAAAAATACAAATAAATAGAATAAAATAAACCCCATAAAGAGAGAAAATTACATAAGGTTTTTTTGAGTCTTTGTTTCTTTTTTTTTACATCCTACTGTGAGTCAGCATTTATTACAGACACACACCTGCTCAGGTCAGGCACACTTTAAAAGTATTTAAGATTAAGGAGTTAAGCGCAATCGTTTTCTGAAAATCACGTGACAATTTAGCCCCCTGAGGTGGCAGTATACGCTAAATTAATTTGAGACTGAAATAACATGATCTCCATCCTCCCTGGTCTTCACTGCGATTCCTGCATTGGTTTATAAATAAAATCATTTGTTTTGTTTTGTTTTATTCTCCATGCCCAATACGAAGGTAATAAAATAACTCGGTGTGCCGAGAAAACGAACTCGTAACTGCAGACCGGATGGCTTTTGAGGTTTTCGGGGGGTAATAAATTATGAAAATAAATTGAAACGTTGAGAAAAGAAATTCAATTCACAACCAGCACGCCCTGGTCTCAGCACCTAAACATACAGTTGGAGGTAATAAGGAGTAGGATGTGCAGCTTAGAGATAAAACTTCTATTAAAGCATTTCGGTATTTCTGTATCTACTGTGTAGATGTTCTGTTATCATAGGGAGCACTATAACCATAACTTTTTTGTGTTTTTCTTCTCTTTTTTTCAACAGATTGAATGTATGACTGAATTTGAACTTGATCTAAAAAGATGTGTGACTGAATTTAAATTAGACTGCCGGACGTCGGTCCTGGAGAGGAATGGAGGTCAGCGACTTCTGGACAGAATACCTGGGTGTGAGTGAGAAGTGGAACGGTGAGGCTACAGGGAGCGGAGATGAAGAAGGCGGAGAGGTTTAAGTGCAGGGTCGAGGAAACGAGGGCAAGCGTTTTGGAATGGGTGGCGAAAAGTGTCGAGGGTGATCAAAGAGTATCAGCCCAGAAAGGAAAGCAAGACGGAGGTGAGGGCAGCGGCAGTGTCTGAGGAGGACACGGGGGCAGAGCTGGAGGTGTTGGAGATTGAAGATGCGGAGGCTCTCTTTGAGAGTGATGAGGATCGGGAGGGAGTCAATCAGAGGGACAGCACATATTAAATGTTCCAGAGATAAAGTCAGGCTGGGATGGTTTGGATGTGGACAGAGGAGGGATGGTTTATATGGATGTTGAGGTTAGTCCAGAGGAGACGAAAATCACTCCGCTTTGTTCGAAGAACTTTATTTTCATCTGTACTCTTAGACAGTATACCCTTGTTTTTCGCGGGGGTTAAGTTCCAAAAAGAACCTGTAATAGGCAAAATCTGTGAAGTAGAAACCTTTATTTTTTTTTGCAATTATTATACAATTAAATACTCTGCTATACATTGCTGCTGTCGTCCTTATGTTTTTTTCTTCCTTCTTTATGGAACGAACGGAAGATTCATTAATTCCATAATGCCGACCTACAGCCGCATAGCTTTTACCTTCCCTTAGCATGTCCAGAAGTGTAACTTTATCTGCGATAGATAGCATCTTCCGCTGCCTTTTGGGCCCTGCAAGGTGCTTTTGTTGGTCCAGAGCGTTTTGTCAATATTATGGTTTTTAGAGAAACCCGAAATTGCAAGAGAATTTGCATGTACGTAATGTAAATCTGGCAAGCTGTTTTACGTACGTGTACATATTAAACTGCAACGTTATTGACACACAGGTAGAGAAGAAGCGGAGTGACTTTTTAGCCAATCAGAATGCAGAACACAATGCACGATGCAAATCCGTGAAGTAGCACAACCGTGAAAAGTAAACCGCGTTATAGTGAGGGATCACTGTAACTCTAAAGTCTCAAATTCATACATATTGTAAAGTGCGTAGGGAAGTTCTAGGTGAAATTCAAGAATAAAGTTGGGAATTATAATGTTGTGTCCAAAATTTAGAGTGACATGGCGGTGCAGAGGTGGTAGCAAGACGTTCACTGGTTGATTTTCAACAAGTGGGCCTTTCTGTGTTGAGTGTGTTTACTGTGTTCAGAAACATCTCGATTGGAGACCTGAAGTGACCCAAGTGATGACGTGTGAATGAGACAGTGAATGGTTGTACGTCTCTATATGTGGTCCTGAGGTCGATTTGGGGGGAACCTCACCTCTTGCCCAATGACAGCTAAGATAGGATCCAAAAGGCCTGAGACTGCACGATTATCAGTTTGGATAATGAATGAATGAATGAATGAATGGATGAATGAGCGATACAGTCTAAAAATCTACCTTCACAGAGGTGGTGCCAGAAGATTTTACACTAGCCACCAAGACCACAGCTGGCTGCTATCTGTTATCAGTGTGTTATGAATTGTTTACACATAGTAATAATGTTGTTTAAACCAATCACACACACCGATCACACTGATCTCCGAAATGTTAAGGCAGGTTATCAGCCCGGCAACCAGACCTTTAACCAGAGTGAGGAGGACTGAACGCATCACCCCAGTTTCTGCCTTTTTACTCACCAGTAAGGTACTGGTCTCACTCTTTCGGAGTGATAAGATTGTTTTACCCCTCATGACCTTACTTGCAATTTCAGGAGCTCCTGCACGGGCTGCAAACTAAGTATTTAAGGAGGCAGAGGTTTAGAAAGAAGAACACCAAGCCATCATACATATATCAGGCTGGGATAGTAGCTCCTGTAAATCTGAGATTTAAAATTACTTTACGGATGATGATTATTATTATTATTACAGAAATATATATATATGTGTGTGTGTGTGTGTGTGTGTGTGTGTGTGTGTGTGTGTGTGTGTATCAATATACAACCATTCACTCTTTCATTCACACATGTTGACAATTGATGGTCTCCAATGTGGGACTGTGGGAGAAAACTGGAGAACCCAAGGAAACCCATACAGACACAGGGAGAACATGGAGACTCCACACTGTAATATATATTGCTGTAATAATAATAAGGCCCATTATCATTAGTGTTTGAATTTATTTTGCAGGATAATGCAAAATTTTTCCACCGATGGTTTTTATCCTTTCCTCTATCTCTTTCTTTGGTTCTGTCTTACTGTGACCTTATCCTTTAAGACACCAGTCATAGTTGTCATACTTGCACAATGTCATTACATTACAATAAAAAAAAGAAGGTTGGCGGGAAAAAGGCCTTGTAAGAGCAACAACAACATTGCTGACGCTGCTCTTTTGAGCAAAAAGAGCAGTGGATGCGTATTGCGGCCATTGACGGCCTCCGTGGCATTCAGCCCTTCAGGGGTTTCTCTTGTGTGAGTGTCTTTCATGAGTAATGAACGTCGGTTAGATTCCCCGGGGCGCCGCTGTGACCAGACTCTCATCCCTGATAGAGTGCAGCTCCTGTGACTTACCACACACTTAGCAATGCTACCATGCTGCGGTAATGCTTGTAAAAGACGGATTAATATATGAATGTACGTTTCTTCGTTTCTTTCCGCCTGTGTGTGTGTGTGTGTAGGGAATCCCTGTCTGACTTCTCCACCCCGTCCATCTCCCTCTGAAGCGAGGGTGGGCTGAGATAAGGCATGTTACAAAAACACAGCCCCTTGGAGGGTGGTCCAGGCCGCAGGTCACATTTCTCAGCGTTTACTGGAGAAGCCACGCTGTGCGCTCAGGGTACGGCCGCATGGTCGGGAATGAAAACAATGCGTAGAGGATCGGTTCTCTGCAGATCCCGGCGATTTAATTGGATCTATTGCGTATCTCCGTTGGGCCTCGTCCAGGCATTGTCACAAAGCAGGAGGAGAGCGGGCAGATACAAAGGGCCTTCATCAGATCAGCCCCGCACCATCCGCAGCCGCCGTGTTTGTTTGTCGCTGCCGAGGCTCGGCCACATAAAGTGTCTCGATCCAATAACTGTAAAATGGAAGTGTGTTATAAAACCTCCTCGACCGGTAAACACTCGGCTGTGTTATTCATTAGAAAGCTTCCAAAGGAAAAACGCTAAAAAGAAATCGTCATTTAAAGAGGGTCTAGAAAACATCATACACCAAATGGTTTATGATAACATAGTTATTCAGATATTGATTTAGTTGTGTTCTGATAAAAAGTAACTTTAGATTCAGATCCATACTCAGATTCCTTGTCACTACAAAAGTACTGTGAAATTTAAGCAGTCCTCTATAGCTATATTAAAAATAAGAGTATACATATTAAATATATATGTTTGATATATAATATAACTGTATTATATGTTATAATACATTATACATTAATTAATATTTATATTTATATTAATTAATAATTAATATTAACATATTATCTTTTATTATATGTGTAAAATAATGTCTTATATCATAATATAATAAATACTTATTGAATTAAAATGCAAAATATAACAAAATAAAAGGAAACAATAAAAAATATTTTAAAAAAGAACAATAATACTTAAAAATCTATACAATCTGTGCAGTCAGCCGATAATGGAGTTGAATGGAGGGAAGTAAACACGTACGGGAGTGAGAATAAGGTGCAGAGATGTAAACAGAATGAATATTATAAATACTATGTGGGATGTGATGTGTAAACAACAGTATAAGGCGCAATGAAACATAATAATGATTCATCCTTTATTAATCCCCGTGGGGAAATTCTGCTATTAAGCCATCATGGATGAACCATGAGCTGTACGCTGCCGTCCACCAGCTCCAGGGAACAGTTTGAGGTTCAGTGTCTTGCTCAACAACACTTCAACACGCTAGGAGGAGCCGGGAATCGAACCAGGAATGTTTACTCATTACTACTAAACTTTTACAGCTTGTTCAGTTCAGTTTTGAAATTCTCCTTTCTTAAAATAAATTACAATGTTCTTCACTGTTTATGATGTGAAGGGACCATATAAAGTCCAGGTGAAAAAAATAGAAAAAGAGAAAGAAATCACGGACGTTTGGGAGTAAGATTGTGTGTATTTGAATACGTGAGTGTGTGCGTGTTTTCGCCCCGTCGCTGAGCTCATCTGCGGACTGCGGAGAATTGGCCGAGAGGGGTGACAGAATGGAAAGAGGAGAGGGAGCAGCACGGGGGCGAGAAACGGTGAGACGGAGCGATGGAAAGTCAAGTCGCGGAGTGAGAAGGGCAGGCAGTTGGTCGCTTGCCGGACTGCTGCGTCCGCACAGACTGTGCTGAACAACATGGGGGGGCATTTAAAATGCGGGAAGGGTGACTCGGTGAAACGCCATATTATACCTTTCACCTTCATGACTCAGCAAAAGAGAGTTGCATCATCGAGGGGAAACGCTTAGAGGAAAACAGCTTTCCCTCCCCCTTGGGCCGCAGCTCCGAGAGAACGACAGCCTGCAGAAAATGAGCCGAAGTTTGAAATCCATCTGTCAAACTAGTCAGTAATGTAGTCGTTCGATGTGGAAGCGCGAGGCGGCGAGTTTACCTTCGCTGCCGCCGCCGCCGAGCTTCTCAATTAGCCAGTAAATTGCTCTGCCTTAACAAGCGGGACATTTCTTAGCACTAATGAAGCCGGCGGCTGGCGAAACAGCGCTCCACGCCACCACGCCGGCGCGTTTGAAAAACAGGAAGCCCGGAGACGGAGTGTGGATCTAATGGAGTCGACGGCGCGGCTCATTTTCAGCGAGCTGTTTGGCATTCTCTGGAAGGAATGCACGGATGGATTACAACTGCTGGCTGCTACAGTGACTTTCCAATGAGGCACCACTTTGTCTTCGCCCCCCCTTATCTAATCCGTGCTGGAATGACCGTCTCCACAAAATGAAAATGAGATCGGAAACCAAACGACTGGACCTGTTTGTTTCAGTTGCACGGATGCGCATGTGCTTTGCGACGTGAAGCTCAGCACGGTCCTAAAGTCTAAAAGTAGTGCTGCGTATGGTGCCCTACTTCATTGAAGCAGATGCTAAAATATTCATTCATGAGCGTGAAACATGACAAAGTAAAATTGGAAAAAAAATATATAATGCTATGTTGTACAAGGGCACCTTCTTGCCTCACAGCAAGAAGGTCCTGGTTGGATTCTGACAGGAGGCCTTCCTGTGTGGAGTCTCCATGTTCTCATGTCTGCATGCATGTCTTCCATGTTCCACATTGGAAAAAGGAGCAGGAGGTTCATTGGAGCCCATACACTGTCTGGATGTATGGATGAGAGTGAATAGTTGTACGTTTTTTTTTTATTTTGTGTGAATGAGAGAGTGAATGGTTGTTTTTTTTTTTTTTGCATTTAAATTTTTCTCACTGTAATTCTTGCATTTTTTTTTTAATGTTTTGTTTTTGTTTGATACACCTGGCTGCAATTACAATTTAATTTCCCCCCGAGGATTAACAACATCTACCTATCTATCTGTTATCTGAAGTGTAAATGACATTGAATGGTATTATGTCTCTCATACCCCCGAGTGCAGGATGAGCGATGTAGATAATGAATTAATGAATGAATGAATGCTGTATTATGGTCTGCCATTGAGTAGAGTGTTAAATGTTTTCCCAATAAGAACAAAGTGTTGGCCATCACAAATATTCTATCTGACAATCTAAAGGTTTGAATGGAAAAACGCTTGAGTGTGATCCAGGGTCAGACATGGAGCACCAATTCAGGTATTTTGGGGTAAAAGTTGAAGATATTGTTCTGTATCTAGGCAACATTTCAAACAGGCCACTTTAGAACATTCTGCAACCACCGTCTCAACCCTTTGACCTGGAAGTAGGTTGGAACTGGTGATTGTTTTTCCTTGCTTTACCTCATCCTGACTTTGGCCTGCAAGACGAACCGTCCAGACAGGGATCATTACGGACAGCAGCTCCTCTTTTTACAAACACAGATTTGACGCAACACTGGGTACGTTTATATCACCATAATTACAGATGTCTGCGCTCTTGGTTTGCGACCAGGAAGGTGTCTGACGTTTTTCCAGTTGAACAGTGTTTCAAGAAAAATGTCTGCGTGGAACAGAGCTGAATCTGGACTTGCGCGGTCGAGATGATGTCCCCCATTTGTTGTGACATAATTACTCTTAAAAAAAGCCAACGGTTTGCCGGAGAGATTTTTTGGAGAGTTGCGCCGACTCTCAACCGGAAGGAGCCACGGCACGGAACGAACATCAAGTTAGAATTTTGGAGAGAGGAGAAAGACTTGCTACGCTTGTCCCATCGGGTTAAATCAGAAGAACCGCAAACATGCGGCTGAGGTCGTCTCAACTTCTGATTCGGTGCTTCGCCTCGGCCAAGCGTCCAGTCAGACGGGAACGAGGGACACACACATCCTTTCCCTGCCGTTTACCGCAACCCAACACTCCTGACACTGGTGAACCCCCCCCCCGTCCCCCGTCCGCTCTAGTCTGCCAAGCAAAACACCTGGCATCTGTATGAGAAGGGCACCAATTTCACAGTGACCGCCAGGCGGTCAGCTGACCCCCATCCCCCTCGCCGCATACATATTTGTAACATGTGTGCGCGTGAATCAAGCCTTGTTGTGCCTCTAAAGACAGCTTGTGTGTGTGTCCGGACGGAGAGCAGGTGTATGTTTTGCTAGACAGCTTTGTCAGCATTTGAAAAGTGTGTGTTAAAATAAAGGGAAAGTGAAAGAGAGATGCTGAAATAAGTATATGCATGATGGACGGGCCGTTCTGGAGGCACAGAAACCAACGGCGGACGGCTTCTGGATCCATTTACACACAAACCCACATTCATTCTTCAGTCATGTCTGTGTATGAGATTTGCAGCACACAAATACACACACATACCTATACTGCTCAAAAAAATAAAGGGAACACTTGAACAACACAATGTAACTCCAAGTCAATCACACTTCTGTGAAATCATAGTGTCCACTCAGGAAGCAACACGGATTCATTTTGACTTGTTTTAAGGACATAACATCAAAGTTGGATCAGCCTGGAGTGTGTTTTTACACTTTAATTTTGAGTGTGATTCCTAATCCAGACCTCCATGGGTCTGGTCGCACATTTGATTTCCATTGATCATTTTTGTGTGACTTTGTTGTCAGCACATTCAACTGTGTAAAGAGCAAAGCATTTCATAAGAATATTTCATTCATTTAGATCTAGGATGTGTTTTTTAAGTGTTCCCTTTATTTTTTTGAGCAGTGTATTTCTATATGGTTCCGATAGCTTTCTGATTTTGGATGCATCAGCCTTTTGCGCGCTTCCTTTCTCTGCCTGTAGTTTGTGTGTGTCAGAGGCCAACACTGGTGCTGAAAGTCTGATGGATGGGCTCCAGGGGTCACGGACTTCAGCTGTTGTCGGCCTCATCGCAGCCCGGTGGCCTGTGCCGTTCGTGCTGGGCAAAGGATGGAGTACATTAAGTCCCATATAAGATCTTACAGGTTTTGGAAGCAAGGTGGGCAGGAAGGCAAGAAGCTACGGGTGGAAAAGGCACCACGCACAGGGGCTCGGACCGAAGCGCTGAGCCTTCTGAACCCATCGGGCGGGTAAATGAAACAGTGGTCTCTCACCCTGAGGGTAAAACTCTGTGACAGGTCAGCAGTCAGTCCTCGCCGTTTGGCTTCTCTCATTTAAGTCTCTTTAAAACCCTCAGGTGGTCTCTCCCGTCCAGAAAGTAGTGTCTGCATCAGTTATAAGGACACTGAGAAACAGATCATTTCTGACTAAAAACAAGTTTCTTTTGTTAGTTTCCCAGACCTGTTTGGGTTTGAACCTTCCGTCCGGGAAAAATGGTTGTGAACTTGAATTTTCAGGTTTTGGGCCTGGGATTCGTCGTCTGTTGTCGTACTTTATGCTTCTGAAGGGAAAGAGAGAGCAGATGTGGGACACATGTGAGCCAAACACTCATAGCTATCAAGACATGTGAAAGTAATTCCAGCTGAATACTATTATATATTACTTGACTGAAATAATGAAAAGTACTAAGGTGGTATTTGACAGCAGCACATTGCAGTCTGCCCACCCCCCAACACACACACACACACACACACACACACACACACACACACACACACACACACACACACACACACACACACTGCAACACGATCTGCTATAGAATATATCATCATGTATAAGCCTTTTTATTATTGCCACAACGATGTCATCAGCCCTGAAAGGGGCTGCTCTGCCAGGAGAGGCGGTTGCGTTGCCATGGTGACAGCTGGTGTAAGAGAAGGTGGTTGGTGGCCTGACAGTGGTGTGTGGGCGAAGCTGGAGACCGCTGGTGAGCCAACATTGCTTTTAAGAGTAAATACGGTCAAAATTATCAGTGTAACTGCATTGGCAAACGTTTTAAAAAAGACATTAAATATATTTAAAAGAAAAAAAAAAAAACGATGCTCTGAAACACTGGGCAGGATGAAAGCGGCCAGGAATATTGCACAGGATATGAAATTAATTCCAATATCAGCCCTCGCCGTGGAAATTCAATTTCACAGCTCGTGAACAATATCAAACAAACATGTTGGCTGAGGGGGCGCCCTGCGACCTGAGCCGGCCTAAATCAAAACACGACACAGCCCACGCAGGAAAGGGCGAGGCGGGTGAAGGGCAGGCTAACCGCATACAGTAATCCACAGCAGGACCGATCACCATATTCCGGCCGTTTAAACGCACATTAGCCACCAGCTATTCCCTTGGACTGGCTGAGACTTGGGCGGAGGGTGTGGGGGGGGGCTTTCTAATGAACTGTATAATTAAATGAACGGCTCAGCTCATCCGCTCTGCCTCCTCGCCGCTCCCCCGACCACGGCGCCTTTAACGAGGGCTGAATTGAAATGAATGGCGGGAGGTGAAGGACGGGAAGGACGGCGGGCTTATGTGGGAGAATGCTCCTTTAATGAACAGGATGAAGACGAGGTAAAGAGATTGGGCCGGGGTCAAGGCGCGTGCCAGCCCTGCGCCTGCACTCCACGCTGGGAGGGGTTACTCGTCTTACGGGCGCGCTCCCCCTGCGAGCGCTCCTCTGCATCTTCACGCCTATCTCTTCGATACTCTTTTTTTGGGGGGGGGGGGGTAAGCTGCGCGGCGGAGATAACTGCTTCAGCCCTCCTCTTTGCCCTCCCGAGAACCCGCCGCTTGATTGACACATGCTAACAAGCCAAGGTGTTCAACAGGGGGTGCCGCCAGAATAGGTAATGCTAAGAGAACATAACTAGGGAATTCTGCCATAACTCCTGGTTCATGGCAATCGACCGGGGAACAGCTTGTGCCTCTGCCTCTTCACCTTGTTTTTTTCCCGGGCGCTCCAACAAGCATGCGAGCTTATGAGGTGTCAAATTGATTCACTGCTTAATATTATTTTGCTTTGCCGAGAAGAGTTGCCTTGAACTTCATCAGACTAACTGTTAAGGAGGAGAAACCTCAAACGGGACCACAGGAAACGTTTATCAGGACTCGGGGAAGAGACGCGGGAGGTGCCACGACGAGGTCGGCCGTATGTGCGCGTCAGCTGATGGAAGGAGTAAAGTGTAAGGATTTCCCCAAGCAAAGGAGAGAGACCCATAAAACTGATTAGACAAACAGCTAGTGGGCAAAATCTTCACCTTGAAGAGCAGCAGAGGGCGTGTCGGGCTGTAATATGCAATATGATCTGCCACGAGTGGTGGATTCATGATTTGTGTCATGGAGCAATGTTTTTCATGATTATTGTTTAAATATTAAGTTGTGACAGACAGAGTTGAGCTGTGGCGACTCCTGAAGGGAAAGGTCGAAAGGGAAAGAAGAAGAACTTCAATTCAGTAAAACTGACCAAGAGCACATAATCAATGTTAAATGTATTGCTACTTATGCATTAAAGTAGTTGGTTATTCAATACTTCCAAATTCATTCAATCATTATTTACTGCTCATCCTGTATTCAGGCCCACGAGGGATGGGGGGGGGGGGGACTTCCTCAGCTGTCATCGGGAAAGAGGCAGGGTTCACCCTTGACCAATCACAGGAACATACAAAAAGACATAACTAAGTGTTTACTAAGACACTTTATAGTTTCACTGAGACACTTTATAGTTTATAGTTTAGTTTTATTTCTAATTCTGCCTTTTTCTTTTTATTATTTATTACTGTTATATTTTCTGTAACTCTGGCACAACAATTTCCTTCAGGATTAATAAAGTTGTTCTTATCTTATCTTATCTTATAACCCTGCCATATAGCCGACCTGGGCATTTTACGGCCTGCGGGCCACATCCGGCCGGTTTGCCTTTTTATCCGGCCCGCCAGACTATTTTCTTTGAATATTTTAACAAGCATTTTCAATCAATATTGAATTTAGAAAGTCCTTTTTTTTTTCCTTTTGTTTAATTTTGTATGGATGATTAAATAGAAAATATTGTTGGTGCATTTATATGATTATTCATGATTTTAAAGATGAAATAAAATGCCAAAAAATTTCAATATTTAAATTACAATTTTCATTTACATGATACCTAGTTGGCCCGCACATAAAAATTAAATAAGAAATGTGGCCCGCCAGCCAAAATAACTGCCCAGCTCTGCTATATAGAGACATAAAACATTCAGTCCCTTATTCAAACATACATGTAACAACATTACATAACTCTCTCATTCACAAGTCACTGCTCAACTTAGGGTCTCCAGTGAACTTCTCATACGCTTTAATGACCGGGCGGAAACTAGAGAAACCCACACATACACGGAGACACAGAGAGGGAGAACATACAAACTTTGTCAGAATCGAACTGGGGGCCTTCTTGCCGTGAGGTAGAGGTGCTACTGGCTGTCACAGGGAGTTCATGAAATCATTTACCCCCAAAAATCTACTAAAAAACTAGATAAGTTTCTTTAATGCATTGATGAAAAAACATCAAGCTTGCTTATTTTTTTTAAACCTGTAATCACCAATTGTTTTCTCTTTCAAACCTGCTTTAGCAACCCCTATTATAAGTTGTCTTCAATCCTTGTACATATTTTTTTTTTTTTTGGTTTGGACTCCAATCCCCCAGTGGATACTGAAAAGGCCTTTTGGGGGGGGAACATAATTTATATGGTTACAGAAAATCTGTGAAGTCTAGGGAGTGTTTGAATGTAGCCTTGGACACATCAACTAAGAGACCATGACATTTTCCCGGTAATATCTCGATGTACGAGGTGCAAATGTCAGCCTCTTGAACGTTTCATCCACTGTTTCAAAAATATTCTGCATTCTTACTCAAACACAAAAATGTCCCTTCAATTACTGATAAATTTCACCATGAAAACTGGAACTCCTAGTTTCTCAAGGACCGCTATTCTAAGGGCCATAGGAGGAGGGCATTGGATATGAGTGGCGGAAAGGTCATATCTGTCAACCAATTTCCGCCTGCCTTATAACAACCGTTAAGCTGAATTCTGTGAAACAATGTGATCACACAGATGTCATGTGCTCAGATGTCAAATCCATTCTTTGCAGCAGCAAAGCCCGTGAAACCCAGTGGACGCGCTAAGTTTTGAGTGTCTTTTCCACTTGACTAGAACCATGGTGGTGACCAGTTGGATGTTATGAAGCTTGAGTTTAAATCTGATCTAATTTACATTAATTTGCTTTGCTCACCTGAAGTTGAAAAATACTGTGGTTTGGAGCTCGACAATAACAAGTGACAGACCTGTTTAGGTAAAAGTACGGGAGTATTTTCAGCAAAATGTTGTTCCAGAAACCAGGGAGAGTTCAAATGTTGCAGTTTACTAGTGCGAAAAGAATCTGAAATACTGCTGTTATCCCAAATCAGCTGACACACACAATATTACACAGTCTTTTAGAATAAATACCCATTTTATATTTTAAGAGACACTTCAAAAGAAAGTGAAAACAGCCAGAAGAATGTACTTGGGCAAACGTACAAAGAAGGAAAATGGAAGTGCACCAGCGCAAGTACTTCAACGCTGTGTTGAAGTGCATTACTTACAACAAAAAGTAGAAGAGGAAGAAGTTACCGCCTGGATTCTCTTCGCTCTCTTTCTGACATTGGGTTTCAATCTATAGGGGAGCAGAAAAAGCATTTGAATCAAGTGTCTTTAGATAGAGTGCCACGGATCTGCAAAAGCTAAAAGCACTGATCAACAATTTATCGGTCGGTTTTCCCGGCTTGGACGGGAGAGGTCAAACAGCAGAGACATGACATGCAGACGGCCACTCTCTGGAGACTTTGATGCAAATTAAACATCGGCTGATTAAAAACGTAAAAAAAAAATTTAAAAAAAAACGCTTTCTCCACACTCTAATTATTCCCCGTTTTAAGACTAATTCCACCAATCAGTGCCATCTTGATTTCTGAGAGCAAAGTGCTGCCGCAATCTATTTCTGGCAGAGACATCCCGCCGTCTAATTGTTCGGGATGATTTAGTCATTAACAGAACACCGGCGACTCTTATCAGTCATCGCACAGGACAAATCCATTCGCTGACGATGTTCAGGGAAATCGAGCTTAATGCTGCAATGAATTTGAAAAGTGATGACTCACAGCATTGCCGTGGCTTCAAACGAGGATGATGGACATGATTTCAAAATATTTAATGCACATCAGTATAAAAAAAAGCAAAACAATAATCACGCACTTATATATTAAGATTAACTGTCAGGACATCTGACTGCATGGAGTGTTTCCCACAGTTGATCACAATTTTATTAGAGACACCACAAGTATGTTATTTCAGCTCAATAACCGATAATCTCAATGGCAGTTGATCTATAGGATTAACAAAATGTGGAGCTTGCGGCCACATCCACACATCACCGTCAAACATTTTAAAAATGGAAAGAAAAAAAAATCAGGATGCAAAGTGACAGGAACATCGGTGGACACAAAGACACTTGAGAGGGAGGTGCTTCCTTTTCCTGTTTGCTGAGTTCCACTTCCCGTGTCTTCTGTTACCAGGGGGTCATGGCACTCCTTGGAAGTTTCCTTCCGTCCGACCAGCTCATGCACATCCCGTCACACGTCAGCGCCATTCCGACGTCCAGTTTGGTGAAGGAGACGTTGCTATCCATGCAACTTGTCGACTCGTTCTGAGGCGACCATTCAAATAATTTCAAATTCTCGAAATGCTGTCATACAATAAATCTTGATATACTTACACATATAAACACAAACACAAGCTATACAGAAGTTAATGCACACATATTTGTATAAACACAAACCTGTCCGTCTCTGATGACTGACTTGTTAGTTCTAAAACCCTTCAATTTTATTATGATAATTTATATTAATATTTCACTTCTCAAGGAGACGACACGTTTGGCAGGCAAGATGTGCGCTGGAGGCCATTTTCAAAAACTATCACAGTTCAAATTCTTTTCCAGGGAAGGGAACACCAGGACGCAGGGACTCTTAAACGGTCCCAATCACGGGGTTCTTGCGTCGCGGATCCTGCTGCTGATCATCTCCATAGTAGTACCTCTCCGGGCTGGCGTAGCGCCTGGGGCTGGCCGGCTGGTGCCCCTCTCCGTGCCCTCTGACCCCCTCTAAGTGGCGCCTCCCCCCGTATCCGGCCGAAGGGGAAGGGGGAACGTCTTGCCGTGCAGCCGCGCGGTGCTGCTGTGCTGCGCTGGGGAATGACGGGGGGTAGCGCGGGTTGGGCCCTGCCTGCCCGCTTGTGGGCATCCGACCGGGTCTTGTGGGCTCCCTCGCCGGTCTGGAGTCGGTCGGGTAATCATATGGATCCCTCCTGAAAGGGAAAAGACGCTTTTTCAGAACGGGTAAACAGCCATAACATCGGGACAATGCTGTTACATGCCGTGATCGTACAACATTTCCACAATGCAGTAAGCGTCGGGAGCCAATATTAATATATATTTAATACTGGTTTCAACTGGTTTGGAGCTGACAACGCGCCAAAACCCCCGGCCTTCCCTGGCCGTGAGCCTCCTCCTGTTATTCAGTTTACGCGTCGAGGCTGTGGCCTTGGCAGGATTGAGTGGTGAGGGGGACGTGGATGGAGAGATGCCAAGAGATAACAGCAAATGCCTCGGTAAGCATATATGAGGATGTGTGTCTGTGGCTGGCTTGTGTGTGGAGGAATGTGTGTATCCCAGGGGTCTGCAGTAACGAGGGAGCCAGCTGGAGGTCTCTGGTTCCCTCCCAACAGGGGGAAGATTAGGGGGCTCAAACTTGGGGTAAGGCGACACGGGCGGAAGGAGGGAGGGTTAAAAAAGAGACGGAACCGGAGAGAAAGTGGGAGAAAAGACAGGGGCGGGCCGATCACCTTTCACGGGCCCATTCAAATGTTTTCCGTCTTGTGCGATGTTTCCAGTGACACACACTGCCTGCAACACTAAGTCTTAATGCCGGGTCTTTGCTGGCCAACTGGAAAGGGAAACCCTTCTATTTATAGACGCCAAGTTAAAAGAACAAAAGGCAGCGGGTGTCTTACGATGTTCTTGTTCAAAAAAAGCAAGGTTTCATTGGTCTTTGCAAAACTCTAGTTTCTGCAAAAAATCAATGTATCTACATTCTAATGATTATTAAAGGACATATAGAACCATTATCACTATATTTAGTTGTGAAAACTGGTCAAAAATATGAATCTCTTCAATACCGGAGTACTCAGATGCATCATTGAACACGGGGGAACACTATCCATCCATCTTCTCCGGCTTATCCGACGTCGGGTCGCAGGGGCAGCAGCCACATGGTCCAGCTCCTCTGGGGGGACCTTAAGGCGTTCCCAGGCCAGCGTAGGGACAGAGTCTCTCCAGCTTGTCCTGGGTCTTCCCCCGTGGTCTCCTTCCAGATGGGGATGTCTGGAATACCTCCCCGGGAGGCGTCCAGGAGGCATCCTGACCAGATGCCCGAGCCACCTCATCTGTCTCCTCTCTATGCGGAGAAGCAGCGGCTCTACTCTGAGCTCCTCCCGGATGACCAAACTTCTCCCACTATCTTTAAGGATGAGTCCAGCCACCCTGCAGAGGAAATTCATTTCGTTCGCTTGTATCCGCAATCTCGTTCTTTCAGTCAATACCTACAGCTCTTGACCATAGGTGAGGGTGGAAACGTAGATCGATCAGTAAATTGAGAGCTTCGCCTTATGGATCAGCTCCCTGCTGAGGGTACTGTATACAGCTGGTCCACTGTTCCACAGCCAAGGCGAAAGCCACACTGCCCCTCCTGGATCTGAGGCTCAATGGCCTGGCGGACCCCCTTCTCCACCACTGCTGAATAGACCTTACTGGGGAGGCTGAGGCGTGTGATCCCCCTGTAGTTGGAGCACATCCTCCAATCCCCCTTTTTAAAAAGGCAGATCACCAACCTGGTCTGTCACTCCAGTGGCCCTGTCCCCAACATTCGCAATGTGGCAGAGGCGTGTCAGCCAGGACAGCCCTTCTGTATCCAGAGCCTTGAGGAGCCCAGGGTGGACCTCATCCATCCAAAGGGCCTCACTACTGGAGAGCTTCTTGACTGCTTCAGCAACTTCAGCCCCGGAAAAAGGTGTGTCTGCTCCAGAGTCCCCAAGCTCTGCTTCCTCATTGGTAGGTTTTTCAACCGGGTTGAGAAGGTCTCGGAAGACTACCGAGATCTCAGAAGAGATCAGCAGTGTCCTTGTGTCCTTCTCCCATTGTACACAGTGTTAATGGAGGACTGCTTCCCCCTCCTGAGCTGCCAAATGGTGGACTAGAATCTCTTCAACACTCAGTCGTTCTCCATGGTCTCCTTGAACTCCTCCCACATCTGAGTTTTTGCCTCGGCAACTGCAGAAGCCACATGCCACTTGGCCCGCTGGTACCTGTTAGCTGCCTCCAGTGCCACACAGGCCAGAAAAGCCCTAAAGGCATCCTTCAGTGAGACAGCATCCCTCGCCACTGGAGTCAACTGGCATGTTTGAGGGTTGCTGCCTCGACAGACTCCGATTGCCTTATGACCGCAGGCCCAGTCTGCCATCTCGACAATCGTATCCCGGAACATGGCCCATTCGGACTCGATGTCCCCCATCTCCCTTGGAACGTGGTTGTAGTTCTGCCAGAGGTGGGAGTTGAGACTCCCTCTGGCAGAGGACTCTGACAGACGTTCCCAGCAGACCCTGACATTATGTTTGGGCCTGCCAAGTCTGACCAGCATCCTCCCCCACCATTGGAGCCAGCTCACCACCAGGTGGTGATCAGTTGACACCTCCGACCCTCTCTTTACCTGAGTGTCCAGGACATGCGGCCGCAAGTCCAACGATACGACCACAAGGTCGATGAAAGAACTGCGGCCCGAGGTCTGTTGGTGCCAAGTGCACATATGGACACTTTTATGCCTGAACATGGTGTTTGATATGGATAATCTGTGATTAGCACAGAAGTCCAAAAACGAAACAACCCCCGGGTTTAGATCGGGGTGGCCGGTCTTGGGCCTGACGCCCGGGGGGTGACCTGTGTCACCTGTTTGTCCTCTTCATGAGGGTCTTCTGAGCCACACTTTGTCTGGGAGAATATTAGCTTCTGCTTAAATATTCCGGTCTAATGGGAAAAAAGTATAACCAGGAAGGAAGAGTGGCAATATGAATACACACACACACACACACACACACACACACACACACACACACACACACACACACACACACACACACACACACACACACACACACACACACACACACACAGGAGCAGCAGAAAAGAGGTGTTGTGTGTATGTTGTGTAACTGCATATTGTATGGTTTTAAAACCGTGTTAGGGTCCTTAAGAACATAAGAGGAGTATGAGTTGATGCTTTTCATTGTTTATCTTAAGACTGGATTCACTCTTTGGACTCAGCATATTCATTTTAAACTGTATCCCTCCCTTGTTTAACAAAAGACCCTATTCTGACATTTTCAGAAACATGCTAGTATGAATTTCTTAAGGCTATAAGCCTCAGCCTCAGGTGTTTACTGAGGGTCACCGACGACGCCCATAGAAGATTTTGCATTTAATGTCAGTTTGTTTCAGTGCATTTGTATCAGAGCGACATGCATTTTGGTGATAAAAATTAAAATGCAAACAAGTTCGTACAACGGAGCTACTTTTATGTTATCCAAATACATCAATATGTCCCATACAGGTACTTATATCTACATTATATACAAACACTGTATATAAATGTATATGATTCCAGACAGATTTTTTTGTGCAGGCACAAAAGAACATGATAAAAAAGGGAGCCAGAACATCTGCCTGAGCACATCCAAAAATCACAAATCGATTTAGTGGTAGTAACCATCTTATTAAAACATTAGACACCACCAGTTGTCAAGCTCACAATGAATTTTGGGTTTTTCATTAATGGAGATTTGATGATCATTAGTTTGGGAATCGCAAAGGGAAATTCCTGAATTGCCCTAAAATTATAATGAAGAAATCAATACATAAAACAACACATTAAAAGCTTATTCTGAGTGTGCTCGAACTTCATATTTAAATTTAGGTTCTATCCGGGAGGAGGCGCTCATGAAAGAATAGCTGCTCTTGTATGAATCAGAAATAGAGTGAACCCTCTACAATGGCTGCTGCTCTAGTTATTATACAGAAGCCTTGAGCTTAGTCACTCCCTTGTTCTGTCACCTTATCCCTGCGTCTCGTCTGTCCCGTCCCCTGGGTCCAGCTCAGCACCTGTTGACTGGCCAATTAGAAAGACTCACTCACCAAAGATTAGCTTGCCTGGGTGTTTGTGCCTTTGCATAAGCAGACTTCCCCGATGGATATTCGTGGACTGTAGTGAGGTGGATTTCTATTGGTGTGTGTGTGTGTGTGTGTGTGTGTGTGTGTTTGTGTGGCGGGAGTGTGCGCGGGAGTGAACCTGACCACCCAAACAGTGGTGGGATGTTATATACAGGTGGCTGTGAAAATGAACAGCGCTGCATTGTCAGTCAGCAAAGCAGGAAGGATGAATGCAAACATGCGCACGTACACACACACAAGGGCTCCCTCTCTCTCTCTCTCTCTCTCTCTCTCTCTCTCGCTCTCTCTCTCTCTCTCTCACACACACACACATACACACACACACACACACACACACACCCCACACACACACACACACACACACACACACAGAGAGAGAGAGAGAGAGAGAGATGGCCTGAGATAAACAGGCAAAGAGAAATTGAACAGTGTGAGTTAGAGCTGAGTGACAACAGAAGACCATTTTGATACAGCTAAGATATACCAAAAAGTCACAAGCTATTACAGATTTTCAATATAGTATTTCATTTAAATGTAGTTTTTCATCTAAAAGTGTTTTATTTTACTGGTGAAATTTCAGTTTTTCAAGTTATTTTATAATTTTCAAACACTTGCTCCTTTACATCAACTGCTTATGATTTTTTTTGACATTTCATGTAGGCAATACCTGTCTGATTTGTTGACAAGGTTAAATTATTGATGATGATGATGCTTGTGAACAATCAATAACTAAAAGATACATATCAAAAAAAAAATAGATGAAAAAGAATTTCACATGTGGATATATTTTACAGCCCTGATGAGAGTTTATGTTTATGATGAAAAAAAGCCAGCATGATAGGAGGAGATTAAACCAGACATGGAGCGATTGGGCGGGAAGCAGCAATTTGGAGTGTGTTTAAATTCTTCTCTGCAAAGTTTAGTGGAGGACAAGAAACACGAAAAGGAAGGGAGAGAGAGAGAGAGACAAAGAAAGAGAGAGGGAGAGAGAGAGGGAGATGAAGGTCAACCTCCTCATTAATCCAGATTAAATTCTGCAGGCCACTAGGGGAGGCAAAGAGGGGGAAAGAGGGAGGAACGGGATCATAGAAAACACAGGACGAGATGTAAAACTGTCTATTGTGGCAGGAGATGGTCTGCAATTACATGAGGTTTATATTGAGAGCAAAATGAGAAATTATCAGAAAACATATACATTTTGGAGCACAGTGTACCTTTGATTCATAGGGTGTTCTGCCCATTTAACACTGTGCACCCCCTCCGAGGTGGCCTGCTTGTGTCACATGCCCAATCATTGCAACATTAGTTATTGAGTGGGTCAGCTCTGTAAGCCCAGCAGGGTTCCTTTCGCTCTATCCATATCCACTGTCTGCGTCTTTTAGCGGCTTCGCAGATGGAATCTAACTGTCTGCTCAAGAGCCAGTCCTTGAATATCAAGGCCTTTGAGCAGCCTGATGATGGAGGAAACCACAAATCTTCTACATGAAACCACAAATCTTCTACATGCCACCTCAACAGGAAAGACTTTGCGTTCCATCCCCGCTGTCGAGCGTCCATTGATATGGTGATATACTGAACGAGGGGGGGACGGACGGACGAAGGTGCTCAGTCCAGCTGAGGGCCAGCCAAACACAACCTCAGAAAATTTCATTCCCGCTTGAATATCAATAAGATTCTCCTTAATTGCGCACATTCTGGCACATCCCCTTGATGTCTGTCTGTAAGACCGCTCTGGATTCATTCAGGCTCTAGCTTTGCTGCACCCATCCATTTCCTCTCGTCCAGTGGATTAGTTTCTGTGTTGTAACCAGGCTGGGGCCGTCATTTGAGGAATGCTGTTGTTTTTTTTTCTAGTTGAGAGGGAATTTGAAAAAGTGAATTCTTACTGTTTTAGAGAACCAAGATGTGGGATCAACTTTCACACAGTTTTGAGTTTTGACATGATGGCCCGACCTGGTAGCTGCAAACACACTGCTTTTTGTCTGCTCCAGTTGGACTGTTTATGTCTCCCAGCTAACTGTTATAACGTGTTTAGAGGATGTTTGGATATAGTAAGTCCTTTTGTCCGTGCTAAAACGTAGAGTCTAAACCTATTGGATGAGAACCATATAAACTCAAAGTGCATTAGTGTCCGGCCATATGAGAGCATTTACATGTGTTTCTGGCCAAGCTGATGGGGGTGGGAGGGATTAGGGGATCCATGAGCGTCATTGACCCATAGAGTCTCTCATTCCTCTGGGTCAAACAGCTGGACTTCAAACTTGTTGGATGATGCAAGGAAATGAAAGTGTTTTTGTCTGTGTGTGTGTGTGTGTGTGTGTGTGTGTGTGTGTGTGTGTGTGTGTGTGTGTGTGTGTGTGCGCGCGCACGCACGCACGCCATTTGGGTTCTTGCAAACCTGAAATTTCCTAAACCATATTGAATGTCAGTAATGTCTGAATGTGACAAGTTATAGTTTCATTTAGAGGACCCACATGTAACATCTGCGGTGCGCGTGTGTTTCTTGCGGGGCAGGAGAAAGGTTGGAGACAGTGAGCCGAAATTAAATTCAAAAAGTGAAATTTCCTTACCTGGTCACCGGTGCTGCTTTCTGCTACATTATAAATGAATGGGGAAAAAAAGAGAAACAAAACAAAAAAAAAAAAAAAAAGAAAAAAATGGATGAAGATCATATTCAAAATAGAGATAGAAGAATAATGGATAGATCATTCTTTATATAGGTTTTAAAAGCATCATGCTGCTCTCAGAAGACTATGGAAAATGCAGTTTTCTGAAGGAGGACATTTCCTGCAGAGCTTTTACTTTTGACATAACCCCCTCCCCCGCCAAACATGGCATGTTTTCCTGCCGGATTAAAATGTTGGTTGCCATCGGTAATGACAATTAAAGGAGCTCTGCCAGTAATGCTAATCCAGTTTGAAAAGGGCTTATGACAACAACAACTCACACATGCCGAGAGTAGGTGTTCCATTCAGCTGTCAAACAAGTTTCATGCACATGCTTCCAGTGACTAAAGAAAAACAAAACTACAACAGAACAAACAAATAGATATTATTTGGTATTGTGTGTGCAAGATTATCAACTTCTATAATCAATAAAACTGAATTATGGTAAGAGAATTATGGGAGAGTCACTGTGGGTTTTAAAAATAGGATTGGAGGGGTTTAGAAATGACTAACCTTTCTTTTGGGGGCTTAACCTAAACATTAGGAAAAAATAAATAATTAACTTTTGATCCTTAAGTGCAGCACATTATCTGGGGAGGGATGATCTTTCTTCAAATATCAATAGCATTACTATTTCAAATATCTAATTTTCCTAGTACCGTACTTCACCATCATCCATATCTCCACTTGTTTTCTGCCAATCTCAACCGTGCAATTGGGTGCTAAATTACTGGAGGACTCTTCAGACTTTATCACTGCATATTAGATTTGACATAGACAAATGTGAGACACTTATGCACCTATTATCTGTATTTCTTAAATCAGATGACTCTGTGGACACTCAGCCAGGATTAGTCGGGTAGGACCAGAAGTTAAGAAATGAACTTCAGTTGAAAGGGACAGGAAATCGCTACCTCTTCATGTTTGGCTACATTTGAAAACAGTCATATTTTGACATTAAACAACCCTCTTACTTGGAGCGTAATACTTTTCACATGTAATATGCTCGCATTCCTTCACCTGGGCCCATTTAATGTGCCACAGGTCTCTCATTTTGGTGAGTGTTACAGCGAATTATGAAACTAAATGTCACTCATCATCACTGCCCCACTACTTATCTGGGGCGGGGTCGCAGCGACCTCAGTAGGTCAACCCGTGTGTCCCTGTCTTGCTCCTGCTGGGGGGCCCGAGCCGTTCCCAGGCCAGATACAGTATGTAATTCCTGCAGTGTGGTCTCGGTTGACCACAGGGCCCTCTGAAAACAACTACCTAGAATTAACTATAAATACTGCATTGTGGTACTATGCCTCTGCCAAGAAGTCAGAGTTCACATTCGAGTTTGGCCACACTCATTTGTAGGACACGCTTTAAAGGAATCCCATCATGGCCAGAAGTCTGGTTATAGGGTTTTCTCCTTGTAGACAGTTTGAACACCGATTTGGAGTTAAATTCATCCTTTAAGTCGAGTAAAGGTTTGTGCCGATTGTGAAGAAATTCCCTTAAAGGTCGTCAAGAAAGACAGCGTTCGCAAGACTGAGATTGGAAAACCCAGAGGCTATGCGTCAATCAAAACAATGACCGATTAGTGACAGGGAGATTGTCATGCCACTGAATAACACATGTGAGATCTTGTATGTTTTAAAAACTTCTCATTTATTGCCCTGCCCTTTTCATCAAGTGTTAAAAAGGGAAAATGACTTGTTCTCATGAGGTCTAATGAGGCCTGTATGATGGAAATCATTAAATTTAATGCACAGCTAATTAATTACGAACCTATTATAATCTTAATGCGTTTATTAATCAGCAAAAACATAATTGGTGGATGATGTTTAACTTCATATAAAGTGCTGCTAGAATTTCAGCTTCCACTTTCACGTGTATATTGACACTCGCATGACGTGCAAAAAGCCGTGGAGGGATAGGGACGGGGCACGTGGGGAAATGAAGTTCTGGCGCCGAAAAACAAGAAGCCGTGCACATTAAGTGACAGGCGGAGAGACAGATGTAAACACCCGTCTGTCCCTCTGAGGTTTATATAGAGCAGCAGCGCTGGGTGTGATGTGAGCCACAGGGACCAACTAGCGTGGAAAGCTGTAATGATACACCATGTAATACATCTGACTCACACCTCCAGAACATCAGCAACATATACCACACTTCCAACCACCCTCTGAGTGTGAGTGTGCTTGTATATGTGTGTGTGCGAGAAATCAAATGACAGACGCAATATTACTTCCATGATTACATGGATCTGAGTGTGCGTTTGTGTGTGTTGCAGCATCCATCTGGTGCTCTGTGTGGCAATTCAAGCAGAGCCTCATGATAGTGAAAAATGTGCGTATCATGATAATAGTGGTGGTGTGAGCAGTGGCAGTGGGGGTTATAATGCACCTGTCCCCAGCAAAAAGGAGGAGGAAATTAGTACCCACCAGGCCCCACTCTTTGTGAGAGCTTTAAACTAAACTGCTGGAAAACAACCATGCATCTCTGTCAGGGAGACACACAAAAACATCCGCATACACACCCCGCACACGCCGCTGAAACAAAATCTGATTAGTACTGTAGAATGTGATCTGGGTCAATAGGCAATGCATTATAAAAAAGGGGTCTTGTTTCTAATTTAAGTACTGATACAGATCAAATAAGTGAACCCTTAAGTCAGAAGTATCATTGACTGTGTGCTTTTGTGACTTCCAACACGGGATGTGAAACAATGATATCATTTTGTGGTCTGAGCTTGGAGGGCTACAAAGGTTTTTACCCAATATTGACCAAAAACAATTCTATTCCATCTTACTCTTAAAAAAAGAGCTTAGATGTACATATGGTTGTCTTCATTGTTTCGTTCTTGTTGTCTTCAAATACATGAGGATGAGCGCAAGTACTTTTAATCACTCAACTAAATGACATTTGCATATTTAATTCATTAATGTCCTCATTGCACAGATGAAGTGAATATGCATACACAATACAGATGCATATGTAAGCACATCTGCCAGTTATGGACTGACCCATTGGATAAGTGATGAAGGAAAAGACACGCACTGTTTGCAAAATACTTCCATTACTTGGCAAAAAAAACAGCTACTGCACCACATTCCTGAGTACTCCCACGTAGACACTGACATACATCGTCACTTCTTCAAGTAACATTATGGAAAGATATATATGCAAAAATGTCTTAATTTAGCTTGATCAGCCTAAAGTCTGTAGATGGCGATAGCCCAAGATGACCTCTGCGGTTGTTCAATACTTTTCCCTTGAGTCTAAAGACTTAATTCATCAATTAAAACAAAAAAAAACCAATGTTGTTTAATAGATGTAATAAAACATATTTAGCAAGTTGACAAAGGAATCAGATTATGATGTATTCTCCAGATTCGTCAAATTTATCCTTGTCTAAACCCGTGTACACTTGCACACAAAAACAAATCAAAGAGCTAATTGCTCTGTGCAAGCTAAGTGCTGCAGACACAGAGCAGGTCTGGCTCCGCCGTGGAGGAAACCATTAGCCACTCTAGCTCTGGCCACGGCGGCGGCCGTGCTAATCAAACCAGCCTATGTCAACAACAGCGGGGGAAATTGGCTCTCACCTACATGCACGTGCCTCATCTAAATGGCTTGGTGTTTACACTCTTTGCTACTATATTGCCATCAGTGACAGGGAATAAGTCGTGTATCACCAGCAGACAAATTCAGGGACGTGCTACAACGTGGGAACTTTGAATAAGAAATTGGAATATGAGCAGAGATGGGAGGCACTCTGACTCGGAGACCTTCCGTAAACTAAGAATCCGTGCTTTCTCAGAATGAAGTGGAATATTTCACAACATCAGTGATGTCATGTTTTCAGAGGACAATCAGTCCTTTTATTATATTCTTCCCCGTGATTGATTTTGCTAGTTTGCACAACATTAAGTGTGAACCCTTTCGTTCCATTCTTATCCTGAGTGGATTACAGTGTCAGCATGAGCTAATAAAAAAAAAAAGAAAAAAATTTGACCACCAGTACTACTGCCAACCATTAGGAAAAATATCCAAGGCCAGAGTTATTTGTTGGACTATGCTCTGAGACGGAGCACCATCGTGTATTAGAAATGTACTGGGAAACCGTCCTGTTGCTAGAAACAGATGGGCTTTCTTCTTCACTAATTGCAGAAACTGTCCACCAACTCATATTACGTTTTAAAAAAATCTGACAGTTCAAATTAGTTTCATTGTATTTGCTTACATTCTATATAAGGAGGAGAATTTTTGAATTTGTGGGGTCTCCAGCATCTCCACAGAGCTGCCTGTCCGTCTGTATTTGTGGACTGAATGTCACATTGACTCATACACGACAGCCTTTGTGTTTCTTGTTGAGCTCACGGGGAGCTGCGAGATCTCAAAGTGTACACCTTTTGATTTATTTATAAAGCGGTGATTCCTATTTTCCCCATAGACAAATCTGAGAGACGGTAGGGAAGCAGCGTGGGGTGGAGGACAAAAAGTGAGAGAAGGTGCACAGAAACAGAGGAGATATAAACACACAAAAAAAGTAGACAAAGGGATTGATGGAATAACATGAAAATGTTGGGAGAAATAGTTAATATAAACTGGTAGAACAACTGGTGTCTCTGTTGTGAATGGGAAAGAGCTGGCTAAAACCCCCCAATTTCCTACTGTTGATTCCATTCCATTCTCCTGTGTCTCTGCACAAATGTAATTAGCTGGACAAACACTGCACACCGGCGGGTCCCTTTCCATATACAAGGTCTACAGATTTAAAAAACATAAAGAAATAAAAAAAAGAGAGGTCATATCACCTCTTGGGAGAACAAATAAAATAATCCGTGCATTGTTCCAGTGCTCTCGGGCTGCTTATTTAACAATAAAAGATGGGTTTGCAGCATCTTTTAAACCTATGCGCTCTTGAATATCAGATTGTTCTGGGGCAGATACAGGGAAAGCACTGTGACATGAAAAGATATACTGTAAGTTCCCGAGGAGCTGGGAAAAATTAAATGAAGTACGGAGACAATAACTCTGACTGAGTTGGGTTAGTTTAAAGTGAGTCATTTGACAACTGGACCGCAGCAGGCGGGGAAAATGATTGATTACTTATGAAGTTGTGAGAAGAAAGATTGGGTTTTAATAAAGATGGGGTGACAGCAGTGAAAATATAATTTCTCTGCTGACCTTGAAAAACATCTAAATGCACTTGGTCACAATATTACTGTGCTAAAATGATAAAAGGTCCTTGCAATAAATAAGGCTGTCCAACCATGCGAGGTAGTGAAATTCTGGGAGCTTATTCCTAGTTGAAAAACTCAGTGGCGTAGGACTGAATAACTAAACTCTGAGCATTTTGTTTTTTGTAATGTTCTACTCATCTTCCTTTATTTTCTTCATCCAACATGGACCCCATATTACTTTTGCTCAGAGTGAGTTGAGTCATTTATGTATGTGAGTGAGCCTTTTTCAGATAATCCCGAGGGCACAATCTGGTGTAAACCCCAAAAATATTCCACATGCTTTGGGAAAGTAAGAAGGTACTCACTGTTTTATAAGAAGTGGCTAAGAGAACATGATGACAGCGCTGAGTGCTCAGGTATGAGAAGGAATGAGTTTGAACTATGGAAGCAGAACATAGCATTTGCTCCTCATTGTCACGACAGATTTGCCAGGCTTTGAAATGCGTCTGTTTCTTCTTAAACTTAGATCCCATTAAAATGAAGGAAATTACACCTGCTGCTAGGAATTTTCAAATTAAATAAAGTCAGTGGCACCTCTAAAATATTGCAAAACTTTCAGGTCAGGCGCCACCTCAAGTGGCTTTAAATGCACACACATATGGAAACAATGCTGAAGTTTAGAATATATTAAAAAGAGGTCAGGTACATCCTCTGAAGGGGTCTTGACAGTCTGGAAAAAAACAAACTCCAGATTACATTTCTAGATGAATAATGTAGATGAAAGCGTTATCGGGGAACTGAAGAAAAGCACACTGACATCACACACTGATTGACTCAAACAGATCCCTCAAGCCAACAGAGGCTGTTGATCGATATGACAATGACTGAACGTGATGGACAAATAAATAGAAAGAGTAGCAGTGTATATAATACACAGTCAGTTTGTTCATTGTGGAGTTTGGACACTTTGGAAAAGCCAGAAACTGTTCTAACACATTAGATATACACTAGTTCGAATCGAACTTAACCAAGCTGGGACTGGTTTGAGAGTTGTGTCCATTGTCCAAATCAAACAGGAAGTTTGGAAAGCTAAAACGCTGTGCTGAGGCAATCAGCTGCGCATTCATTAGCCAATTACTGGCCTCAGCTAGCCACACTGCTCCGCCATCCTGGCCCCTTAATCCAATCAGCAAGGGGAGTAGGTCATGGGGGGCTCTGATTGGATAACCTGGGGCTGGGTCGTCGCGCCCATGACCTGCTGCTTTTGAATTGGTAATGACGTTAATAATCTCCATATGGCCATTGTGTGCAATGTGGCCACAAGCATTGAACTCATCCAGTGGCTGAGCTGCACTCCAGAGTTAATGACCAATGGAGAGGGAGGCAGGAATCAGAATAATACTATCACCCTCCTTGGGGCAAACCTCCCCACACTGTCACTTCTAGCTCATTTTGTGAATCCTCTCTCCTAAAAAATAACCCTTGTTATTTGGCAGTATTTGGCAGCATCTCGTCTCCAGCTGACGACCACCTCCACCATCAGGGACACAAGAACCTTTATGGGTGAGAAGTGGGACATGTCATACTTGAATTTAGCACATGGACCTGCAGTGAAAAAGTTGTATGTAAAAGAAGTATACTGTGTCCATTACAGCTTGAATTCCCGATCACTTTATCATAAAGGGAACAAGAAATTAAGATTCACCTACATACCAACATGGATTCATTTGGAGAGGCTGGATTGGATTTGATATCTTAAAATGGAAGGGTTTTAACATCTGCTTAAAACGTGTATTCTGCCTCAGTTTCAACTCTCACCTCTCCTCTCATTTCGTCTCCTCCCCCTCTCTCCCTCCATATGCTCCCATCTGCGATCGGCTACCCTACATCCCCTGTACCATCCAAGCACACAGACTCACCTCCTTCACTCCCATCCTCCAGCTGCAGCTCCAGCCGGCTCCACACAAAAGACAGACCAAATGTATGGTAATGAGAGCCAGGCCAATGGTGGAGCTACACTCATTTTGAGAGGAAATGGCTTTCAATAATGGCGGCCCCCAGGGGGATTTTGCACAAAGTTCAGCTCCACTTTGAAAAATGCATTCAATTCACTGCTGTGGCTGTCTCTCCTTTCCTCCTGTTTTCCCCCCTTGATGAATAAAAAAAACATTTGAGGAATATATTCGTGTCCCCTCCTCCTTTCACCCGTATATTTTGCAAGGAGGAGTTGGAGGACTTTTGAGAACAGAGAAATGTAATTTATCTTTACAGAATAACCAGAAACAAGAACATAAACATGCAAGTTTAAAAGTGTACAAAGTCCATCCATCACCCTTCCTCTATCTACCTTTTGTTGCTCCAGATTTGACTGAAGCAGGGGAATGATGACCATACTTTTCATTTCAAACTGATTATACTGTGGGGTCTAGGTCTAAAATTACTTTAAAGATTGGACAAAGAAGTATTAAATACCAATCTGATAAACAGTATCTGAACTGGATGTGTTATCTTCTAGCCAATAATTATGTTCTTCGTCTGAAAAACTTAAAGCTCATACTCGTATCGATATAATTTTCAAATATTGATTTTTTTTTCTAATGTTTTGTTTTACATGTATTTAAAAATGCCACTTATTTGAGATGTTGGTGTTCTTAAAATATACAGTTTGATAATAATTCAGTTGATCGGCAACTACTCACTGTAGAACTCAATGAACAAAAATATTTTCTAACTGCAATGGGGAAACCATTGAAAACAGGTTGAAGTTCATTAGACATCAGAGCAAGTAAATAACTTTTCTAAATGATTCAAGTGACTGATAAATGACTCCAGGAAGCAAATCTCCACACATCTTCCTTTAAGGCTAAGTCAAATGATTTGCAAAAATCAAAATGAAAGATCATTGTTGGATAAGGATGAAGGGAACTGATTGTCAGCTTGTTACTTTGGCAATAAAGAGCTCCAGTATCTAATTTTTGCCAGGCAGCATAGATGTGTTTTTTTAATTTCCTGGACTTGCTTCAATTGTCCATTTGTAAAATTCTTGAACAAGAGGAAAGTACAAATACTCATGTATTTCACTGTTACCGCATGAGGTGCAGTTTACCGAACAATCAGAGGTCATTAAAGTCGCCCTCCATCCGTCTGTCTCCATTACAGCTTTGTCTCCAAAGTTATCATGAGCTAATCTCACTGCTTATGTCCCGCCTTCTCTCTTCTCCCTCCCAGATGCTCTCTATGTCTCGTCCTCCCAGAGCTTGTGCTGATTTCTGCGCTCCCTGGTGCCTGTCATATCAGGAGGGGCAATAACCCGTGAAATGACTGTTCTCTTTTTCTCACTCTCATCCCCTCCATCCTGGTGTCCCCTCTTCTTCATTCTCCTTTTTGCACCATACCACTCTACGCTCCACTTAGCTGTGGGGCCACTACTTTCACAAAGATGGCTTTTGCTCAGCAGGTGCAAGCACACTTGAATGTATAAAGAAGGAATATTCTGGTATGGCTGGACAGATGTATGTGATCTGCAGCACTGCTGGGAAACACTTATGTGGAGGACAGGGCATGTGTGCACTTACCAGATGTTCCTAATTTGACAAGTCAACAGCTAAACAAACAGTAAAACATGCACAGTTCCATTAAACTCGCACAAGAGGTTATGGATCCTTCATAAGAGCACACAATCACTGAACAGCGTGCACACGTTTGTGAGGGTGATCCTGCTCCCTGTGCCTTGCTCTCTAGAGAGCTGATCAGTCCTATTCCTGGGATGAGTAGACACTCCCTAGGCAAACACTCCAGATTTAATTATAAGCTCCAAAGAGGATTAGTCTGCACCGTGTGCGTGCACGCACGCATGCACATGCACAGGCACATGCATGTGTGCATACTCATTTGAGTGGGGTAGACACAAAAGGAGGGAGTGGCAAGAAAATATCCCGTCATTTCCAGCATCAAGAAACAAAATGCATGCTGTACACAAACACGCAGGGTGTGTGTGTACCGCAAGTATTACCTCGGGTGTGTGGGATGCTGTCGGTCCACCTCATCAGACTGGTGCACATATTGTGAGTCCGCTCCTCTGGGCACCATCTGTGAAGACACACATTGCACTCACGTTGAGGCTCTCTGCTATCAAAATCGTCCATTGCGTGTCAATCATTTTCATATCAGCCACTTACAGACATAGGGTCAATTTAAGTACAACAAAATCAAAGCAACACTTCTCTCTCTGCATAACATTATACAGTGTAATTTCAGCACTCGGGCGTTCAAATGCGGCCTCGTGGTTCCAGTGGAAAAACCAACCGAGGAAGGAAAGTCCTACATGTGGTTAGATGAATATAGGTAACCAGAATCAAATCAACCTGTTCCTTCTGGAAACGTGTAAGTTCTGTGTGACACACTATTCACATATATGTATATATATATATATATATATATATACACACACACACACGCACACACACACACACACACACACACACACATATGCGAAGAGATTAGAAAGAAAGATAAAGAAAGATCTGGAGATACTACTTCTACATAGGAATTACTTTGGTGCACACATTGATTTTCAGGTGATTTTCCAAACTGTACATACAAAGTGGCAGAAAACCAACTAAATCTTTCCCACCTCCCTCTATTGGCAAACACAACTGTGGATTACAGGCATCATGTAGTAAGTCCTTGGACAGCCGGGTTACTCAGCTTGGACTCACAAGGATAAACCCTCATTCTGTCGCCTCATACTATCCATGAGTGCTGACAGATGGGTGACAAATTACAGAGAACAAGCGGAGGAGCATAAGAAATGTAAATATTTTAATAGAATTTGGTGCTGGTCACTTAGCAGTTTAAGGACTGTGAAATAACACGAGACACATGGAGTAGTCATCCCTATCACTGAGTTTATACCATTTAAGATTTTTTTTTAAATACTTTTTTACTCTGTTGAGGGCATCTGACGCCTGAATACTTTTGGCAATGCTGTCTATATTTACAAAGTAATTTGTCTTCCAACTATCAGATCAGATCAGAAAACAATAAGAAAGATAAAGAAAATTATATTTTTATATAATATATTTTGTATGATATATAATATATCTTTTTAAATCATAATGGTTAAATATATTCCCAATTGAAGCGGGGGGGAACAGTAATTTGTTTCATTATTGGATATAATGAATCATATGTAAATATATTGGAAATAACTCCCTAGAGTCATATTTGTCTTTCTTTATGTGTGTTCAGAGCTGCAGTTAGTATTAGTTCATATTTCCATGCAAAGTCCAAAAATGTTTTGTTTGTTGACCTTTTTTCCCTTCTTCACTATGTACCCTGTAGCATCTGGTTGGAATTAGCTACTGTGCTTGCTTTTAAAAGTCTGCTCGCATAAATGTGGACACGGTCCAAGGTTCCACAAACAAAGCCAAAAAAGTTATCAAACCTTGGGGAAATTAATGACAAATGCGGATAGCATAAAGAGAGGCTGATGGACAGAGAGCAAACAGTTTAAATTACCTATAATCTACATTCTGGGGGGGGTTCGCATACAAATATGGGCTGTTTACACAATAGGCGTTTTGGCCGTCAAACATATTGCAGACCACTATATAATAACTTGTACACACTTGCATGTTGATAGCATAAACACCAGCTGCCATAAGCAGAAAACACAGCATGCATATACGCACATAAACAAGCAGTTTAACAGAAACCAACATGACAAATAGTTATAGGTTTGATCCCAGCTAGCAAAACAATAAGGGTGGCCACACACACACACACACACACACACACACACACACACACACACACACACACACACACACAGGCCTTGATATCAAAAACACATAACAAGTCTAATTGATGCCATGCTAGGCCTGTCTATTGTTCTGTCATGCATGTTTGCATGACTTCAAACTCATTCTGCATGTCAATGCAGCCGTGGCACATTAGCGGATATCATTAGCATGTCTCTGTAATGTGGGGCGTACTAATGTCTTTCAATGGGAGCCAGGAAGTGAAAGCACATCAGAGCTGTGACTGAGGCCCGCCTGCCACTCTGTACACTTAAGTGGCTTTGTGGATGTGTGCAGTTGTGTGAGTTAATGCTGTGAGGACGTGTGTCTTTGTCTGCGGGTTTAATATGTTGGTGGAAGGTGAGCACTCCGTCTTTTATGGCAGTTTGTGTGTTAAGCAGGGGACCTTATGCAAGGCGAAGCATAAAGTGAGGTAAAGAGAATGTTAGTCCCAGCACGAAACTGGGATTCAGATGGAGGTCCTTTGGGGAAATGTATGGCAAAATGTGTGCATCAAGGCAGAATACATTTTTGTTGCTGGAAACAAACAAGAAAAAATAAAGAAAAAATGGGAGGCAGGGCAAAATGATGAGGACAAAAGGAACTGTGTATTTGGATAAAATGGACATTTTTCTTTGTTTATTGATTATATTAGCATAATAGCCTCTAGCCAAAGGTCTGGACAATCCCTTTATCAGTTCTAATCTTTCTAAAACGGTCACTCACTGACTAAGTCAAATTATTAACCGGCCTCTGGACAGAGACATAGAGTAAAGGGTAAGAGGAGAGAGATGAGAAAGACCCTTTTAAAGTGGGTGATTGGGAGGGAAGGGGCACACATGCAAGCACACACATCATGCAGATGGCTTTTAGGCAGAACGACATTTCTCCAAATTTGACAAGCTTTCAGAACAGAGGATTGTCTGCCGAAACACTGATGTGCACATGCGCGCACACACGCACGCATGCACACATGCACGCGCCACAAAAATCGCTCAATCTCACCATGGCAACCGGTGAAATAGCAAAATGAAACACATCCAGGTTAGAGGGAAAAATGTAGCAGTTATACTTCGGTAGAGGCAATCGATGACTGGAGAGCATTTCTATGAGTTATCCCAGTACAGTACATCCTATGAGCTAAAGACCTCTGCAGGAACCTGACATCATATATGGTGTGTGACTGAATTGTTATTGGTGGATAACATCCGGTGCAGACTTTAGCTGAGAGACAAATTCTCTCTCTAATCCAAGTAGTACCTTATAATTACCTACAAAGATTTCCAATTTAATTCAATAACAAAAGACTTGAAACTGTTGCTCATCACGGTTGTGTACGGGCTTGCATCTGTGTGTAAACTAAACCTAAATCTTACAACTGGCAGAGCATCAGACTTCTTTTGATATGTTCCCATAATGAAAACAAAATTAACTAGAGTCATTCTCAGAAAATGTTTTTGATTCATCGGGTATGCTGCGAGTAGGGAAACCGACAAACGGTCCGATAAAAGTGTTACTTCGTGTGCGAATGTGAAATAGCAGAAAGTGACTTTTCCATTTTTCAAAATTAAAAAGCTGTGCCTTGACAGTGCCAGATGAGACGCACACACAAACACACGCACAAGCACATGCGCACATACACACACACACACACACACACACACACGTTAAGTGAGCAGTGCAGCTGTCACATTCATCAGAAAGTATTGCCGGGGCTCAGGAAATGAATATCTTGGAGCACTTATGGCTTTGGTGTGAATCTGTGAGCCTCGTATATACAATAAGCCTGAAATGGGAGTCCAAGTGCTTTGACACAAAGCCCGAGCAGAGCTTTCATCGAATGACGATGATGCACAGAATGGCAATTCCAGACTGCTTTTCTCTGCTGCTGGCAAAATTAGTCATCTGTATTGCCATCTCCCCCCCCCCCCCGTCTATTCATCAGTCTATTCCTTCCTCCATCCATCTTGGAGGTTAATTAAACAAGTGTCTTATAGAACAGCCTCTGCCTGGCACCCGTGCCCCCCTTCTGTTAGCAAACTCAGACTGGCGTAGTGAGGCAAAATCTATCCAATGCCTGTCCCTGTACTAAAGACATATCCAGAGATAAAGAAAATAGGCCAGTACAAAGGAATGAATGATAAAAAGGTCCTCATTCTAGTTTGAGTGCTCGTCTGCCCAGACATGCTGATTAGGTAATTTTCCTGAGAGTTTGTTCTGCATCGCGGGTGCCATGCAGTGGAATGATTCCTTATTTTTTTCCTTAAAATCTAGGTGCTGCTGTTGTAGCATACCTTTGCTGCACTACAGCCCCGATACAACAATATTACGACTAAATACTTGGTTTTCTTTATGATCCAAATTAACTTCCCTTTCAAAATCCTTTGAGCCATTGATTTCAGGCCCGCTGTCAGTGGTGTTTGTGCCGAACAAGATAGACAGTTGCCCGGGGATTTTTATTCTGAAACCTGACAAGATAATACGCCCTGTTTGTTTGGATTGTTCGTGTTTTATTAAAGCTTTCCAAGCGTACACTCGAACAAACCACTAGTGTGAGTCCCTATAATCCGAAGTAATGTGATTGACTTTGTTGAAGCCTTGGCTTTGCTGACTATTTACACATATTTCTTGGACGCTAAAGTCAGGACTTTTGTGTATTTATCACAATTACTTATTTTAGTAATCAATCATACAAATGCCATTACATGTCGAAAACATGATTACACACTTTGAAAATATTAAGTTAATGGTAACTATCATGAAAATCTTGTGAAAGCATCAGTTAAACAGTTTTAAATTTTTAGTCAAGAATTAAAATTTTGTGGATATATCTACAGTCAAAGGAGTCTGTATGTTCTCCTCGTTTCTACATGGGTTTCCTCCAGGTTCCGCAGTTTTCTCCCGCAGTCCATAAACATGTCGGTTCATTAGAACAATTTTGAAAAATTGCCCCCAAATGACAGAGTGAATGATTGTCTATATATGTGGCCCTGCGATTGGCTGGGAACCTGTCCAGGGTGTACCCCAATTCTCATCCAATGTTCCAGCGTCCCCCATGACCCTTAGTGCAGGAGAAGCAGCATTAGATGGATGGATGGATGGATAAACAGTTGATGATGCTGGAATCGTGCAAATAAGGCCTGAACCGATGACCTACTATCCTACCAAATCTGCAGGTTTCTTTGTTATGTCTGTATCCTTTAGCTTTGGTAAAGTGTTTTTATTTCTTAACCTAAAAGGAAAACTTTGCCCAAAAAGTTAGAAATTTGAGAAGAAGCTTGTTATAACCATGGAAAAAGTGACTTACTTTTGGCCATTAAAGTTTCTCTACATTTCGTTTTCCTTGGGATCACTGCTAATATAACAGTGGACTAAAGATCTTTGCTCAATGCAAACCTTATTAGCGAAATTCTGGGCTTTGTTTCAGGCACAGTTTCCCTGCTCACAACCAACTACTGCTAACAACCAACTAATGCTCAAAAAGGTCAAAGTCCCTCTGCCATGCTGGTCAGTAAGCCCTCTAGTACACAAGATTATTCTGTATGAGATTTTGTCCGTGGGCTCCACAAACAGGAAGGTGTCTTGCCCCAGGTGAACACTAAACACACCCACACCTGGATCCGGCTCACTCTAAGCTCGTTAGCTACAGATGGCATGCACACACACGGACTAAAGGTTAGACACTCCTAGACCGGAATGTAGTTTATTTCAGTAACAGGCCGATCGGCTGGTAATTGCGTTCATCATTTATAGTTTGTAAAGGCTTCAAGTCTTGATCTCAGAATGTTTTTTCTTTACATTGATATACAGTCTGGCGCTGACCCCCACAAGGCTTTAGCGAGTTTCATCCCTCTGTGTGCAGCAGTGACAAGCAGAGAACAGACTTTTTATCTCATTTGATGCATCAGATATGAATTCACTTTGGAATTTATTTATCGTCTCATATCTGTGTGATTACTTAATCCATCAACATAAAAGTAAAACAAATGGTTCATATTAACACAAATGTGATTATGAGGTTTTATGAGACAATCAATGATATCTCTCAAACAGAGGTCAAAAGTACAAATATTAAAAAAATGTATTTTCAACACAACAAAGATTAAGCTGTATTAAAAAGAAAGAATAAGTAAATGGATTGTTTATAAAACTAAACACATAGTTTTGTTTGTTTACAATTTTTTTTCTCTAACTTGTTCTGAGTGTTGTTTGTGTCCACAGCAGTGACCGGGAGGTGGTTATTTACCAGGGCTGTGTCCATGTCGCTCTCCCCCCTCTGTGGATCTGTTTACCTCCCCACTGTTCACAGAAATAACATCCAAATACCCTCTGTGCGTATTGTGTGTGTATGTCTGTGTGTGTGTGAGTGTTCTTGCCTCGACACGGTCAGGTTATGATGCCCTGAACAGTATGTAATAGCGTGTCATTATGAAAAAGATAATTTCTTCATGCTTTTCAAGGTATCCTGCAATGTGAACCTTGATGCAGCCCTGGAGCCTGTCCACACAGAAATAGAACTTGACAGAACAAACATCTGATGCAACTTTTACCAGCTCAACCGGACAAATGGACAACCCAAAAAGATAATACGATGGTGCAATGGCATTACAACAGGAAATGTTTATGTATCTATTGTGTCCTTTCCTCCCTTGGGTTAAGTGAATATGGGTGTTTTCAAAATGGCTGAAACATTTGGATAAATTATGGAGAACGAAGGTTAAAGGAAAAAAATATTTTTTCAAAAAATTTACAGAAATTGCATGAACTCAATTTTATTAACAAATAGTGAGGTGGGGCCTCAAATAATGACTCCTACATCACCAGTTATGAAGAGCAATCCACCCATCCCACTTTATTTTGCAAGAAAGTAAATTATGACCACAAACTCAAGAGAGACACTGACACAAGTGACCTGAAAGGACTGTCTCTCTTCTGAAGCCCAAAGACCGACACCAGCTCACTTTGAAGTGAGGACAAGTGAGTGAAGGAGAAAGGCAGATTTCTGTCAACTTGCAGATAGATCCTACTCTGCAGTTCGCCTCCAGGCCAGAGACAAGCTGCAGCTGTAGGGATAAAGGGAGACACCAAATAAGTCCCTGTAGGCCTCTGTCTGCCCAGATTGGGCATGACGAAGACGGGGTTAAAAAAAAAGAAAAAACTTGCCCAGTTACTGAGGAGCATTGAAATGAAGTGACTTAAAACAAACCAGAGGAGAAAGGCAAGGGGTGTGTTGAGCCTCAGGGAAGAACTGGAGAGACAAGGACAGGGAGGAGTCCGTGAATGGAATAGCTCATTGTGACTTTGTGAAGAGAAAAGGTGTGTCTTTCTTGTGAGTGCATGTGCCTGTGTCTGTACGCGAAAACTTATGATAGCAGCGGACAAGACAAGAGCGTTGGAATGAGATGGTCACTCTTGTCTTTGTCTCCCATGAGTGCGAGAGTTCAGTTTGTGCCCGTGTATAGAGTTTCTACTTAAGACAAAGAGCGTGTGTTCTTGCATGGGGTGATTATTGAGATGAAAGCCTACGGCAAAGAGCAGTAAAACAACATGAACGGTCAAGAAATTGCATTAAATGGAAATTAAAGAACAGAAAGAATCTTGTATTTGGTGTCTTTTTAAACACACAGCTAGCTGAATGATTTTTGCAGAGCTCCTGGACATACAGCAGGCGTTTGCATCCACCTGGGTGACATATTCCATCCCTACTGATGACAGGTGGAAACAATGAGCCGCAGTGGCTATAAAATCCCAAGACCTAGGAGTGAGGTAGAGATCAAACATCTCCATTGCAGTAAAACGCCTTATTTTCAGAGGGATTTAACAGGGTATTTTGGCTACTGAACACAGCCGATGTATTCTTTCATGGTTCAAAGAAGTGATTTTCACTTAGGTCTTATGCTAAAATTACAGGACAGGGGGACTTGGTAGGTAAGGGTGTTTAAATACCCTCACTACAGCAGCTGCAGGTTTTTACAAGGAATCACTGGTATATTCTGAGGTGTTTTGTGGATCGACATCCCAAATACCAGTCCAACACAATTACTGACCACAGACCAGTTTTTGATTGGTTTGAATAAAGCTGTGAGGCTGTACTTGTTGCAAAAGAATAGATATTTTATCATTTTACAAAAAAAAAAAATCTGATGTATAGCTAGTACAGTAACCTTAAAATGAACTTCCAAGTGAATTAACTTACTGCGGCATAACTGTTGTTTCATAATCATCATTTAAGGGTGACATTAACAAGAGAACAGTCTCCGGAAAAACTCTGACTCCGTGCTTCCTCTATCATTTTCTTCCCGGCTCGGTTACCAGTAGCAGGTCATAGTCGCCTGTTCGGGGTTATTCTGGGTAAAAGATCCGAACACTAAATTTTGGTGAGGCCTCTGTAATTATATGGACCAGAATAATGCAGAGCCTGGCCACAGGAGTCAAGGAGCATTTGATCAGTGGAGGTTTTCAGTGCAACAAAACGCGAAATAAATCAGGTGGTAGGGGTGACTCAAACATGCTGTGTTCTCTGTTGATGTTGATTTGAGTATCTTACAGGATTATGGTCAAAAACTTCTAAACACATTTCCATATTGGCAAATTCCCTTTGACTGTGCGTGCGTGTATGTGTGTTTGAGTATGTAAGATAGAGTCTTTGTTTGTGCGATGTTACTTGTTAAAAGCATTGTCAAACCTGTGTCAGAATACCAATATGGGTAACCCTCCATACTGTGGGGGGGGGGGGCAGGCACACACAGACAGACAGACAGACAGACAGACAGACAGACAGACAGACAGACAGACAGGGCATATGCTTACCTGATTAACTCTAACATTAGACCAGCATTAGTGCGGTGCCTTCAGAGTAACACCCCCTTACCAGCTGCTCTAACTCTATCACCTTCTTCCATATGCATGAGCTTGAGACTCCACTGCCCACATTCTCATTTCAATACATCTTCTTTTTAAACTGAGATTTTTTTTTCGAAGAATCAGGTAATTTGGTAGAAAAGAGTCAAGACAATATTGTGCCAATGATTTAAAGGCCAGGGGGAAAATATTAACTTCTATTATCTTGGTTGACCTTTTTGCCATTCTTATTTCAATACAAAAGTTTTCGTTCCTCTTTAAAGATGCAGGAAACACCTCTGTCTCCTACCAGACTACATCATGCTGATGGGCACTGTGGTTTGGTAGCTTTTTAGGTAGCTAAATGTGATAAAAAGCAAATACCGGGAGAAAAGAGGGCAATAGCAGGAGAGCTAATACTGATGGTTTCATAAAGTTAGTCCATAATCTTGAATTTTCCCCTCAGGCAGCTGACACTTTTTTACTTTCACTATGGCGTGACAGAAGATAAATCACGATATAGCTCTTCTGTTTGTGCCCCAACTATGCCACTTTAATTCACAACCTAACACAAAGGCAGATCAACATTATACTACTGCAGATGAAAACAGAAAGACCTTTGTGTAACATTTTATCATCAACCTAAACATGTCTCATGCGACCTTAACTTTCCAATATACACATTTTCCCCACATCTCAGGCAACTGTGAAATATAATGCTGCCAAATTTTTAATATTAGCTTGAAATATAAAGTATGCTTTTCAGATCATCTGCCATGTTTCCAATAGTAGCATAAAAAGTATAGTGTCCTTCTAATGCCAGGCTAACACCTTACGATTTTCCAGTCACAAGCTTTAAACTGGCAGTTGCAAGGAACTCTTAAGAGTCTTAGGGCAGTCCAAGCGAAGTTGCAACACACTCCCCTCATCTCAATCATTAGGTATGAGCTAGTAGCCTTACATTGTAGCTCAGTCTTTTCGTAGTATTGGGGCTAACAATATCAAACTTCTTCTCCTTTCGGCCTTTCCCTTCAGGGGTCACTACAGCAAATCAACCTTCTCCGTCTGACCCTATTCTCTGAATCCTCCTCTCTCACACCAACTATCTTCATATCCTCCCTCACTACGTCCATAAATCTTCTCTTTTGTCTTCCTCAAGACCTCCTGCCTGGCAACTCCAATCCCGGCATCCTTCTACCAATATATTCACAATCCCTCCTTTATACATGACCGAACCATCTCAGTCTGGCTTTTCTGACCTTCTCTCCAAAACATCTAACATGTGCTATTCCTCTGTTAGACTCATTCCTGATCCTATCCATCCTGGTCACACCCAAAGAGAACATTAGCATCTTCATCTCCGCGACCACTAGCTCTGCCTCCTGTCTTTTCATCACTGAAACTGTTTCTTGGCCACACAGCATCGCTGGTCTCACCACTGTCTTGTACACCTTTCCTTTCATTCTGGCTGACTCAGTATTCTATGGTATAGTACCCCTGGCACTTTTCTCCACCAATTCCAAAATGTTTGAACCTGTCTCTTCACCTCTTTTCCACACTCTCAGCTGCTCTGGACTGTTGACCCTAAGTACCTGAAATCCTCCAACTTCTTAATCTCCATTCCCTGTAGCCTCACTGTTCTACCTGGGTTCCTCTCATTAACACACATATACTCTGTCTTGCTGGGGCTCAGAGCCAATCCCTGATCGAGTCCCACCTCCATCTTGAACTTCTCCGTTACCCCCACAGCACACCTCACCAGTCTCTTCTGGCTAGCATATATATCCAGCAGTAGTCTAACATACCTCTCTGCCACTCCAGACTTCCTCATGCAATACCAGAGCTCCTCTCTTGGCACCCTGTCATATCATTTTCTAGGTCTACAAAAAGACAATGCAACTCCCTCTGGCCTCCTCTGCACTTCTCTATTAGCATTCTCAAAGCAAATACTGCAACTGTCATACTCTTTCAAGGCATGAAACCATACTGCTGTTCACAAATGCTGACTTCTGCTCTCAGTCTAGTTTCCACTACTCTTTCCCATATCTTCATTGTATGGCTCATCAACTTTATCCTTGTGCATCCTCAGTGCATTTTTATCAAATTTTTATTTTACCTTCATTTTATATATTTGTATTTATGTATTTATAGATATTCATCTGATCTAAGTTACCATGCCCTTGTGCTCTCTAATTGCCCTTTGGGACAAATAAAGGTTCTGAATCTGATTATTGGACTGAAATAGCAGAGACTGTGCAAATACTTGGTGAAAACATTGCATTGTGGTTGAAATAGTCAAGGTGTCTTTTCAACATCTTTGTTAAGTCTTTAGAGAGCAACAGTCTTTGGTCTAAGACTACGCTATGAGTTCAGACTCTAAAAACTAGTCTTAAGGTGTGAACTTGTGTGAGTTGATTGTTTTACTCAAGTCTAGACAAAATCTTTAGTCTTAAGTCGTAAGCCCAGCATAAGGCTCTTTTCTATTCTCCATTTTTACAGTTAATGCAATTTAGGCACGGTGTGCTAGTACTGCCTATGAAAATATTTTATAATTTCACATTATCATTCAATTTAATTTTTTATAAACGTGCCAGTCATCTTAAGTACATTTTGGAGTTGTTAGAATATGTATTTGTAAAAGTAAAAGTTAGGCTATTTCAAAGTGCTATCATTCAATGCGCCATCGTGTGGTATCTGGAGACAAGCATTGTCTGGCTCTAGACTGCAACACACACATCACTAAAAATGTATACTTTTATACTTTTCTCTTTTGAGAACTACTTTTTTCTAAAAAAAATTCTACTAATCAACATGACAAAAAAATTAGTAATTGATTTCTCTTCTGTTCAAAAGTTAATGACGTACTCAAGGACATTTGTGCAGTGAAGATATGTTTTTTCTAGTAAAAAAAAGCCTCCCCAAACACAAAGACAATATATCTCCTGAATTCTTCAAAACACACAATTCCTTCCTCTCCTGTTCCGCTCTCTATGTATTTTATGTCTAAGCCTCTGTGTGTTTGTCAGTTCCTACAGTTTCTACATCCCAACTGTCTCCCCCAACACGCCAATGTCACTTTCCAAGTTAGATGTGTTTTCTTTAATCCTATCTTTATCCCACCTTCGGGTCTTTTAAAAAAGAAAAAAAAAATTCTGCTTTGGCTATGTTTTTTTGCTGTGTCATGCTCTCACTTCTTCTATTTCCAATCAACACCATATTTTTTCCATTCTGACAAACTGCCATTTCCCTTTATAATTTCTCATCCATTTACAATCACTCCATTCTGCTCTCCAATTTCTTGCTATCGGGTCGATCGCCTCGATTTCTGACTCACACTGGCAGCAGCCACACTGGCAAGACCACTGGCTGCCTCCCCAACAGTAGCGGACACAGTGGAAACAGTCTGCCCCTGTGTCCCTTACACCTGTGCTCCACATGAGTGTGTGTCTCAGCCGAGCGGGAGAACGTGCCAAAACAGAAGGTGTGTTAAGAAGAGGCACTAACTCAAGTGAAAATAGGAACAACAAGTAACAGGGCCACAGTTGCTGGGCCTTGATAGGAGGTAATTAATCCCGCCAGCAAATAAACCATTAAACCGCAAGAACACATTTTGAAGTTTGTCCTTACCGCATGGAGAAGAGAACCGCTGATACCAGCTTTCTCTTTTTCTTCATTTTGCAAAAGCAAGCTTTCTGATCAGTGCTGGTCCATACCAAAATACGTTTGCATTTATTAGGACTGTGGTTGCAGATCCCATCGGGGGGTTTGCCTGTGGGCATGGAGCACCCTGCGTGGATCTCCCGAGTCAGACTGTGCGCTTATGAGCATACGTGTGTCTGTGAATTGAGCGGAGGCCATCTATCACCGTGACAGGCCGCTGTGTGTTTACTTAATGACGTGGGAGTTTATTTATGAAGTGATGGCCGACGTGTGGGAGGCAGAGAAAAAGTGAGAGAGGGGCAGAGACCGAGACAGCCCGAGGATGTGACATTAAAACATCATCAAGGTGATGAATGTCCATGCGCACAACATTAGTGAGAAATACAAGAAGCAGCTGTGCATTGGAAAACAAATCGTATGTGGACGTGAGTGAGTGTTTTTCTCTGTGCATTTCATAATGATGCTGTGTGTGTTCGTGTGCGAGGTGCATTCTCCCATCTCTTGTGTGTGCTTCCCGTGACTTCTGTATTCATTAAGGTAGCACATGTGCTGCCACTGTTATTCAGCTCTCACTGGTTAATGAGTTGAAGATATGATGCATGTGTGTATATTTGCCATTATGCCGTGTGCCTGAGAGCAATTTTTCAAATCTGGGTAAATGACACCCCATGGTTTAAGTAACTTCACATAAAATATACCTAGATGATAATAAACACGCCACAGATGAGCAACCTGGAGTTGGATGTGACCACTAGACACACAGCTGTGTCCCTGCTGCATCAGCTGAAGACTCAACAGTGATGAGAGCTTCAGGGTAAAAAGGACAACAGTGAATTGGGGAATAAATACACAGATGAATACGACAGCAGGCAAATTTTGGTATTTAATAAATGAATTTGTACTAAAAAACAAAAAGTCCGACAACACATGAAACCAATCTCTGAAAATGAGAAATATGCTTGTGGTAACGACATTCAGTATTTTGCATTTACAGCACTTCAGCAGGGGGTCAGTGTGTAAGAGTCAGCATGCTGATGTTAATCCATGAGTATTGACATAATTATTTAAGTCTTTTTGAAATATTTTGAGCTGAAATTATTCCAGTTGTTTTTTTTTTAATGCACTGAAAGAAGATATAAAAGGATAATAACAATCATTCTGAAACAGTCTTGAGGTCTATAATGAGGCAATCCAATGTCAGCCCAAAAATAATTGTCTGGGAGAGGATCGTAGCACTTGTCAAATTGCATTTTTTCCCCCACTAAAAAGTCCAATTTTTAGCTGTTTTTGTCAAAACACACTGTCATTATTCGGAATCACTTCAGCTCAGTAGAAATTTAGTGAGTGGAACATTTACTAGTAATGTGAAGTTGTTAAGAGTCATGAAAAAAAAAGAAAAAACAAGTGACCAGAAGACAAGAGACCAGTATGAAAAGGAAAGTTGTGTGCTTAGATGTCCAGACTGATCGGACCCCTCTGAGGAGACGGTGAGGGGCTGCAGCGACACTGACGCACCACAGATGCCCGCTGGTAATGTTTGCTTATGTCAAGAACCACCTTAGAGGTGATGAGAGTTTGTTACGGTTAGAAACAGAACAGACACATGTTTTGTTATGGCAAAAACCAAGTGAGGTCAAGCAGACCTCATGAACATCCAACACTAAGTGCTTGTCCAAAGCCATTTACTATATTGGTATCCGGATTTTTAAGACTACTCCTGCATGGCGTATTGCGAAACAAAGACATTTTTAAAGGTTGAGTTCTTACTTGGAGATACAATTGGCCACGACAGTAAAAAGGTCCTATCATTAGTGTGTAGACAAAACAAAGGATGGAAGAGACAGTGTGACTGTCATAATTGCAACTGTGACCTATCCACAGATGGGGAACATGTAGGAATGGTCAAATTAGTAACCGGAGGATGGACAGAGACAGAGCGGAGGGTGAAAGGAGACAGAGCGAGGGACCTTTTTAAACTGTGCAGACACACGCACGCACACATGCACGCACCTCTAGTTTCACCATCTAATCATGTAGACTGGCCACCACTAAAGGAATACAAGAGGACACACATAAATAAATGTAGTAACCAGAGTCTTATATTTCTATTTTTGTTTGCGTTTGCTCTGGTAGTGCGCTTCTCTCAATTTCAGTGCCTAGTTGAGTGAGAGTGTATGTAAGAGAGTGAGAGCCTGGCCTCATTTGAAGGGCTTGGAAAACCTCTTGAACCATTCGAGGCTTTAGAGATGAAAAGTGGAGTGGCCTGGTGGCAGAGGCAGCGAAAAGGCTGATCGTACAAGGTCGAAGAGAAGGAGTAAATGCAACACTCATCTGTATTTATATGACTCTCAGAATGCTGCGCTTAGAGTAAAAAATAATGGTACATGTTAATAAGATATGAAAATACTTCATCATCCTCATCTGGAAAATTTGACATTATATAATCTCTCATTATATATTATGTGCAATGATATGATATCCTTAAGATCCAAAAAGGGTTTCAAGCTGGTGATACGACAACGTCAGTATATTCAGAGTGAATGATCTCCTAAAGCTAAAGGAAACTTGAGACTTTTATTCTCACTTAAATTGTTGTTGTTCTTCAAAATGAAAACTAGCCTTTTTACAATTGTGCAATATTGCAACCTACATTTTGGCAATGATGTCATGGTGAGTCTTAAAATAACTTCACAGCATTGTTAATTACTACAAAAACTCTTGAAATATTGATTCAGCAAACAAAAAAATTTGCCTTTTTTTTAATTTTTTTAGTGTAACTGTGAGCAGACCATCTAATCAATTCTTTTCAGCCTTTCGCTCCCTGAAACAAGTATATTCATCCACCAGAGGAACAAAAGCAGTCACAACATCCATTTACATAACCAATTAGTGTGTTCATGCAGCAGTACGTCAGTATATTAACATTCTCACGATATTATTGGACTTTCTCAGCATTCCATAATCATATCTTTCCTATTTTATACCATGTATGACTTAGATGATTCTATACTGTTCATTTCTTATGAATGTGCGCATGCGTGTATGCCTGTGTGTGTGTGTGTGTGTGAATGCATGTGATTGTGTCTGGGGTGTTTCATTATCAGGCACCTCGGGTAGAAAACCAACTGGTGTTTGATTCTTTTTTTTTTCTCTAAATGTTGGCCTGTGCTAATTTTTTTTTTTAGATATTGGCCTGTGCTGTTTTTTGTTTTTTTTTGGGGGGGGGATAACAGTAAGATCATAAAGTGTTCTTCACACATGCTGTGCTTTAATTGTATCAGATTTTTTTGGATTATGACCAAATTATGTCAGACTGAGGGAGAACCACACGCTGCATCAGGACGCGTAATGAGTGACGAAGCCCTTCGGGTGTGTGTGTGTGTGTGTAAGTGCTTAATGAAGATTGGTTCACAGGGCTCCGTTGCTCAATAAACAAAGACTACAGTGAGCAATGAAGCGAGCACAGTAGGAGGCAAGTTGCCTATGACAATTGGGTATTAGTGATGCTGTCAGTGAATCCATCCTGTATTTCCCAAATGCTTCCCCTCATCTCTTCACTCAATAGTAACATTGAATGGAAATTAATCCAGCTCCGACGGAATGCCGGTAAGATTCACTGTTTCTGATTTGGATCAAAGTATGATTTTCTGCATCCTTGAGCTTGCTATTTAAAAATCCCATTTCAAAATGGCTGACAAATTGTTATTGATTTCTATAGCAAGTACGTGGAGTTTGGGAATGTACCGAGGTAGATGAAATTATTCCCCGGCTTAGATCAATATATGTTCAGAGACATCAGCAGCACATTTTGAATTGGTAAAGCAACTTCATTGAGGGATTCTAAGTTGTTGCTGCTCTGACTGATATAAAAGAAATGGAGTCAAATTACATCAAGGAAGAAAAGACCAAGATGTAAAAAAAATTAAACGAAATAAGATGAGACAGAAAGAGAGATAGATCAATTTGGTGAAGATAAAATATTTGGTAGATGGAAGTGTCACGGGTCTAATAGAGTCTTCCATAAGCTCAACAGAGAGGGGAGCTTGAATCACTGTGCTGCGAAAGAGCAACTCAAACTGTTAACCAGACGGCTGGAGATAGTCCAAGTAAGGTGCAAGGGAAAAGAAGAATTCTAAAAAGCACACAAACTCACCCGCTGCGGATCGTGTTCCAGAACTCTGCGTCGTGCTGCGTCTAGCTCATCATAGCCTGGAGCAGCTCGGGCCTGCTGGTTCTCCCAACGCAACCCCTGGAAGCGCTGATCACTAAAATGTGAGACAGAGGGAGGGAAAATAATGTAATGTACAACGTTTTAGGAGAGATCTGAGTCAACAAGTGTTAAATCTGGTGCTAAGAGACCCGGGTGTCATGGTTCCACTGTGATTTCAAGACTAGTTCTGTCATCTAAAGGATATTGACAGTGAAGATTCTCTCAAGCTAAGAATGCTAAAATATGAACAGTTTGGTGAAAAATGATGCATTCAGTTTGGTTTTTTCTCAAATTGTTTTTTTTTTTCGGCAGCACAACAATATTCCTTGATTGTACCTGAAGGCTGACAGGCAGAAAGACGATATGAACGTCCTGCCTCTGAGAAGACAATACAAGACTGAACCCCTTGCAGCTACTGATTTGGAAAAACTGAGAAAAAGCAATCAGAAACAGCACAGAACATTGGATGGATGTACTCAGTAAGGATCGATACACAAGGACATGTTCGAGACAAATTGACAAATCCAAAAGCAGAACCTCATGAACAAAAACTTTGTGAACTATGACCATGGGGGGAAAAAGGGGCAAATCCTCAGACAATGTGAGAGAAAATGTGCCAGTGAGAAGATAAGAACTTTGAACAGAATGGGGACAAAACCATAGGAGAAATGTCGCTGTGCTCACTGGACCTTGATACAAGATAAGCTACACATACCTGGCTTTACAAACGAGGGAATTGCATAAAAAGCAACCCACAAAGAATATGTGTGTGAATGAACATCGGCTTAAAACACAGGAAAACACAGTGCTGTCGTTTATCTTTGTTTACCTGCTTCAATGGAAAACAGTTTCTAATATTGACATCCGGTCGGTTGATATTTTATCCTCTAGAGATACAAACTAAAAACATACAAGCAGAGACAATGGATGTAATACACCAGGTAAAGGTAAAGTCTATACCATAAGTACCTCTTCATCTCCAGTAATCAAATACCTTTACCAAACAGACAAAAGAGGTAAAAGGTCCTTTGTCTGAGAGCTAAGCAGCTGTAATCAGAAACATATCACAGCTTCCGTTATAATGATCTGACCCCCATGCAGATGTGAATCGCAATGGAGTGAAGGGGGAGAGGGTGAGAGATCTAGATGTAAGTTTAGATCTAGAGGTTCCTCAGTGTGGTACACAGCCAAATGTCATAGGCTCTCTTGTGGCCTTGCCTAAAATAAAAAAAGAAAATATCTGACTGAAATTTAAAGTTTTTAGCACTGGGACAGTACTAATGTGAGTGACCCTCCTCGGATCCCTAATTGTTGCTCTAGATGCAAAGCCCTATGCCAAATTGCTGGGGTGAGGATATGACTTTCCAGTGGTTTTATAGCCAACTTTGACATGCCGCCAAAGATGCTTTGTTTTTATTAGGAAAATATCTGAGTTAAAAACTGAGGCGAAAAAAAAAGCAATGTTAATTGTTGCTTTTTGAAAGTCCTTAATTAGCTGGTCTCAACATACAATCAATACTAATCTGTCTTCACCCTCGAAAGCTGGAGACAACCTTGGTGTTAAGACACTCGCACTTAACTCTTTAATCATTTATCTATTAACTACTTTTTATTTACTTACTTGACTGTGCTGCCCACCTACCACTCAATACATCTCAAACAACTGTATCCTTAAAAGAATTGATGCCCATAGCCTGGTGGAGTTATTTTGCCTCATCTCAGCCCACTTCTATCAAATCCATTAGCCATTCCCAGGGTCCATAATTAGTGCTGCCATTTTGATTGAGCATGCATGTCATTGTACAAATGTAACAACACTGTAATTATCTCATTATGCTGCAGCCACTCTCACTGGCAACACTAAATATTATCATATTAATCGCTTGAGACAGGAGCTGATTCCGGATGAAACATTAAATGAGGGGGTGGGGGGTGGGGGGTGGGGGATGTGTAAAGATTGTTGAAAAGGAGTTTGCTCACATTTTGGCTGGTGCTTTCAAAAACAGTGACGGTGAGAATATACACGAGCTTCCAAAAAACACAAACAGAAGCCTATATAATGTTTGTGTGTCTTTAGAGATACATCTGTTCTTAAATGCAGGTCAGTTACATCACTACAACTGGCATTAACACATAAATAGGAGTAGACAAAGATATTGTTCAACATGTTGATCAAATATCTTAGACAAGTTTTAATCTTGTGGCACTACATTTGATTCAAAGTCATTTTATTGTTGAGCAGGCCATAACAATGACCTGCACTGGGCATTACATTATCACCAGACACTAGTTTTGTGTCATTAAAATGGCGATAGCCGCTTTCAGAAAGAACAAGTCTAACAACTCGGTTCTAAGAACTTTCCCGCCTGAATTTTGTTCTAGGAACCCCCACCCGGGGGAACCTTTTAGCTTTGCATTTGCGCCAGTAGTAAGGAACTTGTGTGACGCAAGCGTCTGCCATGTGTCCCTTAAGCGCCACACTCAAAAACAAAACCAATGGGAAGAAGGGGAAGACGGCAGGGACAACACAGAAAGCGAAGCTGTCAAAGCACTCATGTTCTGCATAGAGGGATAAATAACCATGGACTATCAAAGGGGTTTCAGTTTTGATTTTCTCATGGTGTGGAAAGACCACACCATTGGGCTCCACCAACCAACAACCACCTAGATCATTTTAGTTCCTATGGAACCTTAAAAAGACCATCCCTCAAAATGGATGAGGTCGGCCCTGGGTTCCTTAAGACTCTGGATGCTGTAGGGCTGTCCTGGATGAAATGCATCTCCTGCATGGTATAGATGTTGGGGACAGCGCTGTTGGAGTGGCAGACTGGGGTAGTTGTCCCCCTCTCTAAAAAGGGGGATCTCAGGGTTTGCCTCAACTACAGGGGGATCACACTCCTCAGGCTCACTGGTAAGGTCTATTCAGCGGTGCTGGAGAAGAGGGTGCGCCAGCTTGTTGAACCTCGGATCCAGGAGGAGCAGTGTGGCTCTTGCCCTGGGTATGGAACAGTGGACCAGCTCTATACCCTCTGCAGGGTCCTTTAGGGGATATGAGAGTTTGCCCAAAAGGTCTACATGTGTTTTGTGGATCTGGAGAAGGCACACTTGACCATCTACCGTGGGCAACCCTGTGGGGGGTGCTCCGGGAGTATGGGGTATCAAACTGTGTCATACAGGCTGTTCAGTCCCTGTATGATCGCTGTCAGATCTTGGTCCGCATTGCCGGTCGTAAGTCGGACCCGTTTCCAGTGAGTGTTGGACTCTGCCAGGGCTGCCCCTTGTCACCGATTCTGTTCATAACTTTTATGGACAGAATATCTAGTTACAGCCAGGGCACCAAGGGGATCCGGTTTAGTGGCTGCAGGATCAGGTCTCTGCTTTTTACAGATGATGTGGCTTTGTTGGCTGTATCTAGCCATGATGTCCAGCTCTCACTGTAACGGTTTGCAGCTGAGTGTGAAGTGGCCAGGATGAGGATCAGCACCTCCAAATCCGAGACCATGGTGCTCAACTGGAAACGTGTGGATTGCCGACTTCAGGTTGGGGAAGAGGTCCTGCCCCAAGTGGAGGAGTTCAAGTATCTCGGGTCTTGTTCACGAGTGAGAGAAGGATGGAGCGGGAGATCGACAGGTGGATTGGCGCGGAGTCTGTGGTGATGAGGACTCTGTACTGGTCCATTGTGGTAAAAAGGGAGTTGAGGCAAAAGGCGAAGCTTTCAATTTACAAGTCAATCTATGTTCCCACCCTCGCCTATGGTCACGAGCTGTAGGTAGTAGCTGAAAGAACAATATCGCGGATACAAGAGGCCGAAATGAGTTTCCTCCGCAAGGTGGCCGTACTCTCCCTTAGAGATAGGGTGAGGGGTTCAGTCGTCCGGGGAGAGCTCGGAGTAGAGCCACTGCTCCTCTGCATAGAGAGGAGTCAGACGAGGTTACTCGGGCATCTGGTCAGGAAGCTTCCTGGACACGCCCCGGGGAGGTATTCCAGGCATGTCAATCTGTGAGGAGACCACAGGGAAGACCCAGGACACACTGGAAAGACTATGTCTCTAAGCTGGCTGGGGAATGCCTTGGGGTCCCCTCAGAAGAGCTGGGCCATGTGGCAGAGGTAGAGGGAGGTCTGGGCCCCACTGCTCCGGCTGCTGCCCCCGCAACCTGACCCGGGTCAGGAGGGGAAGATGGATGGATGGACGGATGGATGGATGGATGGATGGATAGTGTATTTAAGGTGGGCTTTAGAAAACACAAAGCACAGAAGTGTCTTCCTTGGAAATGCATATGCTAAATGTTACACACACAATTTTCTATTTTATGGGAACACGGAGCGGGATTGCAACTTATCAACAGCCATCCCAATTCAGGGGACACAGTCTTGCGTATGTGACTGTGGAGACTACCAAATAAAAGAGCAAGCAACAAGTGTGGCCTTAGAGGTAAGTACCCTATTAGATGAGTCAAAAGGTCAGCAATGAAAATGATAAATGTCAAACGTGCTTTAAAAAAGTACACAGGCATAGTTGCATGATGGTTGACAAAAGTTCCTTTTGAGATCTTCAAAGGTGAATTGATACATATCTAATAGTTCGCTAATGCCTCATCGAATGACCGCAAATATTTTTTTCCCCAGTTTTGGTTTTGTATCCATCTTTTTGGGTATGTGAATGTGTCAAATGATGTGACGATCACACGTCAGGAGGATGGGGCATCCGCATGGGAGAGATGAGGAAAAGATGAAACAAACACAGGAAATGAGAGACGCGTCTGAGGACAGAATGGGAGCAAAAAAACGAATGACAACGTGAATGCGGAGATGGGGAGCTTGGAAGAGTGAAAGTAAACGGGGGGAACTGGAGTGAGAACAAAACTGTCTGGGATTTGAAAGCAAGTGTGTGAAAGGAAACTAACTACCCTGTGGTGTTAGCTAGTGTGAGGGCAGACTAATTAGGAAGCATGCACTGGCGCTGAATAGTCCACCGCTCCTTCTTGCTGTGGCCAGCTGATTTAAACTCAGCCCACTGGGGGTGAAGGGGGGGGCTCCAGCCGTCCTTTTTTTCCCCACTGCCTTTGTGTTCGAGTTAAGCAAACATCAAAGTAAATGGTCAGTGTTTGGGTTCCTAGTGTAATACTGGGGATAGTCGGAAAAAATTATCAGGAGAGGTCCGACCTGGACAAAATGGGGACCAAAAAAAAAAAAAAAAAAAAAAAGAGGTTGTTACTGTTCGCCCTAATAACACATGAAAGGGTACCGGTACTGTATTATATTCTTTTAGCACTTATTTTGAGGATCTGTCGTCTCGGACATGCTGCTGCTGGTGCAAACACAAGAGAATGAAAATCGGTCCTTTCGAACAGACTTATTGAACTTTTTTTTTTTTCCCGTGAAGCTGTAATGAAGTAATTACATCAGAGTCGGTCTGAACGCCATTCCTCTGATTATTTTCAAGGGTAATTCTTCAACAAATTAGTCAGGAAATGTGGAAACTCATTGGCCAAATGAATATAGCCGGGGCTGGGAATTACACATGTATCAACTTCCTGTTATTGGAAAAGTACATGGCCATAGAAAAATGAAACGTGATTAACTAGCAATATATGACTTGTTTCCTGTATCATCAATATATTTTCAACATGAAAATGGCTGTGTGAAGAAAAAAAATGAAAAAGTTGAAAGAACTCAAAACCAAAAAGGAAAACACCCAAATGAGCCTTAATGAAAAATCCATTTGTTGCTTCCAACAAATGATCCTACGTTGAGCTTTTCCTCAAGCATAGTTTTTGGTGCCTGGTGACTAAATCCATGTTAGAGACGGTGGAGGGATTGTTGGTCTTTCAGGTCACAAAATATGAACTTCTGCAGCTGCTCATATAGGAAACTATTTTATAGAGCGTTCGCTTTTTACTTCTTTATGCATGTTTCTACATTTCTGAGTCCACAGGGGGATAAATTATCAATGTCAAACCGAAATAGTAAAAGAAACCGACATCAAGCACTGAGACCTTGGCAATTCATTGTGAGATGTTTCCACAATCAGCCAAGCCCGCTCGGAATTATCTGAAAATTGGACTTTGTCACAGGCCTGAATCGTGATGAAATCCGAGTGTATGCGCGCCGGTATGACACTGAGCTGTCTTAAAAGTTTGTCTTTGGCGTCCTTTCCTTTGCCCCGACCATTAATTTGAAATAAAACAACCCTCCCTCTCGCTGCCCCGGCCCCCTTCTTTGTCTTACTCCCCTTTGATTTCATCTCACCATTTCTTACTCAGGGTATGAGGACTGGCTTCTGGCTAATAAAATTTGACAAGCATAGCTAACCTTTTTTTCTCCACAGGTCAGCTGCTAGTGTTGCTCTAATCAAATGTGACGCCTATCACAGCACACACACCTGCCATTGAGGCCCTTAATGAAAATGTTCGACAGTAAATTAGGAAGAAAGCTCCTGGAGGCCACTGTTGAGGGCCTTGACAGGATGGGAGGGAGGGGAGGGTCTCAGATGGAAAACTATGCAAACACAGAGATCTGAGGCACACAGTTGACTTAAAAATTAAGGGCCTTTTTCCTTTTTTTTGAAGCCATGGTGATTTCATATGCAGACACCATTTAACATGAGCAAATTACCTAGCATCAGTGAAGTTTCAAATAAAAGACGAGAGAAATAAGACACGTAGTTCGCTTGACAGAAATCAAACGTGTTGTCACTGAAAAGGTTATGATTTAAAATTAGCTTGAAAGACAATCTTAAATTTAGGGTTAGAAGTTGGCGTCTTAGTTTGAAAGTTGTAGTTAGAAACACATGGCGAGTAAGCTTACACCTATGGTTTCTTATGCAGCGGCATCAAAGGACACTGGACCACACACTGCCTTGTTGCTAGGTTACACTGGGCTTCCTTTCAATAAATATAGTGTGCGGGTGGCTGCATGTACCTCTATTCCTGGCTGTGTGTATATCTATGTGAATGGAAAGCATAGGAGTTCAAGCCGCATTGGCTTGCTGTGTTGTGACAGATGTGCGTAATTTGTGAATGAGTGCCCTGGTGCAAGCCGCAGGTGGCAGACCCGGAGTGGAAATAGCAGTTAATGAGGGAGTGTGTCCGAATGTGCATGCATGATGTGAACAGGTTTGACCCTGGAACACGTCTGAGGTCTTCCAGCAGAGTCAGCTGTGGATAATTTTAGTTTACTCTTACCTGAATCTTACATTTTTTGAACAAAAAATTGCTCATCTTTTTTTCCCCTATTTTATCTAATAAATCAGAAGTGAATTGCACAATAATTATCAAATTTATTTATTTATTCATGTATTTATCTATAGAAAACAAAACCATAGTGGCGACCACTTACCCCAGGATACTAGAATCTTGGTTACTTGATACAGAACAAAACTATCAATTTTCAAATTATTCAATTCATGCTAATATTAAAACTATTAGATTTAACAAGAAATCTTATTACAGACTTTGGGAATATCAAGTTTGCCTTTATCCTTCTTGACATAGACAGAATAGAATGTTTTTTTCCTCATCCCATCATCTTTGGATGGGAAAGTTTTCATATGAACCAGAATTGAAGCCACAACCCAGAACATCATAGTGGTGTAGCATTTCTGGTGTACTCTCTTCTTTCATCTGTTTCGTCTCTGTCAAATTACAGTCAATATGCACGCTAGCTCTGCTAAACAAACTGGTTTTGTCAGTGGGATTAGAAGACCTCTTCACTGCCTGCTTGATGTTCTGTTATGCTTTTGCATTGTATTTCGAGTTTAACAATTGAAAATCAAAATACAAAGCTGGTTTAAGTGTTTTTATGGAAAACTAGCATGAAGACGTCGCATAAATGCTAACAAATGCAGTACGGCGACCCTCTCACAACATAATCTCAGTCCTTGCCTCTGGAGGCCCGCTCACATATGGAGTTAACAAGCCAAAGAAAGGCTTCTCATTCATCAAGCTTATACTAAAGACTATCTAATAGACATTACGAGCCCAACATTGGAAGGAGAGTGGACAAGTGACAGTAAGGGGTGTAAGAGGGGAACAGAGGAAGAGACTGGGGCAGGAGGTGAGGGAGAGGAAAGAGAAAACAGGCTGGCAATTAAGCACCACCACTAGTGGATCAGACCGAAAGTGGTCTAACAGATCTGTCAGGCTGCTAGACTGTGGCTAATTATCCCTTCTCCTCCTTTGTCTGCATCCTCTCCTCTGTCACTTCTTCCCTCTCAGGTTTACTCTGCATATCCACCCTGTTTGCTCTTTCTCTCCCTCAATTTTGGCTCTGCCTTCCACCTCCTCTTTCTCAACACTTTTCTCCTGCTGTTTCCTTCCTAGCTTTCCCTCCGTCTGTCACGCTCTCTATTCCCATCTGTCTCCATGCAAGGCCCAGCCTCTCTGTATCCGCTCTTTTTCTGGAAGAGATTGGGGCTTAGTTTTTCATTTGCAAGTCAATGGTAAATTCTCTCGGAGTTTAGTGTAAGTTATGGAAAGTTTAATACAGCCTGTATTATTTCAAATGAGCGATGATGAATTAGCATTAGAATCCCAGCTATATTTTCCATTCTTTTTCTCTCTCTCTCTGACAGAGACGGGGCTGTTAGACACAGACCAACAAACCACAATACAAAGGCAATAAAAAGTGAGAAAACCAACTAAATACTGAAATGCATCGGTATATGTTGACCCCTTGTATCCAGCATCTAGTTATCCCGATACGAAGCCATCACCATGCTCAGATCACAGGTCCAGCTTGCACCACTACAGCCATCCAAGGCTTGAACCTAGTTGCACCATTACACAACTGCAGCCATTAAAAAGCAAACACTTTAAGCAATGCTACCGAGTTGGATTCTTTAAAATGAATTTTGAAGGGAAATTCGACCCACACTTTCAAAATATTGAACATTTAAGAAATCCAGTGAGACATCATTAACAGAGAAAAAACAAGGAAACCAGGGAGTATTTTGTTGCCAAACACAATGTTTGTGACTGGTTTGTTCAGTCTCCTGACCTCATCCGAAGAACATGTACAGTGGATGCCTTGCAAACCACCTGCAGTTAAGCTCACATATATCTGCAGCAACTTTTGGATTGAAGACTGATAACTGCAAAGGAATTCCATTAAATCTCAATATATTACTTCCTTGTTTTACAAAGTTATTAATTTCATGAATATTATTTTATTTATATGAGGGCCATAATAATCTAATGTCACATTCATTATGCATCCATCCATTTACAGCACAGCACGCTGTCTTTCATCAAATGCCTATAAAGGACTCTGAATGTCTTTACAGCAAAATCTTGCATCACGAGAATGTTATTAAATCTGCAGGGAACATTGTGAACAAACAAGAATACAGCTGCTAGCCTGCGCATGGTGGCATGAAATCGAGAAAAACTATAAAGAGGGCCGACTAAAAGCAAGCTTCTTTTCAAGGATGTGCTCTGCTTCAGCTGAGGCCTGTAGATGTTTGTGTGTCGGCAGTCGTGTGAATTAGACGGATAGAACGAGGAAAGGCAGTTTCATGCACACACAGTTTGTAAGGAAAACTATTTTAGCACTCATTCAGATGCAATATAATGACAGAAGTCAAATGATTACAAACATAGGAGTGGAATGACTTGAATGCATGTTTTAAGTCTGTGCGTGTGTGCGCGTGTGTGCGCGTGTGTGCGTGTATCTGTCTGTTTAAGCACGGTAAGCATGCATTTGTGTCGAATGTATTTATCGACTCAGCAGACCGTGACTTTCTAACTGCAGAAAAAAAACCCTCCTGCTCATGAAGGTCAGGTCATGGTAGTGATCTTGTACACATTAACGCATATATTTGTGCATCTCCCTAATCCACAGAGGAAAATAAGCAAATATTTGCATGAATTTTAAAAGTATGGGTGAAGTGCTGTCTCACCTTTCTGCAGGTGGGGGTCTGGACTTGTTGACCTTGGCGTAGAGCCCCTCCAACTCTTCAGTGGAGCCTAGAGGCTGGTTTGGGCCCAACGTCGGTGGAAAGGAGGGCGCATCAGCGACGGATGATTTGGGTGAAGGCGGCTTGCGGAAATTGTTGATGCGGGCGTAGTTTGGGTCACTGTCATCGTCCTCAACGTCAGGGAGGGAAACTGGGTCAGGAGTTACGTGGCCCGAGTGGATTTCAGCGTACCGGGGATCATTACTGTTAGTAAGGATAAGACGACATATATAATATTATATAAGGTATTCAAACAAGAAAACAGCAGCTATTCTTTACCTAAAAATGTGCTTTATATTGCATTTGAATTGGCATGGATGAGGGCTCCTTCGCCATTACAGCTGTTGTTTTGCAATAGTTACCTGCTTGCTCTGTATTGGAATGATTTCCTATGATAGAATCAGTCATTCAATTCTTTACACTTTGCTGATGTTGTAAAACTTTGCAACACTATAATGTGTACAGCCAGATGTATTTATGTTGGAAATCACAGTGCACATGGCATCTTGGTCAGCGCACGGTGACCCGCACAAGTTCATTATATGCTCAACGTTGTGTACCAATGACTGATCCAGAATCATCCCATGAATGTGTCAACATATGTGGGAAGAAGGTAATTTGCCATTCTGTACTCCTACAGTGTCAAAATGAGGTTTAATGTGCGGTTGGTCCAACATATCGTGTCATGTTTTAAGTGCACATCAAGACCCAAGACGTCACTCAGGTTTGATTCCTACCCATATCTGTCAGGTATCCTGTCCAGCTCCTCTTCGCTCAAAGCCTCCATTTTGCTTTTTAATGCTTTTGCTGCATCTTTGCTCTTGTCTTCTTTCCTCTTACCAAACCTGGCAAACCCAAAATCGAGACGGATATGTTAGTACTTAAAAACATGACTCCTTCTCTAACAAAAGAATGATTTTATGACATGCTGTGATCTGATCCCAGGAATTTCTAGTTTAAAAACCTCTGATAATACTGCGGGTTGCCAAATGTGTTTTTAAGCATCTTCGACACTTTGATGTTCTAAGTTTTGCCCAGGAAGGAGAATTTGAATGAAGAGATGAAAGAGGTTATTGAGCACATAAAACCTGCAAACGACCGCACCCACCTGGCATGAGCCTTACAAATGTTCACAAACAAATATAAGACTTTCATCTGGAATAGTTAATTTCAAACTCTAATGGGACTTTGGCTGTAATTGCAGACAGAGTGATTAAATTGCATCGGTTAGTGAAGATTCAAAGCATAAACATACAGTATGTGTTCGGGTTTCAGTCGTCAGAATGGTATATGAAGCAGGAATATTTTAAACAGCCATTCTGTAAAATAGCCCATTCACCATAATCAGTTATGTTTTCAGATCAGCTTCGCTGGAACGACCAATGTCAATATGATTCCGCCTCACTTATTATCTCATTTTACAGGAAAAAATACACATCACTTTTTTTCCACTTCTAATGAAGCTCAACTTCACATTTGCAGGAAATTAACCAAGCCTTTTCCACTAAATATTTCATTTTCTTCCCTCTCTCATTCACATTATCTTTCATATCATGCCCACCACCACCTCCCTTCTGCTTCTTGCTTTTCTCTCACACATCTGCCAAACCACCACCGCCCCCGTTTTCCTGTGAGATCCTGCTGAGCCAATCTAATGTCTGTGTTTATCTCATTAACAGTGAAGCACTTCTCATTACTGCTATACGCAAAAACGTGGCTTGAATGGTAACCTGATGGCCTGGCCAGCAAGGAGCATAAGAACTGGAGAGAAAATGCGGCCAGGAAGCCCACGTACATCACATGGGAGCATCTTGCAAACCAATTAAAGGTGTTCTTCAGAAGTCTGTTGCCTATATGTATTAATGTAAAGGTAGGAGAATCATTTCATGACCTATTTTTGATGACAAACGCCTGATGTCCGATATTTGAGCTCACTATATGTTGATGTAAAAAAACACGACAAAACAAAAAATAGTCTGCATAAAAGGACGACAGCTCCTGCGCCTCAGCCGTCTACCAGTAAACCAACACCTTGTTTTGGTTGATTGGGCCATGTTATATGTGTCGACTGGTGTTCTCTAGTTTTGGTTTCCTTGTTTGGTTGTCCCTTTGTCCTGCTTCATCAAACACTGATGGCAATCATAAAAAAGCTGCAAAGTAGAATGCTCTCATCTGACACAAGTTCTAGCATTTTTTTGAGAGGCTGCAAAACTAGCAGAGGAGCATTATTCCCCTTCTGTTTTTTGCTATTTTATTTGCCTGAGTAGACCTTTCTCACTTAGCTGTGTGGGTGTATGCAGAATATTTAGGGTGGAAAAAAGACACAATATTCCAACCAGCCACCATCTAAAAAAATAACAAACAACTGCAGGTGTATTTTTGGCTTGTAAATACTGACTGAACAATTTTGTGAAAGTGTTCTCTCTACTGACTTGACAATACTGAAAACCTTGATGAAATCACATTCAGGATTTTTAAAGACCCATCTGAAAATTAACTTACTACCGGTAACCATAACTGATGAAGTTGTTTTGTTCCTTCTTGGCCCTTTTCTTTTTAGGAATTCTTTAAAATCAGACTGCTGAAAAAAAAAAAAAAAAACCAACACAAATTACCTCACCAACAACCAAGTCTACTAGAAAGGAAATTTCAGGACTATTACCTTAGTACAAATTAGCTGATATATCATTATGTGACACATAATATAAGATTTAAATAGCCACACACAAGCCCACACATGCAATCAACATGCCAAGAGGGCAAAGGTCGACAGTTGGGCCCATCATTAGATCTGCATTAATTGGGGTAGCCTCCTATTATCTATGAGAAAAAAAAAGGTTCTGGGGGTGTAGTGTGAGGATGCGACTCCCAATTAGACGGTTCCATATACCCCCCTCATCACCAGAAGTCATATTTTTTCCTCATAGCAGCTAGCCAGCTTTGCGTTAACATCTCATAGCTTTTCATTTTCATCTTTTCTTCTTTACCTGCACTTCGGCTTGGTTTATGAATTCAGTCTCCTCTAAAGACTGCTTCTGTTCTTTCACTCTGTCAGAAATCTGGCAGTTAATTTCCTGTTGGATCCCTGGCTGCCACCTGATGAAAACACGCACATGCACGTGAGCACATGCCACAGCAATGCAGTGCACACTAATGGGCTTAGATATAAACAAAGAGAGCAGCATAGAATCTAAAACACACCCACTGCTACAAGGACAGCTATATGTAATGTAAATAAAACCATGTGCATGACCAGACAAAAGTACACATGCACACACACACTCTCGTGGAATCGGACATCTCGTTAGCTTAGCATTATGTACCTACACATCCAATCTACCTTACTCTCATTAGGAGGAAGTAAGAAGTCTGGGCAAGTCAGCCAGCTCTAGTGTCCCATTTAATGCACTCCCTGCTGCCATATAGGATCGACCAAGAACCATTATTAGTGTGTCACTGTCATCATTACCCTGTGGCTTGTGCCATCTCTGTGGCATTACACTAGCAGGCCTGGGATCCTCAGAGGAGACACACTAGACATTTTGTTTTCATTAAACTCTGGCAATAAGAGTTTTTTTTTTTGTTGTTTTTTGCTATAGTGGAGTAAATCTGAAGATATTGTGTACATGGATCTTTATGTGATATCACACGATGATTAGCGATCATCTGTTTCTCGGAAGCAGGCGATGAGACTCTTCCTGTTTACATTATATCAGACTTATTGCACTCATTTACCCACAGACCGAGACAATTACCGTTAACAAGTCACATTGGAGATTTTTTTTGTGCAGAGCAGACCGCGTGAAACTCCACTGACTATAATTGCTGTGACCACCATTATGCTAATATCCTACAAAGCAAAGATGGAGAAAAGTGTGAGTGAGTGAGTAAGTGAGTGAGTGAGTGAGTGAGTGAGTGAGTGAGTGAGTGAGTGAGTGAGTGAGAGAGGGGGAGAGAGAGAGAGCGGCAGTCAGCTGTTGTCTAATGAGGCTCTATAAGTACCCTGGTGTTCACAGCTAGCGAGGAGTGTGGTGTTACCAAAGTGACCTGAGCAATTAGCTATCCAGTGAGGGCGGTAAAGGGCCAGACAGTCAAAGATCCCATCCCCTTACTAGAGAAAATTTACAATGTTACACATAAAAGCATAAAACTACATTGGACTTCTGTAACTGCAAAATAATCAACTCTCTCCATAACTGTAGCCGATTTCCGGCAGCACCTTTTTTTAATTCTGGTTCTTTATTAGAAAAATCTGTTTCCCCACATCAGGGCAATTCCTGCGAGAATGGACAGTGTGAGCCGGTTGTGTGAAGTTTGTTTAGTGCAGCTGGAATTCAATGGTTGGCAGGCAGTCGCCCGCATAATTAGCGATGTGAAAATGCTGTGTGCCACTATTGATGTGTGTCTTTGGGCGAGCATTTTTATCGGTGTGCAAATTGTGCATGCTAACAAGCCTGTCAGCCCCGGCAGAACACCTTGCCATATATTGTTTGAGGTGAAGTGCACACTTGCCGATGTCCAATGGAACGACACTGGAAACCATGAGGGAATCATCTCTCCAAGGAGGCTGCTCTGCCTCCAATTGCATCCAAACAGATACAAAGGGATAGGAGAAAACCAAGTAAGAAATTACAAAAATAACTAAATAAATAATGGGAAGACAATGAAATGAATAACAGAAATGGAACTGAACAATAACTTTATTTATCTAGAATTTTAAAGGCAAAAAGCTATCCATTAAAAAGACTGAATTAAAAAAAGCCTCAAAGATGAGGTGCCGTGGTGATTTTCTATAAAAGGAAAAATCATAACAATGAGATAAAAGACCATTATAAGACTAATTGAAGTCTCCTGAGTAAAATAATCAACCCCTTTTGCATTATCTGTCTAAAAAAGGAAAGTGTGACTGTTTTATAATTGACAAACACTTTCATCCAACAATTTACTTTTGTTAATATTGGATTTATGTATTTTACATGACATCCATGATGAATCGTGATTGATTAAAAACATATTGTACTGTTTGAACTTTGATATCAATAGACCCGTGGTCTCCTACAGGTTCAATCGTTAAGTAATGAAACAACCAAAACATATTGAACTAAAAAAAGTCACTATTTTGTCGCACGTGCACTCTACTCATCTGTAACATAACATAGTTTGGACATTTTCATGTGTAAGTATATTAGAATGCATGCTACTATATAGGTTATTTGTCATGGGAATTCTTCATCTACAACTAGAACATGGTTTCAGAGGTAACCTATCAACCTCCGACAATCCGCTAACCAATTAGCTCATTCCAAATGAATCTCTGAGTTAATTTTGGAGAAATTAATGAAATAAAAAAAAAAACAAAACAACAAACAAACTAATGAAAAAGAAAGCAAATGAACGTAAAGTGTGTCAAGCAGGCCATTCCATAGCTTGGAGTCCTGACTGCAAAGACTCTGTCAGCTATTCTGTTATGCTGGGACAAGAATTTCTGGCTTGAACACCTCTGGCTACATGACAAGGTTACAGAGAGTCAAACCGTGCGGAGCCTCAACAGGAATCAGTGGCATCTTAAAATTGTTGGAGATCTACTTGTTCTAAACTGCTGGGGACACCCGACAAATGACAGCCCACAAACATCTTTTCCTGTTTAAATTCTAGATCCTTACATGTAGAATGTTGCCTGAACTTTTCACACAGCAAACAGAGGGAGACTGACAACAGAAATAGTCTGTACATTTAGGTCAGGGGGAGTGGAGCGTAAAGGGTATCCAGGAGGTGGTGTAGGACCAAAACACTGCGCTTCCAGCCACCATGGTGTTTTGGTCTAAGCAATCAAATCAGAATTGTGCCATAACCAAACTCCTTGCGAGTCTCTTAAGATGATTCAGAATTTCAGCGATGACCTCAACCTACAGGGAGTTCTGTCACCTTGTTGTTTATCAAACTGAATTTTATTTTCATGTTTTGGTTGGCAAATCTCTCTGTTTCTGTGCCCCGCATACAGATCGGGACAGAAACAGACAAAGGCCATAACCAGAGAAATCAAACTCTGGACCCTGGATTCAGAGGGCATCCTGCAGGGCTGTTTTGTTTACAACCAACTGGGATATGTTCAAGACTGCAGCCACTCAGGAGGACTCTTCTCTCCGAGTATGTGACTGGGTACATAAGCACTTGTGTTGTCAACATTGTACCCACCAGTCAGGAAGTTCCCCAACCAGAAGCCTAGGCTGAACAGTCAGGTATGTCACATGCTGCGTGTTCGCTCTCATGCGTTTAGATCTGGCAATGAAACGGAGTACAAAGCTGCTAAGTTTGGACTGAAGGGGGCCATCAGAACAGCCAAGAGGCAGTACAGAGAGAAGCTGGATGGCTTGTACTCCATTACTGACCCTGAGTGGTTGTGGGAAAGCACATCACAGACTACAAGTCCACCACCAGCAACGGCACGATGGGAACTCCGATCCCCCCATCACTCCTCTCTCTCAAGAGTATCATGGGACCAGGTACTGCAAGCACTGAGATGGATCAACCCCCCGGCAAGGCAGCCGGACCAGACAACATCCCTCAGTGGGCCTGCAGAGCTTGTGCCAATGAGCTGGCTGATGTTCTCACCGCCATCTTCAACCTCTCCCTCAGCCAGAGCATTGTCCCAACCTGCTTCAAGAAAATAACCATTGTCCCCTTCCCCAAGAGTAGCCCACCCACCTGCCTGAAATCAGAACATTCAGAACAACATCCCGGAAACCCGAGGCCCCCTGCAATTTGGATACTGGGCCTACAAGTCCACCTCAGATGCCAAAGCTGCCACCCTCCACTACTCCCTCTCCCCCACATCAGGATGCGCTTCATAGAATACAGCTCCGCATTCAATACTGTCATACCTCACAAACTAGCAAACAAAATGTCCATCCTTGGCTTGCACCCCACCCTCTGTGACCGGCTCCTGGACTTCCTGACTGTCAGACCACAGTCTGTCAAGACAGGTAACAGGACCTCAGCCAGCATCATCCTTTACATCCTGTTAACCCACAGCTGTGTCACCTCCCATGAAGACAACATCCTCCTGATATTCTCAGAAGACACCGCAGTGATAGGACGCATCACTGGTAGAGATTATATGGCCTACAGGATGGAGGTGGCCAGTCTTGTGAATTGGTCTGAGAACAACAACCTCACCCTCAACACGCACAAGACCAAGGAGATGGTAGTGGGTGAACACGATGAAGGAGAGAAGACCTCATCAGCCAACGTTTCCTCCAAGGTCTTGAGGTTGAGAGGGTGAGCAGCTTCAAATACCTGGGTGTCCGCATAAGGGAGGACCTCACCTGGTCCCTCAACATCATGCAGACGGTCAGGGGGGCTCAACAGCACTTCCTGAGGAGGCTGAGGAGGTTTGGCATGTCGGCTAAGATCCTCAGCAACTTCCACACCTGCATCACTGTGTGGTACAGCAGCACCACTGCTCTGGACCGCAGGTGCCTGTCGCAAGTGGTTAAGACTGCAGAGAGGATCACCAGAACCGTACTGCCTTCTCTGCTGAGCATCAACCACCATAGAGGCCACAGGAGGACTGGCTCCATCGCCAGTGACCACGCCCACCCCCAACATGGACTGCTCACACTCCTACTCCTATCCCAGACTCTTAAAACAGCTGACACTCATTGTTCTTGCAATGTAAAGTCTACTGCCCGCTTAAATTGCACTCATCCTTGGACCTGCGCTTTGTGAGTTGCACACCAAGCTGCACTCAAATGTCTTATTGCAATTCCAATGTTCTATTGCACTGTTCATACTCATGTCTATAGTCATATCAATAATAATGTTTACACTCTTTCTATCAGCCCATATCCAAATCCACTGTGGACAGCAAAAGTAGGAATTTCACCATACACTGTACATGAGACAATAAATGCTTTGAATCCTGAATCTTGAACTGCTCTCGTAGTTTGCTCAAGCCAAATAACATTCATTCACTCACCCTGATCTGCTACGAATAAACAGGCAAAATGTTCCTGTTTTGCACAGTGAGTAAATCGCAGATAGCAAGGGGTTTGTGTGGCTCAGAGTGATTGGAACATCTACTTTCACGCATACTGAACCTCCCCTTAAAACCCAGATCATTTCTGGTTGGAAAATTATTTGTCAAAGCGACTGCACTTTAATATCCTCCAGCATCTGGCAGTTCATGAGGTCAAGTTTTCAGGATAGTTGTGTACTAGAGTGGAATAGTTACATGGCGAACAGCCTCCATGTAAAAGAGAAGCGTGCATACAAGTAAACTAACTAACACGTATACGGTAGTAGTTTTTTATTAAGTTTTTAATTACTCTTCTCCTGGTCAGCCCGTAGGAAAGAAACTGTTGTTTAAATAGTGATAGAGGGCTTTAAAACAAACAAACAAACAAACAAAAAAAAGAACATTCAGGTGATGATGGTCTCACAGACATTATGAAATCTTCCCCTGATGATGAAACCTTGACTGGACAAAGAATTTGGTTAGATGATCACAACCTCGTTCCATATCAGAACAGGACCTCTTGTTCTAGGAGGAAGGAGGAAGGAGGAGGTGAAAAAAGTGGCTGAATATCCCATTTGCTTTTTAAAATGAAAAGATGCATGGACAGTGAAAGAGGAGACACTTTGTGCGCGGCGGAGGAACGAGTGAGTGGGAAAGAAATTGAATTAGCAAGTTGTGAAAAAAAAAACAGAGCTGGTTAAATAGCCTACCCGTCTAATACTCAGAAGATGGTATGAAAAATGAAAAAAGAATTGCAGACAAAAAAAAGGAATAAAGAAGAGAGATGGATGGGTGAGCAAAAGCTCCTGTGAAAGTACAGCTCAGCTAGGGGAGAAATAAGGAGCTTAGGAAATATACTATATGGAAGCAATGCAACAAAATTCAGAGGCACAGGGAGAACAGTTAATCAGCCAAGCAGAAATGTTATCTCAGTAATTAGATTACTCTGTATGTATTTGGAGAGGAGCGCAGATATCTCAGAGGAGTCTGCGATATGGAAAGAAGGAAAGAAAGAAAGAGAGAGAGTCAAACTGAAGAGCCGTCTGAAAGAGAAATGAGAGACAAAGATTAACACTATAGAGGGTAGTGATGTAACACGTTGACTCCTTCTCCTGTGCCGGCAATGCACCGCCGCTTCACAGTGAGACGAGTCGGAAAATATGCCAGGCTCAAAATAGAGCGACGGTAAGAAATAAGCAACAAGCAGCCTGTAAATCGGTTCGGTTTCCGTGATGGAAATGAGGATCAGGCTACACGCGGACCGTCACCAAACAAAAAGGTCAACTTGGGGCATTGGAGGCCAGTCCTGACAGACAACGCCACCGGCCAATCCCAGCCCCCTCTACAAAAAAATCCACCTCTGCTGCAGTAACCAAGACTGCCAGCAGGTCCTAAGTTTTCCCCACAGGCATAATTAAATCTATTTATCTGACTTCATCTCCATATGCCCTGTGCCTCTTACCAGCCATTTGGCCCGAATCAGCCTCTATTAATGGCTGATATTCACAGTTACACCACCAAAAGGAGCAGTCTGAGGGATAACATCTGCAAGGAGGCTCCACCCAGAGCTAATCATAGTTAAAACGGCTTCAGTTAGGGTCTATTAATAATGCACGGGGGGAGAGGCGAGCAGGATATTCATCCGGCAGCTCTGCTTTCTATGGCTTCAGATTTTATATTCTTCAAACTAGGTTATATCATGGAAACAGGTTTGGAACCACAGAGCGCAAATTAGGGAATGGAAAGAGGGGGTGGGGAAAAAATATTATCACTAGTACTTCCAGATGTAATGTAATCTCAATAAAATGACATTTACGTGAAAAAAAAATCTCTATGGCGGGCCTAATGGTCTGCCTGTAGTCAACAGCACAGGTTGGAATTCTACCTTATTATTGGCAAGAGGAGAACAATTGTTTTATTTGTCTTATAAAGCCTTATCACCATAAGAGAAAAGACAGATGCAGGAAGACAGGTATGAATGTATAGCAGGTTGAGCTGAAAGCAAATATACAGAGAGCTTTTCTTAAATCAATACTGGGTCTCTCCCAAGATACTTTAGTCATAGAAAAAGAATTTGATTAAAGGGGGGTTGAGAAAAGAGAAGAAAAGGGGGTAGGAAAAGGAAGGGGCAGCAAAGGTGAGACATGAAGAAGAAAAAAGGGGACAAAGAATGGCAGGCAGGCAGAAGAGAAGGCACGGGGGGGATAAGAAGATTTGAAAAAAAGAGCAATTCCAAAAGGGGAGGAAAGAAAAGAGAATCAAAGAGAGAGACAGGTAAAAGATTACATCTAAAAAGAAACAACAGGAGAAAATGGTGTTCCTCAACAGAGTTGCTAGATTGCAGCACCTTCCAAGGGCTGTGGTTGAAATATGGGCTTCCTTTAATTGTTTACATCTGGCTATGTGGCATATTTCAGCAATTTCACACAAAAAAATCTGTCCCCCAAGGCAATTTGTCTTTTCTCTTTTCACTTCTGTCAGGGAAGGTATTAATATTTTATACATGTGCTGTGCGACACTGATCATTCTCATTCCCTGCTTTTGTGGTTGGCGGATATAGCAATTCTGTGTACATGTCAATGGAAAAAAAAAAGAAATAAGAATGAAGTAAGTTTGTGCATTTTACACATCAGAGTTGAAAACATTTCCCACAGGTTTCAACAAATCAAATTCATATTAAAGATTTTCAACTCAAAAGTCCGTGAAGATTTTGAGGGTAGGCTCCTCCAATTATAATAGAATAAAACAGAGGAAGAGCATTTTCTCACTCCATTGCTTTAGCCCTTTTATCGATGTATGTGGGTAGAATAAGCTTCACGATTAAGAAGTTAAGTTAAGAAAAGTCATGATTGATGCCTTGATGCTCTGAGGTCAACTCACTGGACTGCCCTGCAATGTGCCAAGCATCCCATCATGGGGATCTTCCACAGACACTCAGTAGCAGGGAATCCAAGCAGCAACGTTTATAGTCCCAGCGGGCCTCTACATGCACTGAACCACATTACCCCATATGTCAGAGGTGGGCCTTTTCTACCATCAAAAACATGTCAGGGAATGCCCACCTGTCTTCTCTTGATGGAAAATACAATATAATTCTCACCCTGAATTGATATATTTAACCCATGAATGAGAGTTGGGGACAGACTATGCAATGCACATTTTTTAGATGTTCCTTCCATCGTTATATGTTTCAAGGCCAAATTGCTACATGGTTCTGAGCAAGTAGCTAAAAACGTTCAATTCGATTGTTTTTTCTTGGGTTGAGGGTAAAAGCCTCGAAATCTGAGAAAATATAAATGAAATTATGCCCCATGGCAACCATGTAGCGATCCAAATACATATGTGTATTTTAAAATTCGGTATGCCAGTCCAGGATCAAGTGAGATTAAAAGTTGCAATAAGAAATGCTTGACATCCTCACCTAATGCTGTTGCTTTATTTACTGCTGAAAACAGTGATCACTCTGTGTGTGTGGGTTTTTTTTTTTTTTTTTTTTTTTAAATAATTTCCCATTGATAAAAGATGGGCAAAGGGCAAGGTCAACATGGTTCCAGATGAGAGTGATGTTTGCAGACTGGGAAAGGTTAAACTCTTGCCTCCTCTGCGCATTCCCAGACATGAAACACTTAACCTTCTCTGTCTAGGAGGCAGACATCAGCCTCTGAGTGTGTGTCAATGGGGGATATGTGAGAGGGCAAGGGACAACACAGGGGGGAGAGTGTGTGTGTGTGTGTGAGAGAGAGAGAGAGAGAGAGAGGGAGATTAGCAAACCTTAAATGACAGAGGAAGTCCATCCATTACTGTCGAAACACAAACGACTGAATAGGACACTCCCGTCATTGGAGGTGTAATCACTTCCTGGTGCCCTTTGCTATGAGCGTATGTTTATGTACCAGCATGTGAGCTCATATACTGATTGGTCGTGACTGCTTCCTGTGACCACATGAAACTACCTTTAATTGGTCGGTGAGTGATGGGTAGTTGCTTGTTGAAATGCTGCTAAGTTGTCTGGCCAATACAAATGTGTCTGTACTTCAACCATCCGTTCCTCCCGGTCAATTGTCATAACTCAATAAAAACTGATGGATCATGAAACTGATCAACACAAATGGAGGTCTCAGGTCGCTGTCTTATTTGATAATTACCCTTTGGGCAATAATTCCTGTTACAAATATGCGTATCATATTTCTCATTCAAATGAGTCACTGATGATACTAGAAGGAGATAAAAACGAAATTGCTCCATTCGTAAAATTAGATCTTTGTCATTTGAAAACTGTGACACATTTGAGAAGTGATTGCAAGGTCAGTATTACATTTCCAAGTGTTTATCTGAAGACTGCTCCTTACACAAAAGGAAATCTAAATCCACAATTACAACGTGATATAAGGATAACCTGATCTGGAGGGAAATTTTTGGCTACGGCAGATGATCAGTATTGATCAATTATTCCAGCCATTTTAAACCGCCATAAGATTCAACTCTTGAATTTCCACATTTCCCCATAACAGTGCTAATCTGTCGAAAGAAATGCTCATTCTCAGTGCATCGATTCAGGTGTGAACAAACTCTTATAAACCAGGTAACAAAACAAGTAGTGGTGTTGACGTGACTGTTCTGGGAATGGATGCAAGATATTGACTATTGAAAATATAGCAACGTCTGAAAAGTTGGCATGATAGTCCATACATATGAAGACTTTGAGAAATATACAGGTATTTAATGAGATGGTCTGGGAGGTGACACAAGCAAGTTGTTTGGAGAGCTTATGAACAAAGTAATTAATCCTTTAAATGGTTCAGTGAAGTTACTTCACAGTCATTTTACTGAGGAGTAAGTTAAGCTCTATCCCTCCCCTGTCTGCTGAGCAGTAAATAGGTGAGAACTCTGCGCCAAACTGGTTGATGGAGAGGAAGAAAGGCAGGTGAAGCCGGAGCTTGACAGACGAGAATCCTGAGAGCTGTTTGCAAGAAACAGAAGGGGGATTTTAGAGGTGGGCATGAGAGTTGTACTGTATGGGGACAATAGAAATGGAGAGGGACGGTGGGGCGGCAGGAACAGGTGGGAGCTTGTTGTTACTGCCCCCTTTATCAGCTGATATATATGCATTAGGATTTCCTCATCATCTCCGCCATCATTTCCACATCCATCTGATATTTGACTGACAGCTCACATTGGCCCCAATATACCCGGCACATCATTTCAGGAAAAGCTGCCCATTGTGCTGAATGGGGAAATGGAAGGAAGAAGTTAATTTGTTTTTCTGGTGGCTGCTGATGGTGATAGGAGTGGGGTATGTCTGCTTCCGTTGGAAAGTTGTAAATTAGAATTGAGACTCCACACCGAATGCAGGCAGCTACCAATGCTGTGAGAAACTTGATTTTTAACAATGGCTAGAATATGTGACAGAATTTTTAATATGCAACGACAGAAGCGGTTGTATATTAAGGGAACTTGCGGCCAAATCAGAATTATGAAAAGAAAAAGGTAATGGATGTCTTTTTTTAAGAAAACTCTATTCTCTGTACGATCACCACCTGCTCCTTACAATATCTCAGTGTCACGGAGGATTTAGAGAGTTGAGGAGTTTGCAGGAAGACCTGTAATTCAAAAGGTTGTGGCCAACAAGTTGGAGGGCTTTTTAAATACACGTATTATCATTATTGATTATACTATTATTTGCAATAATTAGACTAATAAGAATAAGAGAGCGTGTCCTTTAAGAGATGCATGCATAAATGGATACACAGCATTATTTAGTGCAGATATTTCTACTCCTGCATGCATAAATAACCAAGTCCACTCTGCTTTAATGAACATATACTGCAAGAATAACAGTACCTGGATGCATGTGTTTAAGGCAGCCCTGACTGTTAATTCATGGCTGCATCCTCCATATGTGTCAAGGATAGCTCAGAAAAGTGATTTGTGGTTTTGCATACATAATTCATGAAAAGATAAAGAGATGAAGTACGAGAGCAATAATGCTTATCCACAGGAGATGGCTGGCCCTTGTGTGCTAAATGTAGAGCCTTATGTATATTTTATAAAAGAGAATACCATTATAAATGAATACCCTTGAAGACTCTGCTCCATATTACTAATGCTAAAAGCCCTTAAACGCCACATGAGATGGCAGATCAAAGAAATCCACATGCACTGCATTAACTAACGTTGGGATTAGGAATGCAACTCCGATTTACCCCTGTCACAGCTTACAGTCACCCACACAAACATGTCATAGGTATTTTGGGGGGAAAACCTTTAACATCCCCTCTGACTATTTACGGCTGTTTCAACACTTGGATGTGTGGAGTCTTCCTTCACCATTTAGTTTTGTCATTCAATGCTTTTATGCTTCAGCCAAGATTGGGTCAGTATCATAAGCATGTACTTTATTTTGTTTTTGTCATTTCAAACACGCAATCCTTCTTAATTCCTTGTTTTGTGCAGAGAAAAAATGACTATGTATTTGCGAGGTTAGCAACGGCATGATACATCATGATTACTTTACGGGAGGCATCTGGCATCTAAAAGCTGGACACAGAAATAACTATAGTGGGCTAGGTAATGACAGGAGGAAAGTACATGTGGCATTAAGAAAAAGGGAGGCTTTAGGAGGTGGACAAAAAATAGACGTTTTCATAACAGAGAGTCCAGAGGGCTTATCAACAACCTTAAAAAGGGAAGGGAGCAAGGGCACAGGAGAAGGGAATGAGGAGGTGGTGTGCACAACAACAGCAGTAATCCATCAGAAATCATTGTGCGGTGGGTCTATCCAGTTTGACAACACGGTGTCTGGTTCTATGGAGTACAGCCCACCAGTGACTACCTTTCAACTCTGCACATCCTGCTGCTCTACGATAGGATAAGAGCGGAACGGGCAGTGCTAATTGGCTTGCTTCCCTGTCAGATCTCTTCAGTACTGCAAACAGAGGATTGGGAGAGAGGGTGTATTGTGCTGTATGTGGATTTGCAAACAGCAGTTTTCATGTCCATTATATTATTGGAAGGGTGCTTGATGTGTGCTCTTGGTGACAGCTCAACACTGATCCTGACCGAGCGTGTGAATGACTCGCATCACGTGAGGACTGACGGGATGTGTCAGTGTTGAACTGGGTGGGGGGGGAAGCAACGAAATACCTAGCATTTGAAGGAAATGGAGGGAGCAACATGCACCTCTTATCAGAATTAACACTGTATAAATACAAACAGCATCACCCGTCGAATGTCACTGGGGTGCTACTTGCAGGGGCATAATCAGAACAAGTCAGACATAAGCCATAAGCCAAACCCCGAACCTCTGATGAAGTCATGTTGGATCAACCATAGTGTAACCAATCCTTGTACAAACAGAACGAAATATGAGCTTTGGCTTCGATGAATACACAAGAACGCCAAGAACAACTTAAAGACGGTTCAAGTACTGGCTTTGCTTTCATTTTCAATGAATGTTCCACTGAAACCATAAAGGAATCATTTGAATATCACAGTGTGACACTTGAATCTCCTTATCAAGTTAGCCCCTTTGTTCTGTGCAAATGATACCGGGAAGTTGGCTAAGGAAAGTTGAACAGGCCCAGGTCCAATGTTAGTCTTTCTGCAGCCTGTCAACAGTGCACCCCCTGAGGCTACATTTTGGGCGAAGACTTCACTATCGTCTACTGAATACAGACAAGACGAGAATCATCTGAAGGCCGTTGCCATTTGTCTAGACTTATTTAGCAATCATGAGGACAAGATGTGAATGGGGCTTTGAGAGCTGGGTGATGAAAAACAGTAGAGGCCGGTTACATCTGATTCAAGAAGAGTAAGGAGATGGAGATAGAGATCATCACACAACTGCTCACTTGCACACATTTCAGATAAGCGTGGAGTAACTGAACACTGCTGAGCCACACAGAAAAGAAACGCCAGGTAACAGAACTATATATTTGAGAAGTATTATCAGAACATTGAGTTTTCACCCTATTCATGCATCATAATATCCAGTGACAACAGACTAAATAGGAAACTTCAGGATTTCATTGCACACTTTTAAAAAAAGTCATCTGGTGCTGGAAACAAATTTGTAGAGCTGTGAAAAAGCTCTCCATATCAAGAGGACTGTATATACAGATTTAGCTAAACCAAATGTTCCCACAACAAATTTGTGATTTCAAGAGGTCACCTTATATTCAGCTGTTTGATGCGCACTGCTGCCAAAAAACAGCTTGTTCTTCAAATACAGCTGAAGTTAAACCAAATATTTATGGCCGCTGAAAGGACCGGGCTCACATCCAGCAGTTATTGTTTGAGCTGCTGTGGCGCACACTTTCGCTGCAGAGGTAAGCTGAGGTCAATGAGGTTTATAATTTGGCTTTTTTTTTTTCGAATGCTGCAATTGGAATAAAACAACAAAATGAGACAAACAATTAGATTGAGCCGCACAATACTCCAGCTAATTAAGTCATATTTCAGGTTCAATAATGACCAACTCAGCCAGATAAAAGCCAGAGAGGAGAGAGACTGGCAGGTGTGTGTGTTTGTGTGCATGTTGAAACAATCTTGAACCTTCTTATACTGTGAGACTATTGAAGCTTGAAAATCCCTTTATTTGAATGCTCAGATAGACAGTGGGCTAGTTCTGAAAGTGTCTATGGTCATTTCAAAAGGCTGTGAATGCAAAAGAGGAGTTGTGTGCACTGGTGAAGTTGTCAGCTTTCTTATCTGTCAGTAACAGAAAGAAAAGTATATCACAAATAAATACCAGGATTCTATCAGAATTTACAAAAGGGCTTCAATATCAGAGGGACGTGATGGCTCCTGTTCATGTAGTAATTTTTAAAGTGATAACATTGATTTTAAAACACAATGAAGTCAGTCTAAGCAATGTGGCTTGAACAGAAAAAGTTCAAGACCCTGAAGAATTTCACCGCTGTGTGCCTCCACATTGATCTACAGAATATGGACCAAGCCTCGCCTCATTTTGGCGTAAGTCTTCAAGCCAGTTCACTGATAAAAAAGACATGTCCAAAATTTCTCAGACATATTTTTGCAGTCTCCTACTGTAGCATTAAAATTAAGTTAATTAATTTGAATTAAGTGTTTTCAGCCAGTGCACTAAACGCAGCCTTTTAGCTATGGAGCTGACAGGGAATGAAAACAAGGGTGAGCAGAACTATCCTCGTTTTTCCATGGATCTCTATATTCATTGATAGATGGATAAACATTGCGGAAAGAATATTCGTTAAATATTAATATAAAATGAAGAATACAGGAAATGCATGAAATATAAATGTAGTGGCATCCCACTGCCACTCAAATACATCAATTTACCAGTTAGCAATGTGGCATTTTGAAATTGTCCATTTTCGCTGTATTAGTCTGACATGTACAATCAAGGGCAGACCAGGGCAGGTAAATCATATTGGGAAAATGCAATGCAATGATATTTTGGATAGGCTTAACCCCCAAGCACAACCCTGCTAAAATGTGTTCCTCCAACTTTTGTGTGTGTATATATATATATATGTGTGTGTCCTTCATCTTGCCATTCTATCCACTGCCGGCATAACCGTGTGAACATCTCTTCCATTAATGCCCTTGACACTGTGGCCGATTGGATTCTTATCTGCCATTTGTAGGGTAACGCTCAGCCTGCTCTATCTCTCACGACAGCCTAATTGAATCTCCAGTGTTGGATGTGAGGTGATACACTGGCCACACCATGTCACTGCCAATAGATAAGGATTGCTGGTGGAGGATTGGACCACCACAATGACGATGGGTACACGTTGATAAAGGGGTGACAAGCAGTTTGGCCAGGTAGTGTGTCTGTGGACTCTTCTTGGATTGAGAGATAATGGATACCCTCCATTACTGAGAAGGTTGTGCTCAAATCGAATAATCCAATATCCCATAATCCTGCTGTGGCAAGTGGATAATTTGTTGAAATGTAACCACGGAAAAGTAGGGCAGGGTAATGCTGTCTCCCTACATCAACCTAAACTACTGTTTGCCATATTAATGTCTTATTTACATGGTTTATGGATGGAAAATGAAAAAGAAAATTACTACTTCCCTTTTGAAAGAAAATGTTTTTTCATTGTGATATAATACCCCAAGGTTTCATGACACAATAGATAATTATTATGAACATAAATACAGCACTAAATTACTGTTTTAGCTCAATTGTCAATTTGGAGAATCCTGATCCTTGGGGTTTGGTTTGAACTGCTGTCTTACATTCATCTTTAACTTAATAACAAAGGACTACCATTAACCTGTTTGACAGATAAATATCAAATAAACTGAAAAAGGACAAAGTTAAAATACCATTGTCTGTGATGCTATTGGTTAACAACTACTGATTGATAAATCGTCATCATCCTACCTCAAAAGACCAAATCCTTTTTTCTTGGGCTTCCTCTCCAAATCCCCACCAGGATCCCCGGGTTTCTTTTTTCCCTTGGCCTTCTTCTCTTTCTTTAACCCTTTTGTTTTCTTCTTCTTCCCATCCACCGCGTCCAGCTCCTGACGTGAAGAGCTGCTAGCTGGTGTCTCATGACCGGAGCTGTGCTCTGACAGGTCGTCGTCTGGGGCAACAAAGTCAAAGGAGACAGTGAGTGCACAGATACGGCAGGCACAAATACCAGTGCTATGTAGCTATTCAAGCAATTCCTCTAGCAATGTGTGTCAGCCATACCAATTTGTCGATCTGAATTTAAATCTGAGAATTTCCATCAGTTTGAAGGACACAATTAGAGTCTGCTTCCTATTGTATTATCCACCAGGTATAATACATATAATACAGGTATAATAATTTTCTAAAGGGGATTCCTCTTCGCTCGAGTTGTGGGTCGAACAACAGCAAGCGATCTATATGTACAGACTGTGACGCCCCGTGAGGTGAAGAAATTTCTTTATTTTGACTTGACTGCTACAGGGTTAGCTGTTGAAAATATGCAGTTCATTTTATATTTTACACCAAACGGAACAAAACTGCAATATTTCTCCCCACCATACAAAGATAGCGGGACGAATTTTCATGCTTCGGATTTTCAATCTTAAAATCATCCATTAAAATTCTGCATGAAACACAAAATTTCATGCCAGCACGAAAACTTTAATCATTATTCTAAATCACTCAGACACAAGCTCATAGACATAACTTTGCACATATCTGTGGGTTCACAAGGTAGTGCATTAAAATTTGCTGCTGTAAGATATAAAGTTGTTCTTTCTAAATTGCTGAGTGGATAAAAATCCTGTAGCATTTCATTAAAGCTAAGCACTGTCCCTTGGCTGGCCCCCAACCATTCGGGAGTGCCACTGTGTTCGAAAGCCTAAGGGATAGATGCTGGCATTGTAGAATTTCATTGAAAATTAATGCAGTGTCAAGGAAATGATCTTTTACTATCAGAACGGTGACAATGACACAATAAAAATTGGATCATTTTGCTTCCTTCTTTTTGGCAGCAATAATTTGAAGTTTACATCTCTTTTAAAAAGCAAAGTCTGAGTACAGTCAATACTGACTGCACCTGTTCCTGCCACCCCACTGTGCCCTCACCTTTTATGAATCTTACCGTCTTCGGAGGGTCCGTCATATGACTTGTCAATAGCGATGCGGAAACTCTGGTTACATCCTCGCCCTCGGACCATATGCAGGCGTGGACGGTGAAACGGCACCTGTGCCTGAATGTGACTCTGCCTGGCCTCAGACATAGCCGTTTGGAGGCTCTCCAGAGAACTAGATTTCCATAGTCCGAGGGTCGGGCCCAGAGATCCATCAGCTGATGGCTCTTAAAAGACAGACAAGTGAGACATGATCATGATGGCCTCGGAGCGACAGTGGGCTGAGTTATAAATTGGAGCAACAGATGATAGATGACAGATGATATAGTGCGTTGGCCAATGAAGTTGGAAATTTATTTTTCTTGCACAATTATTCATAAAGCGACAGATACATGAGGCTGACAGAAAACAGTCTTGGAGATGGTACATCTGCACATCAATGGGGAGAAAAATTGCACACATTTTCCAATCAAGGCAGATTCAGGGGACAGAGGAGATAGGGAGGATGCTCTGGAAAGGTTGGAAACATGCACGGATATGAAGAGCTGTAGGAAACACGGGGAAAAGTGGTACAATAGGAGAAAATGAAGTCAATGTCATGCAGATCCAGCTGCTGCAAAAGTCTGCCTCGCAGGCTGTGTGAGAAATTGAGGGAAAGAGAACCGTCAGCTGTAGAATGCATGGAGGAGAGACCCGTCTATCCACCCACCCATTCAAACTTTATAACGCAGTGGAATGGTGATACATATTTTTCAATGTTACTGAAAAGATGCAAGTGGTAAATTTTCCTCAAACATTTTTTTTTTTATGGATGACTTCAATGCACCATGGAACTCGATGCTCAAGACATGTTTCTATGGTTTCAAAGTGTTGAAATGGAGCAGGGGAAAAGGAGGTGACACTGGGGTGACCGCAGAGTCAAATAGAAGGGAGGGAAAGTACGTAGTGTTGTTTCCTTTCAAGTCCTAAATTGACTTTCTGAGAAGAAGTGGGATTTATGGGGAATAAGGGGTTATAAATAGAGAGGGGGGAGCGGCCTGGAATAAAATGCTCAATTTGAGAGGCAGGATTTGTGTCACAAATGTAATTACAGCTGTCCAGCTTGCAGCCTGATAGAATTAAGCTCCTCGCCAGAGCAATCCTGCACTACACACAGCAAGACGGTATGTGTGTCTGTATGCCTATGAGGGCTTTTGTGAATACCACAAATTGTCACAATTTAGTCAAAGTTAAAGAAAAAAAATTCTGTCATGATACTGTTTGGATGAGATGAGTGGTTTGTGTCCTTTACTGCCTTAGATGAGAGATGGAATATGAGCACAATTCACTTTTGCTACAATGTGTGTTGGTGTCCATGGGTCTGCGAGTTCCCAGATTCCATGCATGTCAGGTACTTGAGGCTGGAGGTAAATGAATAATGAGGATTTAATAGGATGGATGAATGGGGGAGGGATGGTTATCACTGCCAGCTCGATCCATTGGAGGGTGAAATCAGCGTTTATCACTTATTGCCGCCCGCCGTGCCAGCAGATGCTCTTGAGGATCCATTCATATTATGTCTGCTTGACTACCACTGATTCAAGTTGGTGCACATATTTGACAAACTACCTAACAGCCCAATAGGCAAGGATGACGGGCATTGCCGAGCTACAATAATATTGCATCCGAACTGCAGCAAGAACTTCACACATTTGCATATGCCTACTTGACTAACCCTTGTCAATGTGTAGGGGATCTTGGTCTTGCCGATACGCTTCTCCAAGTTTAACTAAGAGTAAATAACATCCTGTTGTTGAATTCAGTGTCCATGTCAGTTTGTGTGAACAAGACATGGTGCGTGCTGCAGAGCTTTGAGGAAAAGTGCCTCGAGAAAAAAGAACTTCTAAGAAACTCACCTTAAGAACTGGGGGATTGGAGGCAAAGGGGCACAATTTTGCTCACAACCCAAGGACAACAATCAAACCATTCTTATTTAATCCTTTAACATAAGAAACGATCGATGATCATTATATAATATTCTTCAATTATCTTCCTTCCTTGACCTGAAGCTTTAAATCATAAAATTAAGGGAAAAAAAAGTAAAACTTTAGTCAAAAGATATTAGAAACCTTCATGTAATTCACATATGAAATACATAAAGGAGGGCATCAAAATTAGCATTTTGTAATGTTTGTTTGGTGGTTGCAAAAGGAAAATGCAACCTGCTATTCCTCTTATCACAGTGGCTCTTTACCTACATTAGGCTTTTGCGTGTACTATGATTTTACCCAATGTGCATGAGATTCAGCACTTTTTGTTCAGAACACTGAGGACAGTGGCCTTCAGTTGTTGCTTATTTATGGGTCTTTCTGACTTAAATTTTGTCTTGAGCAAGTAAAATGCATGTTCGATTGGGTTGAGGTCTGGTGACTGACACAGCCATTATGGAATTTTCATTTCTTTGCTTAAAAAACTCCTGGGTTGCTTTTGCAGCATGTTTGGATCCTTGTCCATCTAAATTGTGAAGTGTTGTCCAGCAAACTTTGCTACATTTGGCTGAATCCGAGCAGAAAGTATATCCCAATATACTTTAGAAATCCTCCGGCTGCTTCTGTCTTTTGTCACATGTCACATTTTGTTTTACAGAAGATGCGGTGTGCTTTGGATCATGAGCTGTTCCAATTCCAAACTTTCTTCTTCCCATCATTCTGATATAGTTGATCTTAGTCTCATCTGTCCAAAGAATGCTGTTCCACAACTGGGCTGGATTCTTCAGGTGCTTTTTGGTGAAGTAAATTCTGGCATTTCTATTTTTGAGGTGGATAATGGTTTGCACCTTGTGGTGAATCGTTTGTAATTACTCTCATCTTTACAGTAGACTTAGATACTGATACAGCTACTTCCTGGAGAGTGTTCTTTACTTGAGTGGATGTGGTGAAGGGGTTTTTCTTCACTTTCTTCCTTTCATCGAGAGGATTCTGCGATCATCCACCACTGTTGTCTTCCGTGAACATCCAGGCCTTTTGAGTTCCCAAGCTCACCGGTGCACTTTTCTTTTCCCTCAGAATGTACCAAACTGTTGATTTGGCCACTCCTAACATTTCTGCTATCTCTCTGATGGATTTCTTCTTTTTTTCAGCCTCAGGATGGTTAACCTCTATTGAGAGCTCCTTTGACTGCATGTTGTGTGTTCACAGCAACAGCTTCCAAATGCAAACGCCACACCTGGAATCAACTCCGGACCTTTGAATTGCTTATTTGACGGCAGGTTACCAAGGGAAGAGCCCATGCAGCCATGATATTTTTTTGCAGTCTTCTGAGTCAATTGTCCAATTACTTATTGTCCCTTGAAAAAGAGGCGGTGACTTATAGCTAAACCCTTGCTCCAGTTTGGATATGAATACTCTCAAATTACAGCTGAGAGTCTGCAATTTAAGCCCATATTGATTATATAATTGTATCCTGAATATGTTTTCGTAAACAGCTAAAACAGCAACACTTGTGTCACTGTCCAAATATTTCTGGGCCTAACTGTAGGCTGTGCCTCCTGAGGAGCTTGTCTGCTTGTGTCTATATTGAGCAGATGTTGGAAGTCTTTGCCTGGAACGTAGCCTCTGGGTTGTGCTGCGCTGACAGGCCCTGCAAGGGCTTACACTGCTCCTATCATTGTGCTTTGTACCTGGAAAAATGTAACCTGAAAAATGACTATGACATACATCAAATCTGTGCCTATTGAATACTGATGCAACTCATTCTTCTCTGCAGGAGGTTTCATACTTGTTAATGTTCTAGACTCCCAGTAAGACTCAGTTTTATTTTTATTTCAATTGATTTATTTATTTCTGCTCAAAAGGAAGCTTTCTATTAATAGATAATGACTGATCATTGAATTGAGTGGCAGTTGAACCTTTTCTTACCGTAATTTCCAAAGTTTTTTTCCTGTTTGGAAAATTTTGAAAGAACATTCATTTTAAAGCTGGAGCAAAATGTCACATCACACAGGAGGGAGACCACAAATAAGCCAACAATATCCATGTCACTTAATCCTTGTGTTGAATAAAACTGCATAGCTTTGACTGAATATCCAGGCTCTTGAAAGGATGCTACTCAAATTGAGTTGCTAATGAGTGTTTAAAAAGTGTATGAAATCTAAACACCATGATTGGACTAGTATGCCCTCATTTCGGGAATGCTAAATGCTTCCCTAATTTTGCCAATATTCAGTACAACACAGATCTATTCAGGCAGCCCAAGCATAGACACTGCAATGTACAACCATATAGCATATAAATATGGAGAATTGATTGCAATATAGAGGATATTTTTGTTAATAACCTGAACTTTTGAAATAGATTTTTAAATAATTTCATAAATCTATAGTTTTAACACTTACCTATCAACTGGACAATATTGTGGTATGCAGTTAGCTAGTCTTTGAAACACACTTTGACTGATTGCCACCGTTACAAGACGATGTCCCCTCCATCAATACTACTGGGTGGTAGGCTGGGGTTGCTTTTGTGACTAAGAGGGTGATGATGGAAGGAGACAATTCAGCAATGAAAAGGGGCTTGTTGCTCCTGGCCATATATCCATAAATGGGGCACAGGGGAATCCCACAATGGTAATCGACTGCACACACACACACATGTGCACATGGGTGCACTTTCCAAGTTGTATCCAGTAAACCTACCAATAATATACGAAGCTATGGTTTTGAGCCAGTAAAACAGGTTATATAAAAATATGACAGACATGATGTATTTAACGGAAATATTGGTCTCAGTGCTGCAAAATAAATATTTGATTAAATGGTCAAGCCAAGCGTGAAAGACCCTCCAAATGCCCCCCTTTCATGTTTCGACATTCCGGAATTTTACAATTCAACCAAAGCCATAAAAGTTACTCTACAATAACTAAAAATCTGAGAGCTCATTTCAATTAATGTTTATGAATGCATCTACATCATTTTAACTTGACAAAAAAGGGAAAGGATTGCTCTTTCACTTTACTAATCTCCATTGTCTCGGCTTAAATTAGATATGGTTAATATTCCCATTAGAATATCACTTGGATCAAATCCATCCAATTGTTTATGTTCCTTCACACTAAACAGCATACATGTAATTTTGTTTACCTTCTAAATCAACAAATCTGGACAATTCTAACAATTCAGTAATTCCCTTCAAAACCGAATAAAGAAAATCTTTTGTCCAACTTTCAAAATGATTATCATTACATGAAATTGTGAAGTCCTCAGAATGCATAATTGACACTTGTTGGAATGTGCGCCTAAGGTGGGGTCAGCCATGCACTGATAAAACGCATAAAGAAAAAACAAGAATCCAATCCATCGCACTAGTTCATCCAATCGAAGCCAGTTTTGTTCATGTTGAGGCCAATCAAAACTACACTCAAAGTACAGAGCTGTCCCATCGTTACCATTTCAATGTCACTGTTTAAACATACTTCTACACATCATGGGCAGATGTGTCACGATGGAGCAGTAAATAACTGATAAGCAACATGAGGATATTGAGACATATGAGCCGTATGTACTCAGATTTCTCACAGATAAATAGCTTCATTAACTGGGGGGTGGGGGCATTGTAAATGCATGGCCAATAAAAAAGGCTTGTGCAATGAAGGAGAACTAAATGGTGCATACAGTTAAGTGAGACAAACATACAACTTTGTAATGTTGGGAGTGAGCGAGTGAACAAATAGAGACCGAGCACATTGTCTATACTTCATATAGTAAAGGTACAGAAAGATTTTCACTTAGACATAAATCAATAGTGGCAGTTTGTCAGTTCAGTGCATTAATGAGTACTTATTGGCTGTCAAAAAACGAACCACAAAAATACCAAACCTTTTTTTATCAAAACACATTGCTTTAAATTTCCTGATGATATTTCATGGTGCTGACCATTTTATTTGTACTGATGAATGATTCATGGTCATCCTATCAGTCCCACATGGTAATGAATAGTACACCGCAATCCATAACTCCACAATTCAACTGGAGGTTCTTTGTAAACCTAAACAGTGGAGGTTTGTATCGCATCCAGACAACCTTGGAAATTTCTCTCAGAAGGCATTCAATGGAGTACAGTTTTGTAACATTTAGCAAGGGAAAATTTTTTGGTACTTCCAAAAAAGTGGATGTGTTGTTTTTTTTTTGCACAATGTTAATTTGGACTATGCTACATCCATTACAACTTGTTTTTTTTCTTCTAAGTATATATATATATATATATATATATATATATGTATATATGAGACATGTATACAGCTGAATCCTTGGATTCAATTTAAATTTACAGTTTCCGTTTAACAAAAAAACTGTGTGAGAAAATGATGAATCAGGATGGCAAAGATCCCAAATTCATCTGATCATTTCAATTGCAAACTAAGCGTATTATCGAAGTGTGTGGCTCTTTGTTATCTCTTAACCAAATCAAAATTAAATTAAAGCAATAAAGACAAAGGAGCACATGCACACAGATGGGGCCTTGTAGACACAGAATGATGCATCAATTCAACACAGTGACTCTTAACTTCAATCAACAGCAACAAGCTGGATGAAAGAGGTTGGAAAATGGTGGTTGTGTATGTGTGCGCGCACCCATGCATGAATGCATGTGTACATGTGTGTGTGTGCACGCATGGTTTGGTGAATAACAGTAAGTGGCAGAGCTACAGAGCAGCCAAACAAAGAGCATGAAAACAAGGTGGCAGCCACAATGCTGGCAGGGTGCCGGCTCAGTTTAAAGTCTCGTAGTGCAGAGAGGAAACAAGCCCGACTAATATGTGCACTGGGTGACGATGCAGTGGCTTGCTGCGGGGCTAGACATTAGCTAAGCAGTACTAAACATCCACACAATCGCACCCAGAAAGAAACACAGAAAACAAACTGACAAAAAAAAAACAACTCAAGTAGCTGGCCTATGAATCTTACACGTCCGTGAGACGAAAATGCAGTGTTGAAAAAGCTCTATACCTGTGTGTAATGATATGCATGTGTTTGTGTTTTGGATGAGGTCCCAGGTATACTGTAGCTCAGCCTGCTGCCAGGGGGCACGATAGTAAGATGTAAGGGAGACTAAAAGAGAGGGGCGTTTGAGTTAAGGGACATCAGTCCATTACTCCTCTGGCTATCTGTGGAGTGTGCACACACGTCTATGTGAACACAACAGAGCATGCGTGCACACATACAGTACATGCGGACACAGAGGCACACAAAGCTGCCATGCTAGGGTTGACTTGGTAGAGGAAATTCCAAGGCTGGCGCACTTTATCATTATCACATAAGGCTGAACAGACACAGCTATAGAGGAGTGAGAGATAATAGAAGGACAGAGAGGGTAAAAAAAAAATGGTCAAAGTGTTGAGGAAAAAGAAAAAAAGTCCAAGCGATCACAAACAGACAATAGGATATCTGAGACAGGGTAAGACTTCGGTTAAGTATTAAGATGACTCACAACAGAGAGCCTGAATCAGATCAATCAAGACAAAAGTGATAGGGAAAGAGCAAGCTCCTCTGCTGCAGGAAATATGGAAGTTAAAAAGATACAAAAAAAACCCTTATAGCCAAATTCAAAATGCAGACTCCTAGAATTAGAGAATTGAGAGGGGAACAAGAGAGAGAGTGGCACTTCTTAGGGGAAGTGAGAAAGATGGAGAAAAAGGAAAGCAGTTAGGAAAGTGAAAGGCTCCTTACAGCGGCTCTAGCCAGAGAGAAAAAGGGTTTTAGCCAAATTAAAGAAGCTAGGCAAGCCTCTTGAAACCATCCATCTAATGAAATATGTCAAAGCCCATAAAGAAACACTGAGGCCACTTAAAGGAGGAGGAAGGGGTGAGGGGTGTAACGCGGGGAGATAGGTAAATACACTGCATCAGCAAAAATGAAAAACACGCAAAAGCCCTGTCAATACCCATTAGCTGAGGCATCACTGGGATGCAAGAAGAAAACAGGGAGAGGGACCAAGAGCAGAAATAGATTACTTTATTTATCATGGGTCACATACTGTATGTCACAGGTGCTTATCATATATTCCAGGAAAATCATAGCGTCAGAGGAGGTGGGGGGAGTAGGTGGTCGGTGGGTATCAGAGTGAAGAGGAGGAGGGCAGAGGTGAAGCCACGACTGGGAATGCTGAGTGGGGGTATTTAAGATCAGCAGCAGGGCTCAGGCATTTGCATTCCACTGGCAACAGGCTGAGTTGGCTGTTGCAGGAGGATTTAAGATATCGTGGAATGAGCTGTGTGTGTATGTTTGGCTGTCAGAAAGTCATCTCACATCAGAAATAAAACGCTGGTCATGATTCTGTTCTAATATAAGGCACATTGCCATTCTAAATTGTAGAGGGTTCTTGATGAGTTGCAACATATTCACGTTCCTGAACTGCTCAATTAAAATAATTACTAATGCTGCCTGACCGCGATCCTGATGGTCAGCCGGGCACTGAGGCGCCAGATGCCTCAGCAAACTCTGATTTATAATCCATAACACGGCTACTCATGACAGTCTCGGTCAACCAATGGTGGCCACTGAGAAACAATGCCAGAGCAATTATGTTCGACTCGGAGGAAATTAAGTGTTGCTCCTATCACATCGCGAACTCCATCAGCCCAGGACATGCTGCATATACGCCATTAGTGACCCATTCCAAAAATGCACTCAAACACGCCTTGGAATGATGTGTAGGCTGGCAGTGAAAACTTTGTTGCTGTTGCAGTGTTTTGGCACTGGACTGTTTTTTTCTTCTATGACTAGAAGAGGCATTAAAACAGCATAGGGGAAGGAATCATTGTTGCCTTTTTAATTTCTGAGAGATGCTATTCTCCAGGACATTTAAATGACACCATTAGCTATGACAGAGGGATTGTGCCCAGACACTGTCCCTCAGTGTGGAGACATGGAGGGGAAGTCTTTATTATAGCTGTGAGAATTGACTAGTCTTCAAATAAGTCCATTTATTATTCCAGCATAAAGAGAAAGACATTTTTTTCAACAACAATTCAGAGGGCTCGTGTCCAAAAACAATATATTTGAAACATGAAATGTCAGTTTTAGCTGCTTAAGGGGAGCACTGATAGTATATTAGGAGAATGTTAGTAAAGTAGGAGAAAGTTAAAGAAAATATTTTCTGAGTTTTTTTCCAATCCTTTGTTCTAAAAGGGGAAAACTATAGACCACAGTGTCAGGTTTTTGGGATTTTCCAGTACTCGTTTGAACATGGATTGGGTGTTCCTAATATTCTCAAGAGATCTTTTACTAGAACATTTCTGAGACAATTTCAGTGACAATCCAGTAGGTGTGGCAGTCAGGATTGTGCCCCAAAATAAAATCCTGTTGAAGTGCTAACAGTCTTTACCAAGACAGTAGCTTACACTCGTTTGAAAAAAGATAGTTCTACCAACTATTCTGTTGACTTCAGTCAGTATATATACATATTTTTGTATATATGTTTGTCATTCAGACACATATTTTCTGCTGTGTGTGTACTTTGATATCAATGTTACTGATTGGTACATTGATAATCTGTATAATCATATTTTATATCGAGTTGATTAAAAGTAGTCTTAAAATGAAAACAGGCGATAATAAATTCTTGGTTCCTCCCGCACATCAAATTTTATCAGATAACTCAAAACTCAACCATAGAACAAGCAAGAACTTTGTTTACCTTAATTACATTTGTTCTGAAAATAATTATTTTTCCAGACTTAAACTGGAAGTCAGAAGGAAATCTTGACAGTTGCAGGGGAGTCTTGAGTTTTAAGAAAGGCACTTAAAAATAAAACATGTTATTATTATCATTGTTATTATTATTGTTATCATGACTGGAGTCGCAGCGCTCTCCCCTTATCTCAGTCGTCAAGTGTGATCAAGTGCAGTCAAGTAGTCATCTTACAGTCGTAGCTGAGTCTTTTCCTAGTCTTGTGGCTTATGACAATATCAAATGTGTTTCATATTTTTGCAAGTCATTGTGTTATGTCACTTTAAAGTCTGAATCAACAACCAAGAGATGAGCTTCAACAAACCCAAAGACAAGAAACATGGTAACAGCATGATGGGAGAAGGTTGCAGGTTATGGTTTTCCATGAGTCTTTTCAAAATTTTTGTAAAGTCATTAGACAAACAGTCTTTAGTCTCAGACTACGCTGTGGCCTGGCTGTGACTTAAAACACTAAGAACAAGTCTTTAGAAGTGAGCTGGTATGAGATTACATTTTTGCACAACATATGATTGTGTGGTGATAATTTCCTGATATGGCAAACTAAACATGGATTTTACCAAAGGGGCCTTAGAATTAACTTGCCATTGTTATAGTCAGGCTTCAGTTTGCAGTGTATTAATTATTATTATTAGTTGGCATTAAGTATTACTGACTCAGTTTACCTGTTTCAAACAAAGGACAGTAGATTTATTGCATCATCTTAATAGATTTTAAGAATCCCGTTCTCTCCAGAGCATGAACAAGCACATAAACTACCCCTTTTTCCTGCCGTCAGTTACAGTAGCATGCAATAATACAATGTCGCATCACTCCGTAAAAGCTCTACTTTGACAAGACTCCTCTAAAACAGAAAGACATACCTAGGTAGAAGATATTTTAATGAAATAACTTTGCTGTCAGGTGGTCTGGGATTAAATACTGGGATCCCACTGACCTGGACTGGTATAAAACAGGGCGAACTCAGACACTAAGTGATTCACAACTCTGGTTTGTCAGGCGTAATCGAGGGAAGGGAAGATAATTGAAATTGGAATTGGAGCAGAGGTGAAAAATTACATTTTTCATGCAGAGGGTTAGCCTGTTTTTGTGCATGGACGCGTTTAACTGTTGCACTGTGACATGATCAAGGGAGGAAGAGTTAAACCAAAACAAAAGGTTTTTGGAAGCATATGAAGGTTACATTATACTCACCATTTCTCTGCCTGACCAGGGATCCCATATTGCTCTCATCCGCCACTACAATACAGAAAATATACAAAATCAATAAAAAATACAAAAGAAAATACCACATACGGATGAGCCTAGAAAGACTCCAGGGCCATGCGAATCTTTGTGACTGGGATATAAACGACTCTCCAGATGATGGCTTGTGGGAGGCAAAATGACAAAGACAGAGAGGAAATGAAAATGAAGCAGATATATAAAGAATACCAATAGAAAGAGATATTACGATTGTATAAGGGAATCAGAAAAGGTGTAGGTAACACTATAAGAGAAATAATAAAAAGGAGAAAACAAGAAGAGTCCCTTGCAAACCCCCACATCAGCACCACCCCACCAACCACCATCTAATCTAACTTAACAAGATTGTGGTCTGCCAACAGCAGCATCATACACATCTGACAGGGATACAATAATAGGATTTTTATAGTACTTCTATTACTCTTAAATAAAGCCTTCTCATTTTTATGTGGTCCATTGTCCCTGGGGGTGCTGATATAAGGCGGAGGGATAATATAAGATATGGGGAGCATTTGGGAGAGAAAGAAGAGATGACCAGAGTACATGCGCCTTGGTTGTGAGCAGATGTAAGGTAATCGGGTGTAATAGAGAATTAAGGTTTAAAGAAATACAAGCAAGAAAAAGGAACCCTAAAACATATGTAATAAATAAAACCAGCAAAACATAAACTTATTTTGCTTTATAAGTAAATAAGTAAAACCAAATATTAGGCATTGGTGGGAATGAAGATTCTAAATCAAACTGAAAAAGGTGTGCAACACCTTTAGATGGTAACCGAAGTACGGACTAATCTTTTAGAAAATGAAACTCGTTTATTTTCTCACTATAACTCTTCATTGGAATCAAGAAGTCTCGCTTTTCTAATAACTAGTAACTGTTTTCTAATAGAAACAGTTATGTCGGTGGCTTATCAAAACAAGACTACTGACAAAAAGTTTAAAGACAAACTCATAACGCACAGAAGGGGCTTGTTGACGGCCAAATTAATTTTGCTATCTTCCTGGCATTTCCTGGCAAGGACTTTGTCACAAATAAATGAACAAATTAATAAATCTGCTTGTCAAAATTTCAAGGAAGAAAGAAAGACGCAGCAGCCTCCTTCTTCGAACACAATTTCTGCTTCTGGTCGCAAAACAACAATTTGGTGCTACTTTATCATTTTGTACTAGCGGACTATGAAAGAATGCAGTGGTCAATAGTGCATGACTAGTTATCAAAAATGGGCGCTTACTCAACAGTCTCCTCTTTTAATCATGTATAAAATCTGTCCTTCAAAAGAAACCCTACCATGGTGCATTCTAAGCCATACAGGTAAAAAAGAAAGAGATTTGAACTGATTTTGACAACACTCATAATCAAAACGAGAGTTAAATGATTGATGGAACTTTTACAGTAAGACAAAGTGAAGTGTCTAGTACATGTCCGAATGTGCACACGTTGTTTGTGTGTGTGTGTTGTTGTCCTACACAGCTAAGATCAATATCACAACTTCACTTCTTGTCCATCAAGTGGTGTTTAATCAAGACTAGTTTGCTCTGTGGTTTCAAAAGGGCTGATGTGCAGACATGTTGGCAAACCAACATACATGTTTAGGGGTCCTGCCATCCTTTCACAAGTACAGATACGTACTGACATATGCTCTACCATGTTTGAGCCCTGAAGGACTGTGAAGAGGGTATAGAGACGAATAGGACCAGAGCGATCAAACACACAGAAGAGAGAACAAAAATAGATTGAAATGGAGGATGGCCAGAGATGGACTTGGAAGCCAGAGAAGGGATGGAAGCAAATATTGGAGTGGGTCCTCAGTGGGATGGAGCAAAGAGTATGTGTTTGTGTCTGCGTGTGTGTGTGCGCGCGCATGCGAAGACCACCCTTGTCCATAATGAAAGCCAATCAGCTTTGGTGGCAGAGGCTTGTGCTGCAGGAAGAAAGCCAATCCACTGAACCTAATGAACCGAGATTGGAAATCAGAGAACCATAGAAAAGGGAGGGAGCGAAAGACGATCACACAAGCAGTGGACTCATTGGCTTCTTTCCGAGAAAGTGCAAAGAGGAAAGAGAGAGATAAACCAAGATAGAGAGAATCCTGTGCGAGTGGGAGAAAGTTTTTAAAACAGACAGAATTGCGGCCTTATACCCGGTGGAGATAAGAAAATTGAGGAAAAACATCAAGAAGAAGAAAAGTGAGAGATAAAGGAAAACGACAAGATTGGGGAGACAGACAGGGTGAGAGCAGGGGTCACCTCAGGTTAATATGAGGAAATAAGCTCCTTCGTTTTCACCTTCCACACACAGCAAGCCACAAAATTGGAAACCATGTGCCTTTCATTTACACACAAACGGAAAGTACACACACTGACATGTGCGTACAAACACACACTACATGGCATGTTAACCCAGTCTGCTGGAAAGCCCCTGGGTTTATAAGTTCAAGAGGTCAGATCCCCCTGGGCAGAGGATAATAGGAGAGGTCTACATATCACAACAAAGAAATGTACTGATAAGAAGCATGTGATTGCTGTTTGGACTGCACTTGTGAAGGCGTTTGTGTGTGTGTGTGTGTGTCATTGTGTCTGTGACTGACTGGTAACAATGTGGCTGCTGCACACTTGCTCATTGTTTGTAAATAACAAATTATAAAAATAAGCATGGCTTAGCTCACTGATAAAGGCCTATAAATAGATTTTCATATCTGAATATCTACACTCACTAATTTTTCAAGACATTTTTAGCAATAGTACTGTATAAAGCTTTTATTACAGACATCTGTATTTTCCCCTTTCAAAAAATTCTCAAGATTTCTCTTTTACATGTCCCACAATTCAATGCACTTCCGAGTAGTTTCTCCAAGCTTTTTAAGCAGTTATAAGGATTAAAAATGGTTATTAATTTTCACATTTTTCAGTGTTTTGTTTTCAGGTATATTCAACATATTCCTGGATAGTCGCATTATGATTTCCTAATTTTTTGCACCATTTCACCTTAAATGTAGACCCAGAACTCATAACTGCATTGCATTTCTCTTCACTCAACAGGAGATTGTGATGTGTTTGAGCTTACCCAGGTCCATGCTCTTGGATGTTCTGTTTCGTGGAACGTTGTCCTGGTGAAAGGTCAGTTGGCTCTCTGTGTAAACATCCGACACAATGTTCGGTTGCTTCTGAAACTTACTGTAATCAACAATCACAATCATTAGAAAAATGTTGATCAATCTTTACTTCATAACAGTAGCTTAACATTAAAAAATGATAGTAATGTTAGGTAATAATGGTAAGTGGTAGTAAACACCTCCCGGGACAACAAATTATTCCATTGCCCCTCCTGCAGATGGTAAGACTCAGTCAGACATTATTATAAAGTGTCTTACTGAGGAAAAAGAAAAGTGATGCCAGACTCTGACTCAAACCACATGAGAAGCTTTGCATGCAAACTGCACATTTCCGAGTGAGATGTCTTGGGTGGTTATGGATCCGTAACATGACAGAAACTGAGCACAACCAGCTCAATAACATTCTCTCAGGTTCTGAATGTGAGAAGATAGCATATCTGGCAAAGTCGACAGTCCTTCTCTAAGGTTTGAAAACGAGATAACTTCAACAACGGTTTGACGAATTGAAGAACAAGATATTGAGACCTTCAAAATATTAGTCCTCTGTGTGGCCTGAACTCAGGATTTTCCTCAAGGGTGTAAAGGGTGTTTTCTGACCAGGAAGCTCTATGAACTTTTTCTGAGAGTATCTGTTCACTGAGAAGATTCACTGAAAAGTACAAACCCCAGAGGAGTTTTCTTCACTGTTTTGTTGTTTTTGTTTGTTTTTTATTTCAGTGATGTGGTGAAGAACTGTGTGCGTATTTGTGTGTTACAGGGGTTTCATGGTGGTTGCATAATCATGAATGTGTTGTTATGTAATCACATTCTTACTCATTCTAACTTTTTTTGCATTTATGTAGCTGTCATTGTTTTGCAGTGCTGTTGTTTATCTATTGCTGATATGGTGTTTTGTACAGTTATCTTGATGGAGTTGATCTTTGTTTTGTAGTAACTTTTGTAGTTATGGCCTTGTTTTATTAATGTAGCTGTGATGTGTTTCTGTGTAACTTTGTTGCTAGTTTGTTTAATTATTTTTCTGTTGTTTTTGTTAAGCTGTTTGTCTGTTTTTTCCATTTTGTTATGTTTTCATACTTTTGATGTTTGGTTATTGTCATATTGTGTTGTGGAGTAACTGCTTTTTAAAGTACCGAGTCTTTCTCATAACCTAGTTCTAATAATGGTCATTCTTTGTTTCTGCAGTGCACAATGTTGATAGTCTCTCTGCTCATCAAGGACAAACACCATGTTCAGGGATACAGGTGTCCATATGTACACTTGGTACCATTATGGCTCTGGCCTTTGTTTGGCGATCAATTTCATGGTGGTCATGTCGTTGGACTTGCCATTGCATGTTTTGATCACTCAAGTAAAGAGAGGGGTAGAGCTGTCAAGTGATCACCACCTGGTGGGCCACCTACTAGGGCTGACCATGCCAGTCAGGCCCAGTTCAACCATATTGTGAGGGTCTGATGGGAACATCTGACTTATTGCCCTGTCAGGAGGAGTTTCAGTTCCCTCTTCCTGCAAAACTCCAACCCTGTCCCCATGGGGATATGGGACATTGAGTTCTCATGGGCCATCCTCTGTGCCTCCATATTTGAGAAATTGGATAATCTAGTCCACCATCGAACCAAGTCTGGGGACTTGGGAGTGGCCTCTCCTTTCTCTGATGCTGAAGTTACCGAGGTGGTTATAAAGCCCCTTGGTGGCAGGTCTCTGGGGGGGGGCATGAAATCCACCTGCAATTTCTCAAGGTTCTTGGTGTTGTAGGGCTAGCTTGCTCTGAAATATCACTCGGATGTAGGAGACCATGTGCCTGGATTAGCAGACCTGTGGAGTGGTCATCTGCTTTAAAAAGGTGGCCTGGACGGTGTGTCCTGACCACAAGTGGATCGCATTCTTCAGTCCTGGAGAAGAGGGTCCTTTAGATATCTGAGCATCAGATTCAAAAGGAGTAGTATGGTTTTCGCCCTGGTCACAGATCAGTGAACTAGCTCTATAGCCTCAGTAGGGTCCTGAGTAAATTTGAGAAGTATTTCAACTGTGTCACTCAGAAAGTCCTGTGGGAGGCCTGTGGAAGGCGCATCGGGAATATTGGGTACCACACACCCTGATAGGGGTCGAAATAAGTTTCCTCTACATTGTGTCCAGGTTCTTCCATAGAAATAGAATTTGACCTGGTCAGGATGCCTCCTTGCTGAGGTTTTTCAGACAAGTCCTACAGGGAAGATGCTCGGGAGAAGACCTGCATATTCCCCTCTGGGTAAGGACTGAGTCTCTTAATTGGCCTTGGATCACCTCGCGATTCCCCCTGAAAAGCTGGATGGAGTGGTTGGGGAGAGGGTAGTCTTGGCCTGTCTGCTGAGGCTGCTGCCCCTGCAGCCCGACTTGGATAAGCAGCAGAAGACTTATGGATGGATGGTTATCATAATTAGAACCTAAGGTCTAAATAATTAATGTTTGCACAATAATGTGATGATTATCCTTAACTTTGAGACTTTATATTTTATTTGTATTTCTTATTCTCCCTCCTTCCTTCTATTATCTATTATCGTTATGTTTTACTTGAAACTCTGGCACAACAATTTCCTTCAGGATAGATAAAGTTGTTCTTATTCTTATTCATATTCCATTAAAGACCCCAGACAAAATGTGCGAATAGAGTACAATAACTGGACACTGTTTAATATTCAATAAAAAGAAAATGGGATAGTGCTTTGTGTGTTATTAGAAAATTCAAGTTACTAGGGGGCACCTTTGTTGAAGGGGTATTGGAGGCAAGTCTTTACTCATTTCCCCCACAGTACCAGGGGAAGGTGGAGAGGGGAAACCTTCTTCCAAGTCATCATTGTCATTGCTGTAGTGACTGTAGCTGCCGTTTGTGGTTGAAACAGGATGCTGAGCTGAAGAGAAACACAGAAATCCAATGTTTGGATCAGAATCAAAGGTCCTGATGCTTTGCATACTATGTCTTTAGACCCTTCAGGCTTGGATCCCTAATAACAGCATTAATAATAAAAACAATAATGAGAGTGACCTCTGTTATTGGTCCCTAGGGTAATCAATAATGCTAGTACTAGGGAAAAAACAGCTACCCATTCATCACTCAGCAAACACATGCATGGACCTAATGAACCTGATACATTTCAGTCCTAATGTAAATGAAAATAAATCCAAATTAAACATTTGTTGACAAAATGGTTCCAATGTTAAGAGTGTGTGATTGCAAAATTAGAAAACAGCTGATGGACACCAGCGGTGAATGATCAGGAGAAAGGAGATCCTCTTAACCACATGTGTTTCTCAAAAGTGTCAAAAAGTATTAGGACGCAAGAAATGTTTCAGCTTTGGTTAATGCTGAAGAAGAACTTCAGCTGAGGAAGGAATTTTGGAGAGGCCACAGGAGAGAATGCTCTATTGGCCTTGAGTAAGTTTTGAAATGCTCTCAATTCCTATGTATTGACATGATCTCGTCATGAATTTCTGAAGGCGCTGGTGACAGAGGGTCTGTCTTAGCAGGCCCTTCTATTCAATGTCACATGGTGCTCAGGGACAGTGGCTTGAGAATGGCAGACCAGAGCAATGGTCCACATTTTTAAGGGGTCACCAGAGCATTCAAACTGCTTGGTCCTACAAGGAAAAGTTTTCACCAGAATTTTGGAAAAGAGACTTTTAGCTGATCGATGGGCATTGGGTACAGTAATCACAGGATAATTTCTCAGGTTTTCATAGAAGATATGGTCCTGTTGGCCTCATCACCACGCGACCTTCAGCAGGCACTTGAGGTTACAGCTAAGAGTGAAGTGGTCAAGATAAGAGATGAATCTCTAAGTGAGAGGCATTTGTTTCTGCCCTGGAAGGCAGTGGATTACATCCCCAGGTCGGAAGGAACTTATACCATCAAGTGAAGGAGTTATAGTGTTTTGGGGTTCTCAATCCAATTTGGGGTTCTCAATTTCATTTTTGTCATGAAGAGGAAAGATGAAGGAACTTCATCAGTGAGCAAAGCACTTTCCTATGCTATAAATCCCAGCTAAGGTCACGAGCTTTGGTTCCTAGGTGAAAGAACGAGTTCTCTGGAACAAGTTTCCTTCACGAGTTGGCTAAACACCGCCTTAAGAGAGAGCCTGAAGAGCACTGATATCAGGGTGGAGCTCAAAAGTTGTGACTGATCGAGGTTTTCCAGGGCGTCCACATAGCAGGAGTTCCACAGTCAACCTAGAACACACCGTGAACTATGTATCCTGTCTGGGCTGAGGGACACAGTGAAACACCCAGTGTGTTGCAGGCAACAAAAATTCCTGAACACCTACTTAGTCTCCTCCTATACATTTCTTAGACACACAAAAGCTTAAAAAAAAAACCAATCATTTACATATAAAAACCTAACTCTTACTACATTCGAACTGCTCTTCATGCATTTCCATAAACTGTAAATCACATGAATGGGAAATAAGCAGCATTTCCCTGCAGTAAAGTTTTTGTGCTCAAATCCCCCCCAACAAAAAATGTCTGTTACTGTATTACCACTACAGTCTGAAACGGAGTTGACAGAGTCTCAGTGAAAAAGCTCTTGCCGCTCCACGGGGGGATGAAGGGAGGAAACAAAGATGGGAGATAAACAAACACACACACACACACATTCATACACATATAGATACACGCGCACACACCACACACACACACTAAACAGTTTCTTAGTCCTTTTTTCCTGAACACTGTGAGACACAAGCAGCACAATACCCCGTATGCAAAACACACATTTAGAAGCGGTTTCATCATCGTAATGATTCCAAGGTCAGATCTTTAGCACATGAAAAGCGAGCATTTTCCATTCTCTAGATATAAATATGCAAGGGCGAGACTGAAATGAGATACGGAGACAGAGGTTCAAAATTATACATCCATTTCATAATGTGGCTATAAAATGTGCAGTGTGGCATTTAGAGAAGCCATGGTTGGGTGCCACACTGTTCAGCAATCGCAAACACACACATGTATATGAGCACAAACACAATGACAAATAAACTCTGTGTACACACTTGGTTGCAGATAACGGGAGTACACAAACACTCCTGGTTTAATGTTGACTATCTGACAGTTCAAATGGACAAATATTGTGCATAGTGTGACAAGTCAAGTGTGTTGGTGCAACCTCACCACTTCTGTAGGCATGGTTGCTGTAGGCATGGTTGTTCGGCATTTTAGTGTGGCCGGAACCATTCAGAACTGGCTCTACATTTCTGGGTCTTGAGGTACCCGGTAATGAATCGTGGCTCCGCAGCTCCTGACAAGAAAAAAGAAAAAGAAATGAATAAGATTGTAAGGAATAACAGAAGTACTTGTTTCTGGTTCATATGCAAATTTATATCCAAAAGTAAAGAAACATGTTCAAGAAGGTCGGAATGGGTGGGGTATCAGGGGTACTATGCAATGGAAGACTCAGCCAGAATGAAAGTAAAGGTGTACAAGACAGTGGTGAGACCGGTGATGCTGATGAAGATGCTAAGGTTCTCTTTGGGAGTGATGAGGGTGGTTAGGATCAGGAATGAGTCTATCAGAGGAACAGCACATGTTAGATGTTTTGGAGAGAAGGTCAGAGAAGCCAGACTGAGATAGTTTGGTCATGGACAGAGGAGGGATAGTGAATATATTGGTAGACAAGATGCTGGAATTGGTGTGGCCAGGCAGGAAGTCTAGAGGAAGACCAAGGAGATTTATGGACGTAGTGAAAGATCATTAAGTCAGTTGGTGTGAGAGAGGACGATACAGAGAACAGGGTTAAGTTGGAAAAGGTTGGTTCACTGTGGCGACCCCTGAAGGGAAAAGCCGAAAGGAAAGGGAGAAAATGCCAAGATATATGCAAAATACAACATGAATATGATTTATGAAAAATTAATGTTGACTATAACATAAAATTATTCATCTTATTACCCAGCAGGATTCAACTAAGATGTATTTCATTTCTTTTGTTTTTCACGTGTATGCCAACACTGCACATATTCAGCACGAATGCAACAAATAATTGAAACACAGCTAAAGACACACACTTATCAAAAGTAAACCCTCTAAAAATGATCTTTTCAAAGTCATTTATTTTGAGTATTTATTTTCTAATCAAACATCGTATGTTATGCTTGTTCCTGCAGTTGAATGCCTCAGCTTCACTACAGAGGGAAGTATTCAATGAGTTTGTCACTAGTAAGTTTTCACAGAAGCTGGGTAAAGTGTCCTTTTCCTAAGAGCTGACCAATATTCTGAAGTTGGCATATAGGCAACATTTGTGATGTTATACTCTGTGGCCTCAAGCCAAACATGGTCCAGTAACCTGCAAACACACGTATGATGTCAAGTAGGTCACGTGCACAAATATATATTTTCTCATTTAAATAACAGAATAATAACAAGATCCAAAATCCTTGGATGAGTCAAACTCAAGAACAGTCGGGATTCTATAAGTTCACTGAACAGCCGAACCAATTCAATTTATCTTTGTCTGAATACATAGGATGATATGACAAGAGTACTAACATTAAAATCAATTGTAATTTGTTGTTGTAATAACATGAATCGAATTGTTCAAACATTTCTTTGTTCTGAATTCACTTCCAAGCAACCTCAAATGAAAGGTAAAAAAAAACCTGCTATTTTCAGGATTTAGCAAGTGCAGTCTAATCAAACGACAACAGTGACATTTCACATTTATAGCTTGCAATTTTTGCGTAGTATCTTGCATTCAGTCAATTATGATTTCGGTCAGATGATGATGTGCGAGCATATCTTTGGGGAAAAGAGCTGATTTAGAACTATTCTCTGGAGATTAGAAAAGGACATACAGAACCAAATGCAACAAAATAGTCATGAGGATTGTAACTGAGGAAGAAATGGTCATGCTCATCAACACATTCCTCCTCTGTTAAATGTTTCAAATCTTGGCTTACTTTATAATGAGGGCCTTTAATATAATATTTTAAAATATTTTCCAGGTGCTTATGCACACTTGGATTAAATGTTGTTAATGTAAGAACTGGAACCCTTGGGTAAAATTATGAAATTTGGCAGGTCTAATTTTTATTACGCTGAGAAAACACTACAGGATAGAAACATTGGCTTTATAAAATGCTCAATTATAGTTATCTTTCAACCGGATCATTAAGCGAGAAAATATGTGTATATCAAGTGATATGCTTTTGATATGCTATTTGAAGCTTATTCACTGCAAAAAAGATAATAAAGACCTTTCTGTGCACATTTTTACAAACAACTATGGAGCGTGACAAAGCCCGACCCCCACAGAGATATGCACTGCTGGGATTACATTGTTGTGTAAGATTGAAGAAGCATGCTGTGGTCACAGAGATGGGGGTCCAAGCTGTCACACGTCAAAAAAAAAATAAGTAAATTAATAAAATAAATACAATAATCAAATTCCCTCTGTATAATAATGAATGATTTTCTGGATAAAGTTGGTCAAATCAAAACACTGGCTGGGATCATGCCGTCCCAAAGGAATCGTTATTTCCTGAACGTAACCGTACTATGGCTGTCAATTAGTAGCAGATTATACATGAGTGTGTGTGTGTATATACACACACGCATGTGTCAGATGCATTCGAACACAAAGAAATCAGACAGCTCTTCTATTTGTACTGGGGAACTATACATCACATCAAGTTCTGCAGCCATTCATTCATTCAGCCATCCAGCCATCTATCTATCCGGCCTTCCGGGTCCACAGACTGACAGCTAGCCCGAGGCTTTAGAAGCAGACAGACAGACAGGCAGTCAGATATCTTAATCCCACAACAATAAGTAAACAGAGGGGGATCCGTCTATCCAGCCAGCCCCCAACCTACAGCTGCATATAATGGGCTTCTGAGAGGCTTACTTGTGCTTCACCCTGCTGTGTCACACACCCCACCCACATGTCACTCCACCTGAGATGGCTGACAAGAGCCAAGAAGAGAGGCTGTTTTCATTCTTTAACATATTTGAGACGCTGCGTCTGCCTCTATTATGTCCTTGGTGTCCCATAGCTTCTGTTTCTGTTTCAGCTATATTTTAATCCAATCGGCTGCCCGTGATAAACTGATTTAAACTTGGAATTATATCATGCGAGTTGACAGACCGACTTTTAAAAATCTGATTCTGATTTTTCAAGATAAACAAAATGGCAATATTTATCTCATACAAGTCCCATTAAACTATTAAAATCACTGTTTGGCTCTGAAAACAATATGCTCGATATTTAAGTCTTTAGGTTCAAATTATATATAATTTTAATCAATCGTCAATTTTCTTCCTCCTCAACAAGAAGTCATTAAGTCCCGTCATTACATCTTGGTGTTGTTTTCTTTTTTCTTACCACCCTGTAAAGTATCTGTTCACATGTTCTCTCATGTAACACTGGGGTCTCTACATCCATCCAAACTAATACTATGATGATAAGAGTGAAGTCATTTCTGCACATCATCAGTTATCCGCATCATCTTTGTATCGTATATGGGGTTAACATTTGAGCTATATAAAAATTCCATTTTCAACAAAACTAACCGCAATCAGCATTTGGTTAGCTATATTTCCAATTGGCAAAAAGTGATCCAACCAGAGTAATTAGATGATTCCATGTATGTTTAAAAGGTGAATATAGAACTTGCGTTCGACAAGAGTTGGAGGGGAAGACTGATCAGTAAGAGTTTCAGGCTGTGTCGCCTTTGGGAGGGTTTTTCTTCTTTTTTTTTTTTTTAAAATCAAACTGCCACCAGACGGCCCATTTGGTGATGAAAGGAGAAGGAAAATGCAGACATATACTGAACTTTGAACTGGATTTAATTGCTTTTCTCCACCGGCATAGATGACAGACATGATTTTACTGATAGGAACTGATGAAGTAATGGCATGGATGAGGTGGATGTTGTACAATGGATGGGTCAGCAGCAGTGTCACCAACCATCTGCTTCGACTAATGTGACATGTTTATAAGGATGTGAAATAATCAGTCACGGGTCAAGATGGAACGGAATTAAGAGTCCAGGAAAAGTTTTTGAATGTGTGTCATGCTTGATGTCTCCATCACTTCATTCACCTAGTTACATGTGGTGCTTTTTTATCTTTTCTTGAACACCACTTCACATGAGACTATGTGATCAATGATGCAAATTTACCAAAAGGGGATTTGAGAAACACAAAGTGAGGATCCTTTTTTTAGTACGTCAGTACAAATGAGGATTTTTTTCCCCCTTTCTGATAACAACAGCTCTTCAACTTAGTGAGAATAAAAATAAGCAAAGGTGAAAACACTAAAACACTCGCCACTGTCTGACTTTAACATGTCGAAAACATCTGAGAGGCACTGTGTTCAATGATGCAATGTATGTTTATAAATGTGGATTCTACACAGGAGTCACTTTTCATTAGGTTTGAACACAATGCGCTGACAGTTCTAAAAATGGCCGGCCTTGTTTAAATCAAGCAGGATTCCCACTGTTTCTTTCACTTTTCTGGGACATCTTAGAGCCTAAGACTGCCATTAATATATTACTTACTTCCATTTCTTGTTCTTGAATACTGCAAGGCTTTTTATGTTTTGTTTCAACTGAATTTCAACAAACAAAAAAAACTTTTTTTTCCCGATGCTATTCTGGTAATCTCTTCTGGTAATCATGGCCGTATTGTGATTTAAAAAACACATCTAACTAATGTTTGAGGAAAATAGAGGAGTTGCTAAGGCATTTTACTTTTTCCTTTCATTAACAAGGTATTTGCCATGACAGTCATAGAGTCAACTCGGGTTGGGAAAATTAGTTTTCCAAGGCTTCAAGACTTTAAAGGAGGTGTGGGAACTATGTCATGGTGCAGGTTTTACTCGCTTCAGTACAGCATGGTGTGCTCAAACAAGAGATACAGAAAGGGTTGAAAAGAAAACAGACACTGAGGCCAAGACAGACGGAACTGGGAACCAAATATTACTTCATAAGCAATGAAAAGGAGCAACGAAGGAGGCGGCTGGAAAAAAAAGGAGAAACAAGCAAAGGCAGGCATGCAAAAGACTTCAGATAAGCTTTATTTAACAGAGGAGAAACAGGCAGGTGAAAAAGAAAAGCACAGTACATTGTGTGCATCCACTTTTTTTTTTGAAAGAAAGACATTACAAAAAAATAAACAAGTGATGCAGTGAAAGAACAGTTCTTACAGTCCGGTGTAAGGGGAAAAGGGGGGGGGGGGTGCAAAAAGTAATTTTTAGTGAGATAAAACAACTTGACAGAAATGAAAATTGGACACTGTGACGAATTTACCATTGCACTTTATGGGCCATATTTTCAAAAGATTTGAATGTTAGCAGAGTGACAGTTAGTGATGTTGGCAAAAAGAAAGCTCTCAGCCTGATTAATATGCTTCCACATCACTGATCCCTATAAAGTTACTGTATTTAGAGTGTGCTTTTTTATAATCTTAATTATAACATCAAATGCATACTTCATATTTTTGAAGATATTAAAATTTATAAGATTTGATTAATTCTTTTCGCAACAGCAGAAATGACCTTTCTGGCTCTAATTTTAAATCAGAGATTTATTTGAATTCGACTTTTTTTAGCCATGTGATTAAAGCAGTGATCTTTTATCACCTGCATGCTAAAAGGTCGCATAAAACCCTTTTTATAAGGTCTCTGCATGCGCGTATGTGCACACGCATGCAAGCACTCATGCATGCATACACAAAAGCCGAGTCAGAGTCCACCAGAGAGCCGAGGATGGTGCCCAGTTAGAGTTTGGCTGTGTGAGTGCCTAGAAACGGATGTTTGTGTATTTCTGTTAAGCTGGCAGTATCTAGATGCTCTTCTGTGATTGGGTGGGTCTCCATACATCTGCCCAGCCATCGCTCTGATGTTTTCGGTGTATGTGTTACTCTGTAAGCTGTCACATCTATGAACGGGGTCTAGCGTGCAGCTACTTGGGATTGTAGGAATACAGCTGTGCGTATAGCCCTGGGCATCTCGTACCCTGTAGCTGTTTGTGTTATTGAGAAGGGTGTGGCCCTGCAAATACACCTGTTTTTGGCCGCCAACGTGTCCACCAGGTTGGGTATATCCCCCGTCATGGTGACTATAGTCGGATTCTTTCTCCTTTGGTTTGAATTGAAGAGTGTGACAACTATGTCTCTCCCTCTGAGTAAAACCATAAGTGTATCTAGTGTGTGTGTCCCCCGCACGGCGAGTGTGGTGTTGCCTGTGGCTGTGGGGCAACGGCTCTGATGCTCGTCTCCTCAAATTGAGAAGCAGGGAGGAGGAGCGCAGAGGAGGGGGCGGCTGCTGTTGGGGGCCGGTGATACCACCCCGTACCTGAATGTTGGAGCCCGTTTGAATCTGGGGTTGGTAGGCGGTGTTGACATTTGCTGCAACATTGGTGCTACCTGCCTTTACGAAAAAAGAAAGAAGAAAAAGTAAGCAACAGCTGCTTGTCTGAAGTTGATTTCTTTTTGGGAAACTGTATCACAAGACAGTGATGCTACGAAAGGTCCATGATGAGCTGATGTCTATGACCATTAGAGAATAATGAGTTATTAAAATGAAATCAACTTGAATGTAAGAAGCAATGCAACGGTGACATTTATTCAATAGAACACAATCTTAAAGTACACCACTGCAGGGGGACCTTTTAACTGCATCCTGGTGATGTTTATCTATAAATAAGCAGAAATATTACAACAATATGGTATTAGTGTTATGACCGTCAGGAAAAAAAGCACCTTTGTACTTGAGGGTGCAAATCACCTGCACGATTCCCTTGATTTCAACATCTTCTTTTTTTCGCATTACTCTCCCAGTAAACATTCACTCTCTCGCGCATATTCCGAAGAATGCCTGAACAATTGTCAAAAACATGTACTGGTACTAATTATTCCTTTGGACTGATTATTTAAAAATGTCAGTCGTAAAGCTTGACAGCCAAAGAAGATCACAGTACTTAAAGGAGTGTCAAGAGAGCACTCACATCTTTATCTTTGTATTCGTCTTATCTAAGGGTATTTACATTGCTGATGGTGTTTTATTGATCGTCACTAAGAACATTTGACTGCTTGAAAAATATTATGGATCCATGCATTATAGAGTTCCTCAGCTTGATTTTGCATTGCCAATGCTTCTAGTGACACAGCTGCTATTAGTAGACAGAATATCTTCCCAAGTTATCATATCCAAGCAATCATTCTAGTGTTGATGATGTGTGTCATCGATCTGCTGTCAAACTTGTATTAGCTATGGATACAGGATGCTGAACGAGTGCAGAGGGTTCCAGAATACAAAGACACTCGACTAGTTTTCATGTTAGCTAACTGATGTATCGATATAAAAAATGAATTGCTGCCCCACATTTTGCAAAGTTTTAGAAGATATCTATCATAATGCTATTTGATTATGTGCGGATGCAGATATTTAAAATGCATAGACAAAAATAAAGCAAAGTTAGCGCAACACATAATGTATTAATATTATTCAATTGTTAATACATGAATGAAAGAGTTCTTGACTTGAGAAATCAAAAGCACTTTAGTTGAAATTCTACTGATGAAAATGTCCTTGTTACAAAATATTTTTCTACGATTGAGAACATTCCCTGACCTCAAAATGTAACTCAGTTCTGCCCCCTCATCAAAGCAGTCTGGTCAGCAGTTTTCACAACACGAAAACATCAATGGGGTTCTTGCTTTTGTTAATTACGGACATTTAATTGACCGTTATTCATTACTCTCGTATGACAGGTTGAAATAGCTGCTCTGAAAAATCCTACCCATATTCTGCTACAATCGTTGGTTAAATTAGAAAAAGAGAAAACAAAAAGGAGTTTAAAAAAAAAAAAAAAAAAAAAAAAACAGTCGCTGTCCAGAAAAGTGCCTTAAAAGCTGTGTGAAGGTACCTGCTGTTTGGGAGACCGGAGAACGACCAGTTGAATGGTTCCCCTGGCATTGCCCTCAGATGACATGGAGCGCCTCAGAGTCTCCATGGCGGCGTGGTTGGACCGTCCCAGCAGTGATTCACCATTTACTGCAATCAGCTGGTCGTTAACGCTCAGTCGACCATCCTGTTCAGAGAAGATTAGTGTGAGGGTATGTTTCTAACTTCCCGATATTTTAGGTGGGTTTGGTGCATTCAAACAAAAACAAAAGGTTGGTCTTCAAATTATTATTTCATAGGGCTACTATCCAGAGTGCAAAGAATTTAATATTGACAACAAAAATATCAATATAAATCAAATTCTTGCCTCACAAACCTTTGCTGTTGCATGTAAGGTTTTTTTATATGTTATATGTTAATATGTTTAAGGGACATCTCAACCCATGACGGGTAATTAACAGTGCTTTTGTTATTAAACACCCCCCGCTTCCGATTGTAATCCGTTTACAGCAATAAAATGTATGTTTTTTTTACCAAAAAAATAGCGAAGAGAAAAAAAAAACATTAAAAACAGTACAAGGAGAAAATGTGACATTTAATAAATAAGTCACATACTCTTTGGGGACTAATTAAGTTTTTGAAGAAAGAGGGAAAGGTAGAAACAGTTGAAACACTGTGAGAGAAAATGAGAAAGTGGTAAGGCAAATGGAGGGAGGGTGTGTGAGTGTGTGTTGGTGTGTGCACACGTGTGTGTTGAGGGGCAAGAAAATTGTAGAGTTAGCAATCTACTGAGTGGAGGAGCCATGATAAATACATAGAGCAGCTAATGGAATAGCCTCGGTTGGCACTAAATCACTTCTAAGTGTCTTAAATAGCAGCCTCTTATGAGGAGGAAACACAGAATAGTGCTCTGGAGGAGGGAAGAAGGAGGAGGGGGGCAAGGAGGATCTCGAGTGACTTAGACAATTGAGAAGGGTTATAAAGGAAACTAAAGCAATGCAAAGGGCGAAAATGAAAAAGATGAATGAATAGAAAGAAACACAGTAACACACACTTCAGAAAATATAATGAACAGTCACTTAGGGTCAGGATCGCGCTTTGACTCCCATAACACAGGCGCCGTATCTGGACTGACATCAATGCAGAAGTGCCACCATGTGCTCACACAGGATCAACACGTCATCACATCCAAAAAGATGTTTATGCAAAAAAAATAATAAAACAGCGCGTCTCCATGATGTTCCTTATTAATTTCTTCACACTGCAGCTCTATACATGTAATTTTAATTTGTGTACTGAAGCAAAATCTTTGAAATGATAAGATGAGCGGATCAGGATTTTTCATATAATTGAAGCCCCAGGCCCAGACAGCAGCCAAAACTCTTTAATGGAAATAGGTTAGAGCTCTCTACGACACTTCCTCATCTCCTTTCTTTTTTATGACTGTGTGTCAGTCAGCCGGACTCAGGGGACATCTGAGGTCCCGCCTCTGCACCGGCCTGGCACTGCAAAATCTCATCAGGTCCCTTAGCTGCATTTTATTAGCACACATCAACACAGAGGATCACACACAGACACAAAGACACACACGCTATTATGTATTGTGTTCCTGCTGAGAGTCTCCACTTTTCAATTTTCTCTTTTTCTGCTCTTATTCCGCCTCTTTTCATCTCCCTATTGTTCTATAATGTTCAGCTTTTCCCTCTTATATTCCCTTTCTTCTTACTCTTTCAACTGCTGTGTTCTGTCAATGGGCGTCCTCCTTCCCTCGCTACTGTCTGCCTCTCTTCCCTTCATGCCTTTCATACTCTAATGTGGTATCTCGTCCCAGAAGCCTGTTTCTCAACCAGTGGGATAGCTGAGCTGGCCTGCTCTATCTGCATCGACAGCTGTCTAAAAACTACTTCTGAGGCCACTTTGTGGAGCTGCTGTCTGGCCGCCCTGATCCCAGACCAGCTGTTTATCTACAATGCCACACTCAAGTCTATGCCTTCTTTTTGTGCAGTGCAGATCTGGAAGCAGCACCGAGGGGTGTAAGGAGCTCTGACATGCAAGGCGGAACAGAAAATTGAGGCCAAGTGGAGGAATCTCCAAAGTGCTGAAAGGGCGAGATGTTTTTTTTTTCCCCCATTCCTGTTGCACTCGGCAGTGGAAGTCCACAGAGTGATAGAGATAAGGCTTATGCAGTGTTGATGTGATGAGGCCTCCTGAGGTCACTGGGAGCCAAAGGTCAGGCTGAGAGGGGCTGCTGACCCACAGAAGGACAGGAAATGAGACAAAGAGGTGGGAAATGTGGAGAAAAGAGCGGATGGGATGAAATGACTGAAAGAGATCTGAAAGAGGAGGTGTTGTCTATTAGCAGGACTTGAAAAGCGTGAATAACCAAACTCAAAAAAAGGGAACAGAAACAAAAAGATCAAAAGAAGAATTCCCAGAATGCTCCACGCAGAAGAGATGCTCTTGATTCGAGTGGCAGCTTTCCAAAATCCTAATTAGTCAAAAGTCATAATGAGCTGAATAAAATAAGCTGCCCGACACTCAAAATGTTCTTGAAGGAACAGTCATTTTTTATGTTTGATGTATTTTTAAAATATAACAGTACCAAAACAGCTCTGTAATGATAATTATATCTCTTGAGATAAATCATTAAAAAATTATTTTAAATTTTCCCATTTTGCAACAATCAGAGTTTCAAATTCAAGCTATGTTTTTTTTTTTTCACTTTGTCTCCATTTTTGGTGTCCTATAGTCTCTGCTGGAACAAGGCACTGAATAAAAGTAAAAACAAGCAAAGAAACATGTATCTCAATTTTTTTTTTTATTTATTTACTTTTATTGTGCTTGAATTATCCCTTGTGGGAAATTTCAACATTTCACCCATCATAGATGTTGTGTTTTTAATAACAAATTAATGTAAAAAAAACTCTTTTCTTAGACCTGATAAAAAATGATCCATTCTCCTTTTTTTTTATTTACCCATCAGTTTTCCTACTTTGGCTTTCACTGTCTTGTACAACTATTATCTCACATGGAAAATAGAAGAGCTGTAAATATTAACCTTGTATGCAGCCCCTCCATGGATGATGGACTTGATGAAGATGCCGAGGTCCTCCCCTGTCTCCCTGGACCTGTTGCCTTTCAGACTGACTCCCAGGCCAGCTGAACCCGTTTCGTTGAGAGGGATCTCATACATGAGCTGCTCCCTGCCGTCCTCCAACATGAGACTACCGGCTTTTTCATCTTTCTGGAAAAGACAGACAGACGGACAGCCCATTTTAGGCTTGAAATGTTCCTATATTAAATGTCATTATGTGCTGCTTGTAAAATGCTTCGAGACAAAAATGCATAATCACCCAGTGAAACAATCCAAAGTCCTTGTTTTATAATATTAGCTGTGTATGGTCTCTGATAATTAAGGAAGGATCGCCAAATCTTTGTACTGACTTGTTTTACCTGGTGTGTTACATGCTTGAAACTCAATTTCTGGTCCGAGAAAAAGAAAAAGATTAAGAAGGAAGAAGGAAATAAATAAAAAGCGACTGCGAAAAAACAAAAACTGCGGGAGAAAAGAGAATCGTAAGAGAGGAGCAGGTGTTGTACTGGAAAAAGATGAACGTGGACTGAGAAAAAGAATAAAGCTGCTGTAGATAGGTTATTCCATTTGGAGATGAAAGGCGCAGATAGAGAGCGAGCCATTTCTAAAGGAAACATAATAACCTTTTCATACCTCCTCCTGGAGCACAGTTGGGGAAGAAGGGGGGAGGATGAGAATGGAGGAGGGGGAGAGACTATGGAGGCACAGAGGAGCATTTAAAAGTAATAACCCATCCCTGAGGTATACACACTTCTGCCGATCACACATACCCCTCCTAATTCTTTACATTTCCTCCTTTGCTTTCTAATCTCTCTGCCTCGCTCTACATCTCTACCTGCTCCAGCTCTCCCTCCGCTGCTCCCGTTCCATCCCATCACACCTCTCACTCACCCACTTCTATTTAATGTTGAGAAAATGACCACGGTGACAGTAACAGCAGTGCTACCCAGAAAAAAGAGGAATGGGGGGGGGGTAGAAAAGGAAAATGTCTGTCATTAGAACATGGTAAAATTGAGAGCGGGAAGAAGCTCCAGGCTCAATCAGCCAGGGAAAAGGGAGTCGAAGAGGAAGGATGGGGGGTAAAAGAGGATGCCTAGGTATGCAGCCACTGACCCGTCCTTTCACACCAAACTCCATTTAAAATTCAGTTGTCACTGTGATGTTTGCTCACTTTAAGCTCAGGGACAAATACAAACGGTACCTACTTGAAATACCCAGACGGACAGGGTTCAAACAGCATAGGTTTGTGGGTGTAGACTTTAGAGATGCAAATTATGAAGATCGCAATAGCCTTACATCAGGCATCCTGACTGAAGGATGTGGGAGAGTCAAAAGTGGCCCTCGGTGTAATTTTTATCAAATCCTCCCAACCGTGGGTTGGAAGTGCTGGATCTAGCCCTCAAATCTTGTCTCTTTGTGTCAGCGCTGCTTCTGCTACTATGGGTGCTTAATTAAAACAACAGCCTGTTAAAGCCTCCAGGCCGGGAGAGATACTAGTGTGAGTCAGAGATCCCAACTCCACTGGGCCAAACCTGGAGGTCGTTCCACACTGGAGTACAGCATGATTCCCCTCATCGTCCTCGTGCCATTTAGTCAGCGCTTTTAGTTTGAGTTCCAAACAGATGACGGTTGACCATCTGATTATCTGATCGAAGAATCAGACAGTTTGTGCGGACCTTATAAAACAATACTTTGCAAAACCAAAATCCAAAACAATGTCACGGTACGTTGAAATTAAAATCTCGATTACTTTTGAAATGTAAATGCAATGCTGGGGGCTTGCGATTGCAAGTGGCCTGTATTTGCTTCAGAATCTGTATATAGAGATTAATAAGAATGTAAATTGATTTTTATGACCTTTCCTTAAGAAGAAGTCCTTATGCAGGTACCGAAAATAAAGCCTAAAGCCACAAATAATTACTATAGTAAAAATCTCACTAACATTTTAAAAATGCTTGTTGACAATTCATTGCTTAACTGAAAACAAATGAGTAAATCTCAACTATTATAATCAACAGCTACTAAACAATTTACAATGGCAACAGCAATTATTAAATATGTATTAAATATACGCTATTACATGCGATAAATCTGAATACATAATTTACAGAAACAGGACTGACATAGATGTTTTCACCGTATGAAAACCAAATGAGGAGGATCACATTATTTGAGTCACGTCCCAATCATTTGCATGTGTGCTCAAATTTAGGAACATGATGATGACTAGATAAATTAAGAAATCTGCCTCCTTCAAAATGTCAAGCAATCTATTTTCTACTCCAGTTTGATACCAGACTTTCAGAAAAGGCTTATTTTTATCAACACGGCTCAGTACCACCGGAATTACAAAGGCATCTGAATGACTTCAACACTTGAAAGACACTTGAGAAGACTCGGGTGTCGACCTGGGAGGTTGCAAATACCTTTGTGATCAAGCTGCAACAACACAAGTTGAAGTTGGCCAAATCAGAGGGAACTCTGCTCTGAAGGCCTCGGAAAGATTTGTAAAGTTATTCTAACTGAAGCCGTAAAAACTCAGAGGGTTTATTTGCCATAACTCACAAAGAATCTGAAACTATTTTCATTGAATCAACAGAATGTTAGTGGTGGTTCAAATGCTGGCTGAAATGTGTGCACTCAAATAGCCCCTTTAATGTTGTTTCCGTGGGGGCAGCGTGAGTCTCCAGGGTGGCTGAGACCCCTTGGCTCCGATCTACGACCCCAACTCCCTATACAGTTAGCCCGCAGCAATGGCTTTTTAACAAGCTTTTAGCCAAGAGACAGACCACCCTCTTCAACACCCAAACGAGGAAACAAAAAGGAGCTTTTTCTTTCCCCCCCCCGGGGGTAGGGGGGTGATACGCAGCGATTACACACAGAGCCTTTTGTTGTTGAGGATTTGTAAATGGGGGTTTAAAAGCGGTGGGATTAGCAATGAGAGCGACATTCAATTAAGATGAGATCTCACCAGCGACGATGAAGCTGCCAATTAATCGCCTTAATGCCTGCCTCTTCACTGCTTTACACCTTTACCTCAAAATGAGGAGTGAGCAAAAAAGAAATGAACGATTGAAGGGTATTACCCGCGTGTTCTGAGAGGGGAGGGGGAATAATAATTGAATAAAAGAGGCACTTTCTCGACAAAAAAAAAAAAACATATCACAGACAAACACCTTGGACATGCTCACTGAGCAGACAGCGGCAATGGCAGTTCCTGCCTGATGACCTTCTTTTTCCTGTGAACTAGCCTCAACTGGCTGCTAACTGTGGGTCAGCCATGTGTAGACTGACCCCTCCATCCTGTCCTTGGCAAACTCGCAACTCTGTTAAGGACACACAAACACAGTCACACACACTCGTGCATACCCGACTCCCACCGAAACCCACAAAACCTATCATCTCATAAGAACCACTCAAACCTCTACTGTGAAACAAAACCAGGCGTCAAGACATAGCGCGTGCGTCAGAAATGCTGACAGGAATGAATTGTGATGAATACATTCTACTTGGCGAGTGTATGAGAGTGGGAGATAGGGCGGACAACTGCCGTCCTTTTGTACACCACTAATGAAGCTAATTCACAGGCTTTATTACAACCACTTCAGTTGAAAGAGTCTAGTGTTCCTTACAATGCCAGGCCTGTGGCATAGAGCATCAATCATCCGGTTGTTATCAGTGTGATGAAGTTAGCAAATAAACAACACCTTTCCTGTGCTCAAACCACTGTGTCAGCAAGTGTCTCCTCAGCAAGTTGTCCTTTTGCGAAAAACATTGCACTACTGACATGGTTGGTTTCATTTAGCTGGGCTGACCTTTGACCTCAATGAATCCCTCAATGAAGTATTACCATCAACAGACCACAAGTCCGTTGCAATTAACCAATGCAGTGGTTGTAAATGTCACTCTTGAAATGTAAATGTTAAGGGTTTCATTATACGTGATACATGTCTTTTGCCAAACAGAACTATGGACGTTTTGACAAACTACTACAGGGGCTGACACATCTAGCATCCTGATCTAAGTAATTTCAATGGTAATGAACCAAAATTAAAATCATGTGAACCATAAAAACTAAGTATTCTGTGTTAAGAGTCATGAAGTTGAACTGCAATGGACCTGCACAGGGTATGACACAAAATCATAGCTAAAAGACAGGTTATTACCAGTTAACTTTCAATAACAAGATAAATTCATGCCCAGCCGGGTGTTCAAATGAACAAAAGTTGTTGTATAAGACAATAAATGCTCAAAATTGGTTGATAATCTTTACAGTTTTCCAGAAATGACTGACTCAAATTACTTTTTTCATTGTACCTTTTACATTATAGCTGAAAGACACAATGGATTTATGCTGTAATTTAAATTCACTTATGGCACAAAAGTAAATACATGCCATTGATGGCCCTAAATTCCATTATGGACCTATCCCTTAAAATTCATACCTCCAGCAGATGAGAGTATATATCTATTTATTTACTTGCTTATGCATGTAAGACCACAATTGGGATGGTACTGGGGAAGCATGCTCAAGTAATTTCCTTCCAGGGCAGTTATATGAATTTAAAAGTCATGCAGTGACCTTTAATTCCTCCGAAACATTTAATTTTCGGTGTCACTTTCATTTTAATTCAGACTTTGGATATAATCATTTTGTTACAGAAAAGTGCTCTGAGTGATTATCTCACTTTTCATTTCATTCTGCTGTGGTGACAACAATTTTGTTCCGTCTGACGTCTTTGTCATGCCCAGAGTCACATGGCAATAATGTTTCATCCTCTGCAAATACATCTCTGAGTTTGTCTGTGACTTTTGGACTGCAGGCAATAATGGAGACAGTTAAGTGTGGTTGTTCTCAAGTGGTGAAGTCAAATGACCCCCATTTTACCCATAAGAAATATCCCAAATATATTTTACAAAAAGGAGTATTGATAAAAAATGCATTTCAAGCATCGTAAGAAAAGAAAACAAACGCCATTTATTAATTCGAGCAGGCATCAGCTAAAATGACAGGGTGTGAGTCTGCAAAATGCATTAAACATTAAAATGTACGTCTTGGGAATCAGATTTTCAAACTTATTTGTGCATTTCACCTTGCAAATGGACCGAGACTCCTTGTTTGTTGTCTTCAATTAAACAAAACTTAGAATCAATTTTATCTTTTGCTTACAGCTGCACCATCATCAGGTTGAAGCTACTGCATGTGGCTGCACATGTGGGGAATGTCCTTGCCCTTGAAAGGAATAGTGCAGCATCAGTAATTTTGTACTCATATTTACAATGGACTTCCTCCACTGCAACTTTCCTCTCTCCACACATATCCACGAGCCCCTTTTGGGTCTGTCTTGGAACAGAATAGTCAGGAAACCCAAGAAAGAGTGCAATGTTGCTTTTATCTTGCATGCAAGAGGGGAAAGCATAATACAGAGTTCATTACAGGTCTCAATCCAAAAGTGACCAACCGCTGCATCACTGTGTTTTTGTAGGCTTTTGGCTGAAAGAACAAGGGTCACAAAACACAGCGGAGGCTTTTTACTGGGCAGAAAAAAGGCAGGACTACATGCACGGTCAGAGATCAAGTCCATTTTGATCAGCATATCTGATAATAAGCAATAAATCTAATTCAGTCTTCTAATTTTATCAAGCAACTGGAAAAATTTCATCCAGACAAAATGTACCTAATTAAGACTAAATTAGACCTTAATTTATGCACTACAACATTAATGTTGCAGAATTCTTAATGGAGCTGGTGGCTCTCTGTAACTACTAAAGGTGAAACTATGTTAATGAACTGCCGATTTCTACTTTCAATTTTTTTAACAAATATGCTTTTCCATGAGATAGTAATCTTTTAAAGGACGAATTGATATTAAGTAAGCACGGACAAGCAGACACTACCTACTCAAGCTAACATCTTCGTTCAACCGACGAAGCAGCTGGCCATGTTTACTAAATGTGTCTGTGTTTCCAGTGAACTTGCTTTGAGCATCGTCTTGCTAGTGTATCACATTATATCCTACGACAATTCTCTATTAGACCCCAGCAGAGAGTCAACTAATTAAAAGGACTGAGGCCAGAGATTTGAAGGGAGTTAAGTATTTCTATTTTTGTGTCAGGCATCGAGTGTGACAGCTTGAGATGACTGTGTGTATTTGGACACATGCATGTGTTTGTCACCATGTAGTTCTTTCCTCTGAGCTCGTTTTGTATGTGTGCACTGCATTTATGTAATTGTTGGCTGTTCAAGAGCCCAAAAAGAGTGATACAGAACCAAACCCGGAGCCTGTGATCTGCGTGTGCGTGTCTTTGAGGTGGAGGAGTGTGCTGAAGATAAGGGCCAGATCTCACAGGGCACAAGCAACTTCAACAGCCTTGATAGAGACAAGAGTGAAGGCTCACTTCTACTCTTCTACCTCCCTACCCGCTATTCCCAGACCGCAATTCTCTCCCTAATGCACAAATACAAGCAACTGTTAGATCAAGACTGCAGACGCTCTTCAAAGTGCACTTGTTATGCCAAGATTGCCAGGCCATTAATGAGGGCAAACTATTTTTGGAAGCCGTCACTTGGCTGTTTAAAGATTGTGTTTGTCTGTGCATGCGTGTGCGTGCTGCCTATGTCTGGGAGCACTTGTGTTTAAGTTCTATCTTGAACTTGGTGTTCAAGAATTTGTGTGCATGAGGGTGTCTGCAGCTGCTCTGAGGTGTGAATATGCATCAGTCACTACAAAGCCCTTCACGTCTTCCTCGCAAGAGAGGAAATAATCAGAGGAACGAGAGAGGACAGCAGGGTGAGAAGTAAAAATGTGCAGTGAAAAACTGCAAACCTCACATAGCTTGTACTTGAAACTGTGTTTATTGATAAAATCTGTGCTCCGCCAGGCTCAGTCATACTATGTCAACGTCACACCAAGGACGGTGACTTCTGACCTCTGAACGGCCTCTGCAGGTAAATGGTCATTTAACACCCGCGTTTTGTGGATGTGCGTGGCTATGCTCACATGTTTCCTGTGGTGCCACTGCGGCATGAGTGTGTGACCTCCCCTGGTATCACTGTGTCAACAAACCAGAAAGGAACAGGAAGGCAGAAGAGTGTTCTAGGCGTGTTTTACATGTTCATGTTCATGTTTATGGTTAAAGGTGGGTTTACATAAAGGTTTTTGCTTCTTCTACAGAGCAGATAGTGGCACTACACAGAAGAAATGTTATAAAAAGCTGACCTACAGACAGAGGAGGGAGAGGTGGAGGGGATGGAATCAAAAGAAAACTAAAAAAAAAAGAGGGCAAAAGTCACAATCACCTAGGGAGAAAAATGATCAACAAAAGCAAAAGGAATGACAGAAGGACAGAAGAACAAGTATGAGGACACTCAAACAAAAAAACGCAATGTAGTGTGTGAGGAGAGGAGGCTGTGTTTTTGTGTGTATACACTCTTACCAGCTCTCGAGGCAGGAAGATGTCCTCCTGCCGTGCCACGACCATGTTCACATTTTCTCCCTGTTTGGTGCTGCGCAGCATGGCCACTAGTTCCTCCTGGCTGCGGCCTGTCATGTCCACTCCATTCACCTATACAAAAAAAAAAAAAAACACACACACACACAATTAAAGCAAAGTGTATTATCAATGAGCAGTACTCCACTAAGATGTACCTGACAAAGAAAATAAAAAATCAGCTCCACCGTGTTTAAATTGTCTGTTCATTCAAATCAGATAAGAAAAACATGAACTGACAATAGCTGTGCTTATTTAACTTTAGATGTTGCAATTGAGTCAGTCACACAGAGTGATGGAGTGCTGGCAGTGTTGAAGGGAATCTGTCCGGTATCAGGTATTTACATGGATAAATAATCACATTATAGGTGGTTAGCTTTAAGTCTCGGCATCAGTCTTAACAATCAACTCAATTGTAACGGAATTGTGAGCAAATTATCAACCAAATTATGGTTATCTTTCAATGATTGCACATTTAAAAATAGCTCAACCATCATATATACAAGGACAAATTTACACAGTACCCTCTCTCTGTCTCTTTTACTCTCATTGTGTCTCTGTCTATTTCCCTCACTAAAAGTCAACCAACCTTAGCAGTTAGTCAGCAATCAACTTAAACAAGTAATAATCGTGCTACATCGTCCAAAGAGATGTAGAATGTCATTTTTTGGATTACAGACATGATAGGCCATTCCATACCAAATCCTATTCGTGCCTGATTAGAGCAATTAATTAACTATTTACTATATATATTTTCTGTTGCTTATAATAAGCAAAAACTGGTCAGAGAAACAATGAGCAACTGTTCTTGTCGAAATCTTGTCATGGCAACTGAAATGTCATCACTTAGACGTTTCACCCACACAAGGCTTCATTTCTTGCCACTAGTAATGATGAGTCCCCTGTTACCGCTACTTCTTGGACTGTCGGTAGCTGTTCTGCAGGAGACGGTCCAGCTGAGGTCTATATTACCTCAAGGATGCGGTCTCCAGGCTGCAGGTGGCCATCTTTGATTGCTGCCCCACGTGGCAGTATATTCTTGACCAGGATTGGCCCAGGCCCATGGACAGAGGAGTCCCTGGTTACTACGGTGAAGCCCAGACCCTCAGGGCCTGTAAGAGGGTAGAAAAAAAAAGTTACTCTGGGCACTGGGGACATCAATCCCCCTGCAGATTAGTCTTAATTATACATTTTATGAATTTTTAGTTCTGTTTAATTGAATTTGCCTTCACATCTCCAAATTCAGTCACTTTTTTTTCCTATTCTGTAACTATCCTCACAGGCCACAGAGACTTTCTATCCCTCCCGCTTGAGCCTTGCCGCACCCATTGCGCCCTGCTGCACCCAAGTTTAACATCTTACCCTACATTAACTTCTGTTTAAGTGCCTGTTTTCCTCAAGGGTGGGGGGGGGGGAGGGGTTGCTTGGCTCTGGACCTAAGCTGCTGGGAGTAGGGCTCTCTCCTTGCAGGATTAGACAGACTCTGCCTTTAATTTCACGTGTGAGCAGACCTAACAGTGGGCAATGAAGGGAGGTAGAGGGAGAAGAGGGGAGGAAATTGGGGGAAGGAGGGGAAAAAAAAAGACAGGAGTCTGAAAGATATAACTCCCATCTCTTGCCTCCCTTCCTCCCTCCCTAGGGATGCAAGTGATTTCCACAAAGATTTTCCTTGTGCATGTGAGCCTGTCTCTACGAATATACTAAGATACACGTGCATTTGTGTATGTGTGTGTGTGTGTGTGTCTATGTGTGTCTGTGTGAGGTCGCACACATGCATCAGCCATCAAACCCCCAGAGCTTCCACATTCTCCCTTTTTCACAGCCTCACAAGCCCCAAGCCATGAGTGAAATGTGCCACAGTGTGTGTGTGTGTGTTTGTGTGCAGGGAAAGCAAAGTCAGTGTGGCATACTAAAGGCAGTGAGCGATGCTATCTGGTCGCTAAGCTAAGCCTCTGCCTGCCCTACATTAGCGCACCTAAACCTCACCGGCTGTCAATCATGGACAGAAAGACCCTGTTGCTGAGGGAGAAGGTGTTGAAAACCCTATCATATCCTCCGCTCTGATCTTGCATCAGGTGAAAGGGATAGAGAAAGGCAGGGAAGAAAAATCCAAAAGACGGATGGGGTGGGGAATGAGAGAAAATAGGAGGGATAAAATGGCACAAAGAACAGAAAGAAATCAACAATAAAATAGTAGTCAATAAGCCTTTGAGCTGGAACAGGAGAGTGTGCAACCCTGTTTCTATCCTTTTATCTAGATATCTATTTGCCTTTTTCTGGGTTTCTGTCAAGAGCGATGGTGTGAAAATGTAGCCCAATTACAAATATCCATTCTATTCCAATAACATAACAGGTTGCTAAAATAAAAACCCTAAGAAGTTCTGCTGCGGTAATGTGGTTCAGAGATATGAAATAGGGCAGCTTGGAGGCCTGGTGACTTCATTCTGAGTAAAAATTTACCAACAAAACAGACAGTGTAAGGTCTTACAGGTATGAAAAAGGAAGAATATATTTTCACAATATTAACTCACTTTTAATATAAAGCCATGACAATGTTTTTTGGTCCAGATCCCGTGAATGTGTGAGTAAATAAAACCCAACATAAAGCATGAAGAAGGAGATGAAGTGAGATACCATGTGGATTATTTATACACTGCCAAATGATCCACTAAAATGAACAATGATTTCAAGACGAATATCCTGATTTTGGTTCAGAAAGACTACTAGTATTTGTTCTCTCAATATGAAAATGTTTTTTAATGGACAGAACAGGAGCAGGTTAACAGGATAGTCAGTATTTTACCCACTGTCAGCTGAAAAAAGGAAAGCTGAATATAAAAATGGGTTTCAACTGAATGGTTACCTTTCTTTAGGTCAATTTTTATCTTCTTGCCACCCTTCTTGTTTGTTAAGTTGGAAAGGCCAGGCATCACAGGACTCTGGGATTGGGTCCTGGGAGTTGGGGAAGAGCTTGCCGCCCTAGCTGGAGGACTGGGAGAGACTCTTTCCAAAGAGCCATGACCAGACTGGATCTCTACTGGTGACTGGTTGGTCACCACTGGCTCAGGGGTGTTGGCCTGTTTGTTTCTTCGTTTCATATCTTGTTTGGAAACGGGGTTGGAATTTTGTTTTGGCTCTGGCTGAGAGTCTGTCTTAGCACGGGCGACCATTGGACTCTTGGGTTTTGGAGATTCCTTGTCTTCGCCAGAGAAAAGTTGACCAATCAGGCTCTTCTCATATTGTGGCTTATTACCAACTGGGACGACTTCCACATGAATCAAAGGGGAGGACATGGCTTGTCGGAACACTTCCTGTGACCTACAATGAGAGGAAAAACACATCGATTTAGACTGCGGTAAAGCTTTTTTTTTTTTTTTTTTTTTTTTTTACATTTCTGTTTTCAGATATTGGTATGAAAGTAGAAGAAATTCCTGACAAGGACAGTAAAAGGGAAAAAAAATGAATAATGTACATCGAGCAAAATGCACAGACAACTGGCAAGAGGTGGATGATGCAGTGAATGAGCCATGTATATCCTTGGCGGAGTTTTATTTCTATTTGGATAATGTGCACAGTGACTCCTCCACAGTTGATATGGGACACTATGGTACGAGTCAGACGGGGAGACCTTACAGCAGCCTCCTGCTGAAGTTTTAATAGACCAGATCCAAACAACGATCACACAACACAGCATGGGGGAAGCAGAATAAAAGAATGTTTCCGCTCCAACCGGCTGAACATGCAATATCAAGATTGAAAAGGGTAGTTTTTGTGGGCTAGGACAGAAAAACATAACCAGGTTTTGTCTTGGGTTGGAAGGAAAAGCTAACTGTATCACTATTAATAATGGTAAGTGGGTAAACGTTTGAACACTTTGCATACTTCAGCTTTTGCTTTCATTCCTAACAGTATCCCTGACACATAAGTAAATGTGGAAATGAAATCCTTGAGTAGGCTTCCAATGGAGTGTTGTCTTTTGAATCTTTAACATATCAGTTTTCAATGCTTACGCCACTCTTCACTTTGCCTTTAGCAAAAATCAATTGGGCTTGCTTTTGATAAAGCTAACCATAGCTTAACAGCTCAAGCCACAACGCCACCCCAATCCATTTAGTGCAAGGCAAGTGCCTGGCTATAACAACACATCCTTTAGTTAATGTAAATTGGAAAAACAAGCCAAGACAAAAGATTTAAGTTTAGATTAGTTTTTTCAACATTTTTAAAAAGTTTTGTGGACATGATAGCACTTCAGGTATCAATTTATTTATCATTGTCCAGATTTTATTTGAAAGAGATGTTTTTCAGCTCTGGCCAAATCTCTGTATGATTAAATAGAACGATTACCTTGTTTTGACTTAAGTTTTGTGTTGATGGCTATATAATTGAAAAGGACTTCAAAACATAGTCTACTACTTACATGTGCCATTGTACTTACTGTGCAAAGGTCTTGTCTTGAAGCGGTGTGCCATTAATTTTGACAATACACTCATCCTCTTGGAAAATATTTTCTCTTTTGGAGCGACTGTTTTCCTCAATGCTTTTAATGTAAAGGCCCAGCATCCTTTAGGGAATATGAATATAAATATGAGTAAGCATGTGTATGATATCATGCCAACACTTCAGTTTATACATTTACACTTCCATACCTAGTCAACATTTCCATCTGCCATCCTTGGTGCGTATGCATGTATGTCTTTCTCTATCTATACTTACCGTCCACTAAGAGAGGAGCAGTATGGGACAACATGGATACCCAGAGGCCCACGGTCACCTGGAAAATCCACGGCCCTTGTCAAGGTGCTGCCAACATAACAGAAACTTTGTTAAAAATATGGTACAAAACCCGTTTTAGCATTTTATCTGTGTCCATTACATGTGCCTCAGGCGCCTACATTTACAGTTTGCTGAAAATGTATCCCTTGTGATACAGACCCGGGATCATTTAGATGTACAGGCCAATAAACAAACCTGAGGTAGGAGTGTGGATTGTGAAGCTAGAAAATGCCGAGTGATACTAACGTATTACTCATTTGCAATAGGATGCATTATAACACCAGCAGCCACTAAAGTTATTTTGTCCTGTTAAACCCTAGGCTGGAATGTGTTGATTATATATCAATCACTACTTTACCTAAATGCTCTGCTTTGCCACAGGGTCACAATGACATTTCACAGAGTATAATATCTCAGGTTGTCTTTTAGGTTCAGCTCATTCTGCATTTCTTTTAGATATTTTGTTCTATTTCTTTTTTTAACACAGTGAAGGTGCTCAAAGCTGCTGTTCTGTGAGCCGGCAAACCCTTTCAGGGCAGTGAGCAACAGCTTTGGGTCTGCTCCAATTTATTCTCCAATTTCTATGAGCCTTTTTGTGTATGGCTGGCTTAGATGTGAGTGGGGTGAGGTAACTGAAGAGACTGAAAACAGTATCACGATACCAGTACCTTTTTGGCCACAAGTCACAGAAGCATTTAATGCAAATATAATCCAAATGATACTTTGTGTATAATATAGTCTGAAGCATTGCTGAATTTATACAGGAAAAGCTTTGTGACAAAAAATTTGCGTACGTGAAGGAATTCTTTGCATCGCTTTAGCGCCATAAAAGAATCTCAGCATCTCCTGAAATCATTCGTTCCTCATAAATGCATCTGAATAAATATGAATGTTTCAATATTTTGTTTTCTGATGTCATCTAAACTAGTTTTGTTTAACACAAGCACGCTTCTGGACTTTGCAGCCTACGAAGTTTTATACTTGATTTGACCTGCCTACATTTGTAAATAAGATCTGGAGTAATGTTATGTATTGTAATTTTTTTGCTGACAATGGACACAGATTTTGAAGAAAATAATAAAAAACAGAGGGGTATGTGAACTTCCAAACTGTCTATGAATAAATCAAAATTTGCAATAGGTGTGAGGATTATTCTTGAGAAATCGCATGCTGTATTTTTATTCACTGTTTCCCAAATATAATGATCAGAGGAAGTACCAGTCAGTCTCCCTGCCCACATTCCTATCTACAGCCATTTTCTCTTCTGCCCTTCAGGTACTTGGGCACAGCAGCCAGACCTTAAACTAAAGGCAGAAGTCTCAATTTTTATCTCTTACATGGGCAGCAAGCATACTAAGTACATACTAATTTTATTTAATACGTCTTGCAGAAAAAAAGTTTCATCCCAAGACCATGCATTGAGGAAAAAAAGGACTTCATTTATCATGTTATCAAAAAGAATGCCTGTGAAATAAAAGATAGCAAATCAAAATATGCGACTGTCATCCATAAATCAAGGCTGTTAGCATCAAAAGTACAAAACAAATTGCTCTGCAATGTCATTGTAAACAAGGGCCATTCAGTGATGTTTATCTCAGATTAGTTTATATTGGCTGCAAACAGCACATTTTCCAGTTGGTTATGTAATGTTAGGATACTTTTATCAAACTGTTCTGTCACTGTCAACCTGCGGTAGCTAACCTTAGCCAGGGTCACGCAAACACTGTATAAAACACACACACACACACACACACACACACACACAAACACACACACACACACACACACTTTGCATTCTTGTTGCGACATCAACTGGATCCTCACAAAAAACATTGGTAGCTTGATGCTACATTGAATTCAAAGATATACACATCTATTCTGGCAAACATAATACGTCTAAATCACACACATACACAGACATACACACACAATTTGAATTCTCTATCAGGGATCATAAACAATCATACCGAGACAGGATACACATTCATGTAAACAGGTTCAAACCAGGTTATGAGACATGTATATTGATATGGTATAAGTGGTGCACGCTTACACACACACACACACGCACACGCACACACACACACACACACACACACACACAACACAACACACTTACACACACAGAGCATAAACAAGCTCATCAGAGGCAGCTTGTTAGTGCCACATGCTAATATGCAAAATAGCTTTGCTCATCCATTTTAACAGCCCACTGACACAAACAAACACAGTCGTTGGGGGTGGGGGAGGAAGTGGGAGGGGGGCAAATGAGGAGTGAGACAGATGGAGCTCCAACTCTTGGTTGACTTCCTTTACATCAACTACCAACCAGTGTCTAACAAACACAAGACCGGAACCTGCTGCAAATGTGCCCTGACTTGCTCACTACGGCTTCTTCAACTGCAAACCATCTGTTACCATGGCAAACTATATGTGAGAGTAATGGCTCCATTGTATCACAGTGCTGTCAGGACATCACAGCACTGCAAAATGCTAGAAAATCACCAACTTGCACTCCAGCCAAGTCTCCTCCTGAGCCCTTATAATTCTCAATGGAGGTATCCTGCCAGCTGCTGTTCGACTACTTAACATCCAGCTCTGCTCTCAATAGACTTCTCTTTCGTTCATTCATCTCTCTACTCTAGTCTCTTGCACATCCACTCACTCGGACACCATAGGTGTTACTACTGCGTAGCTACCCCCTGCAAGCACTGCTGCTGTTCACTGCTAGTCGCAACTTTTGCACGTGTTTACACTGTTTATATTGTCATATTGTTTAGGTGCAGCTTGTTAATACAAGCCCTACCTGTTTGTATAAATTGTTCACACTGTTAATTGTTTATTCTTAGTTTTTCTATTTTGATAACTTTTCTTGCATTGCCCACTTTCTGCTGTGAATGGTTTAAATTTCCCCACTGTTGTACAACTAAAGGAATTTTCTATTCTATTCTATTTCAAGCATAAACTTGCATTCACAATTAGAATACACATTATGACCCAGCTTTTATGTTCTAAATCAAATGGACAAACAGCTGATTTTAGCTAGATCAGTGTCAAACACCATACCTCTTTTAACAGGATAAGTATAATTAGGAATCATGCCTGTTGGAACTCAATGTTTATAATATAACACAAGCAAAAGGTTTGCGTGAAAAGAAAAAAACTAAACATTTTAATTTGAGTGAAACCATAGGGGCTTCACAATTACTGTTAACCCTCTCAGGCTCAAATTAAGTTGTAGTTGCAGGAAAAATCTGATATTTGGCTGTCGCAAATCTGCAACATCTGCCTGGAGAAGGTTAAGGCAGCCACCTTGTGTTGTGAGCACAAGTTAAATAGTTGCTTTGCCATATCAATGAAACTAAATAACTTCAATGTGTTGCATTTAGGAACCTGAATTAGTTGGTGAGTAATATGAATACAAAAGCCTTGCTTTAGCTTGGCCGGTGAAATGGGTCGCCTTGGAAACAAAAGTCCCTGGTTCAGTTCCAGAGCTCCCTCTCGCCTGGTGAAGTGTGGTTGAGGAAGTCTCTTAGCCCCTAACTGCTCTCCGGGACTCTCAGTGGCAGCCCAAATTTAACTCATCATGGATGAACCATGCATTAAATGTTGAAGATTAAAAATTTCCCGTTAGGGAATAACAAGGAATTCAAAATTCTGAAATAAAGAAAGATCTACGTAAAATTGTGACTGCTGTTACATATTTGCAGGATCAGAATTTCATCATTCACTATTTACAGTTACAGTACAGATACTCTTCATCAGTTTATCAAGCAATCAAAAAAGTCCCACTGATTGACCATCGTAACCTTTGGATTACACTTAGTCATTAAAGTTAGAAGTATAAAATTGAGAGTAGAGTCTCTCTAAGAGGACTGGGCCGAAAAATATCATGAAATTCCCACTATTATTTTCAATTGAATAATGGTAGCAAAAGAACATATGTTAATGCCAGTTTTGTCCAATACTGTGCAACACCTCAAAGAATATTATTATTTATCCGCTGGGTAGTGTTCATGGGTCACCACACTGAGGTCAATAATTTAAATCAACACCATAATCAATAATAACCAAGGGAAAGTATCATAGTTAAATTGAAGTCAAGCCTCCCACTGCTGAACCTTGGGACTCAACCAAATCAGAAATATTGATTGGAACACTGTTTTATTACATACAAGTGGGCGATAGTTATTCCACTCTTGTTGTTTTACAAGCATTTGACAAATGGTCACTTTTCTCAAAAGCTCTTCAACAAAAAGAAAGTGCAAATTTTTGAACAATTGTTAACTATATAAATGTTTTTAATAACTATTTTAACTACAATGCTTGGGTATGTTTTATTAGCATGTTCCACATGGTCCAACAACTTCTGCTCAGTGTGTGGATACAAGGGATGGGCACTTGATGCAGCCACACTTGCTTTTTCTCTTAAAATTAAGCTTTTCTCCTCTGATTAATTGTAACCTGATTTATCAGACAATAAATAAAACATCTCCTGAGATATATCAGGTAAATCAGAGATGGACAGATAAACTCAAGAAACAGTGGTTTCTTAAAAATGTCCAAAAAAATCTTCATACTTTTTTCTAATCAGTGTATAATAATATTAAAAAGACACTTGTCATTTTTATGTTTGTTTTTCCACTGGTCTTTTTAGACTTTCTAATGTCATTAATTCTGAGAGAAATTTATAAAAAAAAAAGTCTGTGGAATCTGCCTGGTAAATAAGTTCATAAGTAGAATCATGTTCCTACAAGACAAACATGGTGATAACACAACTCCTCCTAACTAAGAGGATGGAGGATTTCACCTGAAATTCCTGCTCTAAAACTCACCTCTGCTCCAGCTACTACAGATAAGAGAGCCAAACCGCCCACCAATGAGACTGTTTAATCCAGTCAGAATGTCAAGCTGTCAAACAAAGACTGGGGTGCTAATCCTCCATCAATCCATCTCCATCACTGCACCATGTTATGCAGCCTTGACCTGTCTGCTGCCATGAAAAACAACAAACACACCGCACATCTCTACTCACACACACACACCCTGAGTCACACACATACTTGCTCTCTCTCACCTGAAGTTAACCTGGCTCATCTTGGCAGGGTTCTCACTTGCGCGGTCCAGAGCTCCTCTCACCACATGGTTAATATCCTGTAAGATTAAGCACAGCAAAAGTCTACTTCAATAAAAGTAATGACGTTCGCTTCATGAAAAAGTCTCCTCCTTTCACTAATCTACACACAAAAAGTAGCAAGTTAGCAAATGCAAAAAATGCCCGCTGTCATTTATCAAAACAACCCAACGCGTCGTCCGTCACCTCTGCAGATGATCAAGAGTGAGAGATCATCAGACAATGAGGGTCCTACCAGCGCTACTGTCCTTCTTACACCGTCTATGTATATGTCAATCTCTCTGTCCCTCCCCCCTCACTTCATCACTGACCTGTGTCAGATAAGGCTCTATTCTCTCTTTTTAAGTAGACAAAATCAGCAGCTCCGGGGTGGAAGAAAGAAAAGGAAAAAGAAATGCCCATAAAAATAGACCAGCGACAAACTCTTGAGAGACACTGAACTTGAGGGTTGAAGGACAGAAACTGCGCCAAATCAAGAGTGCAATTAGGTCTTTCTGCCTTGTCACTTTCATTGTGTTCCAGGGCTAATGGCTAAAACAGCTCCCACCCGCCAGCTTGCTGCTTAGCAAATCCCCCGCCGCCACCATCCACAACTCCCCAGAGGACTCCTGTCACACATAGTACATATATGCTCTGTCACAGCTACATATAAATCTTCGACAGGTTGTACCAACGCCTATCAAATCAGTCATTGGGAACCATGAAAATATTGTGTTTATGAAACTACACACATGTGCTGCCTCAACAAATACTGACCCACTTATCAGGCCAGAGTGAGATTATCTCATAATGGAGAATGTGTGTGTGCGGGGGGGAAGGACAAGCTGGAGGCTCTATTGTTGATGTGCATCTTCCCGCAATATCATTCAAGACAGGCCTCTTCGTCCACTGTAGACACACACACACACACACACACACACACACACACACACACACACACACACACACACATGCACACGCTAATGCACATTTGAAATACTGTGGCTCCAGTTTTAGCTATTTGCAGAACATGCCCATGATAAAACAAAAGCTTGTTTATGCTTCACAATAGCTGTTATATACTTCAATGTAGGAGATGTGCATCTACTCATATCTTCACACACAAACTGTATCCTGACTGTTGTTAATACTTTAAAATCAAAAGGGCTGTGTCAAAACACCCAGCGTGTATGTAATCTCCTGATTGTGAGCAGTCCTGTTTATCCACACATAAACAAACAGCAGCCGTCTTCTTAGGGCTACCATGCTGTGCTCCGCCAATCAGCCGTTCCTGCTCCAAGGAAATTTCCAATCATTTTGTTGAAAAAAAAATATTCAGGGTTCACTGGTTTCCTCCCATAAAAATGCAGTAGTTTTTTTGGAGAACCTAAATTACCAAGACATGTGAATGACAGAGTAAAGGGTTGCATGCCTGTATGTGACGTGTGAATGAGAGGGTTGATGGGATGTCTATATGTAGCCCTGTGATTGTCAATGGTGAACTCCACCTCTCGCCCGGAAGGCTGCTGCGATAGGCTCCAGCATCTTTACTACCCTGACTGCAGGACATGCGGTGTAGATAATGAATGAATAAATACATTTACAGAGGGAAAAAAATACAGTGAAATTCTGTGTTGGAGATTTCAGTCTTGAAAAAACAAAACAAGTTCAAATAAACGTAAATCAATCTCACGTTATTTTCAAAGCCCACGCTACACTTTGCACTTAAAGTCATGCTTCACAAGAGTGACAACATGCTTTAGCATTAGTACTGCCACAAGTACCTGCAAAATATGTCTCCAGTAACAACTGATATTCCACCAACACTTTGCTCTCGTCTACTTACATATCAAGTGACAATTCTGTCACTTGAACTGAAAGTGACTTCTTTTAACATTTACACCGCAGCAGACACCCACAGCATCTACTATCACTCACTTCAAATGACACTTTCAACTCTTGTCAGTGTTTATTCTTTGTGTGTGACACTTCAGCTCATTTCTGTACTTAAACTTTAACTCTTTCCTGCCCTTCAACTTAATGTTAAAATCCCAATTTCTAAGATGCCTCACATTTTAACTATGACTTCCATAAGAGAGCATTGTCATCAGCTATAAAAATACAAATGTAGTGCATAATGCGAGAGTGGTTTCATTATCGGAGATTTTTTTTCCCTTTAAATTTAAGCTTTCGCTTTGTGGGACCAGGTAACACTCAAATTATTTGTGAAACCTGTCTGAGACATGTCTTCTGGCACCAATATCAGGTTGCCAGCCCTGTTATTACACTGAACAGCACAATGTTTTTAGGGGGCTGTTTGTAATCTGAAGTGCATGTGAGTGACAGATATATGAGCGGCAGGGTATGTGTGAGTGATGAAGTGTGTGTTTCTTTTGAATCATCCAAATGCTGTTATTTACATGCTGTTTTGAAGGCAGGGCTGAGAAATATAGTGTGCTTGTAGGCAAAAGAGTGTGTAAATGAACACAGCTTTACAGAACTATCCACATACACTTTGACCCCAAGTCTTATCCATCACATCAACCTACAGCCATGCTCACACACTTTTGCCTGTGTTCCCTAAGAAAACACAACCTCAAACAAGTAACTGGAGAGCAGTCCTCAAGGGGTAGCAGCACAGGGGTACAAAAACACATATCCAGCAGCTCGCAGGAAAAAGGCAGACTGCAGACACACGCGGACTGAGGCGGCAGAAATTGATGAATTTCTGCTGTCAACTGTTTATACGATAACTGAGTAAAATATCAATGCTGGCCAAACTGTAACACAGTGAAGTTCCCCTCCCTGCTGTGTTCGCTTGTATTCCATCAAAGTATCCCAAGGTGTAAAAATAAGCCAGGCATGTATGTGGGAATATGGGAGGAGGGATAGAAGAGGCAGAGACTGATGGATGAAAAAAGAGGAACAAAAGCAAATACTTTAACAGCTGCTGTATTTGACATGTAAATCTAAACACCTCATTTTCAATATGGAAGTTGGCAGAGCTGAGTGCCTGTTTCGCACTTGCATATTTTATTTAGTTTGATAATAATGATATAAGGTGATTTTTAAAAACTATGCCCTTATAAAGCTGAGTATTGCCTCAGATAGTCAGACAACTGTTCCCTTCATTATCCTGTTGGCGTTAATTGGGATGGTTTCCAAAGCAAATATTGCCACAACCCAACCAAAAATGGCATACAAAGTGTTAAAATAAACTTTATACAATAAAAGTTATTGTACAATTAAAATAAATCAAATAAGAAAGTGTTCTAATGAACCATGAAGCTTATTTGTATCCCATTATTTGTTACAGGATTGTTATGAATGTGGTATTAACAGATTAAAAACTATTCTCAACGTTTCTCAATACAGATATTTATTTATAAGTCATTCAACAAAGAGTCATCATTAATTGTAAATGCATAGGGGCCTTCTAAATAACATTAACTACCAGTAACCAAGCTGTTCTGACTTCACTGCTTTTATAGCAGATTAAAAACAGCTTTGTGGACTTTGAATGTGACAATACGAAGAAAAAAATTATCCATCAAATTAAGTTCTTGAACAAAACACTTAACCTTGTCTTTTAACTTCTAATGAACTCCATTCCCATTAAAACTGGCTGTGAATGGATGACAAAATGAAAAAAATAGTCTACATTATTTAAAACAGTCTCTAGGCCTATTGAGAACAATATAGAGGACTGTGGTTAGTGTATTAATGCATAGATACTTAATTAAATCATTTTTTTAAGAGAAAAATGCGAATTTATTCATCTCTACATAATTCTGTTTCTATAATATGTAATGCTTAGAGAAAACATTGATTTACAGCTTTGGGGTGTATACGGGCAGTTCGCTCCATCTCAAGAGTGGTTTCTCATCTATAATACTCATTAAATTCTATAAGCTGTGACATTACTGTGCAATGTATCAATTGTGCGTGAGTGTACAAGTCAGATGTCTGTATCAAATCACTTAGAAACTCTCTGACATTTCTTTATTGAAAATGTCTGTTGAAAAATGACAACCATATGGCCAACTGAGGGGCATACCAAATGAGGATTAATTGCAACCAGACAACCTGTGGCCCTTCAGAATGTTCAGTTCAAAGCGAAGGGACTTCTTACCGTGAAGAGCATCAATCATTGAGTTTACAAGATGAAATGTAGCCAAATCCCATAAGAAAACAAAACTGAACCTAAACAAACAACAATTTTGTCTTAAAATGAAACCAGTGACTTTTGTTTTGCAGAGTTGCTGGTGTGACAATTGCATTCCAATTCAATACAGGGTATGGATGGTGGAATTCAAGCCAAGGGAAATATTTATAAAAATACACACCTTACATATTAAGCAGAATTCATCAACATTGAATGAACCATGAATTAATATTTTAACGTTTATAGATATTTATTCAGAAAAACATTTTTCCCCAATTAATTATCTCGTAACATTCATCGAGCAGTAGATAAAAATACGATGAGTTTTTGACAAATGGGAATAACATTTTAGAAGACAGCGGCAAACCATTTTCCTTAAACCACACAAAATACTGGAGTATTACTGCCTGTGAGCTAAGAAGGAATGGGATTTAAAAGATGAGGTCTGATGTTGCGCTTCATCGGTCGCCAAGGAGAGGGGTGTGGATTTCTGCAAACAGTTGTACAGCTCTTTTAAATCAGGTATAATAAGTCTGTTCACTCTGGCCTGGGCATGGTTTTTTGAAATATATAGGGCTTGATGTTTTTCAGAGCAAGAAAAATGAGCTTTGTCAGTGTTTACTTTCTGTCCACTGATGCCAGAGTGGACCGCTTAGTCACCACTGAGTCGAACATAGCAGGACTCATTTCTTCCATCCCTTTCCACACCTGAGGATGTAACCCCCTCGCTCACACAGACTTGACGTCACAAAGCCTCCATTTTGTCCTCCCCAAAAACACATATACAGACAACGGTACAGAGAAGGACAAGAAAAGGCAGCAAACAAAGGAGTAGTTGATGGTGGCCCATTATGAATAGATGGCATGTACTGGAAAACCCTTTCAAAGTGCAGCCTGGAGCACAGAGCTGGACCACAAGAAATGATTTTGCTATTTGTCTTCAGTGAGGGAATACCACACACAACAAACTCATTGGCAATGCTAGTTCTCTCTGTTTTTTCCTTTTTTACATTTTGGGTGATTTCTAACTGCTGGAAAATTACTTCGAAAATAAAAAAAGACAGCTGGAAGAACATAAAACATTTGATTTGGACATACTTAGGAATTTAAGAAGCTTGGAGGGCTCAGTTAACTGTTTACTCACCAATTCAGGAGCCACGTTATTCAGAGCGGGTGCATTTATAGTTTGGGACGGTGGTGCCAAAGCTGAGTCACTGCTGCTCCTCACCAATAGAGGTAAGCCTAGGATTTGAGACAGAGGAGAGGGATTGATGCTTCTTTGCATTAGGTTCAACTTTGATGAGCAAAGGTCAGTTGGGATGCACATGTTCACTTTTACATAACCTATTTTATACAACCCATTTTTGAGAGGGACATGTATTGCCTTCCAGAATGCGACTTGTGTTTGGTAAAGGAATAAAAGACATTGGGGTTTGGTATTATTATGAAACTTCATGTGTATTGTGAATCATATATATATTTGTATTTATTTGTTTGCATCACAATAATGTAAACCTGGAAATGTAAACCTCACATTGGAATGTAGATATGAACAGTCCTAAAATGTATAGGTTTTGTTCAAAAAACTGATTTAGAAACCTTCTAGAATCACTGTTGGAAATGTAACACTCCCTCCCTGTTCTAAACAGAAGTTGCACAACATTTCCCAGTCTTTGTAGAGTCACTGTCCCTCCTTATATTTAGGTCTCTGTGAAATATCCAGCAAGAGCCTTATCTAACACTTGGGGTCAGAAGAACTGACCAAGCAGAATATTCGACAAGTTCAGACTCAAAGTATTTGACATACTGAATATAAGACTGTTTTTTGTTTGTTGGCTGCAGTGTCTTTTTTTAATTATACTGGTGTGCAGTGAAATTAAATTGGATTCTATTTGCAAAAACTGGAAACCATTTTTCCTTATTTTTGTGTCTTCTACAGCAAGCAGCTGGGTAGTTTCATGTTCAAATGAGCCTGCTGGGGGTAAGATGGGTCCCTAAGGCTCACTGAGCTATTCAAACAGATTTGACCCCATGAATGTAAAACAAAGACAATTCTACAGCATTTGTTGGCACACGGACATTAACGCATTAATGCAAAAAGAAGTGTCTCACACTCCAAATTATTAGGACTGAATTCAAAAACCACAAATGGATCATTCATTTTTTACTGTTGTATATATGTGTGTGTGTGTATGCATGTGTGACTCCTTTCTGATCATTTTTTAAGCACTCTCGGAGAATTCCAAGACCCCAAGAGTCAACAAACAACCACACCCACCACGCACATGCCCATTAAGTTAGCTCTTGCCTCAGTGGCATCTGCAAACACACACACACACACGCACGCATGCACGTATTTGCACATGCAATAACCATAACTGTTGACTATCCCGCAGAGGAGCTGGTGGAAAGGGAGTTTACATTTTCATTGGCAGATCTGAATCCGCAGTAAACCTTTGCATTTAATATCTGCTCAGAATAGAGCAGGCTGGTATTTGTGGATTTAAAGCCCTTTAACATGGTGCTTTCTAATCAGGTCAGAAGAAAGACCAGAAGGGAAGGGACAGAAAGAGAAAAGTCATTGGATAGTGGCAGAGAACTATGGAAGAGGGGGAAAAAATGCAGGATTGGGAGGCTAATAAAATTCTCGCCTTTCCTGTAATCAATCTCTCTTTGGAGGGTCATTGACAAGGTCCTAGTTTAACATTGTCAGAATTGAGAGTTAAGGAGGAGAACAAGTAGGGGAGGAGAAATTGCAAAGGTCAGGTTGTGTGTGTGTGTATGTGACTGAGTGAGTGAGTGAGTGAGTGAGTGAATGAGTGAGTGAGTGAGAGAGAGAAAGAGAGCATGTTGAAACCTGGTCATTTAAACTATTCCAGCCACACACTTACAATCTCAGACAGGATACAAGTGTTCACATTCTTCAAGTCCTTTTGAAAACTTTTCATTAATCATTTTCTGCTGGACAGGCTTAACATCAGTCTCACCCTCCATGCCTTGCTCTCTCAATCTAAGACCAGTGGAAACATATGCTGAAAGTCAATTTCCCTATGTGAAGGAGGTCAAAGGTGTCGAGAGACACAAACACAAAACGTGCGTTTCTTAGAAGATGAACTGTTTTAATCTGATTTCACTCCTATGTTTTCAAACATTATTTCGCAATGCAGACTATGAAGAAATATTTTTTTCATCAGAAAAAAGCTGCGCTAAAAATATGTGCTTTGATTTCACACAGAAACACAAAGACAATATTCTACTTCCACTAGGGTGAGAAGGTATCAGAAGCAGACCGGCACACTGTAATAAATCAATCACTGCGGCAGATTTCCATATCTGATTTCTAAATGCATGCCTCCATTCCACCACAAATTGTCAAAGAAACACTACATGCAGGTGAAACTATACAAATGCAAAAGCACAGAAAACCATCTATATTCGGTTTTCAGAAGAACTCCGATTCTCACTAAAAAATATCTTCAGACAATTTCTGACAGACAGATGAACACACGGTAAAAAGACATTTTGAACAAATGAATGTTTTTTTTTTTTTTTTAGACATTCTGTGAAGACCAATACATCTTCAGAGAAAGGAAAGCTGAGCTTAAGAGCAGCACTTGCAAAGAGGTTCCACAGATTCTTCAGACACCGACTCATGAACCAGGGAAAAAAAAAAAAACAGCTTTGATTGTGTTGCCGATTCCAAATGGGCTTTATCATTAACCCGCGTTCATGGCGGCATACACCTCCTTCCACACTCACATCAGCAATGCTAATGATGTGCCTTTTTAGTGACCAAGGCTATGCCATGGTCACAGTCAGGCCCCATTTCCCAGCGGTCAGCCCCACAAATCCTCCTCCATTTATCCATCCGAGTCAAATCGGTTTCCTTTAATCCTCCCACTCCTTCATGCTCCTTGGTCAGGTCATGTAAAGGAACCTGGTTGTCACTTGCTGTGCCCTCTGACCTCCACTCACCTCTGGCGGGTCATGCAGTGTCACAGATATTGATGAAACTGACAAGTATTAACTCCTAGATTGGCCACAGTTTGGAGGGCTGCGAAAAAGACTTGGATTGCTAATCAAGCATGAAGACAGATTCACATGTCTAAAATGAACAGCATCTTGTACCAACACAAGATTGTATTTGACAACACACTTTTGAATCTCTTCCAAGAAGCAACGAGTTTTAGTTCTTTGAGTTTTCTGAAGTAATATACATTTTTTTTGTCAACTGTATTTCCCAAGGAAGGTGACATTCTCATCCATATAGCTAGTATACAACAGTTTTTCTCGCTTCCTTCTGTGTATAATAATATAAAAACTCTTGAATCAGATTTTGAAGCTAAACTAATGTCATTTTTATCTCCCAATATTTAGTAAGCTAATCTACATAACTGATGCTTGTAAGGTTGTTGGTGATTTTCAGATAAGAAAGATTTGATAGTCTTCCAAATAAATTTTTAAGTTTTTTTTAATAATCAAACACATTGTTTGAACCTTTTCTTTCCTTGGAGATTAGACAGACAAGCCTTTGTGAATCTTTGTGTGTATCTTCCTCAGACTCTCCATCCACAGCTCTGGCCAACATGGCTGCTTGTGCTGTTCAGAACAATAAAGTTTATATTAAAGAGTTCCTCCTCCTGTCAGTTCCTCTGCGCTGCAGTGCTCAGTGGCATCCCAGGGCAGGAGGAAAACAAGTTATCATCATGATTTTAATCGGAATTTGATGCACTTAGGGGGGTCAAGGCACGCACATTACTTGGAAGTGTCATTCTACGCAGGTGCAATCAGGGATGTATTAGGATGGCCATGTCAAATATGTTGTGTGCTTCATTTTGGATTTGGATTTGTGTGAATTTGTGTGCACATGTGTAGCCACTGGGCACAGTGGACTTTTTTCTCTGGCAATCAACAGAGACACCAAGCTCAGTCTGCTCATGGGAGGATGTGATAAGGATTCTCTTCCCAGAAGAGAGGCTGACAGAAAGAGAGGGAGAGTGAGTGTGAGTGTGTGTCCATGTAGCTGCAGATCAATGTAGGTCTAATCATCCCACTGGGGCAGTGTGAAGTCCAATCTCTGTGTTCAAACAACTGGACCAGCCAGACAAACACTTTGATGCTTGACTGATTATGGAATTACTTCTGTTCCTTTCCACCACCAGTCAGTAAGCTTACATGGAAAGTGTAACTCGATTTTTCTGAATAATTTGGTTAAGATAATAGTGTGAATAAAGACGCTTGTTATTAACTCAATTTTCTCAGTATCTTCAGTTTACATGCTGTGCTGATAAGTGGGTTCACGTGTGGAAGGATGTGCCACTGCCTATGTGTCACATTTTAATATCACTGAGCTGCAAGTATTCTTCCCATTGATGTTTGTCTGTTGCCCCATTTACAAAATAATGATATTTGTCTGCCACAATAATACAGCTAATCATGTGGTGTTTTCCCAGCATTTGGTTTGAACTCTGATTACAGACAGAATTATTTATTGGAAAAAAGCTTTTGGGTGGGTTGGTCTGAGGAAGACAGACTTTGTTACAATTGCTGTCTTATAAGAATCCAACAATATCATCAGTAGTTCTTTTTTTCTGAGATGGCACCACAGTCACTTTGAATAATAGTGGTGGTTCATGCAGCCCAGAGTTCATTCTTTTCTGAAATATCTGTGTCAATTTTCTTCAAATGCTTGACTTCTGCGAAGGTCACACCAGTAAATTTAAGTAACCCCACATTATCCATGACCTATCACAGTTCTTTTTTGGAATTATAAGTACTTCAAATAAAAATGCATTTTTGCACATTGTAAAACTTTTACATTTTAAAGTGAAAAGACATTATGAAGCTAATAGATGTGATGCTTTTGTTTTACTTTGGAAAAAAAAAAAAAAATTACCTTTCAATGGTAATGTATTACATAAAAATGCAAACTTTAAACATATTTCCCAGGATATAAAGAAAAGAAAACATGGAAATATTGAAATGGACTGTGTTGACTTCTGAATTTATTATCTCATCTTGGGTCAAATCTTTTCATATAGGGATACAAGAATGAGAAATTAGAGACCAACCCTTCAAACTTAATAAGAGAGCCTTAAAGCTGATACAAAAATGCCAAACATAGAAACCGTGAACAATGAGCGTACTTTCTTAACAAACTACTAACTCCAAGGGGGCCCGCAAGTTTCCAGTCTGTTGCAAAGTTTCAATTGTCACATGAGATCCTGTCTACATTTATAAACAGGTGATCCCATTGTGAAGTCAAAGTGATTGCGCAATCCTTAGTGTAATGGACCACTTGGGTGCCATGGCAAATCAATTATTCATTTCTTATTAAGTGTATGGCAGCTGCTATAATCTGTCTTTATTGTTTTGTTTAACCCCTTCATGCTCATGACAAGCTGCACACACCTCCACAGTATACAATCAGCCAATAAACAGTGACCTAAAACCTAGCACTTGCTCTTGACCTTTGGGAGGTAATAATTCCATTCAGATGGCAGAAACTAAAATGTTGATTAGTTTCTCAAACCAAAACTCCACTGATAATGCAAATTCAATTTTCCAGCCCAAAAGACTGCCTTTATCGCAGACAGGAGCCTGCCACACACAACTGTGCCATTTCTATTCACAAAAGGAGCAAATGTACTTTGTTGACATCAAGTTTGTACTGTGGTGTGACGCGCTTTGTGTGAAATACAAATAAAAATTTAACATTAACGATGACAAAAGAACCGATATGGACAGCCCAGCGGAAAAAGTACCTATCCAAATTTATGTCCACTGTGGTTAGAGTAGACATAAGAACTCAAACATGATTAATATTACCATTTGTGTGAAAGCAGTGAATGAATGCATAATAAAAAACATTAATCATAAGTGGTACAACTGAAATGAGTACAGGGCAAAACACTTAATTTCTGCACTAAGAATATTCAAATAACTCCAAATTAGATCTCTTTGCAATATATTTTGTTATCCCATGATTTGGTCATACTCATCAGAAACTGTAACTTCAAAGCAGGCATACATTTAAGCATATTTTATTTACCCCTCTGCAGCTGTGTGATCAGTTGGCTACATTAACTAATATGTATATATTTGAGTGCGTGTACGCTTGACTGATAAGACATCAAAAGCTGTCTCACAGGAAGGGCGTCACAAGGTCACATCGTTAGCCGATAACGTCGTTAGTCGGCACTCAATGGGGCTGGAGAGGCGAAAAAAGCAGAAAGAGGGTGGGGCCAGAGGGAAATCCTACTGAGTTAAAGACAAGGGTGGAGTGAGTGTGGAGGATGGGGGGCCTCTAAGTACGGCTAACAGGTTAAAATACAATTCTATTTAAAGGTGAAGTCATGCAGTGAGCGAAAACGTAGAGAAAGAGGAGTTATCAAGCAAAGGTTAGGGAGATGGGGTGGTTCCAGTATATGGGGGAGGAAGAAGGTTAAGCTAGGTGGCAGGTGGTTGAAGCTGAATAGTAGAGTAGGTGTAGGGAGGGGGCAGATAATGGAGGAGGGATGGCAAAGGCCAGGTGTGTGTGTGTGTGTGTGTGTGTGTGTGTGTGTGTGTGTGTGTGTGTGTAAGTGAGTGAGTGTAGGTGTGAGAGTGTGTGTGTCGTTTTCATGCTGTTTAACATGTGAAAACCCTTTATATCATTTGATTTTTGTCACTAGAAAATATTTGTATGCAAATGCTCTGAAACACACACAGCCACACACAGATGGTCCTGCTTATTAACTAATCTTACCTGGCATTTCAAACAGCTTCAGAAATTGTTTGCTATTTACATCTTTACGCAAAACTGCTAATCATAAACTGTCAACATGAAAAAAAAAAGAATCCACATAAAGATCTGTATGAATATATTGTGCTAGCGCTGTGAAGGTCATCTCAGTTGTTTTGTTGAATAAATGTATGCGGCAATCCTGTTTGAAAGGGTATGAGGGTCCTTCAAATAAACAATAACCTTGATTGAAAAAAACAATCTTCTGTAAATAACCAGTTGTGTGATGAATAAAAACATTTTGCTCTTCTTTTATTAGTGAAATTCTGTCTGGTTCTGAAATAACTAGCCGTGCCTGTAATAGTAGGAGCGTTACAAATGTTTCTGTCACTAGTAACTGTTGAAACACGTAAAATTGGATTGCAGAGTAGTTAAAGCCCTTTCAATTAGGGCACAAACAATGACGAAAAGCTTGGCGAGATGGCTTCTCGTGTGACTACTTGATTTCATGAGCGCAACTGCTGTACTGGAATATGTTTCACAATACATGTATACTTAGCTACTGTGAATATGTTATCTTTTCGCACATCATGTTATGTAAATAACTAATGTAGTAAAAAAAAAATTGACCCTGAACGTCGCAAGTTTAGTTTTGGGCCTAATAGGCAATGCCAGTGTCAATTATCTAAAACATGCCGTTTATTGTTAGATTATCCAACAATTGATCTAGCTTGCTGTCAGAAATGTCATATTGATTAAGTTGTTCAAAGTGTTAGATGATTCACATTAAGATCAGCTACAGTTTAGTAAAATTAGGGAAAGCTGTCGACTCATTTTCAAAGCGATCAGGATCAGAATAAGAATCAGCTTTTATCCATCGAGTGTGTTCGTACACACTGTACAAGGAATGTGGCTCTAGCTCACAGGAGTGATGGACAACAACTTGACAACGGGATGTTATTCAGAACACAAGACACAAAGTGCAATGAAGTGGAGTCATATCCCGCATGCATGATGTGGACAGGGATGAAGTGTCCAGAGATAAGTAAAATATGGAAAAAACATGTCTGTATATGAGTAGTATGTATATTATTTACAATAGGGATATGTTTAACAGTATGAAATGAGCAGCATATAGTAATAGTGTGATGATATGAGATGATAAAAAGTGGCAACATAAAGTGCTGAAGTGTTGATTGTTGGCTACTTTCTTTCCTTAGGTGTTTATAATTCAGCGGAAGTAACTTAAATTTGTAAATATCAGTTTATGACATGACTCACATGACAAGCATAGACACTTTGGAAAACTTTAATAGGAGCTGTAACGTACTGGCTTTGAGAATGTCCTCATTGACTTCAATCTCTCCCCCAACTGGGTCTTGGAACTGCAGGTGGGAGAAGTACTGGGGGGGCTCTGGGCTTGGGGCAGCACTGGAGGATCCGTTAGACATGTGTTCTCTGGGGCTGTCTGTCCGGGCACGCTGGACATTGAACACCGCCACCAGCTGGAAGACACAAAGAGTCAAACTGTGTCCTGAATATTCAAGAACATAACAAATCATATGAACACAATCAGAAATGAACAGGCTAAGCTTTTGTCAAAGATGATCATGACTGTAAAAGCTGTGATGTCTGGCATTTGAGAGAAGCAAATGCATGCAGACACACACACACACGCACACACGCACGCACGCACGCACGCACGCACGCACGCACGCACGCACGCACGCACGCACGCACGCACGCACGCACGCACGCACGCAAGGCAGACCAGATACAGAGCTTCTTCACTGTGCCATGATCATAATGGAGTAGGCTCTTACGGGACTTATTTTTGCCAACAGTGGGGATACGGCTTCATTCTGCCAAGTGAAGTGTGCAAATGATTGTGTGTGAATTCAAAGCACTCATTTACTCGAACACCTCTTATGTTTTATAACACACCAGTTGATGCCACTTTAGCATCACATTAACTTTTTTTTTATTTTTAAACAAAGATAAATGCAGACCTTGTGTTCAGTACAGGCCAGTTGAGAAGGATTAGCATAAATGTCAAGGCAAAGCGAGGTGTGTATGTATGAAATTAGCAGTTAAATGAAATCTGACAAGAGAATGAGAAGCTGTCAAACACAATGACACAGCTGCCACAATGAGACAGCGTGAAGAGATCGGGCAGCCAAATGAACAGACGAAGAAGGGCAAGAGGACTACAAAACAATCCTAATTGAGACAGGGACATGATGGCAAATAGAGAAGGTAAGCGTGTGTGTGTGTGTGAGACTGTAGGACCATGCCATCCTTAGTGTGTTGTTTGATAAATGGTTGTGTGGCAGTATGACGGCCCTCATTACAATCTGCTGGTGAAGAAAATGACCACTTAATGAAAAACAATAGCCGCGAAGGAATGAGGGCTAGAAATAAAACAATAAATGAGTGGAGGACATCAATTAACAACAAAGCAGTGGTGGGGCGGTATGTATGATTGAATTTACATGAGTGTAAACAATAAGCCCGAAAGAGGCAGCAGGATGTGCATCATCCATCACAGGAAGCCTTCGTCTCCCACCTCAACCTCCCCTGATTCAATATCCTCCTGACACCTAGCTAAAGGCATGCAAAGGAGATTCATCTGTGATGTGTGAGCATTTGATTATGTATGTGGGGTAAATGTGTGTGTGACTGAATGGGAAGATGAGGAATTGAGGGTCTGGAAGAGACAGGGGGAGAAAAGAAAGACTGAATGCCAGGAAAACAATCTGATTGTACAGCTTGATGAATGCTTCTTGATATCCTTCTCTCTTCTTTATCTGCCTTCCTGCTACTCTCCTTATCTCCCTCTCTCCCAAGACAAAGTCTCTTTTTCCAAGCTCACTGACAGTATCAATCAAAGATGTCGTCTCTCACCACCATGTGATGTGTGCATGCACACACACATGCACACGCACACACACACACACACACACCTCAAAAAGATGTTATATTTTGAACAACTATTAATGTCAGGAGACGTGTTGATGATTTGTTTTTCTAAGAGATTTTTTTTTAAGGCAGCTGACACAGCCAGGAAGCAATGATGAAGACTAACCTGCTTATTCAATTCCCCTTTGCAACTTGCGTAAAGGTTCCTCTTTCCTGTTCACCAGTGACAACTTTTGTGCTGAGAATCCTGCAGTTCCTTTTGGTGCCATAAATCAGTTAAAAAGTAAGCATGAATTTTGCAGAGTGTCATCTGCTGATATAATATATCCACGCTGCTGTCATCGGCTGTTAGACTGTTTTGCTTAGAGACGTGACACTAAGAGCGAAGTTGTTAATGTAACAAACCAGTGTGGAAATGATGGGGTTGGGGGGTTAGAAACACATCAAAAACAGATCTGAATTTAGTACGTTTTAAACAGCATCTAGCTTCAGGCTGCCGACTTACAACCTCTTAACAACAGTTATATAGGGACAGAAACGCACACAGCACTGCACAATATAACAAACACTGCCCACAGTGAACACTAAACAAAGTGAGCTGATTAGTCATTACGGATTTTGCTAATTTTTCACAACCAATTTCTTTTCTTTCATATTGTCTGTTTCTTAACATGTGTCAAATGTGTCCCTGGTGAGTTAGAATAGAGTGGAGAGAACAAGGATTTGATGCGCTGCTGATTTTTCAGCTTTTCCCACTTGCAAAGCTTGTAGAGGTTTGTCATTTTTATCATCGGTACTCTTGTGACAGAATCCGAAACAAAAATCAAGAAAAACACATTGTATGATTTTTAAGTAATTCATTTGCTTTTTATTGCATGACATAAGTATTTGATACATCATAAAAACAGAACTTAATATTTGGTACAGAAACCTTTGTTTGAAATTACAGAGATCAGATGTGTCCTGTAGTTCTTGATCAGGTTTGCACACACTCCAGCAGGCATTTTGGCCCACTCCTCCATACAGATCTTCTCCAGATCCTTCAGGTTCCAGGGCAGTCATTGGGCAATGTGGTCTTTTCAGCTCCCTCCAAAGATTGGAGACCGGCTAGGCCACTCCAGGACCTTGAGATGCTTCTTATAGAGCCACTCCCGAGTTGCCCTGGCTGTGTGTTTCGGGTCATTGCTATTCTGGAAGACCCAGCCATGACCCATCTTCAAGGCTCTTTCTAAGGGAAGGAGGTTGTTGGCCAAGATCCCAAGACCCCATCCACCCTCCCCTCAATACGGTGCAGTTGTCCTGTCTCGTTTGCTGAAAAGCATCCCCAAAGAATTAGGTTTCCACCTCCATGCTTTACGGTTGGGATGGTGTTCTTGGGGTTATGCTCATCTTTCCTCTTCCTCCAAACACGGCAAGTGGAGTTTAGACCAAAAAGCTCTATTTTTGTCTCATCAGACCACATGATCTTCTTCCATTCACCCTGTGGATCACCCAGATGACCATTGGTAAACTTCAGAACGACCTGGACATGTGCTAGCTTGAGCAGGGGGACCTTGCGTGCACTGGAGGATTTTAATCCATGACGACATAGTGTATTGCTAAAGGTTTTCTTTGAGATTGTGCTCCCAGCTCTCTTCAGGTCATTGACCAGGTCCAGCCATGAAGTTCTGGGCTGATACCTCACCTTCCTCATGATCATTGATGCCCCGCAGGATGAGCTCTTGCATGGAGCCCCAGACCAAGGGAGGTTGACCATCATCTTGAACTTCTTCCATTTTCTAATGACTGTACCAACGGTTGTTGCCTTCTCACCAAGCTGCTTGCCTAGTGTCCTGTAGCCCATCCTGGCCTTGTGCTACAATTCTATACCTGATGTCCTCACACAGCTCTCTGGTCTTGGCAATTGTGGAGAGGTTGGAGTTTCTTTAACACAGATAAGTTCAAACTAGTGCAGTTAGTCAAGGTGATGAGTGGAGAACAGGAGGGCATCTTTAAGAACTAATAGGTCTGTGTGAGCCGCATTTTTTACTGGTTGGTAGTTGATATAAAAATACTTATGTCAGGCAATAAAATGCAAATTAATTACTTGAAAATTATAAAATGCGTTTTCCTGGATTTTTGTTTTAGATTCTCTCAGTCACGGTTGAAGAGTGCCTATGAGAAAAATTACAGACCTCTACATGCTTTGCAAGTGGAAAAAGCTGAAACATCAGCAGTGTATCAAATACTTTTCTGAATTTTAGATGTGCCCCTCTCGTATAGGGTGTATTGGGGCCATTCAAAGTTGACAACAGGGTTGTTTCTGTAGACATTATATGAGCTGTTATATTCTTACTTAGTATGTGTGAGAGAAAATATTCATACATCAATGAAAAATGTGAGGTATTAAATGTCCTTGAGGAGGTTTTGTCAGGAAAACTGCTTTGGTCCAATGGGACTTCCAAGGAGGTATTTTAAGTTGAGATCGATATCAAAAACAACAGAAGATTATTCTGGAGAGACACATTAACATTGCATTTTAAATTCTTTCTTGTGTTACGTCAACAATCTTACACAAAAACTGGACAAGTAAAATTAAATAAGTCAGTTGATATTTAGCATTGACTGTTTTTCTTGTGGGTGACCTGAATTTTTCCATATTACTTGCTCATTGTAATCAAGTACTTTTCCCTCATGGATGACCAGTGAAGTAGTTTTCCTTCAATTCGTCAAAGACTTTCTTCAAGCAATCAGCCATTCTTTCCTTGCAGACATCAAGATCACTGTTTAATAATGTGAATATTGGGTGCGGAATCCTGAAGAAGAGCTTCGAGACCAGTATTTAATAAAGTGAAATATTGGGTGTGAAATCCTCAAAGAGCTTATTTTTCAAAGCGGACAATAGCTTGAATTTAATCCTTCATATGTTGTAAACAAACAGGCTCTTTTGGAAGACCTGGATGCCCAAGATGAAGAACAAGACCTTAAATGAGCTGTGTTATGCTTATCTAACTCGCCTCTCTTGTTGTCCCTCCTGACTGTGATTAGAATTCTACAAAACAAATCATCTTGTTTTTACTTGTGCGTCAATGTGGGGATATTGATATGCACCTGGGGGATCCACTTGTCAGCTACTGGTGAATAATGGGACCACTGACTCATTTCACACACACACCAATGGATATTCGTGGAAAACACACATTACTAAGTTTCTTAATGTAGTTACCCTAAATAACCACATATTGGTAAATTATTGTGACCTGACGAACTGTGATTTGTGTGTACACCTATCACTGGCCAAACAACTACAAAATGCTGTCTCACACATAAAAATGTACAGAACTTACTGAATATTGTGAAAATGCATGCACACACCCTTCCAAGACCTAATCTGCTATTAATCCGCAATTCTCATGGCTGTCCATTTGTTTTAGATTCATGGAAAACAGTGGAACTCAATGGATAACAATTCTCTTCTCACTAAGCTATAAACTATACATTGATCTGCATCCCATTTCTATTATGATGCAAATGAAAGTTATTTGCATTTTTCATTTTGGTTATATTTTATACAAGAAATCAAATATACTCATAAGGATTATATAAACCATTCTAATTACACAACTGAGTTTGTCAGAATATTACAAATGTTACAAAAGACAGAGAGGGGTTTGTCAAAAACATGCAGGCCCTGTCAGGCAGTTTCATGCAATGTGAAAAGAAACCTTGCCACCTATTGCATAAACAAAACATTGCTAAATGAATACATAAAGCTATAATTTGGTCTTTTTATTATCTTCAATTCAGGAGATGGCAAATATTTGATCCTGCTTTTGTGACAGTGAATCATTTCGTATATTCATCTAAACTCGGTCAGGATATCAAACTAAAGTCAGATTCCTTTTTGTGTGTGTGTGTGTGTGTGTGTGTCTGCAGGCAAATTTAAACACACAAAGTTTAAGGATGAACAGTGCCACCCTGCTGTCGGGAAAGAGAACTGCATGTTGGCACTGTAGAAGCCTTATGCCTTACATAAACATCAGCGAGAAACACACACACACACACACACACACACAGACACACACACACACACACACACCCACACACACACACTTCCCTATTTCATCCGCTCACACTAATCAATCCATTTTTCTACTCCTCTCTCATCACTGTCTGGCATTGCAGTCTGTATGTGTGTGTGTGTGTGTGTTATGAGTGTATTGAGATGCTCTGCTTTTGTGTTGTCATTTATCTTACGGCTGCCCCCTCCCTCCATTTTCTCCCTCTCACGCCATTCTTCATTCTCTCTTTGAACGAGCAATGCATAATTCAGAAGAAGCAGGCAGCATTCTGACAGAAGTAAGGTAACCCAATCATCTCTCACACACACAATCATAAGTATATTCTACACACAACATATGCGCACAGCGAACAAACATTGGGCAGGAAACACAATCAGGCATGTTTCTTGACTATACTGTGTACATAATTATTAGGGAAGTTGTACTTTTCAGGATAAATGTTGTTACTGTACAACTATGGTGCTCTTGGTCAATCCAAAATGTTAACAAACCCACAAACCTGAACATTTAAGGGGTAAAAGTGAAGTTTTGGCTTTCTTAAGAAAATATCTAGATGTACACCATTATTAGGGGACTATGAATGTGCAGAATTATTATGCAACTAAATGGAAAAAAAAAAGATTTTCCAATCTCATCTCTCTTGTTTATTTTCACATGTTAAGTGAGAATAATAAACAAACTCAAAATTTGCAAATAAAATATCTGAAACTTCAAAAAAAAAAAAAGAAAAAACCTCAGTGACCAATATACAAATTTAGCCACCCTTCTTTTCGATAACAGTCACAAGCGTCCATTCACGGAGTCAGTTTCTTGATCTGGTCAGAATCAACTTTTTGTACAGCCGCAACCACCGCCTCCCAGACACTGTTCAGAGGTGCACTATTTACCCCTCATTGCAAATTTCCTGCTTAAGGAGGGCCCAAAAGTTCTCATTAGTGTTTAAGTCAGGTGAAGAAGGGGGCCAAGTCATTAGTTTTTCATCTTTAAGGCCTTTGCTGGCCTGCCACACAGTAGAGTACTTTGATGCATGTGATGGAATGTTGTCTTTCATAAAAATCAAAGTGTTCTTGAAAGATGCAGACTTTTTCCTGTACCACTGCTTGAAGAAAGTGTCTTCCAAAAATTGGCAGTGGGTCTGAGAGTTGATTTTGAGTTACTTTTCAACCTGAAAAGGTCCAACTAGCTCATCTCTAAAAATATCCAATAAATGCCCATACCAGCACCCCACCTCTACCTTGCTGGGGTCTGAGTCGAAGGAGAGCTCTGTGTCCATTACTGATCCAACCATGGGCCCATCCATCTGGTCCATCAAGAGTCACTCTCATCCCATCAGTCCACAAAACCTATGAAAAATCCATCTTCATATATTTCTTGGTCCATTCTTGACATTTCAGCGTATGTCTTGTTCAGACATGGTTGGGTTTCAGCCTTTCTTTCCTTGGCCATGTCTCTGAGAACTGAACACCTCGTACTTGTTGACACTCCAGGTAGCTTGCAGTTGTGGAAGATGGCAGCACTGGAGGATGAAGGGGTTCCTGGTAGCTTCATATTTGATTCTTCTCAAATCTTTGGCGGTTAATTTGCATCTTTACTTCTCGACACGTTTTTTGCGACCCTGCTGACTATTTGCAACAAAAAGTTTGCTGGTTCTCTGATCACACCTCATTATCTTAGATATTTCAAGAGTGTTGCATCCCTCTGAAACAGTTTTTACGATTTTTGACTTTTCTGCGTCAGTTTAATCTCTTTTATGGTCCATTTTCCCAGAGGAGAAAAATCTGTCAAATAATTATGCACACCTTGATATAGGCTGTTGATCTCCTTGGGCCACACCGTCCCACATTACACAAATACAGTTCACCTGATATAAATTAAATCAAATAATCATTCAGGTTTATACAGCTTGGAGTTGGAAATTATGGATAAAATGATAGAGATGGTCAATATAATAATTTGGCTCAAAATAGTTCACAGTGTTAGCACTAGTTTTAAAAGGATGTTTTAAACATGCTATTTGGGAATCCGAATAACATGTTTAACTCTCAGGAGGTCTTAATTGCACAAGTTACATCATTGCAAAATGTGACTTTGTGACAGGCCATATATACATAGACATATCTGATCACAGATTCTCAAGGTTACCGTCTATAGTTTTAACTGATTAAACTGATAGACCTGATGCAAAAAGCACAAAAACAGTCTTCATATGGTTCAGATATATGTGTTTTTTTGTATCTGGTTTCTCTTTCTCACTCTAAATTTAAATGAGATCTGATGTGGACATTCTGGAAATACCAAATGTGTATGTGCTATTTAGCATACAGCAGGTTGTGTGTGTTTATAATTGTGTTTACAATGGCTTGAGCGGGTAAAATTGACCTTGCTTAACCTTATCTGTTTAACTCATCACATTATGTGATATAAATATTTTTTCCTTGACAGATCAGCTAGGTAATAGTGATACTCAGTGGTGATAAACACAGCAAAAGATTTTTGATTCAGTCTTAATCTGGTGGTATTCTGTATTTTCGTTATGGAGCCCAAACCAAAGAAATCTCCTGGAGCTGGACAACTTTTTTTGAAATAATATATACAATCGGACTTTAACTGACCACAGAGTGAAGTTGATTACTATAATTCAAAATAATTACTAGTTGTGGATCAAATAAACTTCATAGATCTATCATTCCAGTACTGGGTTTCACTCTGGACCACAAAGGTATGTGAACAAAACCGAGATTACTTTGAAAAATGCAGTCTCGGGGGGGCATGAGCCAGATAGGGTATCCGGTTTAAAAATAACGCTAATATATATATATATATATATATATATATATATATATATACAAATCAAACCAATGACTTCCATACTGGATCAGTCAAGGCCCAGGTTGACAACAACAACCATTGGTGCCGATAACCCACAGGGTGCCATTGGAAAATTGGGCTACTGAGGGTCAAAGAAGAAGAGGAAGGCATATTTGAAGGCAGGCGAGAAGAGAAAAGGCGAGACTCTGGGACTTGGAGTAGGGTCTTCGATAACAGGAAAAGCTAGAGAGTTAGTTGACATGATGCAGAAAAGGAAGGTGGATATTTCTGTGTCCAAGAGACCAGGTGGAAAGGTAGCAATGCTAGAAACTTAGAAGCAGGTTTTATTTTAAGAGGTTTAAGTGTTACTATCGTGATAATGACAGGAAGAAGAATGGAGTAGGAGTTATCTTGAAGGAGGACTTTGTGAAGAATGTTCTAAAGGTGCGCAGAATGTCTGATAGACTGATGAGTCTAAAGCTTTAAATTGAAGCTATGATGCTCAATGCTGTTTGGGGCTATGCCCCATAAATAGGATGTAGGTTAGAGGAGACGGGAAAAATCTGGAGTGACTTAGATGAAGTGATGCAGAAAGGCTCTAGGTAGTCAGGGACAGCTTCTAGATGACTGGACGAGCACAGCTAATGTGATCATGGTAACAGGTAGTAGAGTACTTGGTGTGTCATCTGGAAGGAGATGTATACAGTATATACAGAGAAAGAGATTGGCAAAGGAGAAGTGGGGACTGAAGAGAGCAATCAGGAGTACAGGGAGAAGCGGTGCTAGGTAAAGGAAGAAGTGGCAAAGGCTAAACAAAAGGTGCATGATGACTTATATACTACGCTAGAAAGTAAGGAGGGAGAGAACAATTTATACAGGATTGCAAAAAAGAGAGATACCAATTTTAAAAATAAGGGAGATGTGCAGAATTGCAGTAACTATAGAGGAACAAAGTTGATAAGCCATACAATGAAATTATAGGTATGAATGCTGGGAGAAAAGTACACAGAATCTCAGAGGGAATTGCATTCTGCCTTTGTAGAAAAAGCACACGACACACGGGTGCCAAAAGAGGGATGTATGAGGAAGCGACGTAGTAGTATGTTAAACTGGTGCAGGACATGTATAGGAGCTGTAAGACAGTGGTGAGGTGTGCTGTAGGAGTGGTGGAGAAGTTCATGGTAGAGATGGGACTAGATCAGGGTTTAGCACTGAGCCCCTTCTTGTTTGAAGTGGTGTTGGACAGGCTGACAGATGAGATTAGGCAGCAATCTCCATGGATCATGATGTTTGCAGATGACATTGTGATCTGTAGTGAGAGCAGGGAGCAGGTAGAGGAAAATCTCAAGCTATGGAGATATGCTCTGGAAAGGAGAGGACTGAAGGTTAGTCGCAGCAAGACAGAATACGTGTGTAAATGAGAGGAACCAAAGTGGAGCTGTGAGGCTACAGGGAGTAGAGATAAAGAAGGTGTGGGATTTTAGGTACTTAAAGTTAACAATCCAGAGCAATGAAGAGTGTGGAAAAGAGGTGAAGAAGGGCCCTTAGCAGGTTGGAACAGCTGGAGAAACATGTGTGTGGTAATGTTTGCTAAAAGAGTATCAGCAAGAATTAAAGAAAAGGTGTACAAGATAGTGTTGAGACCAGTGATATTGTATGAGGCAGTGGCTTTGAGGAGGGGACAGCAGGCAGAGCTGGAGGTAGCACAGATGAGTTTATCAGAGGGACAACACATGTTAGATGCCTTTGAGATAAGGTGAGCGAGGCTGAGATAGTTTAGCCATGTACAGAGGAGGGATAGTGAATTTGTTGATAGAAGGATACTGGGATTGGAGCTGCCAGGCAGGAGGTATAGAGAGGTTGACCAAAGAGAAGATTTTTAGATGCAGGTCAAGCTGACATGAAGTAAGTTGATGTGAGAGGAGAGGAAACAGAGAATAGGGTTAGATGGAGGAGGTTGACTCACTGTGAAAAGCCGAAAGGAAAAGAAGAACAGATAACTTTGATCACAAAAGTTTAAACATTCAAATTTGAAAAAAAAATAATGTTTAGTAAATTGGCCATACTCCACAACAAAACAACCAAAACATTTCGGCTGTGCATACTAAACAGTCATCAACTCAGAAAGTAATGCCATTATTATAAATAGATCTGTATTTTTTCTAAGCAATGAAGAAAATGGTAAAACTTTACAAAAAAGTTTCACACATTTGATATGGATTCAGCATCAAGCGACATTTTGATTTAGATATATTACAATTATTCGTTATTCGTGCAGCCTTTATATCAGCATTTCACTGTTATATTTCACAAGCTGCTGTGCATAATTTTGTTGCAGAAATAATGCCTGTGTAAAAATAGCAACAAACAATGACTTGCATTTGAAGTGATGAGGCATATATTGCTCCTTCAGTGGATTCCTGATGATAAGCGAGAATGTACTGCAACACTGAGAATATGCAGAAAGTGAATGAGCCTGTATGCAAACACAAAAACATACTCACACTCAACTATGTATTAAATCCATGTTAAAGAGCTCATATAGAAAACACAAATAGCATTGGGAGAATGTACAACATGAGTTATTTAAGCAAGAAAATATGCTGTTTAACCGGAGATAGGACTAATCCTTCTTTTCTCTAGCTTGACTATATACAAATTACCAGATGTGAGGGATTACCTCTCAGATACATGTGCACCAAGTATCGGGCCCGCGTACACACTCACTCACACAAAATCAGTGTTAGAAAAGAAACCACTAAGATGAAATGGCAAGCAGACAGACTTACTCTCCTACTCTCACCCAAACAGATCTATAATCCAACCTGTCAAACCCCGCTTGAGAAACTCCTTTCAAAATAATGAGTCATATAGAGAGACATCATCACTTCACCCTTTAAATTCTGCTTTCTTTCCAACTGAAGAGATGGCAGCGCTTCCAAATAGCAACTCGTACTTCCACATTGAACGTATCTCTTTGATGCTGCCTTCAGACTCATCTAAACACTAACTCACCAGTCTGCTGAAACTATGGTCTGCGAATCTGCATTCAAGCAAAATTTTGCAGGTGATGACCCAGATGTTCTCTAAAAAGTAAAAATAGAAAACTGCAGAAATCACAGGAAGAGGATGTCCACAACAGTTTGTTGTTTTTTTTCCCTCAAAATCAAATTTGCATTGTTGCCCGATCTTTTATTTGTATGAGATTCTATTAATTGTTGTTTTTGTTTTCTGTAACTGTATGTTTTAACTAATGCTATGGTTTCAACAATGTTAGCACTAAATTAAATGCAAGCAAATGTTGGTTGAAATAAATTAAGTGATTTTCAGAGGTGCGTCTTTGCTTAAGTGGTACGAGTGGTCGTCTTGCAGCCAAAAACTGTGGTTTGATTCCAAAGCTCCTCAAAACCTGATATGTATACATATCAGATTCAGCTTGGTTTGATGTGGAGCATGGCCTTTAGGTACTGAAGACCCAGAATGCCCAGAAACAAGCTTCAGGCATTCCTGGAGGCATTTTTAAAAACACATGATGGGCAGAAGGACCTGGATGGTTGATTCATGTTAAAAACTAGAAGCGTTTGCTGGACTTCTGGTGACATTTGGTACCAGCATGTCAGCTCTTCCGATATTTTAGAGTCTCGACTAAACATCTGTATTCTGTTATTCGAGGTTGAGCAGTGAGTCTCTGGTAGTTTATATTGCTCATCCATTTCTCAATGGAGTACTGAATGTTGCCCGGGCTTAATTAAGTTATGTTATAGTTATCAGGAGCCTCAAAATATTAGATTTTTTTTTTGATGTACTGGTCCAATGACAAATCATCTGGCCTCAATTCATTAATCTGTGGATATTGCTTTGCTTTAACTCACATTTAGAAAAGAAATGAGGGATATTTTTGTCAAGGGGAAAAGCACATCGATAAATATATATCTGAGTCGCTTATCAGTAAAATCCTGCCAAAAGGGACAAAATACAGTCACTAATAGTACTGAAAGTGGTTGCATTATTACTCTGTCTCTTCCTCTGCCTGCACAGCCCTCTGCACATGTATAACAGTTGCCTCAGCTACAGTGATGGAGCACATGGGAGTCCACTCGGAGTGGACACACTAATACACAGTCAACAAACAACCACCTGAGTTATGGCCGGGTAGTTGAATGGGCCGCATTGTTATTTATGCACAATCGTAAAAAGGAAAGGGTAAACTTCTGAACCACACTTGGCAAAAACGTGCAACAGAGAAACAAGGAGGACGGGGCAGGGGATGGGGAATGGGGTGGAAAAAAAGAGCCCAGGATGTGCGGTGACAGGGGATCTCCAGACCTCATTTTTCTCACACAAGAGACAAATATCAAAATAGCTCATTCATCATCCTTGCAAAGTAAATATATCACTAACGGTTCCGCCGGTTCTGTTCTGCATGTTTAGACATGGCACTCAGTCACTGACTCAGACAGACACACCAGGGAAAAGTCTTGTGGCACTTGACCTCTTTTTCATATGTTTGCACATACAATGTCAAAAAACACGTTCCACCTCTCTACCCCCGAAATTGAAGCCTCCTAACCAGCTTTCTTTTCCCTATTGCTGATCCAAGGCCAGCGGCTCATCCCGACAACCCCCTCATTCGCCTCCTCCATCTTCTCACGCTCGCTGCTTCCTTCTTCTGACCTTCTGAAGGAGTCATTAAATCGAACTGTGAGGCTGATGCCCTCTCACCTGTGGCTGTTTCTTCTCCTCAGGCTGGTCCTTCCGCCTCCTCCTCTCCTCTCCATCTGCTCTTTTGCCTGACACTTCCATATCATTTTGTCACGTCTTTCTATCTGCCTGCCACTGTCTTTTCTGCGGGAGCGCTTCGAGCTTGGCAGTGATTTTTAGAAATATATTAAGGCCACATCGGCACTGTTATTTTAGTACTGCAAACATAATTCTATTTTACAGGGTTTAAAGCAGTAATGATGATTATTTGCTGTGATTTTCCGTAACCTTGATGTGCCATTCTCTTCCAACCTTCATCCTTAAAATAGAATTAAGCCAAATAAATTAAGCCCCTGTTAACAGAATGCATGAATATTCACTACCAATTTATTCTTTGCTGGTATTCTGTTCTTACACTTCAATCCACACTTTTTTAACTTGCACATCCAGTGCTGAATCTAAATATTTACATTTGAATATTGTTTTTCAATGTAAACATCCAATACTGTCCTTATTGTGGTTATTCTTTATTTTTTTATCCTTGCTAATTTACCTATTTCTCTTCTACTAACACCATGTCAAACTATCTATCTGGCTTCAATGTGGACAGCAAAGTATGAATTTCACTGTGCAGGGACACATGTTTGACTGTGCACCTGACACAGTCCAACACTTTCCATAAAGTGATTCCAGGAGGAAAAATAAAAATAAAAATATAAAAGAAAGAAAGAAGCACCGTATCAAGATCGTCAACATATGATATGCACTTCTTAAATTACATATACTTATTGACTCACATGAAAATCCTGGAGTGGAGAGAGACTTTGTGCAGCATTTATTACAGGACAGCAACATCGAACCTGTACATAAACTGAAGTTGAATTTTTATGGATCTCTTGTTTATGAAAGGTTGCAGTGCAAGGTGGTTGCTGTGTCTGGTTTCGGTTTTCCCTGGATTGATATGGCTTTGTAAAAGTACCACGGTTTCTGGACTATTGAGCGCAATGGCTAAATATAAAAGAATAAGTGTATAAGTGTAGAGTGGGCGGAAAGTATTGATGATCAGCCACCAATTGTGCAAGTTCTCCCAAAAGATGAGAGGCCTGTAATTTTCATCATCAGTACACTTCAACTATGAGAGACAGAATGAGGGGGAAAAAAATCCAGAAAATCACATTGTCTGATTTTTAAAGAATTATTTGCAAATTATGGTGGAAAATAAGTATTTGGTCATGAACAAGTTTATCACAATACTTTGTTATAACCCTTTTGATGGAAATGAAAGAGGTTAAAAATTTTCTATAACTCGTTACACACTGATGCTGCTATTTTGGCCCATTCCTCCATGCAGATCTTCTCTAGACCAGTGATGTTTTGGGGCTGTCACTGGGCAACAACTTTCTCAAAAGATTTTCTATAGGGGTTGAGATCTTGAGACTGGTTAGGCCACTCCAGGACCTTGAAATGCTTCTTACGAAGCCACCCCTTCATTGCCCGGGCAGTCAGCCACGTTTCCAGCCACCCAGCCACATTTCATCTTCAATGCCCTTGCTGATGGAAGGAGGTTTTTACTCAACATCTCACAATACATGGCCCCATTCATTCTTTCCTTTACACGGATCGGTCGTCCTGGTCCCTTTGCAAAAAAACAAACCCAAAGCATGACGTTTCCACCCCCATTCTAACCGTAGGTATGGTGTGACTTTGATACAACTTAAGCATTCTTTCTCCTCCATACACAAGTTGAGTTTGTACCAAAAACTTCTATTTTGGTTTCATCTGACCATAGGACGGTCTCCCAATCCTCTTCTAGATCATCCGAATGCTCTCTAGCAAACTTCAGATGGGCCTGGACATCTACTGGCTTGAGCAGGGGGACACGTCCGGCATTGCAGGATTTGAGTCCCTGACGGCTAAGAATGTTACTAATGGTTGCCTTTGATACTTTGATCCGTTTTGCTCACCATTCTTGTGATAATTTTGACCAACAAGGTGAGATCTTTTGTGGAGCCCCCAATCAAGGGAGATGATCAGTGGTCTTGTATATCTTCCATTTTCGAATAATTGCTCCCACAGCCAATTTCTTCACACCTAGAGTCTTACCTATTGCAATTCAGTCTTCCCAGCCTGGTGCGGGTCTACAATTTTGGTTCTGGTGTCCTTTGACAGCTGTTTGGTCTTGGCCATAGTGGAGTTTGGAGTAGAGTGACACTTTGAGGTTGTAGACAGGTGTATCTTATACTGATAACCAGTTCAAACAGGTGCAATTAATACACGTAGCGTTGGGAGAACAGAGAAGCCTCTGAAAGAAGAAGCTACAGGTCTGTGAGAGCCAGAAATCTTGCTTGTTTGGAGGTGACCAAATACTTATTTTACAGAGGAATTTACCAATTAATTCATTAAAAAACCTACAATGTGATTTTTTGGATTCTTTCCCCCCATTCCATCTGATAGCTGAAGTGTACCTATGATGAAAATTAGAGGCCTCTCTCAATTTCTTAAGTGAGAGAACTTGCACAAGTGATGGCTTACTAAATTTTTTTTACCCCCTCTGTATAAGCCGCAGGTGTCCACGTTGAAACATGAGATATTCACACAATATATTTTTTTTTACTTTTAATTAAATACATACCAGAAACACCCATAAATACGTAATGGAAATGCTTTGTTTTTGAATAGTGCCTGTAACACGACTGATGAAAAACATTGATAATAACATTAACATTAATTAATAACATTAATAATAAATAAGAAGGAAAAGTCCATTCATCAATCCATTTTCTATCCCTGCTTTGTCCTACTCCAGCTGATCGCTATCTTCATCTTCCTCCTGCGCACCAACACCATTAAAGTTGTCTTCATTAGTGTAGGAATTGAACAGCCTCAGAATTTCACCGTAATTTCATTGGTCCGATGTGACGAGGCTAAATGTTCAAAAAATTCCATAAATACGCCGCATCATTGTTTAAGCTACACTGTTCAAAGCATGTGAAAAAAAGTCTTTTATGGGCCGGAAATTATGGTAGTGTTTTTCAGGATTAATTTAGATCAGTGTTATAAGCCAAATTACAAGTCATCACGTTCTAATATGAAATAAATTATTTATGTAAAGAAATACTGCAAAATTTTGATCAGCACACAAGCCATTGATTAAGGGCTGAGGTGGGTTGGACATCATATTCAGATTTCAAAGTGTGGTTAATATTTCTATAATAAATGCAGCTGCATATTGGAGGAATTTTATCTTAACATATCAGTCCAGCTCTATTTGGTATAATCAATTTTACATCACTTAATTTTTAAGGGGGAAAGACTCAGGGCAGAATTATTATCAATGTAAATAAATATTGGTTGGACAGCTTTAACTGTGAAGCTTAGATGAGTAATCTCACTGATGACAAGTCTAATATAGTATTGTTGCTGTGGTCTAAATCAGAACATTGTTGTCAGACTGAATTGTTATTTGTACTCTCCCCAGGTTTATTGTCTCCACCGCAGCATCAGACAAACTGAGAGCTGCTTTGCCTATAAATAAGAACTAAACAAGCGTTTCCCTCCTTTTTATCCATCCCTAGTGATGCATGGCAAACATTTTACAATAGGTAGGGAAACAATACCTGTTGTAGGGGAAAAAAATTAGCCCATTCATCCATGACAAAATAAACAGCAGCCATATAACAACATGTTTATGAATCATCTTCTATGCAGCATGAAAGTATTATGTTGTGTGCAGTCAGATGAGGACACATATTCATAACCAGTGTCCACTCCTCAGAACTTTATTAGAATTGGTGAGTGCGAAGTCTAATAGTTCTTAAAAAAAATGAGTTTGAATTCCTTCTGTTGTGTTGCTTTTTCTGCATCAGGATGGAAAATTGTCTTTTGTAATTCTCATTTTTTAGATATTATCAATATATGAAAATAAAGCTTTTTGAAAGAGCTGGGTAATGTGAAAAAAAATTAAAATCATAATTTACAGAAACCACATTGCCACTGTAGTTTTTTTTTATATATAGGTTGTATAAAGTTGCAGAAGTATACCAAAAAATATATACCACTTTACAATTGGTATAGGGCGCTAACAAGTGGTATAGGTATGTTCATGTTGCAATATTGATAACAAATTTATTTAGAAGCCATCAAAGAACCTTACCATATCAATACCATGTCAGACATAGGCTGGCTAATCATTTAAATGGCCTGTTCAGACAAATTACCGTCCACAGGGCTCCATTCATTAGTCCAATCAGTTAGGTGATGAGGGTGAGAGACAAGAAAAAAGAAAAATGAATAATCATAATAGGGGGTGTGTTTGTGCATTGAGTTACATGCATCAGACACAATGGACACAGATGCTGTTTCAGCTGCGTAATTGCAGCAGGAATCATTAAACATTTAAGCTAAATGAGTTGGATTAGTTATTGCAACCATTCATCTTTGAGTTGCTGTGAAGTAAAAGCTACCACACACACACACACGCACACATGCACACGCACAGGCACACGCACGCTCTTGTGTGACTTGCTGCTGATTTGAGTTATTACCAGTTGGAACAAACTTGGGGGCTCAGTGAGCATAGGGAAAACACAGCACACAGCCTCAGACAACACATACACACACACGGGCAAAGTCATCTAGGAAAACAGATGGAGCGCGGCTGGATTCAGTCAAAGAGTAGATTTGCTGTAAATAAGTTGATCTATAATAGATCATTAGCTGGATGTGATTAGCTCCTCCACAGGATGTTCTGCCAAAATTGCTGCTAACTGGTAGAGCTAATACTGAAAACACACAAATGAGGATTTGGAAGCACAACAGAATCAACATTGCTGTTTTGTTTTTGTGAGTCAAAATTTCTCAGTGTGTGAATGCTTCCTAAATAGCGCACAATGACACAACCGATTCCTCTTGCTTCATCCTCCCCTTTCATTAGGATTGTGTGCTCATGAGTCCACAGGGCATGGTACCCGTCCAACCTCAGCAATAACCCTCCAGGGTCTCTTCTAGACCACAGCAGGCAGGTCAGGTTACATTCTGACCGTCTCGCTCCATTAGGAGCTAATGGGTGGTGTGATGGCAACATAGAGGGCAACACGGGATCTCTGTGATTAACAGAAAGACAGACACCGAAGGACAAGATGTGAGAATATGACGGCCGAGCGCAGCCTCTGTTAAGTCGCACACACTGCTGCAATGAAAACAGAAGAGGGCCTTATCGTGACTGAATCCCCATCTTTGGCTCAGTGAACTGACAAATCACTTTGGAGAGGTGTCATCACTCAAAGTCAAAAGGGTAGTGCAATGGATCATCTAAAAGAATTAAAATTACAAAGTGAAACTTCAAGAGAATGGCTTATAATGGAAAGAAACCTGGCAGAACAACAATTACTCCTTGAGGTCAGACATTCTAATTACAATCAAACCAGAGCTAGTGAACACGGGAAAAAAATATATAAATCTGAGTTCTGCATGTGTGTGTGCGAGAGAGAGAGACAGACACAGAGAGCAAGAGAGGGAAAGAGAGAGAGAAGGCAGGGGATGGTATGATCAGATGAAAAGGTGGGAGAGAATGAAGGCTGGGACAAATGGGTGACGATGAAATCAAAGCAAGTGACCCAAGCCTATCAGCAGAGCATTCATCAGCCCTAGTCAAATCTCCTCCGACAGACACTTTCCTGTATGCTTATTTGAAATGCAACTTGTTTATATATTGGCTTTGCAAGAACTTGGACACTAATTGCTTGTAAATGAACTGCTGATCTGAGCATAACTCCTACCACTCAGTCATACCAATGACACCATTGTGCTTTGAGGTAGGCCTGTCCTAGATGTAAAAAAAATGTATATAGCAATATCAATATTGTGTGCGCTGGAGGAGTTTAATCCATGAAAGCGTAGTGTATTACTAATTGTTTTCATCGAGACTGTGGTCCCAGCTCTTTTCAGGTCATTGACCAGGTCACCTTCCTCATGATCATTGACACCCCGCAGGATGAGCTCTTGCATGGAGCCCCACACCAAGGGAGATTGACGATCAGCTTGAACTTCTTCCATTTTCTAATAATTGCGTCAACAGTTGTTGCCTTCTCACCGGGCTGCTTGCCTAGTGTCCTGTAGCCCACTCCAGCTATGTGCAGGTCTGCTATTTTATACCTGACCTGTCTTTACACAGCTCTCTGGTCTTGGCTATTAAGGAGAGGTTGGAGTTTGTTTGATTGAGTGTGGACAGGTGTCTATTATACAGATAAGTTCCAACTGGTGCAGTTAATACACGTACTGAGTGGAGAACAGGAGGGCTTCCTTAAGAAGAACTAATAGGTCTGTGTGAGCCGCAATTCTTACTGGTTGGTTGGTAATCATATACTTATGTCATGCAATAAAATGTACATTAATTACTTAAGAAATCATACAATGTGTTTTCTAGATTTTTGTTTTAGATTCTGTCAAACAGTTGAAGAGTACCTGTGATTAAAATTACAGACCTCTACATGCTTTACAAGTGGGAAAAGCTGAAGAATCAGCAGTGTATCAAATAGTTTTTCTCCCCACTGTGCGCGAGCGCATGCGCACGCACACACACACACACACACACACACACACACACACACACACACACACACACACACACACACACACACACACACACACACACACACACACACACACACACACACACACACACACACACACACACACACACACACACACACAATGACAGTGAAACCCATGCTTTCGTGGCTCAATAAGTTACAAGATGGGTTTAAATCTCACATAAGGTAAATAGCAGGTCTGGGATCAGTCTTGTATTTCAACAACTGACATTTGGAAACACTTCTGGCTTTTCTAATACACAGTAACCTTGACACTAGGACAGATAAGGGATAAGGTAATGAGGCCCGCAACAGTCAAAAAAACATGAGCATGTGGGTGAATGGCAGTAAACATTAACAGCTACATCCAGTTCATTAATTCATTATCTATAGCACTTATCCTGCAGTCAGGGTTGTGGGGTGTCGGGTCACATCACAGTTGTAATTGGGTGAGTTGATCACAATGCTACATGTAGAGACATATAATAATTTAATCCCCCATTCACAACTTTGACCAGTTCAGGATCTCCGATTCACCTACTGCATGTTTTTTTGGGCTTTGTGAGGAACCCAGAAAGCCCGGAGGAAACCAACGCAGACTTTGGGAGAACACGCAATCTACAGAGAGAAAGGCCCCCTCGTCGGAATCAAATCAGGAACCAAACCTTTCTTTCTTCCAACACAACCCCCCTCTACCAAGTCAAATATGTCAAGGTCAAAGACAAACAAGCTCAGACTTTTGTTACTGAAGTTGCAGGGACCAGTGGAAAATGTCATGTGATAGCCTTATCACAATTTTTTCCAAATATCCACTGTATTTCATATCACAGGGCTTCCAATAACTGTACATTTCACGATTTAAATGTGACAAGTATTCTCATGCTTAATATCCTCTAGCCATAGAGACTTTTTTCAGTGCAGGAACACTCATATTTGGTATTTTATTTGTTATTGGATGGAGAAAATATATTGCTTTGTTGGGCCCTGCCATGGTTCTTAATATGTTAAAAGTGCTGAATGACTTGTTTTAAACACAAATTGAAATAGCATTTATTTAATATTGGGCCTCTGCACTCTATTTTATAGTGTTTAAAATTCTCAATTTTAGGACTCCATACATGATTCATTATTGTTGCTGTGAATCGGTTAGTGCCAAATTAAATTAAGTGACTCTCTCCAGTATACTGAATATGGATTAATGACACTTTTGTTGAATTTATTTGCAGATTCTTACTTGGTTATTTCAATGTAACTTTTAAGTGGTTTTATTTTGATTTGTTTTAATTTATTGCCAATCTACTTACCCTATTTCCCCTGGCAGAGTGGAGAAATTTAGAGTGATAAACCCTAATATACCACCTTCATGGGGGATGTGATTTTGATCTTCTGTACTGTGTATACTGAACAGTCTTGTACAGTGGATAAAACTTAACAGAAGAAATAATACAGATGACAATGAATGTTGAAACACATGGGAAACATTGTATATTCTTGGGTTAAATAACTATTTTGTCATTAAGTAATTCAAGATAAAAGAATTCAAGTTAAAAAACAAAAACCCTCATAAGTCTTATAAAAAAATCTATGATATTTTTGGAAAAAAAGGGTAAAAGAAATTGATCAGAGGAAACTGGCACTGAACACACTCTTCACAGGTGAGGATGTATGGATCATGATTACAATGTAATGAGGGAATATATAATGATTTGGCTGTCAAGCATGTGACATTTTCTAATTAGCACACTTGAACCTCTTGCACTGGCTCATCACTGGCCATTCAGACAGACAGTGTGATAAAGTGCCCTGTTACTATGTGACTATTCATATGCCAATCAAACAAAGCCGTGAAAGAGGAGAATGGAGGTGAGGGAGCTGGACGTCATGGAGCATCAAAGGCTAATAAGCATGTCTGCATCTCACAATCACATCCCATTCACTAAACTTTCCCTCCAGTGGGCTACCACATTCTAAGTGATGCCTCATTGTGGCTTGTCAGGGGAGCTGACATCAAATATGTAATAAAGGACTTCAAGTCACACCACATGAGGTAAAAGAAAGTTCTGCCGAAGCTATGTGAACTAAAATATACATCACGGCTCAACCTTAAAACATACAATTGTCACTCATTTGAACAATACATCACTCAGCATCCCACATTCACTTCATATTTATTTTTTCATTTTTTATTTTTTCAGTGGAAATGTTAAAACTCACTAAAAGATCACATTCAAATGGTTAGCACATTAAATGTAAACTTAATTTTCTAAATATTAAATATTATTTCATATTTCATAGTTTCACAGTTTAGCGAATGCAAGATCAGGAGAAATAAGCAAAACAAGGCTCCTTAAAGTAATGCACCACAGCACCTCTAGTGGTCAAATAATCAGCAGGATATCTTTCAAATGGTCACAGAATCTACGCAACAAAAATTTAGAAATATTGGGTCCATATTTGACTTAAGTCCGAACTAGTGGAAACGCATATTAAATATGCATTCCCAAAGGATCATTCGATCATTCAAATAAATCTCCTTTTAAAGCCATTTGAAGATGTGGATTTTCTTTATATATAAACAGCCCCACGTGTCACCCCTGTATTTCTGACACAATATGGAGGGTGGGAAATGGCCTCAGAATCAAGCACTTGACATTTCAGGTGAGATGACAAGAGATATTCTCCTGTAACATTTACATTCCAGCACCTGGAGCCAATGACATGAGATTCACAGACGCCTTCTAGGCCCAGTAATTAAAGAGAACTAATTAATGAGAGATGGGGGAAATAATTGTATTTTTTTTAATTAAATTTCCAGCGAAATTAGAGTTCTCATTTGGCTGAATGGGATGGAAGGTTAAGTGTTTTATGTTTTTTCCACTCCAAAGCCTGGTGCTGTGCTCATGCACGTTCACACATATTAAATGTGGAGTGACAGCACATTTATGAGGGGATGTTCTCCTGCCTGACTTTAATCCCCATTCCATCCCCAGTCACCGTGACAAGAGGATATACACACACATTACACACTCAAATTTCATGTCTGTAAAGGTGCAGGAAGACACTCTCCTAATAAATCATTTATGTGGACTTTGAAGTTCCCAACTAGTCAAAAATCTGTTTTTGTTCCTATTCCTTCACATTAATGCTTTACAAAGAGTCAATGTCTATGATGATGTGTATGTAGTTTGACACGAAAAGGCAAAAAAATTCATTCTGAGTCACTATTTTCTCAGCATTGACTCGACAAAAGTACAATATAGGAACCTGAAACTCAAAAAAACACTCAGAACAAACACGAAGAATAAATTAGTGATATAGGCGAAATCTTGTGTTTTTCCGGATCAACTTATAGAATAAAAAATGTGAAATTAAATGGGACTTTGGAACTTGATAAAAAGTGAGTATAAGTTAGAGGGATACTTTACATCTGTTTTAAATAGAGGTTTCTCAGATCTGCTTGAAACAAGTATTTTTGAATGGGATTTTTTGAAAGGCATTCTTGGTTAACAGTTCAATCATTGAAAATAAAATGAATGGCCTGAAAACAAAAATAATGGTAAATTTATGAAAGGGCTCCTTAATTCAAACCTGGCAAATGATTTTTATGTTAATGCCTTGCAGGCAAGAGACCAGCAGCCTGACAGCTGGGAGTGATGGTCATGGATAATTTCAGGAACCCATAGAGCTGTGAATGGGAGAGAGTGACAGCTCTGATGGCAGAAAATGGGTGTAGAGGTAAGGTAATACATCTGTTAGTATCCACTTTTTATTGCGAGAGGGCGAAGAGTGAGGGAGGGATGGCATGGAGGAGAGAGGGGGAATGCAGTCATGGTTGCAGCTAAATACTGCATTTTAAAAGCAAAAAGATAAAGATACATTTTCATTAGTCATAAAATAATGCCACATCAATAACATCTAAATCATTTTCATATCCACAGGCTGTAGCACACCTTTTGTAATAATTCAATATTAAAAGTAGACTTGATAGGAAGCAGATATTGTTGGACCAGATGTAAAAATAGATTTCTGTTTAAGTATCAAATAAATGGTTTAAATTCATTTGTTCTATGACTGATGCATGTATCATATCCATCAAGTTTAACATCCTTATATAACATCAGGATTTTTATTATTTTAACCATGCACTGCCTTACTTTCATGTTCACATGGACGTTTGGTTTGGTTTGGTTTTAGCAACACAATCTGTTCCAAGACGCATTGTCATAAAGACATCCTACCTCCTTATGTGCTGTATTATTCAGAATGTATAAATGTATGCAGTATGCAGAAATACAATCAGACAACCACATACGACTGCACTGGACAATAAAGGGGGTGGGGGTCAGGCTAAATAGCCACAGCACAAAAACGGTGTGTAAAAAGAAGAAACGGTCGAAAAGCTGTTATTTCTTATCACTTTGCTTCACTATTAACAAAGTAGTGGGGTATCTTGAGAGGTCAATGACTCCAACTGCCATCTTGAGAGCTGTAAGGTACACACATGTAAAAATACATGCCCCCTTACGCACACACAAACACACTTAAAAAGAAAGTGAGCTCCACAGAGGATAAGAGTGAACCATTACTTTTTTTTAAATAATGTGGTCCTTTGTCTCTGTGAGCATGTAACTGTGCACATAGGGTCACACCTATAACGACACCCATGGCCTTCTCTGCATTCATCAGATTTATATTAATATTCATGAACAGACTGGTGGCCACTGTGTTTCAAGATGAGGGGCTAATGAAAGGAGTGTGTGTGTACATGTTGGCATGTGCGAGCATGTCACAGATGCAGGGGGTAGAATTGTAATCAAATCACAGCCAACCCCTCATCTCCAGCCTCATCAACCACCAGTGGTGTTTCTTCCATATACTAATGCTAACTTGCTACACAACACGACTGCCTGTGGACTGCAGAGACAGTACAGATGTGCGAATGTTTCAAAGTACAAGTGTATGTGGCGAACATTATTCAATGTCTGGCGCGAAAAAAGGAGGTCTGAACTTGTGGCTAAGCTAACCACCAGGCAGAAAAATAGCAAACCATTATCTCTCATTAGCATCCATGGCTAGCCAAGGGCCCATGCTGTGCAGTGAAGAGCCCTCACAATAGGACCGCCCTTCTATGATTGATGGTAAAACAGCATCTGCCTAAATAATGGAACAAAAAAAGAGAAGCACTAAAGATAGAATCTGTCATCTGTGGCGAAGTAATAAAAACAAAGACAAACAAAAGGAAGTCAGACTAATCAAGAATGCCAGGCAAAGCTCATTAATCTATGAGCGCAGACACAGTTTGGGAGCGCAGAGATAAGTCAAATGACTGGCGTGTTCTGAAAATCGTGTGTGCGAGTCCTTTTCCTTCTGCTATCTTTTCATCAGAAGCATAAACAAAAGGAAACTGAGAAGTGAGATGAAAGTAGGTGGTGTATTAGAAGAAATTGGGTGAAAGCTGGGAGAGTAAAGAAACAAAAGGTAGATGTGACAGTTCCTGCTTGGTGAAGGTTTTAGTGAAACGTCGGCTCAGCAGAGCCCATAATTGCTAAAAGAAACCACTGCTCAGGAAAGAATGCTGACGTCAGGTTGACTTTTTAGCAGGAGAGTTTGATCAAATGCTGAAGCTGGATGTGATCTGTGACACTTCATCAGAGATGCTGAGAGAAATACGTTGTAAAATTAGTCATTAAATTCCACGGGCTTCAAAAAAGATGCAGAACATATGACTATAATTCCATCATTCTGGAAAATTAAGCTTTTGCTTACAGTAATTGCAGTAACATCATTTTCCTACTCTGCTGAAAAGTTTACACATCTTTTATTCAGATCTGTCCCCCTTTTCACAAAGGATGTGTTGCCACAGTTGCAGTCCTACATGCACACCAACGCACACGGAGACACACACAAAGTTGAAGAATAAAGTTGTTATTGCTGTTTAAAACACCAACTGTTCTTGCATTGTACAGGATTAGATGAATATTCCTTTTTATTTGGCCTTCTCGCTGACTTAGTGTTGGGACACGATTCCTCCGGGCCTCCGGCCGACAAATGTGAATTTAATCAGGCCACTACTATTAGCACATCTTAAGAATGTATTATGATGAATTAGCAAGAGGAAATTGAATCTGCTCTTTGTATGCATGAAATGCAGTCTTCACCGCCCCTTTATACCTCATTGCTGATGTTTTGGAGAACTTCCCTCTGCACAGGGTGAATGTTGTTTGAAACCTCAGAAGTCTCTCTCTCTCTCTACCAATCTCAATAATACACCATTAAAAACCATCAGCGCAGCTCCTCCATTCATATCATTCTAGATATGAGAATGAAGTTTAGGGAGAGGGTGAAGACTGTAAGCTTGACAAAAATAATGAAAATAAATAAGTAATGATATACTGAGATATGAAGTACTTTTCAAAGTGCTGTATGAAAGAAAATTACTCAATTAAAAAAAAACATAAACATTCATTCATTTATTGTGAGGTTAGAGGTTTTTAATTAACCTCCTGCATGTTTTTGGACTGTGGGAGAAAAGCAGAGAACCGAAACTTAACCAACACAGACGTGGAGCACATGCAAACTCCACATAGTGAGACCCCCTTAGGAATTGAACTGGGAACCCTCTTGTTATGAGGGAGAAGCAATAACCAATGTAACGCCAGTAGGTTTTATTTTTTTCTTTACCATAAGACAGTAAAGAACTTTTTATTAGTCACATAAGAAAATAATATTTTATTGATTCCCATTGGACAAATTTGTTAATAAGTAAGATAAGTATAGAGTACATGACGCAAGGTGCTTTTATCATTTCTTCAGTTAACAAAGGGGTAGACATTGTGGCACAGTGGTTAGCGCTTCAGCCTCATGAAGGGCCATGGTTCGAGTATGACAAGGGGACCTTTCTGTTTGGAGTTTGCATGTTGTCTGCATGGTTAACATTCAAAAAAACATGCAGCAGGTTAATTGGGAAAAAAAAATGTGAATGTTGTCATGTTGTTTGTCTTTGTATGTGGCCCTGCGATTGACTGGCGACCAGTCCAGGGTATACCCATGGTATACCCTGCCTCTCGCCCAGTGACAGCTAGCATGGGTTACCGCGCCCCTGAGTGCAGGATAAGCGGCAAAAGATGGAAGGATGGATGCATAAACCAAGGTTGAAAAAAACAAAGGCCATGTTTATGTTAAGTCCTGTCGTCTTTCTAGATTGGAGACTTTAAGAAGAGTCAAAACAAATTTGGAGTAAGCATGATTGATACTTTGTTGTAATTTACTGACACGAAAATGCAGCAGGACAGCTCATTTTGATATGCAGAGCAATATGCCTGCAGGAAACTTCTGCCTATCAGATGTAAACCTGTCTTCAGACTGAAGATAAGAGAACAAGTCTGTCAGAGAACAAGAACAGGGAAAGAATGTGGAGGGTTGATATCCAGTTTCTTTGGTTAAAGAGTGGCTTGAATGAAAGAGGGATACATAAATCCTTTCCCTCACCTTGTCTCTATCCTCCACCAGTTCAGCCAGCAGGTCATCGATGTCCAGGATCCCTCCTTCAGTGTATTCCAAGCGATGAATGTCCACCACACTCTCACCGTTCTTGAAAAAGAAGGCAATGAAATGATAGCACATGAACCAATAGGAAAAGCTTCAAGAAAACTACATATTCCAACTTCCCACAGTCTAACAATTCAAATGTCTGAAATGAAACTGAGCAACGCAAACACTATAAATGTAGTCAAAAGTCACCATAAAACAAAATGACTGGCCATTCCTGATCAAATGAATAAAATTAAAATATAAAACACACAAACAAATTACAATTTTTATGCATTCATTGAAAAGGTAATACCGTGACAATGGCCAAACTAAAAAAGAGAAGACACGGAGATTAAAAACATGCAAAACAGCGACATAAATGAAAACACCAAAAAAAAAAAAAAAATGTTCATGAATACTCTTACATTTTTGAAAATAAACATGAATCGTTAAAGAATCTAAACAATATCTACAAAACTTAAGGCCAACGTGAGGTTTTTGTTGTGAAGAAACATCTCGTCTCATAAGCATTAAAAAGCTCCAACATGACTGAGACTCAAAGCATAAGTATCTGAGATCAAGGATCAAATAGTCAACACATTTACCTAGGACAACAAAGCATATGAATAGTGTGATTAGAGTGAATTAATCTGCCAGACTCCACTTTTCAGAAATTATGAAATCGAATTTTCCCTGGACATTTAAAGAATAAAATATTAAACAATCTAATATATATTCAAATATTAACAATAATAATAATAAATATTATTATTATTAAATTAACGTTCATTAAAGTCATGTAAAGAAAACAGGCTTGCTGATGATCTTTTCAAATCCTATTTAAAAATCTGTATCAAATGATCAAGTACAGTTCTAACTCATGAACTACATTGTACTGTGCATGCTGTTAAACACAGGTAAAGTCAGCACAGAAGAATGTGAAAGGGAGGTGTGAAAAGCAAGAAATGTTTCCAGTCCAGTTTCACCATCACCAAGACAGAGGCCGGAGAAAACACACCCCAGAGAGTAGGAATTATAATGGCCCCAGCAATCCAGTCATGGATAAAGAGAACATGGACTTTTGTGAGAGCTATAATCTGAAATCCAAACAGCTATTCACAGTATGTCAACATAGGAATATATGAATAGCATCTTCCCCTTTTTCTGACCCAGTACAAACCAGTCAGTACAAAAAAGAATAATTGAGACTTGCTATAGTTGCATGTAGAGGAAAATGGTCCATTAGTAAATACCTACACCAACAAGCAATCTGTCCAGAGTAACAAAAGACTACATTTCCAGTTAAATGATAACTATAGGCTAAAAGTCACAGAGGCTCCAACGAATATGGCTGAGACCCAGCAAGCAGCTTCTGCTATATCACTGAGCTTTGTCATGAATGGGCTCCTCCTTGCTCTATTGCATTCAAATGTGAATTACAGGGCACAGAGAGGGGCCGCCTGCCTTTCACAGTGGGCCAACCCCATTTTCTTAAAACAAATGGTGGCGAGAGCCTGGAGTTTCAGTCACAGGAATTAAACCTGAAACTCCCTTTCTTCAGGAGTGCCCATTATACAAACGACAGAGCTGTTCAAGGTAGTAAAAAAATCTGCAGCGAGAAATATATGAACTTATTATAATTTCCACACAAGTGTGCAAAAAAAGCAAAAAATTCAAACCATCCAAAGCAATATGTCTCTCCAACAAAAGCCAAGATTCAACACTCCCAATATTGATTTGATGTGTGGATACCCTTGTCTAACAGTGTATGTACTGTTAATTATTTTTCAATCAGGAAACTCTATACATTTGTGTATGCTAGAATAAAGGAAAAGAGAAAAGAAGAATCATCTGGTTAAAAAAATACATCTGTTTTTGCCAAATCCATGCCAGTTCTCCTGTGCCTCTTCTTTCATTGTATTTATCACTACTGCATCTTAGCAAAGTCGCTAAACTGTTTACTCGTACAGATTGTACATATGTAAACTATTGTATGTGAAGAGTCATTCTGGACTTCTTCACTATGGATCCAAAAGCAGTAAAAGACAAATTCATTTCATTTTTATACATGTAATTTCATTCTGGATGGATATATGGAAATTCTAGGACAACCTTATAGGGCTGAGTAAAATGTGGCAAGCAGCTTCCCTAGCAGATTGTCAAAAACAATCATACCCTGCCCATGGGCTAGAAACAGTTTTGCTACAATGGTTGATGACAGAACAAAAATGTCTGATGTTAAAACTGCAGAGAATGTTTTCTAAAAATGTGTAAGATTTGTTATTGCCTTTTTAACTGTCTTTCAAGGTAAAATTGAATTTTTTTGAAGTCCTATCACTCAGCTCTCTTACAACTGAAGTCCAGACATCAGGTCAAAGTGCACCTCTCACCAAACAGACGAGTCTGTCCTGGAGAACTGCATTCTATTATCCCCAGCCAACACCTCAGGCATGTGTGTGTGCAAAAGTACACATACAGGCACATGCAGGAATGATGGCAAAAGTCAAGGGGAGAAAACAAACACTTAACGTTGCCAGGATGACACCAGGACAACAGCATTAGAATACACCTTAGAGAGAAAAATGTGCAATTTTACAGCAAAGGATTAATTCACATCGGTGTATCAGACCACAACGGTGTTAATGAGCATCATCACTGCAGGCTGAGCTTAAGCACACCTGGTACACTTGGATTAATTTCCTCCAATCTAAACTCACAAGGCCCCCACTTCACTCTCTTCCTACTGCTGTAAAGAGATTAATGAATGACACTACAGAGAGAAAGTAATCCATAAAGAGAGGGGGGAATTAAAAAAAAAAGAAAAAACTTCTAAAGTCCCTCATTGTCGATTCCTGTTAATTCCCCTTTGTATCCTGAACTCTTTCTGCAAAATGCAAAAAAAAAAGAAATTAAAAAAAGGAATTTTTAAAAAGAAGTCAAGAGTCAGTCAACAGTAGAGGAAAATTAGTGCGACAGTTAGAAGAGTAAATCCCCCGCAAATGACACTATTAAGCTTCCCACCATTTGAAGTCATATCTCCTTCTTTTCCCTTTACCCTCTCCGGTGAGCAAACAGCATTGCACTCGAGAATGGTGAAACATCGGGGCGATTAGCAAAGCTAAATTCGGTGGGGATGCGGTGGTGGTGATGTAGCGGGTGCATTTCACACTTTGATCTTGAGAAGAATGTGTAATTACACAGCTGCAGGAGAATGGTATGGATTTAGCCTTAAAAAAAGGTGCTTAATGAACATGTCAATGAAATAGTGTGTTCAAGTCAGCTCTATCGGTGTAAGTGAAAGATAATAAGGAAAAAATGACTGAAATTTGGTATGCCTACTGTATATTGAATCAAGGGTGGAAATACCTAAGAATATCAATGACACTACATTGTGGAGGTGAATTACATATTTGACCAATCAAGCAATCATACCAATCATAGAGACTCATGCTGAAGAAAGGATGGGTGACGATCTAGAAAATGCAACATAACTGCAAGTGTCTAAGAATTCTCAAAGAATCACAAATTCCTTTTGAGACCTTCAGATGTGGGAGCTCAGCATTACATGGCAGCCAGCTCAAGTTGGATGGACCTAACACTTTTTAGTAGTGATTAACGAACATGTTCCTGTGAGGAAATCAAAATCCTAGAGTCAGTTGAAGTAAACTTTCAGAAACTTGAAAAATTGGAGAACAGATTTCATATTTTACATTGAAAGACTGCATTTTTGCACTGCTGGCTGATTTCAAATTTGTCATGTTATCTGAACCAAGGGTTTGAACTGAAAAAGCTGTGCCATTGGCTCTCAGGTGAAGTCATTTATCTTTGGAACCACACTACTTTCTATCCTTTTAGAGACATTCTTTCTACAACACAAGGGCTGAGGGCTTTCTGGGTCTCTGAGCTATAATATGTAGGCAGTAGATGGTGATTGTCAGGTATTCATGATGACAAAAAGTCCAACTTTGTCTCCCTTCATGTCCTACTTTATAACATGATGACCATAGCTTTGTTAACAATACCTTTAATTCAGATACTAATAGACCCATGCTATGAATTAGGATGTGGCTTAAAGTGTTAATAATGTATCTGTTTTGGAATCGAAGACAAATTAAAGCCTGATAGTGAGCACTGAGCACTTTTGTAAATACAAAATGAGGAAGTGATTCCAGTGAGTTGGACAAGCAGGGAGGTACCAGTGCCGGTTTCTATAGGGGTTGTAATCTGAACTGAACATGCAGAGAAAAAAACAGACACATACACATCAAGGCCCTGTCTGTTTCCCCTGGGAACAGCACACTCCCAATGCTGGTCTGCCCAGGGAAAACTCAAGATAAACAGTCACCCATTCACAGAAAGTGCTTGGGCCAAAATGTGAAAAGTTAACCAGCTATATTACTGCCTTTGTCATTCAACTAGTAATGCTGCAAAGCACATACTAGTTTCAGCTTGTCAAAATTAGAAAGCGCAACTTAGAAGAATACAACTTAAAAAGATTAAATGACTTGTTGACACCTGGCAAAAATGCTTTGCTTGATTTTCAGCTATTATGTATCCTATTATCATAAGCAATAATAACAGCGATGGCACAATAAACAAGGAGCAAATGCTACTATCATCACAAACAAATGTCCCACACAGATTGTAATGTCATTTTTATGACTGCAAATTTTTGTGATGAAGCAGCTTTGTCAGTAACTATTCGCAAGGAGATGAATGCACTTGAATCTGTTAAAATTTACAGCGACACTCACGCGGAGATAAACAGCTAATTAAGAAGTGCTATAGACCATTACGGCATTGCCAACGAAAAAAGATCCTGTTCGCTACCCACCCACACAGCTTTGGTGATAACACCCAGGTCCCGTCAGCAGGAAAGCAACAGAGTAGAGAATGTGCAGTAAATGTGGGAGTTAAGTGGATGCTCTGGGCAGAAGTGCCATCTCTCCTGGTCAGATGTATTCGGTGCTCTCTGGCAGCTACCGAGCTACAATGTCCTTACGATGCTCTGCCTCAGTTAAGAGAAGGCCAGACTGTTGAGTCAGCGTCTGCAGCTCTAATTAATATGCTCTGTGAAAAGCAATCAAGGCATGTGTGCATTCTAATCACACACACACATTTAGCCTGCTTCAGTTTGTGCACTGCAGCATATCTTGGCAAGACCCAGCAGGGAACACTGGGCACAGCAAGCGAGGTATTAATGGTCAGTGAAGCAGAGTGTGATGAGCTCTTGTGTGTCATTTCAGTGTTTGTGTGTGCCATGTCACCGAGTGAAAGCAATCCATCAGGCAATCCAGCCACACAGGAGTTCCTGACATCACTACTCCTGCTGTCTCCTGCATCCCCATAAGCAGGCTTCTCTGCTTGCTGAGGGGGAGGGTGTGAAGGTAGGATGAGGAGAAGCAGCCAACCGATAAGACCACTGCCTGCCACCAATCCTAATCCTCGATCACTCAAAGGACAAAGCCTCCTGTCCGCAGCACACATCCCTAACTGCATCCACATTGAGGACATCAAACAGTAAACTTCCACCTGCCCACAGAGATACCAGGGTTTTACCAGGACACTATTGTACAGGTAGACAGCCAAGGCTACCGCCAGCATTCACATCCACGCAGTAGGGAGCACAAATCAGCACACTATCACACCAGGACAGCATGCACATACAAAGCTGCTGATTAATAAAAGGTCAATTTGGCAGAGTGATTAATGCTCAAATCACTGCGATGTATGGGAGTCAAGAAAGGGATTATATATTTGTGTATGTTTAGGACCGCACAAAACAGAAAACATCAGTCTACAAAACATCTATAGCCTTGAGATATTATCAGCACAGGTGCTGGAAGACTGTGTTTTATGTCTTCTCATTGTGGCTTGCTGGGCTTTTGTTTGACCTGTTTCCTTTTGCCTATCTTGTATAAAGTTTCCCATTCCACTGTGAATGAAGGAACATGGTGTATTTAGACAGGGCCAGGGTGCATGATGGCTGGGCAAAAATTTTGACAGAAGTTTATGGGCACCGCGTCAGTCATAGGTAAATTAGTACTAAATGTGTTTGAAATTCGATCACCTATGGACTACAAATTGTGAAACTGCGTTTCTACAGGGATTTGAGTCTTAACTGAGATTATTGATAGCTTTCAGAAACAATTAACACATGGAATCATACTAATCATCAGTGAGCGGCCAAAATATTGTAAGTTACACATCTGAAATTGGAGAGGAATCAATACTGTAGGGACAATCTATCCTTTTTGTATTGTCTCGAGTTTTCGATCTTTCAATTTACTGCAAGACGTCTAAGCTATATCAATAGAGTTATACAGTTGTGGCTCAGTTGGTATGGTAGGCATCCCTCTGAAAGTACAATTTCCTTCTCTACATGCCAAAGTGTCTTGGGTAGGACACTGAACCCCAAGTAGCTCCTAATGTCCTGTTTACCACTTTGCATGGCAGCACTGCCGTAATCGGTATGTGCCTGTGAGTGTGTGTGTGAATGCAATCTAATTTAAAGTGCTTTGTGCAAGCCCTATATAAGTGGAGGCCATGTATGTGACAGCCAGATTCCCTTGCTCACACTGGGAAGATGGTCAGCTGTTGGTATGGATGTTGTGAATATATGCACACCAGTGGTCAATGTTATTGTTATTGTTTGTTTATTTAGTTGTAGTCTCAACTTGTACCCCAGGTGTGCCGGCATTTACAAATGTCTACATTCTGAGGGAATCATAACAATAAACCCATGAGGAAAACACATTGCTAGGGGAAAGCTGTTATTATAAAATGACAAAGAGTGAACCCTTTGACAATTTTAGCTCTTCCAACGAAGTAAAAAGCAGCATAGTGCTGAGAGGAGGACAGAGCTGCTCCTCCACCTACAGGCCGTTGACAGCTCCGTGAACCTTTGAACGCGGAACAGAGCGCGTCACGTGACCTGATACTAGCTAGCGCAATAATACGTGAGGGTTGGAATGACAGGAACTAGACTACAGGTGAAGGGAAAACAAATTAAAACTGGATTAAAATTAAGTTACGTGAGGGTTTTTTTTAAAAGGCTATTTACCTGCTCCAAAATCCTGCGGTATCTTCGCGCGGCTTGGTCGATTAAATCCCGAACCGTCCATCCGGGTTTACATGGAACAACCACGGCGGTGTCTCCGAAAGTTACCGTGACTTTCATGACGGCGAACAACTTCGCTTTCTTGAAAAAAAAAAAAACAAACAACTATCACAAAAAGTAGTCCGCGCTCCTTTCTTCCTGACACGACAATAAAGATTAAAAAAAAAAAAACCAGACTCACAACAACAAACCAAAAATGGCACCTGTTTGTTAGAACTGGAGCAACAGGTGTCTCAGGTCAGGGTGAAAAAAAAAAAATCACCGAGGAGGGAGGAGGGGGGAGAGACACTTTTTCCGCCTTTCACGGAACCTGACGGGCTGTCACACATGTGTGAGAAAGCCGGTGATTACAAAGTCACGTCGAGCCGCAGGCTGATACCGACCGAACCCCAAACACACCACAACACGGCAAGGCAGAGCAGCGCTACCTGACTGGCTGACAGACACCCGGAAGAAATCACTGCCGCTCCCGCTCTCCAGGAAAATGCACATGTCCCGAAGCGCTATCTCCAGCAATCGCGGATTTGCACTGAAGATGCAAACTAGTCATCTTCGATCATGAAGCGGAAAGTCAAAAGTCAAACCACGGCTATTAGAGCCTGAAAGAGGTGGCACTCTGGATTCCATCGCTTCACAATATAGATATAATAATAATAGTGATGTTTGTTCGGGTTAGAATGTTGCACCTTTGAATGGTTAGCTAACTCTAACCCTAACATAAAAATATGTTTTGTTTTGTTTTTTATTATGTAACATGCACAGATTTAACATTCTGTTGTTGTCAGTTTTGGTGTTTCTGTAAAAAAAATGACAAGATGGTCTTTCCACAGAATATTCTGTACTGAATTTTGTAACTATTTTATTAAATGCACAAATGTATCGTCACCATTTTAGATTTAAGTTATTCTTTCAATACAACAAACTGTACTTTTTGTGTGCCTGGAAAAAAAAGGGGGGGGTCTTATGTTAAGTTTATCATCATAATAATAATGATGATAATAATAATGATAATAATAATAATAATAATAATAATGCTTCATCAAAAAAATGGGGGGGGTCTTATGTTAGGTTTATCATAATAATAATGACAATGACAATAATAACAATACTAATAATAATAGTGCTTCATCAAATCAAAAATACAAGAAAAGAAACAGATATATACCTTCCTTCTCTGCAATATGTTGACCAACTCTCTACCTTTTTCTATTATAGTCCTAATATTCAAAGTCCCTTCTCTCAGTCCCAGACTCATGCCTTTCCTTTTCCCTCTCTGCTTCCAAACACGCCTTCCTCCTCCCTTTCTTCTACCCATAGCAGCCCAATTTCCACTGGTACCCTGTAGGTCATTGGTACCAATGACGGTCGTTGTTAACCTGGGCCTCGGTATGCGATTATTCATATTCATATACATTGATTTGCATGTTTGGTTTTGGTAAAACTTTTAAGCTGTATGCCCCTCCTGACGCAACCCTTTATCTGAGTTTGGGAGCGGCTCAGGGAGACAGTGGCCCGTGCTGCCCTGAGTCTGCATTAGGGCCATAAATAAGTACGATGTGATGAAAAAATATACTCATGAAATCAGGTGATTTTTTTTCCTTATTCATGCTTTTAGTTTGGCCTTTAAAAGGAAACTAAATCAATCTAAATATCCGGTATACAAGTGTGAACTAGATAAACTGCTTTTTTGAGTCAAATCCTTCATCCATTGTTTCGACCATTTCAAAACCATGTAGGGTCCGAAGTGGCCTGGAGTAAATCCCAGCTGGAGTTAGTTTACAGTCTGGGGAATTGATCACCTGTAAAATGAACTGATTAAGTAGATTAAAGAAAACTTTTGTTTGTTTGTTTGTTTTTACCAATTTCTACAAGGAGACATCGTGTGTTGCTGACTTTGAAAAAAACTTTTTTTTCATGGACATTTAAAACAGCTTCCAACATTACAATGTCTCTCTTAATCCTTAGCAAGAAGTGTTTATCTCTTGTTCAGACACACCTAGTATCCCTACCATAGTAGTGTTTCTGAAACAATTGCACATTGTACAATTTATGCTTCCTTAATTTACTAAACACGTGTGTTTATGCGATTTTTGTGTATTACACTGCATGCTAGGTATCTGAAATACCCATCACAAGGTAAAATTGATACTGTCAAGTGTATCCTTTTATTAGTTCAGTATCAAATTTAATTATACACAATAGCCATCAGATAACAAAGAGGTTGCTGACGTTAATCTTTTTTTCTACTTTGGCTTACATTTGATGGTTTTGCTTCAGTAACATTTACACTGCTGGGCCTTTCTCAGCTGTCAGGGGGCAAGAGGCAGGGTACACCCTGGAGTCGTGGCCGGGTCACATATATAGACAAACAACCATTCACTCACCCATTCATTCGGGGCAATTTTCCCCATTTTTTCCAATTAACCTGCATGTTTTTGGACTGTGGGAGGAAACCTCTTATTTATTTTATTTTATTTCATTTTATTTCATTGTATATGTGTTTTATTATAACACCTGTGGTAATCTGAATATCTTATTGTGTGTGATATACACAAATAAACATCTTGTTTTTTAGTTTATAGTAAACAGGTATAAGTTTTCTTTCTCCATGGGGATCAGAATAAATCATCCACATGCATTTGGAGAATGAAATTTTACCTGATCACCCTCTTGCCTCTAATCCATTATTTTACCACTCATACACAGAGCCTCACCTATTGTCACACACATACTAATTACCTTACTGTTATTGTTTGTCATTTTATGTCAATAGGTGTGCTGTGAAATTGCCTTTATGGATATTAATGGATGCTGACACGCTACCATGACTTATTCCTGCGTATTGTTTCCTCTTGCTCTTGGGAATTTCCTTCCCATCAAATCAGAAAGCGTGCACGGCAGATGGATTCATAATTGGGACAAGCAATTATTTCCACTGCCACTATAATTCACCCAAAATGTAGGGAATGGAACAATGGAAGGCTACCAGCATGTGTTTGTTGTATTGTTTTTTTTAATTCTTTACTTGTGTTTCACCTTATTCTTCTCATTCACACTTAAGAAGCTGACACTGTCATGTGAAGTATGTGTGTGTTGTGTGCACGTATGGGGGATGGGAGGGGAGGTAATGAGACTGAACGCAAAAACAGGAAAAGAGAAAAATAAAATCCAACCATGATTAGCAGACGTTATGGTGTATGTGTCTTTTTATTAACTTCCCTCAGGCTCTGAACTCCAGACAGACGCCTGGTTTATTTAACATTGTATTTGCAGAGCCCCTGAAAGTATATGACGCTGGTTGCGTTCTCCCCTTGTGTGTCTGCTGCTGACTCATCATGCACTGCGCAACTTTGTTTTTGGTGCAAGCACTTGGCTCTCTTACAGAGTCAGCACTGGCACATGTGTTTCATATATACCTTTTTTTTATTTCAGATGACATAAGGAAAGAGAGGGGTTGCACAAAGGAGCCCGCACAAGGAGACCTTTCTCCCCCGTGTCTGCGTGGGTTTCCTCTGGGTTCTCCAGTTTCCTCCCACAGTCCAAAATTGGGAAAAATTGCCCTGAATGAATGAGTGAGTGAATGGTTGTTTGTCTATATATGTGGCCCTGCAATTGACTGGTGCCCAGTCACACCTGTACCCCACCACTCGCTCGATGACAACTGGGATAGGCCCAGCATCCCCTGCGGCCCTGAGTGCAGGATTAGCGTAAGAAGATGGATGGATGGATAAGGAAAGAGAGACCAAATGATACGGTATTGCCGTTACTTATACAAAGGAATCGGCCTGTTTCAAAGTGACTCCCATTGGTTTGAGGAAAAGCTCAGCCACACCAATTTGGTTTACCTTCCATGCTCTCCTTATATCCAGCCGGTTCCAAAATGTTACATGACATTCCTCTATTTGCATATACTGGTCAGTGGAGTCCTCCTAGGAGGTGCTAGGAGGTGTTGGCAATTGTCGCATTTCTGTTTGTTCAAGGTGGTTACTGTCTCTGTTCCTTTTCACTTTAACACACAAGTCTGTCAGCCAAACTGCGACTTAAGGCTCGGGTACGTTCTTATGTTGTGACACTTGAAAGAAACACAGCATTAATATGTCAACATGGTGAGTTTCACAATGACAAGAAAGGAGGTTTTGTCTGAGAGGCATTCAGAAGAATGTGAAGCAAGTTGGGGGTTTTTAAACAGGGCAGAAAAATAGAAGAACAACACTGTAAAACAAATACATGCCAAATATCACAATGAACGGTAAACAACGAGGCATCGTAACATACAAGCATACTGGTTTATTCATGACAAGTAAAGTAGGTCATTTTTAGGGGAAATGTAAAAAAAAGGGGAAGAGGAACGAGGGAAGTAAATAACATAAACAAATTCACTATATTGTTGATGAATTTCCCATAATTAGTATAATAAAATTCCCCTTTTTTTCTTTCACTTGTATGCCATCCTGTGTGTGGATGAAGCACTTTGTCACTGTGCCATCATTTCAGGGATATCCCTTTTATATGTAATAATAACATCATCAGGACGTGTTACTTAAGAATATACACTTCGACTTGGGTTTTCATTGAAAAATTCCATCAGTTGGATGGCAGTCACTTCTGAAATCAGTATTCAGCAAGAATTACTGAGACGTCTGACAGATGACATTAAATCATTAATAAGAATCCATCGACATGTCCACCTGACTTTGACCACAATCCACCACGAAAAAGAGAAAAGAATCAACAGAAGTCAACCTAAAATATCTCGATATACTTTTGCCATTATCACCAAGGCATATCCTCAGGAAATATCATGTGTAAATATGTTACAATGAACTTTCTGCAAAGGAATTCCCATTTTTATTTTGGTGTGAATAATCCTTTCAATAGTTTATTCTTACCATTTTTTTAATCTCTGCCACTCATGCAACACCAAATGCTCCCATGTAGTATAGTGTTAAGTGTGATGCAAAATTAAGACCATGATGCTTAAAGACTAATGTTCACAGTTACCTCTGAGCAAAAATACAGTCATGAGTATGGACTTTCTGTTTTGCAGTGATCTATTAAGCCCCTCTTTTTTATAAAGCCTTTTCAGTCTTACACTTGTCTGGAAGTACAGCGTGCTGGCTAAAGTGTGGGCCGTCAATAAGAGCCTAGTGATGCTTTTTGTTGTTTTGTTCATCTCTCCAAGTGCAATTTACAGGGCCGGGTTGTCTGGGTCGATAATAGTGTTGATTTGCTTTCAGTCTTCAAGCAGTGCCCCTTTTCTAAAGAGCAAAATTGACACGTTCTCAGCAGCAGTGCCACCACCGCTGTGTTTTTGCTCAGTGTGAGACCGAAGCCAGTCAATAGCCAAGACTTGCAGGGCATGAGAGAAAATGTTTGCAATTGCAAAAATATTACTTTCATTCAGCTGGAGGATTTCATCTCAGACCCCAGGTTTAATATTCATGCTATGAAACACATTATCCTCCGTATGTGCCACTGAAAGCAAAGATTCCAGGAATTAAAAGTGCTTTTGGTCTTTCCAGAATTATTGTATGGAACAAGTACAGTTATTCTACTGTGTACAATCAATAGATGTGCCGTAATTATGCATTGCATTGCATTTTAAAGATTATTATTCAACTCCTGGCTGTCCACTTATTCATCTGTTAATTTGTTTGTTTGTTTATTTTGCTTGGTTGGTTTGTTGGTTGATCAGTCGGTCAGTTGGTTAGTTGGTTTTGTTTTATTGTTTCGTTCTTATATCAAAACTACAGGTCAAATAAATAGACATGTTTGAAAACATGAAGAAGGCCAGCATAATTCTGTAAACAATTAACATATGAACTACCAAATATATAAGCTATCATGGTGAATACATGACCATTTGTATTGTATAATGCACTCTAATAGCTGCAGTATGGAGGTGTGGAGAATGCAACATTTATTCCTATTTGATAGATGTACACCTGTCATCACTGCAAACAACCTCTTTCCCTATTTTATGTTGGTAAAGTAATGCACTATTAAATGTTAATGCCAGTAACTTGGAGTCCTGGACAAAGACATAATTTAAACTGTGATCTCTCCCCTCTGTGCTTCAACCTGTAATCCATATTTAACACATGATGCATCCACAAGAATCATTACCTTCATAATGTAAATGTCCCCAGTAACAACTTATTTTTGAAATATAGTTTCTAATGTGAATAATGTGCAGTCAAAAGTATGAAAATGTTTTATACTGTGGGTAATGTAAAAATAGTTTCTGAAAGGTTCCGAGGAGGCATGGATAAAGGCTGAGCCGAGGTTTACATTTCACATAAACTGTAGGATTTGTTGACTCAAATGCTGCAGAGACTGAAGCTTTAATTAAAGATATTCATGCAGTTGATTATTAAATCACTTTCTTGTGAATAAAAAGAGGAAGAAAAGGTATGCAATATGATATACATTTGAAATCCTCTGCAAGGTGACTGTACAATACATATATATATACATATATATTTATTTCAAGAGTGAGAGTTAATTGTGATTAATGTGTGTCTATCAGTGTGTGCATGGCTGTAGGGGTGATAGGATTTAGTGGGGAAACTACTGCCTAATGTATTAATCTTAAAGATAATTATTCTGCTTCCACCATGGAGACAGAAAATAAGAACATTTCATTATATATTAATGCATTTTAAGTTGTACAGATCATAACCCCATTTTCTCGATGGTTCCACAAATCACTGATATCAATATCATCCACTCTTTTCTTTTAGAAATCCATCCTTCTCTCTGGTGGAACATTACAGAAGAGCTGTCGCACCAGATGTCAGCTGAATACTTCCCGTTCGGCAGAATAAACAAAGCTACTTCCTTTTTTTCCCCACTTCTGTAAATAAACCAGGAATTAATTATGATATCAGCAAACGCACAGAAAATCGAGTGGAAGAGACGGGGGCTGAACTCGAAGAGGCAGGGCTACAAATTTGCCGAATACATCGACGCATCTTCACCTATTTTCACACTTGAGAAAAATAAAAATAAAATCAGGTGTTGTCACACTTTTCTTAGCGAGGCAACCACAAGTGACTCCATCTTTGACTGTTGCACATGCCTAATTAAACTAATTAGATTTTTCTCAGCTGAGGCTTAGATTTTAACAAGACACGTCTCTCACCCTTTGCATCGTCCTTCCTAATGGGTGAGAATGACACATTATATTCACCAGGTAGTACATCTCTCTCTCTCCTTCTCTCTCTCACACAAACACGCACACACACTGCCCCTAATGGATCAAATTAGCACTTTGGCACATAAACCCTGTTTTCTACCCATTTTTTTTCACCCCTTGGCTTGTTCTTTCTCCATTTTCTTCCCCTTTTTCTCCCGCGTTCCTTCTGTTGGAGACAGTCTCACCAGCTAATTAAAATTTACATTCAGTCTAAAGTTGCCTTAATTTAAGTTCATTATACCATGCCAGTCCCTGGCTTATCTGGAGTTCTTTTTTAGAAATCCGTTGCCTTGAAACCATGGCAACTAGTGCGTAACCTCATTTTCTACCTAATCACAGCGAGAGACTGCTGAACATTGATTTAGACAATTATGGGGCTACATCCGCAACAAAAGCAAACAAGGCACATGCCATGTAAGGAAAAGGTGAGATGGAGAGGCTCCTGAGCAAGACTTCAGTGCCCGGAACATAGCGGAAGAGGGCAGGTTACAAATCGGAAAAGGTTGTAGTCTGATAGCTTTTAAAATAGCACCTTTTCTCTGCAGCTTAGAAATAACTCATTGATGCTGTTCTTCTCAGTTAAGGGCTTCCCGTGGATCTTCACTTTGTCTCACCAACTCTGATACCTCTTCGAGCCTTGTGGTTTGACACTGGGCTAACTTCTTTTGACACCCAGTGCCATATCTGCACTTGCATATTTTGCCCTTGTGTTAAATCTACTGAGAATTCACAGTTGAAATTTCTGTTATTGTTTGAACATTTTCTGTGCGTGAGAGAATTCACAAATTCAGCCAACTTTCCAGGTTCCCAGTGTGTCGTCTGCCAAAATCACCCTGTGTTTGGATCAGTAAACGCATACGGATGTGAAAATGTGCAGCTTGCGCAAGAAAAGCTTGTGTGGCGGGTCTTAATACCATGAGATGAAACTTAATATTTCATTTTTGCACCCTAAAGCACAACGGAGATATTCTATATCATATATTCTCTCAATTTGCACAACCAATATTGTCCTATTGTGCTCACTATTTATTGCTTTGTCTCTACTAACTTGGCTATTTCTCTTCTACTAACACCCTACTTAACTATCTGGCATCACTATGGACAGTAAAGTAAGAACTAGATTGTACAAGGAACCATGTTTCCCAACTGTACACATGACAAAAAACATTTTGCATCTTGAATCTTGAATATTCTGTATGTTAACTAATGAGTGTACCAAAGTACATGAAGTCCAGAAAGTTGAAATTATGTGTCCTCTGTACCCTTTTTTGAAAATGATAGATGATTAAATTAGGCATCAGTTCATGTTAAGAATGAAAAATTGTCTTGTTGGACTGACTTATTGCCAGTATGCACATACAAAATTAACAAGGGGATGAATGAATGAATGAATGACTGAATGAATGACGGAATGAATGAAACAGTTTTCATCTTCATATATGATTACATTATACTGTGTGGAGACAAATAAAACTTGCTTGAAAAAGATTGCCAACTGTTTGTCATATTTATTGACTTAATGAAAAAAATAGTTGTGTAACAAGTCAGCAAACACCTTGTAAACATGAAAGCATATATCTTTGATCAAAACTAATAACTTCTATACGCATGATGTTTATTTTGTCCTCAGGGACGTTTAACTTAGGGGCGCACCTTTTTACTTGCAATTACATATATTGGCAGCCAGATCCTATTGTGTATAAATAGGGCAATGGATAAAAGCGTTGGGAAATCAAGCTTCAAAAGATTGTCCAAAGAATCAGTTGAAATGTATGTCATGACAAAATATCTGTGTGGTTACAAGATGAGAATTAATGGAAAATTTGCACGAAATGACCCTTGAAACCAAGGTTGTTTCTCCATTTTCAGAATACATACCTTCAGTTCTACCCAGTGACACCATCACACATAGAACAATCTGGAATCTATTACAAGCAGAAAGGGCCCGTTGACTGATTGAAGCCTCAGAGGTCAGATATGAAAGTGTAACGGAGCTGAAAAAGGTTTACTTTAATAACAACACATCATTATGGGGTATCCTTTCCGAGCAGGTCAGACATTTGTTTTGGATGAAGTGCCTTCAGAGGAACTTGGAGGGAGCTGCGTTTCTGTTGCACAACTCTGGTTAAATCTCTGGTTACGCAGCTGAGGGCTGGGTTTACATTCGAATCCAGGAGGGGGTGCAACAGAGGTCAACTCTGGAGAAGAGAATGGGAGAAGGAGAAAGAATGAAACACCCTCAGCTGATGTGTTCCAGCATGCAGGCGTATCATCTGGTGCTCTTTCACCAGATGACATGGGTGTGAGCGTGTTAAGTCCTCTTCCCTGCGTGGCAGTAGGGATGAGGGCACCAACGACAACCCATGGACCAAACACCCTCGATTAATGTATGCTAATAAACTAATTGCAAATGCATAGCCATCCAGCCTCATCCCTCAACCTCTAGGTACCTGTTTATAGGTTTCTATACAAGATTACAGTTCGGCTCAAAAGATGGATTTGTCGCTGGCTTTCATAGTGGATGAAAAGAAGATGGGTTTGATGGGAACAGAGAGTAGGTGTGGGTGTGTGTATATGTGTGTGCGCATCCCTGCATGAACAAGAGCGGGAGCAAAGATGAAAAAAAAAAAGATCAAAATTTCCCTTCTGCCAATCAAAAAACCCAATTATCATTCTCAATCAGCACTGGAGAAACACAAAGAGCAGCTCTCACACAATGGATCTGCAGTCTAGACCTGAACAATTACTGCATAATTAATTCATCAGACAATCCCAGATTGATCCAACTTTGATTTGTATGCAGAATTGGGTCGGAGAAAAGCCTGACATTGAGCATCTGTGAGGTGTTCCCATTGTGCTAACCGTAGCTAAGGCGGTGCCGGTGTCTGAAAAAAAAAAAAAAAAAAAAAAAAAAAAAAAACAGTCATGTTCAAGACAAATTGCAGATCAAAAAGTCACTGAAAGCTCGGTGGGAAAATGTTGTAAAATTGAGCCCTGTCACCATGTTATACAGGTTTTTGGAATTCTGCCTCATACTCCTGATGGTGAGATGGCACATAACAGAGTGGAAAAATTACTTATGTGTCCTTTCATTCTTCACTTGATGTCGTCGGGGGTCTTTTTACCCTTTATTCCCTCTATTTAAATGGTCTATTTTTGAAGGTTTTGGTGATGAGTGCGCCATTTTTGTTATTACAGAGCAGATCTGCAGCAGCGTATGATTGCCAGACAGAGGCTGTTATTCACTTGACCAGCCCGGACCTGATTTTGTAGTAGGGGAGGCTCTCACTGCAGTGAAAGGAGTCCCAATCAATGACAGGGAGGTGGTGGAAGGAGGAGAAAGTGGTCTGAACTTGTCACAGGGAATGTGTCATGCTGGGTTTCTTTCAAAATCCTGGTTCGATCACTTTCCTGAAGAGAAAAGGCGCCCTGCTTTCTGCATCCTGTGAATAGGCTGTGATTGCCTTTTATACAAAGGGGATGGGGCGCAGGGTATTACTGTGGGTTTGACAGACACCACCCAGCTCCAGCACGCTCCTTCACCATTTGATTTGGGAGTGCCGTTGCTATGGTGACAGTGCTTTTTGATTGGCACCCTGCTTTTTTTGGGGTGGACGCAATTAGCATACCACGCTTTACAGGTAATACGCAGAATGTTGTTTTAGAGGCTCATATAAAGAGTCTGGTGTAATGGGACATGAGTGGAGCAGAAATTAACATATTCAGTGCAAAAAAAAATCCTTTATGATAAACAGATGAATTAGTGGGTTGATTTAATAAGTTGAGTGAAGCAAATAAAGGAAGTTGCAAAAATGTAGTGCGATCACTTCAGCTGATTATATTGTTTATATTTATGTAAATGTGTCTGCAGGTGCTCATGTTTTTCAATAAAAATCAGGTTTCCATCTAAATTTTTGAATAATTCTCCAAAAACTGTCAGAGGAAAGTACAAACTGGTGTTCATCCGCTGTATTTGACTAAAATGTTTTCATCGTGATGTCATAATATATGAATATTATATAATGATGGCCGCATTCAGGCCAGACGTGGCCTGACACAGCGGCGCAGTGGGTAGCGTTCAGAAGAAGGTCCCTGGTTTTGATTCCTTTTACATTACATTACATTACATTGCATTTGGCAGACGCTTTTATCCAAAGCGACTTACAATAGAGAACATAGGGACTGCAAATACACTTGCAAATACACGATGCACAGGAAATTTACAGAACAGATTCCTGCAGGAAAGGGTGTCATCTGTTTTTTTTAGGTTTACTCCTTCAATTCAAAAACAGTAGGTTCATTGGAGACCCTAAATCCTCCAGGCATATGAATGAGTGAATGGTTATATCTATTCATATGTGGCCCTATATTTGTAAAAATTTGACTGCTGGAATAAGTTACTGCGGTATTAGCAGTATAGATAATGAATGAATCATCTGTCTTAATTATACTTTTTGGTGCCAATATTCCTAAAATCAGGTGTGCACCGTTGTCAGGTCCTCTGCCTAATCTTATCAAAACCCTAATGATTTAAAACATCCCTTTTTTATGTTCTTATTTCTCACCTCAACAAAGTCCAAACTACACTTTCCCAGGACTGCATGAAATATGGGCCACAGTCAGCGCTTCCAGACAACAGGCATGGAAATAAACTCTTGGCCTTCTCTGTCAGCTTACAGGTCAGTGGAAGAGCTGAATCTGGGCTTACAGCGGCTTCATTTCTGCACAAGGATGAAAGAATAAAAAGCTATTTCTGTCCAGCTTTGCTTTGTAATTAGAGAGGAATCCATACGGCATGGATTCTTATTCAAGGCTACAATTCTGCACAGCCATAATTTACTTAATTACTCAGAGACGCCTTTTCAATTCCGTCAATATCAAAAAGAGCTTTTCTCGAGAGGTAGAGAATGATAGTAATTTTGGAGTTGTTTGGCTCCTATTCACTGCAGTAAGGACTGCGGCACTGATCATAGACGAGAGAGTGTCAGATATGTCTCTTGTGCCTTTTCACTCCCTGACAGAGTGATTTCGAAGTGGGGACTTTAGAAAAAAAAGGAGCACTTAAATCACATAATAGAAATAGCTAATATTGATCCCAGTTTTCCGTCTGGCAATGCACCCATTTTTTATAAACTTGAAAAATATATAAATTCTGAATTCAGTTGATTTGAGTAGTAATGTGGATGTTGAGATCAAGCAGAAGGGACACTGCATTATCGTTCTGGATGGAGAAGAGACAGAAAGCTATCCTGGAGGGCCTGCAGACCGAGACCCCTAAAACTCCTTTACAAAATAATGAATTTTTGGAAAAAGAAAACTTTTCTTGGATTTCCTTTTGCTGTCATCAAAAAAATCGTCATCGCAATTCCAAGTTGCTATTATGCTTGAATATCTGGAATATCGATTGAATATTATAGCTTACATTGTATCATATCAGCTACTGCTTTTTATCTCTCGCTCTCCCTCACTAAAGAAGAAATACATTTATTATCAGGTTCAGTTATACATAGAGCACAACATCAGCTAAATTTTGACCACTGCATTTAACCCATTACATTTGTACATTGCACATTTAAATCATTTGCTGTACTCCCATCCTTCTGGGATTTTATTTGTGCCTATTTTGGATATCTTTGTGTGATAATGAGATTTCGGTTTCACACCGCCGTAAATAAAACTATTATAGATATAGATACAGAGAGGGAAACGAACACAGCCTGCTACATTTCCAGCGGGACTGAGTTTACCGTGGGGATTTGCAAAGCTCTCTAGAGGATCCTCAGGACGACAAAGGGCCAGGATGCGACTTACCTGCTGGAAACCCTGCAAGCATTTTTCTCTCCTGACCGGAGAGGGAAAACGTTAGGCCTCACTTGAAAGCCTCTCTCTGCAGGGCTGAGATTAGAGCACATTCCTCTCATGTAGGGAGCATGTCAGTGGTCACCGCAGCCCTGATGTAACACTCCGTCCCCGGGGGCTTTGAAGTGGCTGGATAAGCCGGCCTTGGATGTGACTAAGTTCAAAAGGACCCACGGAGGGATTTTTGAAACAGAGGAAGGAATCTGGCACTTCCTCAGATCATTTCCAGCCTCATTTACTGTGTCAGCGAACAATCTGGACGGGGTGGGAGCGGGGAGGGGAGAGGAGGGGGGTCGCTGTTCCAGGAAGGTTTTCCGCCCCAACAGAGCGCCTCAGTTGCCTCGTTTTGGAGGGGAGGTCTCAGTTATAACTCAACACTTTTGTGATTTTGACATCTTTATTGTAGATCACTGTTAAGAGCAGGAGATGGGGTCAAATTCCAAAAGTTTTTATCAAAACTCAAAAGAGGTCATTTCGAGTTTCTGTAAATCTCTCAAGCATCCAATTTTTTTCTTGTATTTTTAGAGAAAAGTGAATTCTATCCATCTATCTATCTATCTATCTATCTATCTATCTATCTATCTATCTATCTATCTATCTATCTATCTATCTATCTATCTATCTATCTATCTATCTATCTATCTATCTATCTATCACAATCATTTACAATGGCCGAGTGACAATGGGCACTGGGGAATTTAGTGTCCAATAAATCGTCTGCCTGTGTTTGGTTTGGGGGATGGAATTGGAAAACCCAAAGGAAACCCACGTAGAGAGAGAACGTGTAAACTCCACGCAGAAAGGCCCCAAGTTGGTACCAAGGACCTCCTTGCCGTAAGCAGAAACGCCAACCACTGCACCATCGTGCCAATCGTTGTTAAACAATTACCTTGAAATTGACATTTAAATAGAGGTTTAATTTTTCAGCTGCTCCAGCACAATCGGTTGCATCTGGCTGGACTGAGGAGAGGAGGTGTTGAGGAACATGCTTTATTTCTGCTTTGCTTTCTGTGGTCTCATATCAAACTTTAAGCCTCCTTCTACTTTTATTATTTCACTGAACCGCAGAATGAAAACAACAAGGAAGAGCAGTTACTATTCTGGCATAAAAGAGAGAGAGAGAGGAGGAGGAGGAGGACAGAGCAAATGTTTTTACCATCTTTTTTAGTCTGATGTTCCATAATAAAAAACCTGAAACTCCATTTAAGTTTATTTATATGTAGTTATTTGGCTGAGCTTCACTGCTGCGGAGACACATCCCATCAATACAAGAATTAATGCTTATTAGCCTTCCTTTTCCTGTGCATTCAGTTCAACAGTGCTCAAGGTACCGTTTTATTTTGCTGCTAAAACTGTGATGGTGAGTTTACATACTTGTATGCCATGTGGTTTTTATGAATGAAAGAACGTAGTTGTGGTTCATAAGGAAGGTTCAAAAACAACAATTGTTTGTAAAATCCCAGTGCTTTTGTGGACTTCATCTTCTCTTTTTTTTCAGCTGAGAATCGCTGACCCAGAACGTGGAGAATTTCAAGAGTGGCCACGCCGTTACTGAATAAATGCATTGAAATCAATGTAATTGAAACTTTATGGGCTCAAACATTTATGTTTCACATTCAAGCCCTGTTGGACATGCACACCGAGTCTGTTTCGACCCCAACGGTTACACTGTGGCCACCGACGAGCTGGAGAGTCAACAGAAATAGTCACAGCAAGATGATAACCTACTGTTTTACTTTACTGCAGCCACTTCGTCCTGCCTTGTAATTCAGCCTGACTTGTGTGGTGTCCTTGAAAACTTTGGGGTCTTGACTAGAATTCAAAATGAAGTTCAGCGGGTTCGAACAAAGCTTGGCTGTGCATCGGATGCTTAAATGACGGAACCAACGGTGGATCTGTGGATGCTGGATATTCTGCTCCACTGGAAGCTAAATGTTGAAGTGATCACACAAATGTTTTTTTAGGGGGGGGACTCTCGTGAACTGAATAATGCACGGGTCCTGGCTGAAGCTCCAGCTCATGTCAGAGATGGGATTGTGATTATATCTGTGATGACGAATTGCCTGACACCATGGCAGTTGGGGTATTGTATCAACTGAAAAGGTATGATGTATGCAGATAAAATAGAAATGCATTCCTTTTGCCGGGACAAAATGTCATTCATAAAATAAACAGTTTTCCCCCAAAGAAGTGCGCTGTTCATGATAAAGAGCACGTATTCTGTATTTATCACTGCAATTGTGAAAAGGTGTTTTTCGTACTTCATTGGCGACTGGATGCTGCTTTCAGCTTTTCCTTTCCTTGCAACAGCAAATCAACCTTCTCCATTTAACCCTATTCTCTGTATCCTCCTCTCTCCCGTCAGCTATCTTTATATCCTCTCTCACTACATCCATAAATCTTCTCTTTGGGCCTTCTTTTTTACAAAATAACTGTTTATTTCTATCGATACAAAGACTGTATGTTTCACATTGGGAACCATTATATGCGTAATTTTTCTTTTTGTATAGCCATTTGACTTCCGCATCCCCCTTCAATGGGGGAACGATTTCAATGAAATACACTTAATTGAACATGTTGAAGCAAGCAATAAACTTTAAAAAATGATTACAGCACAGCATGCTAAATCATAGCTAGCTTGGTAAACAGACATTTAAGAAGAAAATCGAAAACTGAAATTAAAATGTTTTCTCATGATACAGTTTTCTTATTAAAACCAACATAATGTTTTCTTTCTATCAATGCTTTCCTGAAATAGAATACAAATAATCACATTTCAAGAAGAAAATCACTGTGTAAATATTTTTCCCAACACCATTTCAGATATAATACATGTATGCGGCATCTACATTCACCAACTGGAGATAGAACCATATAATACTGTCCAAATGACAAATGTATGAATACATTGCACCTGAAGGGAAGTGAAAGTGTTTTTCTTTGTGTTGTTACTTTTCCCAGTGAAACTGCAATGCTGTCAAGTCACAAATTCAGGTTGCCCTGCATGAGGTTCCCTTAACCTTAATCCTCCTCCAGGTGATGTCTAATCCCCCAAAGTTGCTGAAATGGTCAGTGCACACTGACCACCTGCTTCAGTGGAGCTTGTTCTCTGCCTTTATGCATTAGATATTGCATCCATTTCCTCCTCTCCACTTTCTGCTCCTCATCAGTGGCTTGTCAAATTGCCCCAAAAGAGAAAAAAAACAGCAAAGCTCATATAAATGCAATATGTATATGTATACGTATATGTATATGTATATGTATATGTATATGTATATGTGTATGTGTATGTATATGTATATGTATATGTATATGTATATGTATATGTATATGTATATGTATATGCAGCAAAGTAAGAATTTCATTATATGGGGAAATACTCCACACAGTACATATGACAATTAATGCTTTGAATCTTGAATATGCATATGCTTATTGTACATATGCATATGTATATATTCTGTACAACATCCAAGACAAAAAAGACCCAAGAACCATAGGTTGCCTCTGTGACAGGTGTACAAAGCTGAAGTGCGTGTGTGTGTGTGTGTGTGTGTGTGTGTGTGTGTGTGTGTGTCCGATCAGACAACAGATCCTGCTAATCCTGTCCATCCCAGAGGACTGGGTCTGTGACTGGGTAATTGGCCACTGACTGAGCAGGGCAACACTCAGCTGAAGGCAAGTTTATTGAACCACTATCAGGGAGACAGGGAGAGAGAGCGAGACAGGGAGAAACAGGGAGAGATAGATGCGTAACAAGACTGAAATGGGTACGTCGTCGAGACAGAAAGTGAAGACAACAGTAAAAGTGAGACAAGGAGGGATGACAGCACAGAGGAGTGATGTTTGTTGAGAATGGAGCAAAACAACAATGATGAGAGGCTAGAAAAATGGGAGCACGTGAATTGGGCGGAAGAGGTGGAAAGGTAGAAAGAGAAGAAGTGACGTGAAGGTAAGAGTGACCCCGAGAGATGTCTCTTTCACGATTGCATAGTACCTGCCGCCCCCAAACAGGGGGGTGGCTTAATATTTAAAGATCATGACAGAATGCAATGCATAGGAAGGGAAGATTGGAGGGAAGTTTGTGTATAATTATGTTACGGTAATAAAATTCTAGGTTAAAACAATCCTCCTGTGGTTGTCCACCTAACAAATTGCCTCGTAAAAGCAGTGGCAACAGATACAAGAAGAATTAAAAGGAAAAAAAATCATCTGTCATTTGGTTATCCATAGGATTTGTGTGTCTGTGCATGTATGGTAAATTTTTGGGGTGTACGTGTGACTGCCTTCTTGCATTACATAGATAATAACTGCGGTGGTATCATTCCCAGCCAGAGGGTAGAAGAAGAAAGGGTTGGATGAGCAAACATTGCTTCATTGGCTCCATTAGACACACCACTGGCCTGTGAATCACACTGGCAATGAAATATTAATGTTAAAACAATACACACATTTCCAGTGAAAGATGATAAAGTCAGTCAAGATACAGGTCTTTGTCAAAACAATTATATGGAGGAATTCTTTTGAGAATATATGTACATATATATATGCATATTGTACATACACAGAATGGCACTGAATAATAGCAATACTTGCTTTTTCAAGTCGTCCTTAGCCAGGAGAAGTTGAATAGAGATCAATGGGACTTCATTGTGGATTCTTGTGGACAATTCACATAAGCCTCTTGGATGAGTTGCACTGTCGCCAAGAATCTAAAGCCAAGACCGGGCCCTTTATTCACCTTTTGTTCGATCCGCGGTGAAATACAAAACCGTGTTATGCGATAAAATCTAAATCTGACTTGTGAAAGATAGAATTCCGTGAAACCTCAGTTGCACCGTATTACGTTTGGATGGTCGAGAAAATGTGCGATTCTGGGATGATGAAAACAGAGGAGTTAAAACAACAATCTTTCTGAGGGGATCTTCCTTTTGATTACACAGACTGCAATTTTGTTTTTGGCTGCACTGGTCATTGTAAGCACTTCCAGCTCACATAATCTTCGTGGAGGCCGCACGTTCTCCCTGTGTCTGTGTGGCTTTTCTCTGGGTTCTCTGTTTCCTCCAAACGTCCAAAAACATGTGGTAGGTCAACTGCAATAAAATAGGGAACTGTGAATGACAGAGTGAGTGGTTGAATATCTTAATGTAGCCCTGTGTTCGAACGACGACTGGTTCAGGGTGAAACCCGCCTCTCACCCAATGACAGCTGGGATCACCACCACAACCCTGAGTGCAGGATAAGTGGTGTACGTAATAAATGAATGAATGAATCAAATCAATTAATGAATTATTTACATATATATTGTCTGCAGCATTGCGGTCGGTCCCTGTAGGTCAAAACACTGCAGTGTCTGGGACCCGCAGCTCTACTCCAACATCTGTCCAGAGCTCGCTCCACATGACTGAGGGTTTTCGCCTATACTCATGGAGTCACTCTCTGAAGCGCTTCCATTGCCCACATCTTTGAAAATAGAATAATGGGAGCTATGATCCATTCCATAATGTAGCGCAGGCCACAGCTTGTAACCACAGATGAGTGTTCACTTGTATCCTTGACAACAGTCCATCCATCACTCCCTTGCAATATTCTTTGTTTTGAGGGGCAAAGAAGCAGTGCGATTCTGCAGTGCAATTTTGAGCCTCAGCGCTGTGCAGCAAGGGATTTCTGTACACCCATGGCTAGTGCCACCTTTTGCACAAAAATTCCACACCGCATTCCAAGCCTATCTGTGCCAGCATGGTCTCCAAACCATGATCTGAACAATTATAGATACAACAGAGTGACATGTGGGCGATGGTGAGGTGTTCACATTTGCATTTTACGTGAATGCATCACCCAAAAGGCCCTTCATGTGTCACAGATGCATAAAGGTTTTCCCGGCTTAATTCTTCTAATTTAATCAGCCTCATCACGCATTTCGGAGAAGAGGTCACCCACATGCAAAACTGGTCAACTGTCCTTCACAGTTGGTTTGGTTTATTGCATAAATGCTAAGTTACATTCCCCGTTTGCTTTTTTTGGTGTACCTATGATAAGCGATACCCATAAAGATATGTTAGTTCTACTCTGTAACATATTCATATCAGAGCTATGTTGCTCAGGCTTGTGTTCTTCCTTAACTGTCATTTGACAAGTCCAGACCTGAAGGAGCCTTTACCAACTAAATTGGTGGCCAATTGGTGGCCCAAAGTATATGCATACCAGAATGTGCTGGGGCCAAAACACAGCCTTACATGGGGGACAAGCGAACAGTAAATAACTTTTGGTTGGTGATACAGTGGTTGGTGCTTCCGCCTCAGAGCAAGATGGTTCCTGACTCACTTCTGACAGATGTCCTTTCTGTTATGTTTGCATGTTTGTTGCACGTCTGTGGTTCTTTGGGTCACTCGAGACCCTAAATTGCCCAGAAGCGTGGTTTAGAGGGTGTTGGGGTTGTTTTACTTTGCCTCTATATGTGGCCTGGTGATCAACCGGTCCAGTGTTTTACCCCGCTTCTCTCCCGATGACAGCTTGGACAAGATTCAGCCCCTCAGCAACCCCTGAATGCAGGTATAAGCAATATAGATAATAACTGTATGAATGAAGAAATAATGAATGAATGAATATGGTGGTGCCGAGCCCGGTTGTGATTGTGTTTCCCTGCAAAGTCAAGAGCTAATCAAGTTGAAATCAATCCTTGGTAAGCTGAAGTCATCCCCTGAGGCAGCAGGAACCTCATGCCTCACAAATTGAAGCAGCAGGAACAGCACTAGAGCACAAGTATGCCCAAAGGAAATAGGACAATTTCAATGTCATTAATTAACAATTATACCTGTGTTTAATGGCTTTTTGAAAAGGGATTATAAATCAGATCCTTGTGGTAAGGTTCTGCAATGGACCTATTTTCATCTGCCACAAACATTAAGTTATGTTTAGGCAGCTAAAAAATATCTTAAAAGAGCGTATTACCAGAAAAACTTTTCGAGACTCGGTTCATGCTTTACGTTAGATTTCAAAGTATGAGCCACCCCTTTTAGATTAGGTAACGTTTTCTTGACTTTTACAGTCTGACTATTGATATAAGTCTCACCTTCTGGTAGGGACACGTAGTCCCCTAACAAATATGTTTTTCATCAAAGGTCAGAGTTATTGATGCTCCAGCGGAACAGAACGTGTCTTGCTTGATTACTTCAGCAATACGGAGGTAAGACCAGCTGCCCTCCAGGTAATCCGAGATTGAACACACTGTTGGCTCTGTGGACTGAATCAGCACCTTTTTTCCTTATCAGATATCCTCCCTAACTCCTGGGCCGTCACGCCCAAGAAGAGAGCTAAACTGGAGAAATCAAAAACCTGACATGTTTGAGAAAGTTTAGAGTTGAGACAGAGAAAGGAAAGGTCAAAGCACAAAAGGATTAAAGAAACATCAAGCAAAGGATGAGTGATGAAAGATTGTTGAGTGGACAGAAAAGCAACAATCTGCCCGAGCGATGGTCGGTCGATAGCGCGTGGGCCGAACGGCAGCCAATTTCAAACTTGTTCTCTTGGCTTTCACCTTTGCCTTTCCCACTCTCTGTGTTCTTTTTGTTTTGATAGAATATTTCACAGATAATGAGATTTACACAAACTGTTCGGTTAAGGAGGCCCATCAGTTTGGAAAAAAAAAAACTTCTTTTTTTATTTTACTGGTATACTGAAAATCAAACATGACAAGGCTGCAAAGAAAAACAAGAAAAACAAGCACTGTTGTGATTACATTACGGCAAATTCAGCAAAAAGTGAAGCTCACTCATTACTCAGAATTATTCAGTATTGCCTGGGGGAAGGAGGGGAGGCACTCTGTTTTCTGCAGCTCTTTAAACATTTCCTTCACAAATAAAAAAAACAAAACAATATTGCATCAACAAGAAAATGTTCACTCAGGTTAAATCAACCCATTTGGTCATTTAAAATCAAATTGAAATGGCAAATCACTGACCGCTCAGCAGTGGCGATTGCAGTATGATTTTCTGCCCCAATGGTATGTCATTTGTAGTCCGTTTAAAATCTGCTGGTTTAGGACTGGACCACAAAGATTCATGCAGAAGCACTCATTCAAACACTATCCATTCTGTTTATCTTGAAAGTAGTGGTCGTGGGGGGTCTCAAGTCTACTCAAGATGCCATTGGGCAAGTAATTGATCTCAGGGCCACATATAGACATACAACCATTCACCCCCTCATTCAAACGTCTGGGCAACTTGGGGTCCCCAAAGAACCGACTGCACTTTGGACTGTGGGAGGAAAACTGAGAACCGGGAGCAAATCAACATAAATATGGGAAAAACGTGTAAACTCCACTCAGAAATGCACCCCCTGTCGGAATTGTCCCGGAGATCTTCCCGCTGTGAGACTGGAGCGCTAACCACTGCGCTGCCGCACCGCCCACCCCGAAGCAACTTCTAAGAAATATCTCATTTTTTATTCATTAAGACCCTTAATAGCATCCATCGACGTGTTTATACCCTCCCTTTTTTCTTGGATACGGTTTGACAATGGCTGACAACAGCCTGACAACAGTTTATTTTGCCTGAGGCTCGGATTGTCTAATTATCACTCCCCGGATGGACCGATAGAAAAAAATGCTTCTCGGTGTCACAATGCCACATGAATGGAGTCTCGTCTCAGAAAAAGCTTCATCTCACAAACTCCCGTCTTTGTCTTACAATTGCCTGAGGGGGTCCTGACCCCGTCTCTGGAACCCACTGATCTATGGCCTATATTGGAGGGCAGGGAGCTTGAGCTGATGATGTCTACAGAAGTCTTTCTTTAATATAATGGCCAATTTCATTTGTAATCTTTCCTTGATTCGAGAACTACATTAAATTGAAACCGAAGAAAACAATCAGTTGACCTCTTACGGTGGCTCAATTCGACCAATTTCATTAAGCTACCTTCCTGACTGTCAGCCTATTGATTTGTATTAATGACTAACATAAAATGAGAACAAACAGAAAATTACAACAGCATTGAGGAACTTATATGCATAACAGTGCCGCGTTCAGATAAGGTTTTTTTTAATCTAATTATAAGAAATCGCTTTTTCTTTCTAATAACGAGGGGCGGTTGGTTGAAGAGACTCGTTTCAATGAAAAAGCAACAGATTTGCTGACCAACGCCAGAGCCACGGCTCCCGGTCTCTGCATATAAATTCAACTGCTGAACACCTTCTGACTATTGACTTACGCTGTAGGCTGGATTTAGCTTTGATGGGGGGAATCACAGATACCGTGTTGACCACTGAGGATGCCCTCGGCCAGTTTGACATAGCAGGCAAAGATCTTTTGACAAGGTTAACCGATGATCAGTAAAGAGTGGCTCCCCGTGGCCCTTCCGTGGCCCCCGCTTCTTTTTCCTCTACAGTATCAATCAATACCTGTTAACAAAAGCTCCACAGGGCTCCTTTCCACTCTCCACACTGTTATCCATATTTCAAGATGTTATTAGAGCGTGCAGTGAAATGTCAAGATCTTTACAAGGTAAATATCTCTCCGAATGTCACAGGCAGAGTAGGAGGGAGTGAAACTAGCATTCCTCCCACCTCTGTTTTTCACTGTCAGTAAAGTGAGCCGCTGACATTAGGGCTAAAATGATTCCTCTGCCCGGCGGCAAATCCGCGTAGCCATTTGTTTCTGCCATGTTTTCAATGATCGTACAGGCACGGGTGTTTGCATTTTAATGGGATCGGCCAGTTTTTAATGCAGAGGGAAGCTTTACGATGAATACAAAGAGGTATCGGAGTGGAGCTGGTCAGACAGCCGGGGATAAGATGTGTGAAATCTGTAATCTAACTTAGAGCCAGTGCGAAACTTGCGCCTTTCACATGGCCGCCATCATTCCCCCCGAGGACAACTTCTCCAGTTTTCTCTGGAGCTCAGCTGCCGCGGCGGTGCCAATAACACAACAACAAGATGAGGCTGCCTGGGCTCCATCCGCACAGACCCTTGCATGAGTCTTTCGCGTTGCTGCGGCTGGTAAATCAAGTGCGTGACAGTCGTGTCTGGGAAAAATAGGAATCTGATCAAAGGACTGCGAATAAGGCGGTTGGCTCGGCAGGTAGTGAGAATACAAAGCGAGTTCGGTGGCGAGTTTAGAGCTCATTTTAAGCCGCGTGAGGTGAGCTCAGCTGCATGAGGGGGCCCGCTGATGAGAAAGGAATGAGAGCCGGACGCGTCTGTTTTATTGTGTTCTCACAGAATTTATTACACGTGTATATCTCTCCGCCATCATGTCTATTTTTGAGCCGTTGGGCTTTTTTTTTTCCCCCCTCCCAGAACATCTGTCTGATGCTCCCGACTGACAGCTTTGCCTGCCTGATCAGCAAAGCAGAAAGGCAGAGACGAGAAGGACAGGGATGGAGACAGAAAGAGGGAGAGAAATAAAGAGAGAGAGAGAGAGAGGAAGAGAGACAGACATGAAATTCTGGGTGATGACAGCGCTGCTGTCAACCTCTGGGATTGTGGGTAATGAGGCTCTCATAGGAAAGTCGGTGCCGCCGCTAGATTGGTGATGTCACAGTATCAAGTAGAACAAGCAACATTAAAAGATTCATTTGACAGGAAGCAAGGAAGCACAAGTTGTTGCATTACCAAAATATCTCTCCTTGTTCTGTGCTCCCACTCTTCTCCGTGGCAGCAAAGCAGGCAGCAACAGCTCCTGACTGACCTTATTCATCCTCATCACCGTGAAGAACACCCACCCCACACCTGATAATGTAATTTTTTTTTCTTTTCCAACAATGTCTTAAACTTTTTTGCCATCTGTGTAATAAGAGGGTATTACATAGCTGACAAGGCTTCACTCCAGGCTTGTGACCGTGAATCAACTCCTTCTCTTTCCAGCACCTATATTCTCACAGAAGTGCTTTAACATTTAATCACAACCTTATCTTGTAACTAAACCTCATTTCAATTAAAGTACCTGGCAAGGCAAAGGCTGTGATTGTCCATGACAATCACAGCTTCGCAAGAAACTGTCAGACCTCAATTATTCTGTCCACTTATCATCTTACCTCCGGTCCCAAGGAGATCCTTCTGGCATCTTCAACACTTTTGCTCCCGAGGTTGTGGCTGTTAGAACAGACCGAGTCAATCTGACTAAGTGCAGAGAGGCAATGAGAGGAGATAAGGAAGAGCCAAGCCTTCATACCCCCACTTCCCCCAAAACACCTCATTTTACCTGCGCCTTTTTCTCAGTCAGTTGTTTGCTGTTTGCCCCTTGCGAATTGTGAAGGAAATGTTGGTGCAACAGTGGCACCTATTGGCAGCTCAAACTGCTCCCTGTATAGACAGACTTATATTGGGGTCATTGTTGAATACAAGGAAAGGATGGCTAAAGCATGTTTATCATTTTTAACAAATATATAAGTACCGACATAAATGAAACATAAAAAAAAACAACAAATAATTTAGTGATTAAATCAATGAATAGATGCATACATTAAAAATAACTAGTTAAATCAATAAATAAATGCATACATAAATACATACATAATACAGATATTTTAGCATTACTTTTTGGTTCAAGATGATTCTTGACTGTGTTACTTTAACAATGTTGCGCACTTTACTATTAAGCGTGTGGTCCATGTTTGAAATGTTCAAATGCAAGTGAGGTCATGGGAGGGAGACTCAAAGAAAAGCAAAAAGGGGACCTAGATGTAGAGGAGCAGAACAAAGCTATTAAATCTTTCATCATTTCCCACTCTCCTGTAACCTTATTGTGTTGGTAGAGCCGAGGTCTAGACATTGTGGAAAGGCAACAGACATCCATCATGTCCGATTATACCATTTAGATGTAATTGCAAACCCTTAAGGATCGCTCCTCGTTTCTCATCCCCGAGCACTCAGATGAATACACAAGGCTGCACAGGCCCACGTGCACACCTGCAAAGCCAAGACGGTGGAATATCAGTGTTGGGGGAGCACAGAGCCACTTACATACACATTTCAAAGACAATCGGATTAGAGCCGGCGATCGATGCATCACTGACAAATTGTTTATTAAACCAAAGGTTTGAATTGTGGCATATTAGCGAAAGATTCAAGAGAGGAAAAAAAAAGGAGAGCGTGCGTGTATGTGTGCGTGCGTGTGTGTGCATGTGTGCGCACATCCTTGTAAGGAGGGCGGATTTTCAAGTGTTGTTCAAACGGACCATTTAAGTACTTTTCCACATTCGCAGTCTCAGTCACAGCGATCCATTCAGATTCATCGAGAGTATATAAACACGGTGAATGAAAAAACGTCCGTTAGGTCACGAGGGCAGCGTGGCACTAAACCTGCAAGCTCTGTTTGATTCCCAGCGGGGCCACCCACATTAAGCTGCTTCTTGAAAGCACTTTGGTTAAAAGCGTACACCATATGGTATGCTAATGTGCTATGTTCATTTGTTTCCTGACATCCCCTATGTTTAACAGTGAACAACCTACAGGTCAAATAGGGATATAATGCACATACTGTATCTTACTCCGTATCTGTGAGTGACAGCCCTGGCCTTCATCCACCCTTCAGTGGCACTGAACGGAAAAATAAATTTTTACGAAGGGGAAAATTGTTCATTGTAAAACTGCTGACGGTGACGTCTGAAATGATTGTATACTTTAAGAAAATCAAGATAAGATAATCCGCTATTAGTTCCACAGTGAGGGGGAAACTGCCATAAATTCCTTCCAGTTCCGTTGTTTCCACAAACATGACTGCAGCTGATATCTCAAAAATTCAGCAACTTACACCAAACACAATTTAGACGGACAAAAAAAAGCACTACAGATAAGAGGGGTTTAAATATCCTATTCTTATAAACTGTCTAAAACTGTTTTAGAAAGTTTCAAAATGTCTGCTGGTATTGTTTAAAATGTGGTAGAGCTAAGAAAAACAATACCTCCTTTCCTACATTATTCTTTCCTTAAAACCAAAATCCACAGAAAGCCATTCCATATCTGTGAGTCCAAAGTGACACAACAAAAACTACAAGTACCATCTTGCCAACACTTTCTCTGGGATTATTTTGCACAATTTTGAATCCATTTAATAGTTGTTGGAATTTGGAACAATCAGTTATGAACCCACTCTGTCATACACAGGTGCCTCACAATTGGGCTTCGCACAGATTAAGGATGCTGTGCACGGGAACGGTTCAGTTATTTTTAAAACTAAAAAAAAGATATTCTAAATTTGCCTTCCACGGTGTTGCCCCCTTGATGTGAGTGACATTTGATGGTCGGTAGCTTTTAACAATTACCTAAATACCAATCGGAGAACACGGACGAGATCAGTTGAGTGGAGAAACGAAAAGCAGTTCCCTCGAGAGAAAAGTTTGGAGTCCATAATGTCGAACACGGCGGGAGACTAAAGGTCGGCTCTTGCCTCTCTTGCCGTTGCATTGTTCTCTTGTGAAGGGTTAAGACACCTGTCAGTCACTCACTGTCGGAAACCTTTACTCCATGACAGAGGCCATTTGCTCGCAGTTGATGGGGGCTACTGAGCAAGACAATGATCCCTTCACCAGAAATGTCATGGCTGCCGTGACAAAAATAATAAATAAAGAAATAAGGTCAGCTGTGTGCCTGGAGTACGAGCGACGCTGTTTGTCAAAACTCGGAGTGTGTTTGTCTTCTCACCCTGTCATTGCAGCTTCTCACCAAACGATACAGCTGTTATTGGTACACAGGGAGATTATTATCCCATTAGTGTGTGTGTGTGTGTGTGTGTGTGTGTACCCAGCGTGCTGATGTATGTGTAACTTTGTGTGTGGTCTGTAGGTGACATGTTGTGATGCATGTCTTTAATAACAGTCCATTAGCGTGTGTATTTGTATCGTCCCTCCATATATGGCACTTTTATCTCTGCAGTGTGTCAGCGTCCTTGTGTGGAAATATATTGGAAATGGCTACTGATGAGCCGTGAATCAGAGTCCAGCGTGTTGTTATTTCACATCCCTCCCACAGGGAACGGCAAAACACTCACTGGGCTGTGGTCTGTTGGCCCGTCACCCCGAGGTCCACCGACCCTGAACATATTTTTCTTTCCTCCCTTCTTTGTTTTCACTGCCTCCCAACACACACACACACACACACACCGTGAATCCTTTAAACCGTCGGTCCTTTTCTCTTCTCATTTTCTCTTCTGACTCAAATACCCATGGAACATATATTCCGTCTTCGACTTCACACCCTCTGGACGTATTTATTTTGGTTTCGAATTTGTCAAAGTCGTCTGTGGTTGCTTTGAGAGGCTGCACCAGGTTTGAAATCAGCCACCGGAAAGAGACGCACATCAGTACGGGGTTTGAAGGCAAAATTCTCTCTGTCCCACGCAGATCTATTTATTGTGACACAAACACTGACAAAACGCATAGAAATCCGCTGATCTTGGACGCTGCCCGCCCACCACAACAGCAGGCTATAACTAATCCATCTCCCACTACATGCTTTTAATGAGCCTCCATAACTATAATCCGTATGGTGCAGTGCAGCGCGGGCCAAATTGCCCTGTTTCCATGACTTTGTGCTGTCAGCAAAACGTGATGAGGGTTTTGTGTAAATATGTGTGTGTGTGTGTTTGTGTGTGTTGCTGTCATAGAGCATCTGTGTCATTCTGGTTGTAAAATTTCCCATCTGTTAGATCATGTGCACATGTGTGTGTTTGAGCAGAAGATATCATCCGGTCTCTAAATGTAGCCGGATTACAAGGAAAGAGGCTGATGGGAGTGTGTGTGGAGGTTGGAGCTGCTGTGGCCCTTTCACAAACTCTGCAGGGGCCACATTACGACCCCCCGGGGACCAAATTAGTGGCTGCTAACCAACTTAGAGATGATCTGGAGTGGGGGAACTGACTGGCAGGGATGGACTGATCTCACTCCAGCAACCTCAAGCAAGCATACACACCAACATGCACACACACACACACACACACACACACACCTCCCCTTTTTATTTCACCACTGATCAGTAGAAGATAAAAGGCAGTTCCTGACAATAGCAGCCTTTCTTTGCAGGGTTGAGCCTTACGGAGAGGAAGGACAGTAATGTATTCCTGTCGGTCAGTGTGTTTGTAACGGGGGAGAGCCGTTTTAACTTGTTTAGCCTTCAGAACAGTTTCCGTCAATGAAATCAAATCATTGATTTACCCGCGTGTCGTTCCTGGAAAACTCCCACCACCAAGTCCACAAATGTCAAGAGCTGTTTAAAGCATGTTTCTAAAACAAACCTATACATATATTCTGAATAGAATGTATATTCTGAATTTAAGATAAATTAACTGTAAGGGAGAGAAGATTATATACTTACCATAATCATACATGGATATCTGGATGAGACAGAAAAAAATATAATCATAAATGTATGGCTTTCTACCTTGTTCCACAATGTATTTATTTTTCTTTTTGTTCAAGTGTAATAGTATGAATAACAAGAGTTGACAAAAGGATATACGTAGAACTAAATAACTGAATAAGTAAGAAACATTATACTTACATTCTGTCAATGTAAATCTTGTTTTGAGAATGATTACCATATCCATTATTGCATTTTGTACTTCGTATGAACCATGACTGCTTGAGCGATGTCACAGGTCGAGCTCTCAGAATGCAAATACATCATTCCTCAAACACTCACCCATCCCCCAAGTAGGATGAAAAACACACGCAGTGGACCACATGGGGGACTTTATATATTGAATTTAAAAATGTTTTCCTTTTTCTTACAAACTTCATGTCATGAGTCATTCATCTTAAATTTTGCCGAACAGATTGTATGATAAAACCTTCATTCGTTCATTATCTATGAAGGGTCAATGTCGCTTGAGGGCTACACTCTGGCCCAGCTGTCATTGGCTGATCACAGGGCTATGCAGAAACACACACACGACCAATTACCCACTCATTCACACGTCATATATAGACACACAACCCTTCATCCTCTCAATCACAGGTCATATAGAGACAAAACCATTCATCCTCTCATTCACACGTTATACAGAGACACAAAAAGATTCGCACATCATACAAAGGCGTACATCCACCCACCCTCTGATTCACACATCATATAGTCAACCAACCATTCACTCCCTTATTCACATGTCATTTAAAGTTGCGCAGCCATTCAGACTTTGAATTGTGAGAGGAAACCAAAGGAAATCCACAAAGACACCAGGAGAACGTGCAAACTCCACACAGAACAGTTCCCTTTCCTGTCGCTATTGAACCACGGACCGTCTTGTTGTGAGGCAATATTTAAAATTTGTGTAATACCCTATTCCAAACTCCAAACTTTCATATGATTACAAATCCAACAGAGGATGAACATGATCATGTAAATTGGGTTTTTAATACAGCACGGATTTTGGTTATGTAATCACGCAAGTGAAACCATTGTTAAAGCAGATATCTCTATACTGGCTAAATATGGAAGACCAGTTAACCATGAGAGGTAGTTGTTTTCAAAGGCGATAGTGTTTTGAAATCAGCCTGAACCTCAATAAAACCTCAAGATTGCAAAAACTGTCATGTTTGGAACGATGAGGACAAAGCAACATTTCAGGATATATTTGTCCTGAACTTCTCACCCGTTCACAGTTGTCAACTGGCCCACTTCTTTTCTTTCTTTCTGTTTTTTTTTTTTATTAAATCCATTCACAATGTGTTCATAACAAGCCCCCTTTCACTGGCTCAAGCCATACACCCCGTTTCCCGTCACATGTCACAAATCATTGACCGGCGAATGCCCGCACATACTTTTGCAGTGATATTTGTGAAGTATCACAGAGGATGATCATAAATCCTCATTTTATGAGCGGCTCTGCTGAGCTCTGCAAACTGTTGGCTACATCGCCTTGACATTCAAGACCGCGGCTGCACTAAAAGCCAGAGTTCAACCTCCCAGAGAGCGTTGACTGATTTGTCTCATGAGGGCAGTGAAATCGCTTCACTGTTGGGGTCAATCTTTGTTCATTAACATCATGACAAATGGAAATCTACCAGACCATACACTTCACCTTTAACCCATTCTGAGACTTTGCAATTTTCTGCCATTTTCCAAGTTCATGCATAGCCATTTATATGACATGACTGTCTTTGAAATTAAGACGGTGCGCGTAGGATTAAAATCCCACGATATACAGAGTTGACGGTAATAAATAGTCTGAGGAATTGACCTTTTGGAGCGCAGAGCCGAGCTGCGGCCATCTCATTTGCAATTCTGTTCAGTCGAAAGGTAGACGGGAAAAAGGAAGGCTTCGAAGACCCAGTCATCCAGGCTGGAATCCAATCAAGTCATTAGGGGAAGGCGGAGTCTGAGCCAAGTTCATGTCGTAGTTTTGGTCAAAAGACAAACGCGGCAGAGCAGCCGTAAAGCTCCGAAACCCCCCAGTTTTCTGTGATTTCTGTCATGGGGCTCAGAGAGGTGATTTTGTTGGGGTTTGGGCTTCTCTGGTCAGGTGGAAATCTTTGCTTTGGTTCCCAAAATACAAGTATTAATACAACGTTTAAGCCAAGAGAGCATGTGGAGGCGGGCTTACTGCAGACAGCAGCTCATCAGTCAAACAAGACTGAGCAAAGTGAGCGGCCCCACTCTCCCGTCAGCTACCGGCTCAGGAGCTACCGGCTAAAGAAGCCAGCTGCTAGTGCTGTGCAACAGAAAACACTCCAGCTCCTTGTGGAGCAGATGCAAGGTTTGCAGAACCTGCAGGGATCGGATGTCAAAGAGCTGACTCCGGAGCTGCAGGAGCTGGGGGACAGAGTCCAAGCTCAATCATTTACACCGAGGGCGCTGGTTCCAGGCCCAGATCTGAACCCCCCTGTCAGGGAGTCAAAGGTACTTCTTAAAAGAAAAAAAATGGAATTTTCATGCGGTCTCCCCTATGATTCGCAGAGCAAATAAGATCAGTGTACATCTATTCTAGGCGGTGGTGATGTTCGAGCAGCAGGTGCCAGCCCCGGCTGACAGCGTAGCTGTGCACTGCGCTGACCGAGGGGTCGACGTGGAGGTCAAACAGGATTTCTTAGGTAATGGCTACCCGTCTCTTGTTCTGAGGTGATAGATTGCCGTTTAACACGACTTTTACTCCCAATGTGTCTGAAGAGTAAAGTCAAGGTAGAGGCCAGAAACGGAAAATTGAATGGAGCGGTGTAGACGGGATGCTTAGTGCTCATTACGGCAAACGGACAGGCTCCGGTTCCAGTAATCAATACATTTCCCCTTATTTCTTCACTCCGAGAGCGGCCATTCTGGTTTCTCATTTGACATCTTTACAGCGACGTATTAAGAAACCTTTTTATTTGTCCTGTGGCCGAATCTGTGAGTGTTATTGACCAGGCCGGGGAAAGAAATAGCCCCAGGTAATGGTACTGATTTAAGCTGCCCCCCCCCCAACTCCACTCCTTTGTTTGCAGGAAACGGTCAGTTGATTCACCCCGATGATCTGACCCTAGGAGGATGTGCTGCACTGGACACCATGGACCACATCCTGCAGTTTCACAGCGTGTTACATGGCTGTGGCAGCACAGTAAAGGTGTGACTGTTTGGTTTGGTCATGGGCGACTTACAGCACAGGGCCACACGCTATACAGGACTGGAAAATTAGAATATTGTGATAAAGTTCTTCTGTAATGCAATTGAGAAAACAAAAATTACTTTTTCATGATATTCTAATATTTTGAGAAAGGATTTTTGAGTTTTCTCAAGATGTAAGCCATAATCAGCAATATTAAAATAATAAAAGGCTTGCAATATTTCATTTGATTTGTAATGAATCCAGAATGTATGGCGTTTTTGTAATTGCATCACAGAACATAAGGAACTTTATCACAATATTTTAATTTTCTGAGTAGTTTCAGGTCTTGCTCTTAAGTTACCCTTCTGTTCGAGTTCAACTGAGTTAAGGCAAGCGAACGACTTTGTTGGGTGTTGGCAAATAATTCTTAATTTGAAGTTCGCTTGGGAAATATTACTCCTGAATTGAGCTTGGGGATGTGGAAGTAATAAAGTGAAGCAAATTAAACCAGAAATTCTGAGGTTGGGTATTTTTATCTTGTAACTAATTTTAGGCACCACATTGTCAGGTTAGATTTTTGTGGAAAAGCTTAATCTTTGAGCCATAATGGCCAGAATTTACAGATTAGTATTTAATAGAGAAATTACTTTGCGATTCAAGCAATTAGTTTGTCAAAGCGGCACACTATGGGACGCCTTCCCAAAACTATTGTCTAAAGACTACTTATTCTGGGTCTTTCTGTCATGTTATGTCTTTTATATTGTATGCTTAAAGGTGCACTCCCATTCTAGATGACAGAAGAAGCCCTCATCTATACCTTCTCTCTGATGTACTCCCCGGCAACCATTGGCAGCACCTCCATTTTTAAGACGAACCCCGCTGAGGTGCTAATTGAATGCCACTATCAAAGGTATATTTTGGTATATTTGGCTCACCGGGGCCCAGATCTCATCCTGCTGTCGATGCCGGATAGCGATATTTATCTTGTGACTCTTTGATTTAGACTCCCGTCTCTATGGTCTATCCATGTAAATATTATTTTTATTGGATTAAAAGTCATCTGGACAAAACCACTCTCTTGTGAAAAATCTACTCTCCCTGTAATTGTTCTCACAGGAGGCATTATGTGAGCAGTGATGCCTTGAAGCCTTCTTGGAAGCCATTTGCCTCTGATGTGTTGGCAGAGCAGCAGCTGCACTTCTCCCTGCGTCTCATGACAGGTGGCCACACGTCAAAAAACCAACAATCTCGGAGACGATATTCCCCCATGGCGGCGGGGGGAGGGGGGGAAATCTCTGATTTTCAGCAGGCAGTTTGGATAACTTCCTCCATGATGGCTGTAATTGCAGTTGCTGAAGGCCAGGCCCACTTTATGTAGACTGTTGAAAGACCCTGCTTCTATAGACGAGAGGGACACTTCTGAAACATGGTGATAGTTGCAAGTTGTTGCTGACCAAACAGGGTCAGTATGCAGCTGGCAATGATTTGGAAAAGACCCCCCAACGCCATGATGGAGATGCTAATTGCCTAAGGCTGTATCCAGAAGTTGGCCCGTCATCTGTATTTCTTGTCCATGCAGACAATGTCGCCCCATCTTTTAATTTCTCCTGTATTTGATTTTTATTTTTTGTTTTTCCAGAGGACTGGCAATCGCAGAATCCTTCCAGCGTTTACTTCCTGAATGACGTTTTGTATATTGAGGCCTCGGTGCTCGAGGGTCACCACATTCCTTTGAGACTCTATGTGGACAACTGCGTGGCCACGTTGGACCCCGACCCCGGATCTGAACCGAGATACTCCTTCATCAACAACCATGGGTGAGAGGCTGAAACTCCAGCAGACAGAAATGATAAACATTTAAGTGTAATCATAATTCCAGTTTATTTTGTCAGCACTTTGAGAAATCGTACCGCATACCTTTTAAGAGTATTATTTGTCCGATGAATAGTTGGAATGAGTGGCTGTTTCTGTATAAATGAATGCCATATAAGGTGTCTAGCTGATTCTAAGCTGATGGGAGCCAAGTCTTACTTCATGCAGAGAAGCCAGGAGGATAAACTTCATTTCCAGCTTAAAGTCTTTAGGTTCCACCGAGATCACAGGAATTCGGTAAGTACGGCTTGCGCAATATGTGTTTATACAGTTTTCAAAACAACAGATCATGAATCAAACGTTTATTCAAGGGATCTGGCCGGTGTGAGATGTTTTGACGGGACCGGCTAAGTTGTGGGAGTCGTGAACCTTTTTAAAAAATGGTTTTGTTTTTCCTCATGTGTTACACTGGCACATTCTGTGTACATTCGGTAAGTGTTGTTTGACAGACATACGGCACTCAGAGGATCCAGTGGCGCTTACTTTCCGACTAAAGGCATGGAGGCACTCTCAGGATTGTATGGCAGGGATACACTGGATCCCTGCCATAGATATTAAAAAGTATCACTTGAGAATAACTTTGGCTCGCTGTGACTTCATTATTTTGACACGTATTTCAATATACTATAAAATTAATCCATATTGCTACTTCAGACCCCAGAGAAGTATAAATGAAACCTTCCAAATCTTAAAAAAAATCCTGCCCTGCAATGAAAACAGTGACTATGGATGTCTCGAGATCTCGCCATGTGTTTCTGGAGTTCATCTGTGTGTATTATATCATGGCTTTGTGCAAAAACATACTTTTGGGGCAACTTTAAATGAAAGAAGTATCTCAATTGTGATGCTTAATATGCTTCAGGCAAATTTATACACTGAATTCTCTCACTCGTATTAAGTTTTGTCAACCGTCGGATGAAACTTGCTTTCTCTTTCTTGCTGATAAATGACTTAAATGACTGCTTTTGATTGGGCAACATTGAAGATACATAACAAGGTTGCAAGCCTCATACTGGCGAAGCTAATGTTTGTGTTGACTCGTCTGCAGAAATATACATCTGATGGACTTTCACCTTCCTCAAAGATGTACATCACGTGTCGTCTAAAGGCAACGGCAATGTCTGTCCCCATTGACTCAAGGCACAAAGCATGTTCATATATAGCTGAAGCCAACAGGTTGGTTCACAAGAGCGTGAAATGCATCCGGTTGTCTAATGGTTAAATTACATTACGTGAATGGTTGTGTCCTGCAAACAGTCGCTTGTCTCCTCTGCCGTGCTACGTACAGCTTCACTTGGGTGTCTCTAAAAGAATATTTGTTTGACTCCGGACAGATGGGTGGCAACAGAGGGCGACAACAAGGTGTGTAGCTGCTGCGAAAGCAGCTGCGGCGAGCAGAGACGTACAAGAAGCCTTGCAGCAGATGCCGGTAAAGTTGACAGAAGATTATATCTGTGGGAGGCACTTTGAGTCACAAAGACATATACTATCCTTATGGAGCCACCATGAAAGAATCAAATAATTACCCTCCGTATCAACTAAAGCAGAAGATGCACACATGTCTTAATTACACATTGATCTTTTGACAGATTTATTTTTGGCAAATGCCTTTAATTAATCATTAAAATAAAAAAATGGGTGTGGGTTTTTCCCCCCAACCCTATTGACTTGGAACTCTGTCTCCAGATCTGCAGTGGGAGGGAACAGCTGCTCTGGGCCCTGTCCTCCTGCAGCAGAGGATCCTGCAACAGGAGTTGGTGGCGTCTTCTAAGCTTCCTCTGACGCAGGCAACTCAGACCCCGAGACTTCAAATACTTAACGCAGGTATGAAGCAAACAATGCGGGGATGGGTGCATCCGGTCCTTTGGTCCTCCGCCTCACTTTCGGGCACTAAGAAATGGATATCATTATCTGCTTCATCCACAGCTCCGCTTTTTGCCCTGATATGTGGACTGGCTATAACAATAACTGGAGTGTTGCTTGCTTCCTTGGTCGTTGTCACTTGCTATAAAGTGTACAAACCCACTGTCAAGGCTTATACCTGAGTGAAGACAATAAATATTTACAACCAAGCATCTTTTTTCCTTTTTCTGGCTGAAATCGACTTCAAACTGAGGTGATTAACTATAGAAAAAGAATCTGCACGTATGAATTTGTTGCATTCTTTGTATTATTCCCTGTGCTCTAGGATCAACATATATCCTGTGGTGCCGATTTAACTCTGATTAGCCATAATATTTATATTTAAGCTTACAGCGCATCAATGCATTGTTCTGACTTCTGTGAGAATTATCTTTGAAGATATGAGGATTGAACCTTAACAATTTGAGGCCCTGTGTTGAATTTTAATGTTTTGACCAAACTTTACATCACAAGATGGCTCAGGCTTCATGTAGTGGCCATTTAGGAAGCAAAACTTTTTTTTTTTTTTTTTTTATTTCCGTCTGTCAAACAATACAAAGAATGCTTTGCCTGAAATGGAAAAGTAGCAGTACTTGGCGCCATGCTGTGTGCCACCACATAAAGGGCCATCCTGTGGAGATAGTCATATCTTAGCCTCAGGCCAATTTGAGGGCTTTTCCCTTAAATTCAACCCTCACCAGATTTGTGCCGGCGGCGGCGGGTACTTGCAAAATGGGGCTCATCATGAACTGTTGCTCACAAGCCCAGGAAGACAAATAGATATAATTAAAAAGCCCATAAAAGCAGGAGCAGGGGCTTTTATTACTGTAATATGTGAAGGCCTGATTTAATGGGGTGTTTGTTCCTGTGTGTGAGGCCGACTGCTGCGTTAGTTTATTGCCAGAGCAATACTGATCCCCCCCCTCCCATCACCTACACGCCAGAGGCTAATAAAAAGCCATACCTAATGATACACCAGCAGGGCGAACGACAGCGACAAGTATGCACACTTCCAGTCCCAGTGACAAGCCTCTCCCTAACAAGATTCACTGAAACTGGGGGAGTCTTTGTTGGGATTTTTTTTTACCCCCCCCCCCTCCCCAAGATCCTTGAGGAAAAACAGAAAAAAAGACGAGAACAAGAAAATTCTGGCAACTAGGTGGTGTCCACTTGGTGTGCTTCGGGGAAAAATGTAGCTGGAGATTTTGCAGTGGCATGACATTTGTTACATATGGCTATTGATGAGCACTCTGGGCATTATTTTGGGACATAACTATTTTCTTGTTGGCTCCCCTCAGTCTTTTCGGAGAACATTTGGAGAATTTAACATATGCTTTGGAGTTCACGGTTTTCTTTGTCCTTATGTAAGGGAGTCCTCTTTTACACCAAAAGATATGATGGCTGGATTACAAGGCCTATTGGAGTGTTGCAACAAATAAAGCAGTTCAATGCCTTATGGTGCAATAAAAACCATTATGTCATTCTTAGATTATGAGAAAACCAGAGAACCAACTATTTTGCCAGGGATGAGTGAAGTAGATGAGATTATGTCTCATTAATTTGCTGAAGAAATACTCCGGCTGTAGCTGTGTTGTAGCTTTAGGGTAGGAATTGAATTTGATATTACCGGGATGGAAAGATATGAGCTCTGCACAAGGAGTGCCGAGGTCAGCGGGTGAACAGCCTACATATTTAAAGCACTGTTGCAGTCGGCATTTAAGACTGACAGGAGTCCTCCCACATTTTTCGGGGGAAGCAGTCGGGCACATATCTGTGTCTGCCTGTGATATGAATGCAAGCGACATAGTTCCCATCAAAAAAGCGTTCCGCAGGAAGAGATAATATTCTGTCAGATGATTTTTTTCTCCTCTGTGCCATATGGGTTGTGTCTGAGAATCCACGATCTGGGTTTTTATAGGTCAATTGGCACATTCTCACATTTCTATCACATGGCATTTTGATAGTTCTGTTGCCCCTGTGGATGTTGAACATTTTGCAGAAACTGTTTTTGTAAAATAAGGATACAAATGAAATGCTAATAGAATACGTTTGCAAACAAATGCCTATAAATAGTTTGAGTCTCACACAAGAGCACAGGGTTCTGGTGGAAAGTAGCAATTGCAGGGCCTGGAATTCACTTAGCTACAAAACTGCCCCCTCGCCTACCCCTAGGTAGGGATGATTACATTTTTCACAGGGTGTCCGGGCTTGATGTGTGTTTCCCTGGAAACACACATTAAGTTATGGGCTGATCAAATGCTATATATACGAAAAGTCTGAGCTGATATCAACCAAAACACAGGGGTTGTCTTAATCAAATCCAGCTTTCATTTCAGTCATTCCAGTTAAAAAATCTTTATTGGTATACAGATAGCAGATAAACACAAGGACTTCTCCATAGATCTTTCCAATACAACTGAGCCCCCCCCCCCCCACACACACACACACACACACACACACACACACCGGGGTTCAGCTACTAGTGACCAATAGCATCCATTCAATTTCACAGTGCTCACATCCAGGAGCGGCGATGTGCCATGACAAGAGAAAATGGTAGGGCCAAGGTAAAATTTGCGGCAATTTGCATCCTTGGCAGTTATCAGATTGCTATTGTCTCGGTCTGTCGGCTCTCTATTCCTGGTTAAGAGATGTAGCAATAAAACGCAGGAGGATGTCGGTGCCTTCAGGGCTTTCAAAGCAAGTAGCAACATTTGGAAAAGAAAAGAAAACTTTGCATTCAGTGAAATATTGGATAGAGGTTTCACTGAGGGATGGGATCATTTGCTGATATATGTGGCACGAAACAACACTTAAGCCGACGAGGGCAGCTGTGGCTCAGTTTGTAGAACAGGCCGCGTCCATTTGGAAGGTTTGGGGTTTGATCCCCATCTCCTCCTGTCTGCATGTTGAAGTGTCCTTGTGCATAAGTCCCGAATTGCCCTCAACGACCCCATTGGTGCCTTGAATTGCAGCTCTGTGTGTATAAAACTTTCGAGAGTAAAGTGCCTTATAAGTTGAGACCATTTACCCTAAAAGCAATGCCAAATCTAAATGACTTACCAAATGTGAAATGTGTTTTGTTTTTTGTTTCGTTTTGTTTTTGCAGACACTAATTAAAGTGTAAATTTCGACAGCTGGAAAAAGAAAGATTAATATAAGGGGCAGAAAGAGTCTAAGCAAATATTTTGAAGCCAGCCTATTGTTTAGCAGATAAGCATAATAGCTTGGCTGCTTTTCAGCCCTCTTTGAGGGTCCTTATACTCAATCTTGGGAGATAAAGTTAAAAATGCAAAGTTCCCAGCAAAAATGCGTGTTGGCTCATTTATAATAATCTTTCATTTACATCACACTACAGGTTTAATTTCAGCAGGTTACAACAAATGCTTGTTTTAGAAAAAAAAAGGGGAGGGGGGATTCCACTGCAAAACGCACTTTTGCACATTCTGTTGAACATTCAGTCTGTGAGTGAAAAGTGCAAATGCTTTATTCTGACCGCATACAGCCATCATCAGGGAGAGGTTACCCCCCTGCAGGTGTTGTCATGGCAGCCTGTTGACAAGCAAAGATATATAGAGTCCTGAATCAGCCATTTTTACACACAGTATGTGTGGACAAAGACACATAGCCTGCAAGCATAAATGCATCTCAGAACTCTGGCACACACACCCTTCCAACATTAGTAATGGTGTGTGTCCGACAGCCAGCGGGGAGCATCCCCCTAGCGTCTTGCAGCCATGACAGTATTATCGCTGTCGATGGAGCACACTGGGAAATATTGTTCCACACCATTGGTGTGCGGGAGACATCCACATGTGCCACACAGGAGGCAATGACAGGAGCCATTTTCAACACCTCACACACTGTTTGATGCTTTTGAAGAAAACACAACATGTGGATGACCCTTGAAACAAAAAGCCATGGGTTATTTTGCAGCCAGGATGGATTTTGTGGACAGAGACAGGTGATGATTATCACGGAGGTTCTGTTTAAATAGTCCTTGCCCTTTAAATTCAGAAAACATCACCGGCCGCTATCTGATCTTGAACATCATTTTAGGTTTGAATAAACACCAAATTCTTTCATTTAGGTCATGAATACTCTTTTTTTTTTTTTTTTTTGTAAGCCAGTTGACATGTTCTACCTTGCAAACACTATTGGATATGCGCACAAACATGCCTCTGACCCCTGGCCGGGCCCGTAATTAACCCTCTTAATTAAGAGAGAAAAAAGTTGCTAACGAAGGAAATGGATTTAATTACCCTGCTTTGTAATGCGGGCAGATGTGCACACTGCAAAACATTCACATATGTGTCGACGCACACACGCACTCACACACACACACACACACACAAAACAATTAAGTCTTTCTTATTCTGGCTAATGGCTTCAGTGACTCAGAGCCTTTCTCATTAAGACTATCAATAATATGCTGATTACACGCATCCACCGGTTTCCTTTATCAGGGCACAAAGGGACGAGTGAGTCCCTGAGATTTCAGGGGCTGAGCTGTCTATCTGTGTGACCTTATCTGCTGAAATAGATGTCGGAATTGTTTGGTTCGAGAAGCTATGAGAGATTCAGCCTCACTCCGTCTTTATTTCTGTCGCTTTTTTCTTATCTGGATGGCCATGTGCATCCTTCATTAGGAAGAAATACCATCGAAATTGCACAGCTGAGGGGCCTCTATAATCGTGAGATAAAAGAATGGTAATAAGAGAAGTCACAGTGACTTATAGCTTTTGGATTTGACTGCTTGGCATAGAGTTCGGCGAAAACAAGTTTGTGCCTTTGGAAGTGGTCTGTCACACACGCGCAGGCATGTATACCTTTATTACTTCAGTTTGACGTCTATCAGATATAACTGTCTGACAGGATGATTAGGGGTGGGCTATGAAAGATGGAACAAGTCAGTTCATCTGTGATAAATTTAGGAACACATATTACCTTCAACCTCAAGGAGTGGCTTAAAAAAAAATCGAAATCTTTATTCCATTGAGGGTGAATCCAAGATCGGAGTTTTTATAACGTGGGGAAGGCTACGAATCAATGTTGGTGGGGGTCAGAGAATGAAAACAGTAGTGTGACAATTATGACCGTGATCGAATTTGGCTGAAATTTATGGTTGGCAGGGGGCGGGTATCAAAACATTAGTCTGATCTCATCGGTCTGCCGGAACCTCATCGAAATGAAGTAAGTAAACAAATTTTGTTGAATGATAATAGAAATAGCGGGCCATATATAGTTGGCAGCTAATTCATTCATCGATTTAAACGTTGCAACTCTGAAATAAATTGAAAGGTAGGGAAGGTTTATTCCAATCTTTCAGAGGGGAGGCCAGATGTGCCAGAATTTGCCTCATATCCTAATAGAGTGGATAATGGCGGCAGCTTGTTTTATTGCATGCTGGCTTTTTCTGCTTAGCTGCAAGAATCCACACAGGCCAGATCTAAGAGTGGAGCTTAAACTGATGCCAGATATGGGCTCTTCTAAACTCTGACTGATGGGCTAAATTCTGACCCACTGTGCCAAATGTTTTGTTTCTTCATCCCAGCATCAAGTGGAGAGTGAATGCCGTGGTTAAATATCATAGGAGGTTTTTGCCGATAAGTGTCATTCATTGCTGATCAAAAGCAAATCTGCACACATTTGACTCGCAGCATCGCTCCAGTTGTGAATCTGACTGGAAGAACTTGAAATCCGGGCGGGGCGGTGGTTAGCGGTTCCCACCTCGCAGCAAGAGGCTCCTCGGTTTGAGTCCAATAAGGGGCTTTTCTGTGTGAAGTCTCCATGTTCTCCCCGTGTCAGTTTGGGTTTTCCTCCCGGTTCTCCGCTTTTTGTCAATGGTCCAAAAATCATGCAGCACATTCATCAGAGATTCCAATTTGCGGAGTCATGTGAATAATTGTGAATGGTGAAACACTGTACGCTCATCTTGCTAAATAATTATTTGATTCGTCAATAGCGAAAACACATTTAAGCAAGTGAGGCCGAGATTGTACCTCTCAATATTCAACTCCGTCATGACCAGAGGTCAAAATTAGCAGAATTCCCTTCGACTACAATAAAGGTGGAAATACTCTCGTCATAAGAGTGAAAACCACCGGGCTGGAAGAAAAACTCTCTGTTGGACTCCTCTGCTGAAAATTGAATTTGCTTACAAAAAAAAGCTCAATGTCACACTCAGTGGACCGGTGGCGAGGCATCTCACCCATTCCTGTAGTTTAGGAGGGAGATCTCACACACTTGCTTTGATAAATGGGGTAAATAATAAAGGAGGAAAGGAAGCTTGGGAGATGCACAATTTTGTGTAACCAACGGTGCTCATTGGTGACTGTGCAAATATATATAATCATCTATAATATATCTTTAATGTCTAATGAGTACTCTGAGCTTAAGCCAAAGTAAACCCTTGAGCGTTAAGCAGTCATTATCTATAGAATTGCATGACTCCTCGCGCCTTGCAAATTCCACCTCCTTTTTTCATGAAAACCCTTCACGGCTCATAACATCATAAACTGTAATGAAACACGAGCGGAACGACAAGAGAAGATTAAGTCATCCAACACAGAGGAAGCAAAAAGATTGAAATGATACAACAAGCAGGAACACAAGAGGTTTGTTCAGAGGGTTGTAAGGGTTCTGCCATATCATTGATGGGTGATCTTCACTATCAGCACGGAAAGCATTACCCAAGACTAATGATGCAATCCTGTGTGAGTTCTAGGAAATGAAGTCATTCAGAGTTTAAGAAGTAATATAGATATTGCTTGCAGCTACTTGAGGCTATTAAAATTGTTTTTTGTTTTTTTTTCTAGAACCATGCTGTGTGTTGATTATTTTTTTCCCTTCTGCACTAATCTTCATTGTTGTTTGTTTCTTTATCTTTGTTGTTTAAGGGCAGGGTACACCCCCCTTTTAAAATCCAACAATATATCCATCAATAATCTGTAAACTTCCATTTCCCTATATTTTCAGGTGCGTCTAAGAGTGTGTTTCAGCCCGAGGGCAGGAAATGAAAATAGACAGGCGTCTGTCACACACGGGAAAACAATAGGTCTGTGCTTTGACCTTCAGTCTCTTCCTGCTGAAACAGACACTGGGTTCCCTCCCAGAGGAAAGGAGAGGAAAATGGTGAACTGACCTGCAGACACACCTTCACCCCGATCCCCATCCCCGCTCGCCTTCACTGCATCTCCAAACATCCCGGTGAGGACCCCTGCGCGCTCTCTGATCTTTGCTGTTTTTGAGTAGGTTCTATTGTTGAGATTTGTTTTTTCATCCATGCTCTCGGGTCTCTCGAGGCCGCCCACGCCTCAACACACGGGTTTGTTTGTGTTCGGAAACTGCCGTAAATTTTCCAATCTTGTTCAATTTTGTGTTTTTGTAACATTATATGGTCAATATAATGTTGTGATTTTGTTAATATCACATAAGGCCTTCAAAGTGCCCATCTCATAATGAAGTTTTTGTCTACCTTTCACCAAGTTTGATTCCTTGTATAAATAGCACGTCAGAGGAGGTTGTAGTTCAATGAAAAAAATTCCAACGTAATGAAATGTGACCTATTCTGGTATTTCAGTTCATTTTTGGGTCATTTTGGCAACATTTTTATTTTTTAGTGGTATTTTTCGCTGTTTTTTTTTTTTTTTTTGTGCCCACAGGCTTAATATAGTCTTGATCATCTTTGAAATTTGAACTGAGCAGTGAATGATATGAATGGATATCAACTGATGTATTGAAATCTATTTCATTTATATTGTCCATCTGTCTCTTCAGGTCCATCAAGAAAACCTAATATTGAGAAAAATACATTATAGTCTTTTGCATGGCGAACGACCATGAGAAGTAAATGGCTTTTGTCAAATCTAAAGGATGATCACGACCTTTCAAAGCTGAAGACTTTGATAATATTGTTGCTCGGATGGATTTCTTGACCAAAGCCTTTCCTGTAAGCCGCTTCCAGTTATCAATTCAACTAAAGTTAAATCAAACCAGCGTGTTTTATCAGCAAAAGCTCCTGGAAATTAAGTATTTCTTGGAGACCTGGATTCCCGGCAGCTCTTCTCAGCTGTGCCAACAGCGCAGTCCTGAACCTCTCCTGCCGGAACACCAAACACACGAGACGAATCAATCGCAACGGGAAGCTGCTGCACCGGCTGCAACTTCAGACAGATGTAACTAACTGTAGAACAGATGTCTTTTTTTTTTTGTACCAAAATAACATCAGATCATACAGAACCTGACACCTTCATTTACGCTACAGGAGCACAACCACAACAAAAGGGCCCCTTTTCATTCATTCCTGTTTTAGATGTGGTTTTTCTCCGCAGACAATGGGGAGAAAACATTCTGGATCTCCTGCTTGATGTGGACTCTTGTGTTTCTCGTTGGGAATGCGCCGTGCGGTGTTTGATCTCGGCTCTCAGGTGCACGGGGTTGCCCTGGAGGGGAGCAGCCACCGACGAAGGGATGGAAATTAGGAAAATATTTCTGATAAACATATTTTGTCCTTTAAACTGTGACCTATAATTCTGATTGGCATGTCAAGAGTGGATGCACAAACCTCCACAAACACACCCTTTTATCATTCAAAGTGTGTCAGGGCCATCAACCTGAATAAATAAATCCCCCTCTTATCTCACAATGCAAAACTGGATAAGCACTCCCACTGGGTCTGGATGGAGAAATCTGTCAGCACCTCTATTTTGGTTTGCTTTTGCCTCATACAGGGACAGAATCCTGTTTTTCTCTCCAGTCCATCCTCCTGGTTTTCAATCCCCGGAGAGTCCTCTCCCCTGCTTGCGTGAGACATCCAGGCTCTGTCCCTACTCCTGTATCCATAAATGATCCCTCTTTTCCTGCTTATCTCCCGCACAGGCTCCACATCTTTCAGCCGATGATAAATCCACAGCTCCGCAGAGGTTTAACGTGAAGGAGAGCTGGATTTTTCCACATTGTCACCCTTTTAAATGTGTTCATCAGATTTATTAGCCGTCCCTTGTCACCACGCTTTTACCTTTATATGCTCTTATTCTGGCCTGCCCTGAGCCTGGTCGGGGGAATATTAAGACAAGAAGCATTTTGAGGGCCATGCGGGGCTTTGAATTTGGTTTTATTCATTAATAAATGCCGATCTAACCATCTGGACATAACTTGGAAATTAGAAAAGTATATGCCCTAAAGCAATGCCGTTCTTCAGACAGTTCATGGATTTGGATTTAAAACACTGCATTGATTTAGTTTGAGGCAAACTGTGAGGAAATTCCCTCGGACATTTTTAATTTTTGTGCTTCCTTGAGGTTTTGATTCTGATTTGTCTTTTTTTTTTCTTCATGAAAGAACAAAAGAATAACACAAGAAGTCCACACAAGCGCACACAGTCATTCATGTCTTACAGAGCAACATTGCCACCTACAGCCATGCAGGAGACCAGCCACACGCACGTGCACATTCACAAATACACAAACTTAAGACACTTTAAATAAAAAACAGGAAAAAAAATCCCACAATTTTAAAAGCGTCAAACATCTGAAAGAGATAAAAAAATAACCCCCCCCATTATTAGAAGCAAACACACCAGGGACATAAACTCATAATGATCTGCACATCTATAAGCATATTGACCAATATGCTGATAAAACATAAGGGATAAGGGACAGATGAGATAAGTTTCCAACCCATCAGTCCAATAAAGTATTCCTTTTTACCCCCAAGTCATTTTCAAAGATATTCCAATAATCACATTGTTACCTATATGACCATTCATTGGCGTGGTCGTGCTGTCTCGACTGAGTAACATCACCCAAAATGCATTGCCATATAACCAAAGCTAACTTTAAGCTATAATTTTAAGCCACATTGTTTGACTGCATATACATACACACATCAGAAAGATATATTCTATCTCTTATCTACATTATAAACACAAATTAAATTTGTACAGCACTTAAACACAATAAATAGTTCACCATGTCATGCAGTATACACTGTATATAACTATTAGATTTATTGTTTGGGTAAAGTTTGTATATATACATATACTGTGTGTGTGTCAAAAGGGGGCATGTGTGTATTCTTTGAAAACGGAGTGTTGTGACGCATCTAGTTAAGTACTTAGAGGGAAGGAGCATGTCTGCTTCCTGTCTGCTTGCTACCTTTTTCAGAACTTCTGCTGGCTAGCCCTTGTGGTGAATGAAGAGCCAACGCATGCATCAGTCTTCTCCTGCCAGTGCAAACCCTCTCCATCACCAAGACTCATGCCAGGCCTCCTCAAGGCACACATGGTAACTGGGAGTAGCAGTGGGCCAAATAGATACAGTGCGCAGGCCCACCCTAGTGGATACGCCCTGGCACTTATCAACCTCTGCCCAACTGCCTTGTGGGTGAGTCTGGGAGGATAAGAGGCTAAGGGAGTACACCCCGACCAAAAAACATTGTGCTGGTGGCACACGATAGTGGGTACTTGTGAAAACTGGAGCACTGGCGGCCCCCTATGACTACCAGAGAGTGCCAGTTGTCGTGGGCCCTCCTTGCCACTGGATTACAGCCTCCTGCAGTGAATAAGTGCTGCTGGGACATGCGCACCACCAGCGGCACTCTAAATAATCTCCTTGTGCAGGTATCCACCTCTGCCTCAGTGAGACCAGCAACCGGAAGGGGTTGAAGTTTGGTGACGGGAGCAGGTCTGAATGTGCTGGAAGTTCCTAGTCAGAACCTTGCACACCAGCGATACAGGGTTATCTATGGTCGTCAGCAGATGGGGTTGAGTGGCAGCTGCTCCCCTGTGCATCTAAGCAGCCCTATTTAGGAGCCACACTGCTTACCCCATCGCGGAAGGGCCAAGAAAAGGTGCCCTAAAAATTGTCCACTCAGAACTTCCTGGGTGGACGACTGCACCTATCAGGACATTCCACCCAGCAGTCGAAATAAACAGAAGAAGATAATCTCTCTCAAACTGGCTACATGGAACTTATGAACCCTCCTGGACACTGATGGAGACAGTGACAGGCCACGAAGGAGATCTGCACTCATTGCAGCAGAACTTAACTGCTACAATGTTGACATTGCTGCTCTTAGTGAAACCAGGTTTTCTAGATGAAGGCTCCCTGAATGAAGTAGGGCAGGGTTACAGCTTGTTCTAGAAGGGAAACCCAACAGGAGGACAGCATCATCATGGTATTGGACTGGCAGTACAAATACACTTCTACCATGACTTCCAGAAATACCAGTTGGCATAAGTGAACGACTTATGTCACTAAGGATCCCTCTGGCCAAGAAGTGATAAGCCAACCTTCTGAGTATTTATGCTTCGACTCTTCCATCGAAGGATGGCGTGAAGGACCACTTCTACCAAGTATTAGATGAGGCTCACAATCACATACCCAAGGAGGACAAGTTCTTCTTGTTGGGTGATTTCAATGCCAGAGTGGGTAAGGACAGCAAGGCATGCAAGAATCATTGGGAGTCCCAGAATCATTCAGGTCAATGTCAACGGCCTGCAGGTGTTAAGTCTCTGTGTTGAGCACGACCATCACAAACACCTTCTTCCACCTCAAAAATAAACACGAAATATCCTGGATACACCCACGCTCCAAACTTGCTTACCCGTGCAATGACAGGCGCAGAGTGCTGGACACACTAATTGGGTAATTGCAACCGAGCTCAATGTGAAAATACGTCCCACTATCCATACCTAGAGGTCATGGAAGAAAAGGTTTGAATGTGCCCGGCTTAAAAACCCTATAGATGGGGACAATCTTCACCGTTCCCTAGCTGGAAACCTGAGGGACATTGAGTCTTTGCTGCGTACAGATGTCTCAATGATGCTAAATGGTCTTCTGTCAGCTTCAGGCTCGATGAGGCAGCAGCCCAATCTATCGACCAACGGAGCAGAAAACACCAGGACTGGTTTAGTCAGGCAAAATCCCCACTATGCTTGAGCAAAAGCATGCAGCACATAGTGTCGTACTCAACAACTCCACATAAGATACACTCCGGCAGAAGTGGCTGACATGAAGAAGGGAGCTGCAGTCAAGACTGCATGCCCTGCAGAATAAGTGTTGGACATCGAAGTTTAATGAGATACAATCATATGCTAATGACAACAATATGCGCAACTTTTATGATGGATACCACTACCATTATTCTTCCTCTACACATGTCCAGACGCCCTCTGTCTGACTTTATCTCAAACACATCTAACATGTGCTGTCCCTCTGAGTGACTCATTCCTTGCTGTCTCTTCCTGAATGCCACAGTCTCTTAACCAGACACCATCACTGGTCTCACCACTGTTTTGTACACCTTTCCTTTCATTCTGGCGGGTATTCTGTTAACGCACATTACACCTGACATTATTCTCCAACCACGCCAGCCTGCTTGAACACATTTCTTCACCTCTTTTCGACACTCTCCATTGATATGAACTATTGACCCTGAGTACTTAAAATCCTGCACTTTTAGCTCTCCCTGAAGCCTCACCATTTCACTTGGGTGCTTCTCATTCACAAACATGTATTCTGTCTTGCTTGCAACTAGCCTTCACTCCCCTCCTTTCCAGAGCATACCTCCATCTCTTGAGATTTCCCACCATCCATTCCCTGCTCTCACTACAAATCACAATGTCATCAGCAAAACATCAAACCATAGTGATTCCTGTCTAACCTCACCTGTCAGTCTGTCCCTCACCACTGTAAACAGGAAAAGGCTCAGAGCTGATCCCTGAACCACCACCTTGAACTCCTCTCTCACACCCATTGTACACCTCACCCTGCTCTTAATGATGGGATGGGCAACATTACAAACTCATAACCAATCAGAAAGAAGAAAGCAGTCCGGACATGACATGCCTTAATATGAATTGATTCCTAAAATAAATTTAATAACTAAATCCAGACCAATAATATGCCCCATTGTTATATCAGACACAATTTTGAAATGTATAACATCCTGCATTGTACATGAGCAATACATATTATTGATTGAATAAGTAATTTGAACTGTCTCTTTCAGGGGACATTTAAACAGATGCAGTTGGGGTGAAAGGTTATGTAGAACAGAAGTAGACGGCAATGGATGTGACATCTGCAGTTCCTCACTGTCCATAATTATGGTGGTGGATTCAAAACTGCAGATGGTTTTGAAATTTTTATTCATGGCCTTGGGAAGCAGGCCAAGGGATGCTATCCGAACGAGTGAGATGTCTGATTATTGAAAACAAAATCATTTACAATGACTTGAATGTCTTTTGTTCTTTCTGATGCATTTTACATCTACATTTATCCCTGGCTTCAATATAGAGGTACATTTTTTATTATGTGTGTGTGTGTGTGGGGGGGGGGGCGCTTGTGTGTGTTTTTGCATGTGTCCTGTTGTGTGTGTAAGAATATGTATGTATATATGTATGTATGTATGTATGTATGTATGTATGTATGTATGTATGTATGCGTGAGCATGCATGTGCGTAAGCCAGCCACTAGATGAGGCTGTCACACTCTTGCTGAAACCAAATCACAGTAAATGGAGTGACAAGCAATGAAAAATATTGATGGTGGAATTTTAATTATAGAGCACGGGTTTCCTCTTTGTAACTCATTTCAATCACTACAACTATTTCAAGAAGAAGAGTAAGCAGACTCCCATCTATTCTTAAAATACGCAGTGACTGCATATGCTATTATAAAGGTAAGGAACAAAGGTTGATTGGATTTTGCTATACTTCAATTATTATTTGGTTTACGTTATCCCCTGGCTGCCGCTCAAAGGTCAAGTGTTCTTGTGAGTGTATATCCAAGGCTGCGCTGGTAAGATATTGAATTGATTTAGTGCCTTGTATAGTTCTCATGCACTCTGTCTCTCACAGACACAAACACTCGTTGAGCCTCCACCCACTCTCGTCCATAAATACATTTCCACTTCAAATTACATAGTAAAATAGATCACCATTATTACTGAAATGTAATAATTGTTGTTCTTTAAGGAGGTCCTTACTGATGATGCTTGCAAGGCCACTTCAAGAAATCAATAGCGTGTGAGATTAATTAACCAGGGAAATGACCATCTGAATGCATTTGATCTGCAAAGAAGAATGGAGAGTAGGAACAAAATGGACTGTGGTGTTTTTTTTTCCTCGCTTTTCAAGCCCTTGTTATTCAATTTAATTTAATGGATTTATTTGGGAAATTGAAATGTTAGGGATATCACCATAAAGAACTTAAAATGCTGAAATTATAAGTAATAAATGAATAACTGTTATCAGGAATGCTCCATGTAGATTTTGAAATATCATATTAATGGCAAGTTGAATGGAGATCTTGGGTGTCAAGCGAGATCTTGTCAAAGATATTCTAAAAGCTTAAAACAAAATGATATCAACTATCTCCTCCGGAGCTATGTCACCTGCCTTCAGGCTAATTTGCGGGAGCAGATCCGTCACGGGCCTGGCATTACTCACTTGCAAAATGGACTGACCAACCACTGGACCCAGCAGGTAGAGCCTCTTCCTCCCACTCCCCTCATCAGCAAGAGCCTCAAAAAATTACTGTCAAAAATGCACATAACGTCAAGTTCTTAAAATGGAAAGGTCCTGTGAGAGAGCAAAAAAAAAAAAAAAAAAAAAACAAGACGGCTGGGTCAGGGATGTGTACAGTTACGCAGTCTTGGAGGTCAGCATCCCTTCGCTGATGGAGGGATGAAAGTGGGGGTGGTAAGGGTGAGGGTCCCCACTGTACAAGCACTGGAAATGTTTATCTAAAATGCTGCAGCAGCCAGTGGCCTTGTTGCAGAGACATAAATATTTCAAGGTGATGGTTGGCTATGAGATCGGATTTTATATTGTTTCCTGACAATTCCTTATTGCAGGATCGAACCGTAATGAGATGTAAACGCAGCCAAGGACTCGTTTATTTTTCACAATCCCAACATCGTAACATCTTGTCAGAGAGCAAAATGCCTAATTACTACCACCAGCATCTAACGGTGTTTATTACGCTTTTTAGGGTTTTCGTGTGAGAGGGATATGATTTGTCTGTGGGTATGTGTGTGTGTGTGTGTGTGTGTGGGGGGGGGGGTTGTACATAATTAGCAGACTTCCCTCTGATCCTTAATGCATTATTGAGTATTCTGAAGGAGTCCAAATCCTTCGGGCTAAGTGACTGCCAAGTCGGGATTACGGGGCAGGTCCCGCCGTGATGATGGGGCGGTTCGACCATCAAGGAGTCTGGGCCACGCAGCTGGCCTTGTGTGAACCTGGAGCTCATGCATAATGTAAATTCTTTTACTGTATTTGGAAGCACTTTGGATTTTAGTGAGGAGGCTGATGAAGGCACATTGATTTATTTCCTTTTTTATTGTGCAACTTCGGGGAACAAGTCTATTTGAATTTTGTGATGAATAATTGTTCTAGGAAACAGCATATTTTGGCCAATTATGCTTGATGCACTGACCAGGGTTTGGTTAAGTTGCAACTGAACTCCATGCAGTGCAACCTTGAAAAGACAATAGCCTTGTTGTCATGGTAATACGGTATTTATCCAGACATTTTTTAGATTTCCATCTCTTACCATTAGTGCCAGCCGGTTTTAATATTTTAAATGCCACCATTTCAAAAACATTTGGTCCCCAACTGAGGCGATCTTGAAAGAAATGCACTTTTCAAAAAATGAAACAGCATTTTATACAACATATTTTGTTGTATTTTTCTGTTTGATGGTGGTATTGCATGGGAAGTATTATTCAATACTGCCTATTGTACACTGTTAATTTACATGTATTTTCAAATTGCGATCGCATTTCCGTTTCATTGTACCTTTGTATTTGCAACAGATGTCACACTGACAGCCTTTTACTTTCATCGGATGTTGATTTTTTCCTACATATTAGAAATTGAAAAAAAATAAATGAAAGGCTCATAAAGAAGCAAGGGAAGAGAAACACAAATAAGATTGTCAGAGAACTGTCTTTATAGAAAACTGAGAGAACTTAGTTGAAGGACAAAAATAGGAAAGTATTATCTCAACTACAGCTGAGTGAATGAAACAAGCTTTTTCAATACTGTGAAATTATTCCAGGAGGAATGAATGGCACAAATCAAAAAAATTGACTGCAGAAGATAACTTGTGCTAAAGCATTTCAAGCCTTTCTCGAGTGAGCAAATGAGTCTGCTTCAACAGTCTGCTTTGTGTTCTGAATAATCTTGCCCGGTGCCGTGTGCGTGCCTACCTATCGGGTTGGATTTCTGATGACAGCAGGACCGTCTCCAGTCCATCGTTGCGTCAGCAATGTGATTAGTAAAATGCTCATCAAAGGTGTCCAGGGAGTAGAATACTCAGGTGATCACCCTACAATCAATTCAATTGACTTCACAATCTTGAAAGTACCCAGACACATACGCACTCATACACACACATGCAATCACACAAAATCTCTCCCTCCCCACTGAGCTTTCAGTTAGCTGTAAGCTCTCCATTAAACCTGTGCTGCATTAAGCATTTGGGTTAAAAGCTTTCATAATCAGGTGTGCTCTCATTCTGTGTACAGAGATTTCCAAGATCAATACTGTCCTTGATGTAAAAGCTTTGCCCAGTGTGTGTAGGTGTGTGTTTGTGGGTGTGCATCTGTACATGCAGGACCTCCAAGTCAGAGAATCGGCCACATTGAGCTATTTTGTTCATATATTTGCCTGTCTGAGTATCTGTTTACAGTGTTTTTTTTGTCTGCTGGGGTGCACTGTTTCCTGCTATGATCTCTTCATCCCATTTTTGAGAGAAACTAACAGTGTTGGATGTACTTTTTTTTTCTCTCTGCCTGACGCCCCCACAGTTGATCCAGAGGTTCACTACACAGACCGCCGCAGCAACAAATGCAGCATCAAACCACATTAATGAGCACGTAAATATGCTGCTGTCTTTGGTGCTTGTGTGTATACTGAAGGACTCACTTGGTATTTGGCTTTTGAATTGTTTCTTCTTTGCTCTGCCTAGTTGAAAATGCAAATCGACGTCTTGCACGGCTCGTTGAGCTCTGTATCGTTGCCTTCTCACAGAAGAGCGGGCACCGTCGGCTGTTTTAAGAAGAATTTCCAAACTGAGCATGCGGTTTGAACACCAAATCACCATCTACACACCCAGTTGCAGGGCTAGTTTGAATCACAAAGGATAGTAAAAAAAAACTCACTTCAGCATTTTTAAACTAGAATTCATTACCAATGAGTCCATCTAAAAATATGTCCAGTAAAAGATGCAGTTTTGTGACTTGCTTGATATGGATGATGGAGTTTTTATGAGTGTGAGCGAAAGGTTGGCTTATGTATTTGTTTGCAAATGCGTGGGTGTTCAGGGACTTTTACCAAAGTATGCCAGGAGCGGTTTGTGTTTTTTTCTTTTTGTGCCCTTTTTTGACAAATGCCTCCTCTGCATTGAAATCAATACGTGAGTCCTTGGAGGATGAATTTGACCCTTACAGGCACTTATTCAAATTCTTTTTTTTTCAGTTTTGTGTTTGCTTTTGATGGTTGTATTCAGCAACTCCTTTTTATCGATCTCGATGACAAACTCACATAAAATAGAAAATGGAAGATAGCAAATATTATATTTTGTCTTGATATTACCCTAATTGTTCCAAATTGAATATGATTTTTCCATCTTCTACTGTACACCTCTTATTTTAATAACTAATCAATTTCTTAATATATTTCTTTTTATGTTATTTTTTTTATTGTGTATATTTTGCATAGTCTTTGTTTATTTGTATCTATATCCTTTATTTGCATATGATCTCTTTCGTTACTATTTGCACACTTCTACCCTGTGATGTTGCAGTAACAATTGCATTTCCTTGCTATGGGATCAAAATATTCAACCTTATCTTATCTTATCTTATCTTATCTTATCTTATCTTATCTTATCTTATCTTATCTTATCTTATCTTATCTTATCTTATCTTAGCTTAGCTTAGCTTATAATACTGTTTGGAGGCAAACAATACAGTGACTGTGAGAAACAATTAAGTGCTGTTTTCTGTCAGCAACAACAACAATTTGAGACAGTCTATCTGTTTTAAGGGGAAAAAAAGCCTTTCCCCCATCTGAATCTCTATGATGTGATTTTGGTAAATTAAAGAGATCTCAGCCACAGTAATGGCTGGCTTGCCACCATTTCAGAGCACAGCTGTTGATGCTGAAATTTAGAAGAAAAAAAAAAAGGAACCAAAGAAATAGATTTTATTTTTCCATAGTGTCTCTTTCACCTATCACAACTTAATTATTCATAATTAATTCATTATTGATTATAATTTACTCCTGTTGGAGTTCATTGGTGGAATCAAATTTCATGTAGATAGTTGTGGTTGATCTTTCTGGTGACCGAGGACAAAAACACCAAATCAAAAGCATCCTGCATTGCACCAAACATCACTGTCAATGCAAAGTTGGTATCAAGTGATGAATTTAGATATAACTCGATGATCAGATCATTTTCATCTTGTATATTGATGTGTATTTATTTTGTCCGGAGTGTGTCAATACGTCACAGAGAGGGATGCATCTCTGATCCTGCCAAATGTCTGACTACTGGCATTTCAGATATCATCTTTCACCACCAGCCTCCCACCCCGGTCCTTACAGAGCTGTCACTGTCACTATGTTTACTCTTCACACATGCATAATAAGCAATGCAAGGTGAGGGGATCAGTCAGTGAGGGAAAGAAAATTGCCCCTGTCTGTCAATTGTCTTGGTTATTTCTGACATGTTTGTTGACACACTTACTTGTGCTCCTTATTTATTATTGTGTATTTAACATATGCTTAGATTTATAATGTATGGCATTCATCGAGGACAGCAAAGAAAGAATCTCACTGTGCGCTTACTTTGCACATGACAATAATTACTTTGAATCTTGTGGTATTTGAAACGGAGTATCCATCTATGCAACATTAGATTCATTTTTTAATACATCGTTGTTAATTAAATATGTTATAATGCCAGAAATTAATCATTATATCACAGTACAAATATACATCGGCCACTTTGACAGATAGACAGATACTCACTGGTTCATAAATCAGTGGTCACATCTTTCCCCCAAGGAGATTCACTGCTGTTTCCTAGGTAACAAGCACCCCCCTCTTTTTACCCTTGGTTCCGCTGGACTGTCCCACATTTACTGTAGGGTAGTAATAATGTCGTTCATAGAAAAACGAAATCATTTGAGTACTTATAGTAGAGTGATTGTTGAAAAGCATATAAAAATAGAAACACTATATTCAATTTGAAGCTTTTTGTGCAACAAATGCCGGTAATTAATGTGTTATTAATGTATTGACTTTAAAACCAACCCCCTGGCGAGGCTCAATTAGGACGTCCACGAACTGTCAAAATCGCTTGTTGCTTCCGACCCTAGCCTTAAAAGTAGTTAGCAAGCTAGCGAATGGCGAGTGGTGGCCCACGTCAACCTTTCAACGCAATATATTTCGAAAGTGAATAAAAGTTACTGCGGAATTAGAGAGAATTCTTGGTCGGGGACCGTTCGTTCACCGGCCTTTCGGAAGAGTCGGTCTCGTTTCTGCCGAAAAAACACTGGTGCGGCGTTGGCGACTGAAGTGCAGCTGGATGTGACAGGTTCGTTATCAGGTAAGCTGCAGGTAGTTAGCTTAGCTAGTAGCATCCTTTGGATTTGCAAATTTCTTAAACTGTTTACGTCTTGGTTATTTTAGTGGGCCGTTTGGAGAGGAGATGTGGCTTTCAATTCTCTCGAGCTGGTGTTACTTTTGACATCACAACATCACACGCTGGCGGCTGGATTGCTATGCTAGCCCACAATCACTGCTCACATAGCTAATGAAAACAAGCGAAAGCTGCTCCCGTGAAGCAAAAAAAAAAAGGAAAAATTGAAAAAAAAAAAAGGAATACCAGCCTGGGTTGCCTCGCCGTCGTCCCGTTGTCTGCGTGTCTTCTCCTCAACATGCATGTAAACATGCCAGATATTTGTATATTCCTCGTAAAATTATATCGACACACCGTGGTTAATTAAAGCAGCTCTAATGAAATGTATGTGAAGATAGATATTTAATCTAGTGCAAATTGGCTGGCCAACAGTTGCGACGCATGCAGAAACTTTAGCAAGCTTTGATCAAAGCAAGTGGCCGCACATAAAACTTCGTCATATAAATGTGAAGTGACATCTCAGAAAAGAATGTAGTCAATGAAGGCAAAAGGAGGTGTGCCCTTGGCTTGACATCAGTTTGGAATGTGATGATTTTGTATCCCTTTATTACATCTATCTTATAGCATTGTAACATTCTGTAAGACTCAGTAATCAGCAATACATTATACTTAATAGGTAGGTAGTATATTTAAAGTAAATTATCACGGCAACTTTTAACCCCTTGTTTGTTGTTTAAGCAATAATGCAGGATTATTTTCAATTGATTTTGGCTTCACTTTAGCTTCATTTGCTAAGTTAGCTTGAACCGTGGTAGTTCTTTGTCATTGCTCTATGACATACTTGCTTGGCTGTATCTCGGGGCTTGTTTATTCTCAATGGTCATGTGGATTGGAGTGCAATGGACTTACCAGAATTGCTTTCCAGCAGAAAGAAGCACAGCTCTTTGCTGCTTGATATTTGAATGCGGCTAATAATAGAAAAAGACAGCTGCCTTTTCATTGATCTTTCTTCAGTGCCCCATTTCTGGGACCTATTTCTTTCTGTGTCAAATTAAGGTACTGGGTTGTAATAACACTGGACACATACATGCAGAATCTCTCACTGGAGGGGCATTTTGAAACTCATCAGTCTTCATCTAATGTAATTAGCCATTGTCCCAGAATAGCCCTTTTTATTTGAAAATTGAGCTGCTATAGGGCACACAAATTCTAAATCGGGTTGTATGTGGGTGAGCCAAGTGGTTGGGGTCAAACAGGACAGGGATAATAAGAGGGGAGGGGATACCATGTGGGAAGGAAGTGGCTCAGCTTGTCTGCCAGGCTTTTGTTTGTTTTCCTGCTCGACAAATCTATGTAGGGTGTTGGCTGTTTGTGATTGTGTTTGTAGAAATTAGTTCTAAGCAACAATAGCCATACAGCTATACAGTGATGTATAATGTTGAGACAGCGGCAGCTATATCAGGGATTGATGGGTTTGAACAAGGCAGGTGCAGGTGTGAGTGCTACTTCACTAGAGTACCTTGTTTTTTTCCTGGTCATAGAAGTCATGTTTCATGATGTCATGTTGGAGACACTTCTGCTCTTTTAATGTATTGGTGTTTAAATGATTTGATTCTGTGATGCTGCATCACAGAGGGTGTCAGGTGACTCTTGCTTTTGACTAAGGCTCGAAAAGCCCACCTTTCTGTTCATGCTTCATATTATGACCAAGTGGTAGTCTGTTATTGTCCTACAGGTGCCCTGATGCCTTTAAGATGACATCAGTATACAATGCCATTTGCTAAGTTAGATAATTTTAATTCCCGAAAGATTAATCCTCTCAACCTCCCCTATCCCTCAAACAATTCAGGAAATCTATTTCCAGTGGAATATGAGATTATATACAGCTCTAAAGGCATAGCCATCGCCAGACAGTTAATAGGTTAGTTTATCACGGAATTGTTAAGCATGTTTAGCCTACGGATATTCACGAAACACCCAGGCTGCCGCGTCATTGACAGCCTTTGTTAGAGACTTTGTATGAGACAGAGGCAGAGAGACAGACACAGGGAAAGCCAGAAAGAGAGAGACAGACAGTACAGCTGTTCTATTGAATCTGGATCGAAAAGTCATGAAGCTGGATCTCTGACTCATCAGTTCTGTGATGCTCCAGCTTCACATGATGCCAACCAGCATGTCATCAACTGGGTGGACGGGAAGCAAACAGGGTGAAAAGACCAGGCCCCCTCCTGGCAAGCACAGCACCTTTTTTTTTTTCAAAGCACAGTTACAATGACCAAAATATTCAGTAGTTTGTGTTTTTTTTAATTGTCCTAAGGAATGGAATTACATTGAAATTGAGCCTGTAAGAGAGGATAGGAAATGCTGGGGAGGGATGAAGAATAGAGGACTGTTGTAATTGAGGAGTTTTGACAATAGATGAAGAGAGGCGGTGGAAAAGAGTCTTGGTGGGGGGGATGAGCGGCGGGCTCCTTCAAGCACGAATGGTGTTATTTAAAATGATAGAATATATATAGATCGAGCTGATCATATAATGACACAGCAGTAACTGTGATTATTTCTCCATGGCATTTATTTGTTACATGGCAAATACATCAAGAGTTTTTATTTCCTCATAGTCACAGAAAATATACTAAATGAACATGCAGTCAGTAGTTTAGTCTTGCATGAAATTGGGGAAATACCTGAAAAGATTAGTATTCATAGGTGGTTTCTTCAAGCGCAGTTTTCACCCCATCACTTAGCATACTCTGTTCCAATAGAGAGGCGCAGACAGCAGTGATTCATAGTAGCTGTTCTCCAATTGGCTGGCGCAGTTGAGGGGCCGGGCTTTGTTACAGGCTGAAGGGCAGGAAAGGGGCTGGCTTTAGGGGTGTGTGTTTGTGTGTGTGGGGGGGGTGGTTTAGCTGGAAGTGTTTCAGTCTGATAGTTGGAGTAGACACTCTTCTGCTTCCTGCTTGCCTGCTTGCCTGCTTGCCTGCCTTGCTCGCTTGCTGCGTGGCTGAGAGTAAGTGAGAGAGAGAGAGAGACATCGAGAGAAAATCCCTGTCTAGGCATGGACCTCTGGCTGCAGCACTTGGCAGCTTGCGAGGAATGACAACAGTTCACATGGTCATTAACTCCAGTTGCTGAGGCAGAAGGGAAAGGTGTGCTGTGGCTCAGTGTCACAGAATCACCGGGTGCCACCTGTGTTCGGGACACCAGACAGCGCCAACCGGCAGAGCTTCGTAACCCAGTGAAACAAGGTGGGAAAGAAGCATCATTTTGCCTGGCTTTTATTTTTCTTTTTTTTTCCAAGAATTTTTAAGAGTTTTGCTGCAGTGTGCTGCATACCAGTCTGGGTGGGGAGGGAGGAGAGGGAATGTTTTATCTGTTTGAGAGCAAGAGCGTGAGGCTGAGCTTAGCGACGAGAAAGGAAAAAGCTATAAAGAACACTGGATAAATGCACAGGAGCAATACGGTCACACAGTCAGGAGCCTTATTGCCGTCACCAGTGCTGTAATGGACTTACACGGAGGGAGTAAGAGAGTAAGCAAGTAAGTGAGAGAAAGAAGTGGGAAGAGAGAACGAAAGAGAGACTCTTGGTTCTTGTTAAGTATAAATGACAGGATGTCTGTTTTGCCACATGGGTTACATATTTTTTTCTTTACTTGAGAAAAAGTTATCATTTAGGGTTACATGTTCTATCTATCTATCCATCTATTGCTTGTGACGAGAATTCTGTATACGGCGTTGATTTTCAACACCCCATTGTATGCAGACCCAAATAGCAGATATTAATAGGAATTCACAGTTCTAATAAGGTCTGCGCTGTTAATTAACCTTTTAATTTCGATGGAGCATAGTTGACATGCTCTACTTTTTTCTGCTAGCCATCTGCATTTAGCTGTGTGCTAGATGCTAGACCTGGTACAAAGAGTGGACATCATCATCTGTATGGAAAAGGCCAGGGATGGTGTCACATGTCTGGCTGAGGATCAAGGGGAAGTGGGTGTTTTCTAAAATGGAACATCAGTTCAGCCCTTCCTGTTGAGAAAAGAATTGGATAATTCTCAGACAAGCGCCAAGTTATTTTTTCGTGGAACCCCGAAAAAGAAATTCCACTTCACCCTGTTGGCTTTCAGTCAAATTCGACTTTGCTGTGGTGTTTAAGGATTTAGCAAATGGTGGAGTCTTCACAGACCTCTTGCATAAAAGAGGGAGGCTGATTGCACTGTGGCAAGGGGGTGAGTTTGCTGAATCATTCAGCAGAGAAATACTGAAATAATGAGGGTCGATATTTCATATCACATATGTTCAACTTAATATTTATTGTATAGGCGTTCTTACCACCATTTTTTTTTTCTGTCTTTGATTTCAGACTATGTTAATTTTCAATTAAACTTATCAGAACAGTTAGGCCTAAATATTGCTGCAAGTATACGTAGTTAGACGGTATCTTTGCTGATATTCATCGGGCACTATGAACTTTCTGTTAATCATTTAAATTCAAACACAACTTCTCACCTTTGGCTGCAAATTGACTAATTAGGAATGACTGGCCTGTGACTTGTGGCCAAGAAGGAAGTAGACAAAAAAACACTTCCAAAGCTAAGTGGTTCAGTTTAAAGATATAAACTATCTTCCAGGACACTTGCCTATTCCGTGTAACTACTTGTAAACTTGCAAAATGGTAGAAGGTCGTGTCCTGAAGAGCAGAAAGCCAAGGCCCATATTATGAGCTGGGCCATTTGGGTCAGTGTGGTTTAGCTAAGGCTATTATGATATGGGACACACCTATTTGCTGACTCAGTGAAATGCTTCTTGTGTTGCCTCTCAACGGTAGCTTAGATCTGGTCTTTGCTGAGCTCGCCGACTTGTCCTTATCGTCAGAATAAGTCTAGAAGTGCTGTAGCTAATTTCAAAGACAATTTCATAATCATTAGCAACAATTATATTAAATTAAAAGTTGTCTATTTAGAATAGCTCTACTCTTATCTTCTCTGAAAGATGCAGAAGAAGATAATAAGCTGGTAATGTCAGTCTGAAAATAAGGTCATGTTTGTAAGGAACAAAGGGGCATTTTGAGAAAACTTGACCTACAAAGCTTAATCATTTTCCATTACACTCAGAAAAAAACACATTCCTCTTCAATGAGGTTTGCTTATTTCAGAGCCTTCAAAAACATTGATCACTAGTTCTACTTGACCATTCAAATGAACGTGCTGTTGTGGTTCCAGCATTACATAGTAATAAATGTAGACATGGTAATTAAGGTACCCAACTCAAGCACTCGTCTGCCTTGGCCATTTTTCTTTCCTCTTGATTTTCTCGCAAATAGATGCTGGCGCTATGGTAAATGCTGAAACCAGGCTTAAAACCAATGGAAACAGGTAGCTTATCATCTCTGCTGAACAAATACACGCAGTTAAGATAAACTGCAGAGCACAGTCAAAATGAACAGATACCAGGCTAATGAGTTACATACATGGTATTCAGAGGTCAAGCCAATGACTTTCACTCGAGACGCCCCAGTCCCACTGACTCTCATTCAATTAAGCAGACTGAGTAAGATAATGCCCTTGCCAGCTGGCCTTAGTAAGTGTCAGTAATCCATGAAGTTTAGTACTGGGATGGTTTTTCTTCCCATCTCTGTTCTGCTTTATCTCATCATCCTGTCTGTCGATTGTTTGCACTGAGGACACGGATGATATAAAAGCTTCTTTCAGGAATTCAGGAAAGCTCTAGAAAAACACAAGTAGGACATCTTACACAGGAACACTGTTGTTTTGGCTTTGAGGTCTTGTTTTTAAAATCATTATCCTATATAGCTGTGATCATAACACATTAAGATGTCTTTATCATTTGTATAATAGAAAAAGAAAAGCCCTGTAATAACCCCTGTAATGGGGCTGCATAGAGATGTAATGCACTAGTCGAAGCTAAGCTAACTTAAACAAAGTGAGGCAGTACTGGCCAGGAATCTGACAGACCTGCCTTAACAAAAATCGCAGATAGAGTCTTAGATAGAGCACTCCGGAGCGGTCATGCAAATACGTACAATGGACTTAAATTTCCCATGCTTTCTGGTTGCATCTGCTAGATACTCAGCCCTATTTAAGAAGAAAATAGAATAAATGCTTGTTTGCATTATGTTGGAGCATTTTCAAGGTTTTTTAATAAGCTTCTCATTACAAATTAGAAATAATGATATTTGGTACACACACTCAGCATACCTATATATATTCACCCACATGTGAATTGTGTTGGCATGTAGTAGGCATGTGATAATTTCCACAGTTTTTCTATCAATGGTAAACAGTTGGGTTTATTAGGATTTTTATTAGAACATGAATGTAAACCACAGTGAAAGGCAAATGTATGGTGTGAAGTCACTGATGACTGGTAATATGTGAGAATTGTCCCTTTTTTCTCTGTCAAATATACACGTTTTCATCTGAGGTGTCCTAAATACCCGTTTTGTTTTTTGGAAACACCGTAACAATAACCAAAATGTTCCTAGACAACATGGGTTGTATTGATTGGCAGTTTGGTGATTGATAGCGAGCTATTGATCCAATACTGATTCAAACTGATCTTTACTAGTCCGTGGAGAAACATCTCCTATTCTGGAATGATTTGGCATGATAAAAAAAGAGAAAGGCTGTAACAGTCTACTCTGGGCTCCTCAGTGTAGTGTGAGAGACTGCTTCTTTGTTATGCTGAAAAGACCTTGCTAAAATAAGACATCACAGACACCATGATTCAGCTAGACAGTGCAGACAGAGCTGTAGTACCAACCAACATTGGGGTGTTACGAATGTTAACACAAAATAATACAAAATACTCTTGCTACGATGCTACAAAGTAGTCTCTAAATTCAAGATGAAACTAAGAAGTTGAAATTCATTACAAGGAAAATACAACGTCCTTCCTGCAGAAGCCTATGGCAGTTACAACAGTTACTGAACCACAAAGTGATATTTTAAACTAGGCTATGTGCCAATAAGTGCCATCAGCGAGCAACAGGCTGCCCACTCAGATGCATTCTTTATTGCTACAGGGAATGTCAGCTACAGAAAGCTCATGTCTGTTGTACCAAGGTTCTGACGGTAGATGATATCTACACCAAGGGGCAATGAAACACTTGACTTGAGTTGTATTTCTCTTTCCGTTCTTGGAGATTCTACAGCCAAGCAAACATTTACACTGCGTACTGAGGCATTTCCTTTGCAACATGATTAAATAACCTCAACACTGTCAGGACTGCTAACATAAATGAATATATTTACTGTTTCCTCAACCCTTTTGGTATACAGTTTCCTCAATCTTTTCAGGACAAGTCATTTCACTGAGAAATTACTTTGTTGACTCGTCACACATTCTGACAAAGTAGGTTAGTCTGATCATAGACTTCTAAAAATAAGATGGGATTAATTGTTTAAAGGTCATATCTGCCATGATTCTTACCTGGCTGTCTCTTCTGTAGCCATTGGCTTCTTCCCTGGGGAGATGGTGTGAAATTAAATCCCACCTTGGAGAATGGAGCGTAGGCATCAGTACAGTTAGGCCTGGAAGCTTCTCATCTCTTTTCACATGATCAGCACTAAAGTGGGACAATATGATTAGTTAAACAATGGTCTGGATTCATGGGCTTGGAACTGTATAGGGTTGGTAGGCAATTTCAAGAGAAAACATCTATTTGTCATTTGTTATCTAACCTAAAGTAATTTTATTGCCATTCCCCCTTGGAAAATAGAATAAAATAAGCAAATAGCTAATAAAAAATTCAAAATCAATACTTCAGTCTTTTAATCTTAATACAACTTTATGAATACAACAAAGAGATACTTCTGTCATATTCAGCCATATCAACATAAATTATTAGTCTTATGGCCATGTACCTTAATTTCATTGTACAGTATTGCACTTCAAAATGGCAATACATTTTTATTTTTGTTTCTATTTCTACAGTTGCTTGTATCGATTAGCTGTGATAGAGTAACATCATGATTTAGAAATGTAACTAAACAAATCTTGACCAAGGTTGGTGTTAAAAAACTGCAGTAGGACAATTGTTTGATTATTCTGTTCATGAAGCAACTTTGAAAACAATTTTATCCTAACCTTATATCAGCACACATGATGAAAAGCACAATTCTCCACTTTCATTCACGAATATAAGGAGAGCTTATTTCATGCTCTGAGGAGTTGTATTATATTCTTCTTATGCCATTAAACATTTTCTTTGTTAACTTTTAGAAGCAGTGGAGTTTAGGTTGCGATGTGGAGTTTGTTCCTCAGCTTGTCTGTTTTATATTCATTTACATGTTTATATGGGGAATCTTTTAACCCGGGAATTTTCACTACCTTTTTTTTCTGTCTGCTCCCTCAGTCTGGCATCCCCTTCCCCCTTTTCCCGCTCACAGTTTGTTGAAAAACATTTCCAGATGTGTCAATGAAAGAGCTCCTTGCACAGTAGCTTTGTAATGAATTTCATACGCTCAAGATAAAGGTCACTTCAGATTGTTGCCCCACCAACTGTCTCTAATATCTCCCTGGACAATAACAAGACTGGAGCACCAGTGTCCTTACAGGATCATGCAAGGTGCACACATGCACTCGCTCTTACTCCTTCAGTGTAAATTGACAGGCCGCTGTCAATGAGCTGGTATCTAATTTGTACATTGGGAGACCAGTGAATGTTGCTGGACACTGGGCCGCATCATAATCGTGTCTGGCAACTGCATATGCATCTGTCCCGGTCGCTCTCTGGCTGTTGGATGGCTGCCCGGATTAGTGCTGCGCTGGGCCGTTTTCTATTGGCTGCTCTGTCCCGCCGAGCATGGTTCTACAGGGCGGGTTGGACCCTGGGGCTTTTTTCTAACTCAGCTCTGACTCTTTGCTCTCGTCCACTGTCTCATATCACAAAGCCTTTGTCTTTCACCACTTTCTGTGCAATATGTTGGAGAACTAGTGGACATGTAGTGACCCACAATGGGTCACATCAGTCACTAGGATTTACATTCAAGTGGGTTCTTAGTAACCTTAAACGTGCTGCTGTTTCTGAGTCATCAGTAAATTACACAAGGTGGTGTTACTCCAAGAAAGCAGTATGTACTGAAATTCAGATTACCATGCATACTGTCGGTCAGCGCTGTTGTTGATTTTAATGTCTGTTAAAGCTTGTTGGAGAAATCATTGTTGGTTTTACTGAGCATTCTACAGTCTCACTGTTTGTCCCTTCTCTTCTTTTCTTGTCTTCAGATTGCTGACAGAAAGTGCCTTGTGAGACAACATCCGTACTTGAAGACCCCTGTGCATTTTTCAAGAGCCCTGTCCAGAGTTCCCCATTTGCATCTGATAGAAGAGAAAGCAAATCTTCACTAACCCCTTAGATTGTTTGCATCTTCACTGAATGTGAGGAAGTAAAGAGGTGGAGTTACTGCACTGCTGGTCAGAGTGCCAAAATTCAGACAGAGGACGTACTGCAGACATTTGAACAATAGAGAGCTGCCCACTGTCCCCTATACTGTACCATTGCACTTCAGAATAGCACTTCTTCCGGCTCCCTGAACATCCACCTTTGACCAGATCTCATCACTCATTCAAAAGTCAACTCTGTGACACAACCAGAGGAGGTTGTCACCAAGCATGTCCCCTCCTCCTTGTAAGAGTTCTGCCCCTGAGTCTTACTGATTGAGAAGCAATTCACCGTTTGACCAACAAGCACCACAATAGTAGTGTAGTCCCATGCCCCGGTCAAAAAGACTTTGTCCGTCAAATACCTTATATATCCTGTCTGGCGAGACAAATCTTATCCAAGGACTGAAAGCAGATCAATTTTAACTGCATGATCCTTTGGATTTGAGATTCTTTTTTTTTTTTTTTTTTTTTTTTCCAAGTACTGGAACTCTTTATAACTTACATTTCTTCAGAGGATACCCTTTTCCTTGAACATCCACTTTGACTGAGCCACTGCTGCTGACATGGCTCTAAACATTGCTTCGATACGTGACACAAAATGGCTGACCCTTGAAGTGTGTCGGCAGTTTCAGAGAGGGACTTGTTCACGCAGTGATGAGGAATGCAAATTTGCCCACCCACCTAAAAGCTGCCAGGTGGAGAATGGGAGGGTTATTGCCTGTTTTGACTCGTTAAAGGTAAGTACTTTTAAAACAGCTATGTTTTTATGTGACTTTGGATGTTATCTCCGCTTGTCGTTTATTATAGTGTTAAAATTCATACTGGCTGTAAAATCCTTTCATAAACATTATTATAATGTTTTGTTCCTGTTAGTTTTTTTCTATTATACAACCCGATATTCCTTTCGAAAGGATATAAAGCGAATTGCAATAACGAGATGATGTCCTTGTACTTCCAGTATAGCCGCTGATGTAAAATGTTACAGCTTTGTGGTTCCTAATGGTTGCTGGGTGTAGGTTGTCTGCTTAAATTAGTATGTGTGTCAGGTCTCAGTGCTGTGCTGCAGTTAGCAGTCCATCCTGACCTATGAAACTGAAGGCCAGAGAGGTTTGTTGTCATGTTCACTGTCACCACAGGTGTACATGTAAATGTGTGTGTGCTAGGTTTTTTTATATGGTAAGTTCTTCTAATGTTACCATACCTTGTCCATCATCTGTGCTTGAGGGCCAACATTTGATCGCCTTAAGTCATTTCAGGGCTTCTATTCCTGGTTTCACATCAGCTGCTACAAAACAACAACAAACAAACAACCCCAAACCTCTTTTGTAAAGACTGGCTAATGGTTCAATTATTGACCCATGTATTTAAATGATAATCAACTCCATTTGTGGGCTAAAGGCTGCGAGTGTGCATAAGAAAAATGGAGGTGGACGGTGAATGGTTTTTGTAAATTAATGTACATTCATTCATTAGTTTTCTGGGTAAAAGACCAAGTGCAACTAAGAGTTCACCCTGTCACAAACAGGAGAGAAGGATTTCAAGTGTGTGTGTATGTGTGCTTGTGAGGGAGAGAGATTCTGCATGTGCACGTGTGCTTGTGCTTGCATGCCTGCTGTGTGTCTGTGGCAGACTCTCGGGAAAAGAGATCTCTCTTCTGGATTTTAAAGAGTAGAAATATCTCACAGACAAATCTCTTAATCATACTGTAAATTGCACACGGTTGATAAAGAAGGTGCAAGGTAATTTCTATTTAGAGAGAATAAATCACAGTTACAATCACAGAGAGCTGAAGTGATGGAACTGTCAGAATGTATCAATACAGGTCCCAGATAATTTTTTTCCGAGTGCCTCTTAGATACTGTTTTAGTTTACTTGAGTTTTAAATGGATATAAATATTTCTTTATTTGCAACACTAAGTTGATATGAAAATCCACTTCAGGGCTTGAGACATAATTAAACTTTTCATTTTAATAAAAAAACATGCAGTTTCAACATTTAGCCATCAGATGAAAGGTTAAATCATTGTGAAATGTGCACGACATATTTTCCACCATCCATTAATTTTTTATTAGTCAAATGTAATTTGTTATTTTAACACCAGACCCAGTCTTCCAAGTTGTTACGCATAGATAACATCACAGAGGAGCTTTTCCTTCTATGACTAGAGTGACTGTAACCAAGAGTGGCCCATTATTTTGAAACTACATGAACAAGAAAAAAAAACCTTAGCATAAGCAACTGCAACAGCGAAGCAGCTGTTACAAAGATAAATTACCCGTGGAACCACAGAAGAACATTGGACCTAGCCTTGTTTAAGTTTTGACTTCATTTTACATAGATGAGGAGAGCAAGTTGCAAGTTCAAGATCACTCATGAGAAAGAGAGGTAGAGAGAGGGAGAGAGAGAGAAAGAGAGAAGGCGACAGAGGTAGACTGGATTCACATGATGCATGGAGCTTTTCAAAACACTGATTCAATTAGGTATCCTATACGCGGAACTGTTTTTCTCTCCAGAATTGTATGTCAGACATGCAATGCGTTTTTTGACTAGAAATACTACAAGGTTTTTGGAGGGTGCTGTTGCCCTTTTCATTACATATATGTCAAGGGTTGTTATTTGTTTGACTATATGACAGAAACCTGCTTTTATTTTCTAATGGATATTTTTTTGACTAAAACATCCAGTCTAGAATTTATTGATCAGTTGACTGGGCCTTCAGGGTGAAATGACACCCAACTGTCTCCAATCAATATTGATCTGTTGTTGTGTCATTTTAGTCAGGGGTCTGAAATTCATTCCATTGGCAAGACGTGATTTACATCCCATATACTAATAATAATTTATCCTTTATTAATTTGTTCGAAATTCTTTCTCTGCAATTAACCCATCATGGTTAAACCATGAGCAGTAGGCATGCTGTCGACCGGCGCCAGCGGAGCAGTCAGGGGTTCAGTGTCTTGCTCAACAACACTTTGACACACCTGCTGCGCCACACCGCCCCTAAACACCCAATACACATATTTAAGGCACATTTAATCTGACCAGTGAGTTCTGGTACTTGTACAGTTATGTACAGTAAATACAAAATTTGTAGTAACCTTCACTAATTCATTGCAGATATTATCTCCCCATTCAGTTTTCTTTTTGCTGAAAAACAACATGACTATGATAAATAAAAGCTACTCAATACAATTTTTTTTCTGTTTGACACCATACCCAACTGTTTGTAAATACAATTCTTAGCTCACTTCTCCATGTTCTGCTTCCATTTAAGATTGCATGCAGGGTAATGCATAGATGCTAAAGAAGGAATAATATTGAAATTGTCTTGTATTGAAGGCTGAAGCAACTCCAGGAACATAGTACAAACATAACATTCCCACCTCCTTTGTACACAGTAGTAGTTGTTTTACACATTAACCTTTTAACCTACATTGAATTGTTAGGAACAAAAGGATGAAAACATACTACAACCACAAAACACACCCATCATACCAACAACACTTTAATCTTCTTGAAATGTCAGAGAACACCCTACCCACAGCTCAAAAATGAGACTTCCAGCAAGTTTGTTAAATAGTGATCTACCTATTTTGTGTCAACAATAAACACAGTCCCCTGAGGCATGAAAATGCTAGGAAACTGACATATACATTGCAAATTGTACTCAAACAGGTTTCAAAATCTGAAGCAGCAACATTCATGTGTAAGTTCTTCCAACTGAAATTAATGGAAATCATTTAGTAAGGATGTGGTAATTTTTCTTGGCTTCTTTATGGCTTTTAATATCCTATGTTATGCTCGAAATGTCCCTTGGAATATTTGTTGCTACATGAGCTGTCTTACTTGGTTGTTAAATTTAAAGGCAGTTGTATGTAATTTTAAACACAGTGTATCTCTCTGTCTCCCTCCTCTCCACACACAACCCAGTATCTCAATAAGAATACAAGATTCCCTGTACTTTCCATCTTGCCCTCCCTCTCTCTTTCTCTCTCTTGCAAACCTTTCCTCGTGACATCTGAGAGAATGAGTGCTTTAATTTGCATCAGGAAACATGTTTTGCTCCATGGCATGCTTTTTTCCACCCCATTATTCCCATATCATCTTCCTAGGTCCTCTCATTTGATAGGGTTATCATGCCGGGGGTCTGTTCTCTCAAGCGTGACTTGGCCTGTGATCAGAAAGGTCCCTTTCATAAACATGTGAAAGGTAAGGCTCAGAAGAAATTTTGACTTGGAGGAGGTGTAAATCTGTTGTTGTTCTCGCCTCGGCAGCAGAAGGCACCATGACAAATCAACTTTTCTGGTTGTTATTCTCAGATCAATTTAATTAAAAAAGAAACCCTATCTTCTCCTTACACAAGGGGTTTTGCCATATTTCGTCATCCCGGTTCAGAAGTTAAACCAACAGCCAACAGAAGTGGTGTTTATGAGACTCGCAGAGGGATCAGGTTATTAGCTATTTATGTTACCAATTGTTTACGTGATTAAATTCATAACATACCAATGTTACACTTAATTTATCACACTACATTTAAAAATGCAGCTATGTAGTGGGTGTTTAAAGAATATTATATATATATGCAAGCAAAGAATATAAATCCAAGTTAATTGTTTTTTTATATATTTTCTATTTTTAAACAGAACAAAAAATATCTAATAAAATCTATAGTGTGTGTTTACAAAGTTCTTTCATCATAACCCATAACTATCATAACTATCATAACTTGATATAAAGTACAGGTGTGCCTGAGTGGAAAAATCAGGGCATTCATATTCCACAATGGAACTTGATACAAAAGGTATTATTAATTTTAACACTGCCCAATGGGATGATCCAGAAAGGCAGCTGTCAATGCTTGTGCCAAGAAATACACCTGAAATAAGTGCCAAATATGTTTTCTTCATGTGAATAGCTTACACGCTAGAGCATAATTCAATTATTGTTTTGTAGACATCAATGCTTTTTGACCAATTTGAGTCAGAACATTTTTTTCCAGGACCTTGATTTTTGTTCTTTCTGCCACATCACGAATAGTTTTGTTCCAAATGCGTGGTGTATTTTAATTAATCAGGGCCTTTTCACAAATTCCAAATTTATTTTTTAAGTTAAATTATTTTTTTTTATTATTTTGTCATGCTTCATATGTAATGACACCTCTGATATATAGATCATAAGTTTAGCAGGATGCAATGCTGCTTCTTACATTTTCATAATAAAAAGTCTAAGGGACTATTTTTGTCTTCCCTCCTTACCCAATGGCCTCCAAACAAGACAAGCTACAACCTCACTGCTGAACCAAAGCCATTCTAGCATTTTTACAGTAAGACAGGATATACTGTATATGAAGAATTTCATTTTACTTCTATTTAGAATTAATTTTGAAATTGACTTTTCAATTTGCTTGAGTGGCACATTCAATTCATTTCAAAGAAGCTAACATTGTTGTATCATACTTCATAATACACCTAGAATAATTAAACATTTGGTTTTAGTATTCTGAAGTGGCTTCTATACTAAAATGTACAGATCAGTATAACTCAGTGTCTAATCAGACTGCAGAGTCCTTGAAAACTGTTTGTGTGTACAGCCTTTATGTAATAATACAAGCAGTCAATGTTTGATGTAATTTAAAAGAATAGAAAAGAAAAGAAAAGAAAAGGACATAGTCATATCATTCTGTGACATCTTTAGACAAAAAAATTTGAACTGTTGCTGTAGGTGCACATTTGTACCAATTATCTCACAGGTTCAAGCAGTCTCTTGTCTCTATTGCACGGAGTTTTTTCCCCAAAGTAAAAGGGAATGATAAAATAATTGGTCAGGCAGGTTGGAGTCGAAAGTCTGACCCAATTACAGTGACTGACATTGTTTTTGGAGTAGATTCCTTCCTTGTAATTTTAACATCTCTTTTCAGCAGAAGATGATGGATAATCAATACTGGCAGAACAGTGTTATTAGTGATATGACAAATGAATATGTTGGCCAAACACTTTCCCATGTGTTCGTTGATAGTTGGTACTCAGAAACGACAGAGAGCTTAACAAAGTGGTGGTGTGTGTGTGTGTGTGTGTGTGTGCGGGGGAGGAGGGGTTAGCAGGAAAAAAATACCTACGTTAATGGAGTAAATGCAATCACACCAGTCATGTGATGAGTCACACGGACAGTGCCTCTGACAGTAGCCTTTTGTTGATATTTATTCCTCATCTCTCCTACTTGCCTCTAGTGCTTTTCAGGACCACATCTACCAATTGAAATATCTTCCTTCTGCATTTTTTTATTTAAAAAATGTCATTATAATTGAAAAATAACAATGTATTGAGAGGTAATCATTTAAATAATAGCATCCTCCATAAGTTTGATTTTGCACACGAGAAGTGCATCAAATCCTGCTTCTTTTGTAAAACATGAGGCCTTCAATTCCCACAAAGAAGATCAGCTGCCTGATGGCATGGCTTATTTGGGGTTGATTTCCCTCCCATTACCACTGTTCGGATTTAGCCAGGTTAGGATACGTCCCTTCATCCTGGAAAGATCATGTTACATAAAGTCCAAAATGGTCAGAAAAGTGTTGAAGTAAGAGGAACCATAGAGACCTCTTTCAGGTGTGCCAAGTATTTTCTCATTTGGATCACAGACCCGTCTGAGTCCCCTTGGGGATGAGGTGTCCTGGTTTCCCTGACTTTGTAAGAACATCCTAATCCAAACTTTGCTTAAAAAGAACACAAACTTTTGGGGGGATGGCCAGATCCAGTAAATAAAGAAGCAAGAGAACATAGAACAAATTGATGGTGTTAACAATTTGATGGGGAATACAATTTCAGAAGAAAGGGGAGTAGTGTGATCACTGCTGTTAAACAATGAAGGTGATGCACTGGAGCTTTCCAAATTGTGAGTGCACAGTTCTAATCAAGAAGACTCAGCTACACGTTTTGCAAACAAATGACGAATGGCTGTCATTAAGATTCAGACTGAGGGCTCCTTAGACCTTCGCTTCATCTGTTATCTCCCCACAGGTCAGACAAAAATCAGACAGTGAACCTTCAATGCAAATAGGTATCAAAGGCAGCTTCTTTATGATTGGAAATTCCTCTGAATGAAGAGTGACTTGTTCTTCTGGGCTTATTGTATTTGCATTTTTTGGATGTTTAGGAAGCGTCAGTGAACATGAACTTAATGCCCATGGCCTTAGTCTCCCCCTCTCCTCTCTTGTTTAAAAGGATGGGCTCGGCCACATTCCTCAGCGTAATCCTCTCGAACTGGGCCACACCCTGGGCAGAGCAAACATGTGGAGGGGGAATGTATGCAACACAGCGGGAATTGGTGTTTCCCCAGGGTCATTCACACAGACACAATGAGGCACTGACTTGAGCTTAACATGGGGATGCAGTGGACATGGCATGCTTTGATGAGCCCCTAGGAGACCTCCACCTCTACCGTTCCCTAAAGTCCTCTTATACAGACACAAGCCTCACTCAAGCTGATTTGGAAAAGAAAGTCCAAAGATAAGAGATAAGGATGAGGAGAAAGAAGTCACACAGCTCTTATAGTCTCATGACCCAGTTGTGGTTACTCTGTCCCATCTCATGAATGACTCCCCCGGAATAACACTCTCGACAACAACCAGTGATTGTAGGAATTTGCCAGGTCATGGCAATTGACAGGTCATGTTGTGACAATGATAATGGGTTTAATTTTTGCATTATGGTTGTATGGTATTAGTTGTAGTAGAACTTTATATATTCCTTTACAAGCTTTGAAAAAAAAGCTTTTGCTATATTGCCTGTGGATATTTTTGTTATATGTAAAATGATATAATTGATCAAAATGAAATACATTTCAGTGAGATATGTCTGCGTTGGCAAATGTATCAGATTTAAAAATCACATATTGATTGGGCCCCAGTTTAAATGGGATACTGAATGAATGTCAATGAAGGATTTTTGTCCTTGTAATGGTTGAAATCCAACTCCAGCCCCACTTTCCAACCCATTTTTGCAGAGCCGAATGTCTTTTAGTCCTTGAGGGATTTTGTATCTTTGCTTCTGTTTTCACCCCTGACAAGTTTGCATCAGACTGTGAAAAGTATGAAAAAAGCCATGGCACAGCTATCAGTCATATCAGATTAAATGATAGGTGTAAGATAGGCGTAACATAACCCTGTGAGCTGCCTGCAACATGATGGAGACAGAGAGCAGAAAATCGCCCCATCTGCTATACCAGTGTCTCACCTGGTCTTGATCCACCCACTACCTCTGAGTCAGCCTCTTTTTCCATCTCTCTGCTGCCCACAGTGCTGATAAAGTACTAGATTTTCCACATTTTATTTTCCTTTGCGTTAAATGGAAGGCAACATAAAGCAGTGCCGCAGAATCGATGCCGTACTTGCATTCTGTGATTTCAAAGCCAGCTGGACTGAAACTCCCTTACTGCTGCACCAGCCGGAGTTTCTGCTGCGAGCGCCTCTGCAGTAAAGCTGAAAGCAGATCTATTGCAACTCAGTCAGGAGGCTTGCTGTGTGCTTGACCTTTTATATTGGTGTCTTTAATTATTGATGCTTGGTTTCATCATCGCTCATCAGAGACAGACACAGATTGTTCTGTCTAATTTATTTTTACTGTACATTGTATTGGTCTGCATTCTTTGACAAGACATTGTGCTTGCTTTTTATCAAAATGTCTTTAGAATAGTTTTGAAATCAATAGGTTCTTCCTTACTCTGTCTTTCTTTCTGGGAAAGGTCAGATTCCCACAGCAGGTGCTTGCTGTGTTCTTTCATTGTATTGCCAACGTACTGTAGAATATTACGTTTGCTGAGGCCCATATTAAACATCAAAATCAATCATCATCACCTTGACTGCTTCCCCCTATGTTTCACCTCTGATTATAAAATGTACAATCTTAAAAGTCACAGAGCTCTTACCCTCGTTGCCATCCCGGTTGCGTGCATGCACATGCACAGACACACACACACACAAACGCACACACACATGCACACAAACCTGCCTAGGGAGCTGCAGACAGTTCGACAGACAGGCCCAGCTGTCTCCCATGGGCCTGCACTTATAATGAGACAGAGATCTTCTTAATTGGCTCCATCTAATTGGGCAACAGAAACACAATCTTTAGGGGCCATGCACCAGAATGGGTTCTTATCCCTTTTTTAGTCGAAATGACTTTTCATCTGTGTCAAACGGTTTCAGAGAATCTCAGCCTGGCATGACATCCCTTCCATGTGCGAAGATGAATTTTGCATGTGCGGGCGTTAATGATGGATTGTTGGAATTATTCTCTGTAAATGAGTAGTATGGTTACAAAATGGTACTGACAGTGACTGACGGGAGCCTGTCATCCAAACACCATGTTGCAAAGGAGAATGGAATTTCTGTCCTTCGAGTGCCGTGCATCGTCTCCTACCTTTTTTCTGCCTTCGGTGATAATGGACAGTGCCGTAAAAGCAGAACCTGTCATGAAAAGGGCAGGTAGAAAAGATTTTGTTTCTAAAATTTCAGAAAATACTGATACTTCTAAATACACTGTACCTTGTCATTGCTGCTGATGGCCAATCAATCGTAATGGAGTATTTATTTATTAATTTGAAATAAAGATGTGGATACAGTTGTTGGGATTCCAAGCATAGAGCTGATCACGGATGAACAGCAGAAGATTGATGTGTATATATATATATATATATATATATATATATATACAGTATATATGTGTGTGTGTGTCTGTTTTTGTGTGTGTGTGTGTGTGTTTGTGTGTGTGTGTGTGTGTGTGTGTATAATTGTAAACATGTAAACACAGACACATATAAACATCTTCTGCTGCTTATCAGTGGTCAGCAGTATGCTTAATACCTTAATCAACGGTATCCTCATCTTCATGCACACACATATATATATACATTACATACACACACACACACACACACACACATATATATATATATATATATATATATATATTAATAAGTGTATATAGTTGGAGTGCAAAACATCATGTCAAGAGAAAATATGTACATTCATATTATTCATTTTATATATATATAATATTATTATTATTATCATTATTATTATTGTTATTTACTATAAAATATTATAAAGTTGTCCATGGTTTAAATTTATGCCACCTGTTTGCTTAATTTGTTTGGTGCTAAGACTACCAAATAAACAAGTTCAAAACTAATTAGATAAAACACAATGGTATCAGTAAAGCATTGATCTCACAAATGAAACTAACTCATCTTATAATGTTTTCAATTTGCCCAGTTACCATTATGTTTTCTGTGCTTTGGATAGTTGAAAAATACAATAATACAAGAAATTACAAAAAGGTTTCTTGCACATTGCAACTGTGCAGCCCTGATCCAAGCAAATCTTATGCAGTCATAAGCCTCAATGATCAAAGTGTTTGTGTGTGATGCGACCGAACAATGTTGCTAATGTTCACTATTCTAGTATTTATTTTTTCCTTCACCCGATCCAGGCTAGATGTATTAGCTAAATCACACCCTTCCCCTTTTCCCTCAGCACACAGGGTGGCCATACCATGCAGGCCAACTTCAGGTCATTGCAGTACGCCTGTGCCTCTGTGTGTGTATGCATGTCTGCATGTCTATGTGGGTGTGCGTGTATGTGTGCTCTTGTGTGTCGTGTATATATTTGGGGCTAACGGGGGGGCATGCAAAGTTCACGGACGAAAGGGAGATGGCCCATTTCATACCCAGCAGATGCCTGTACAAATGACCCACAGCGACAGGTGGAAGACACTAATTGGCAACATGCACCGCCACAGAGTTGAATGAGCCCATCGTGGGTCAGGGCATGAAGGAAGTAGATGGGCATGAAAGGGGGAGAGAAATTTTTACTGGGGGGGGGCTTGAAATGCCACAATATTTGTGGCTGTATCATAACTGGAAGGAATCGCTTCATGTTTAATGACAGCGTGCACACAGTTTTCGTGGCTCTGAAAAAAATCTCTTTAATCCCACTGAGTGTGTATTTTCTCCTGGATTTTTTCCTTTCTGCCTCATTCGCAGCATGGGCCACAGATCATCTTAAAGCAAACCGGATAAAGAGCAGGGTGATGACATGGGGGAGTCGTGGGATCAATATTTTTACTTGCGCAATGATTTTGAGATAAAACACAGCTTTCAGCTCAAAGGCTATTTGAGTCACCGTACCCTAGTTTATCGATCTCATCTCTTTGTCTAAAGGGCATTTGCAACTTTAACCCAGGGAAAATTCTAGTTCAGCCCTCTACCCCTGTTGCCTCAATCTTATGAGGACGGTTTTCTTCATCTCAATATCCCCCAGGTCTCCTTAGCCCGTCAGAAAGAGCATCCTCAAGAGCCTCATCATCACGACTCAAGGCTAGCATGATAATCTGGGCGAGGCTGTAAAGAAAGTAATCCCCTGTGGATGCATGCATGTATAAAAATAAAAATGTACATGAGTCATTACCAGGTTGTGCAATGCTTATTATTTGGATTCATTTACTTTTGCCTTTAGTTTTTAGTTTTTTAAGCATATGTCAATATCCCTCGTCAATATGGAGAACTGATCACGTTAGAAAGACATCAGCAATGCCACATGCCTCTGACATAATTTATTCAGGAACATGAATAACTGCAAGATATCACATCACAAGACACGACTCATAGCCGGGATACTTGTTTGCTCGTAAATTCTTGCTTCGCTAACTAGACTCTCTGATTTCTCTGTAGTTTGAATGATAAACATATACCATCACTTGCTTTTGACAGCAACTGAAGCTTTAATCTCCAAACTAGGTAGTAAGCAGACATACAATGTTTCTGCCCTTATCTGCTGAGTGTGTTAGAAAGAGGCTTTGATGAATAGATCTGTTCTCTCCCTTCCATCTCATTATCCTCCTTTATCTGTTTTATGGATTTATACAACTACTCAACACAGCCTGACATGCGGTCGATTGTGTCAGCAGGAAAGAAGATGTAGGCTAGCCATTTTTTGTGTGTGTTTCAGCATTGTTTGTTTATTTTTTCACATTAGAATTTGAAGAAGAGGTGTACTATTTCTGGAAAGCTTCATAGTTGATTACTAGAAATGGATCGGAATTAGATGTGTATTAGTAAAATCTAAAACTAGGAGAGTAAAATGAGGCTTTCTATCACTCTGGTCTTTCCTCTTGGGCCTGTGGCACAGTTCTTTTCGAACTAGGACATCATGTAACCCATTTCTTGAAAACCTCTAAATGGTATGGCAAACGGAAGTGGGACTGCTGTCACTGAAATGCTGACAGGATGTATCATTAGGAACTGGGAAATGACACCTTGTCGAAAGCAGGCTAAGGGTTCCGTACATTAGCTATGACTCATCCATTAGTAGACTGAGAGGTGGCATTGTCATTGCCCAGGCTTTGTTTGTGTGTGGATTTGCAAAGGTATATGTACAGGAGCCAGTTTCTTTACCTCAAGTTTTCTGGATGTGACAAAGAGCATCCCACCAGCTATGTGCCTGCCTCCCTTGTTAATGTGCATATGTAATTGTGAGTTTGTTTGTGGAGATTAGTGCAGCTCTGAAAGGTAGGTTTGATGTCTCAGCAGGTCACAGATGATCAGATTATCTAAAGCAGTGTTCTAGTCTCCAGTGGGATTAGCGTCGGGTACTGGGACTCTGCAGGTGCTTCACACTGATGCCACTTCTGCCTTACATTGACCATTACTTCAAATTACACTGCGACAACTAATGTAGTTGGAGAGCCCCAGTCTCTGCCAAAGCCATATCACGTTTTATGAGAAATTTGTGAAAATACCTGGATTCCCTTCTAAGTTTTGAATGATGCTGCTAGCAAAGCAAAGATTGCAATGAAAAATGTCACCTCTGTGAGAAAGCTTACTTGTATATGTTGCATGGTTAGTTACATCACTGGGGGGCTGACAAACCCAATTCTAGTATGTGCTATTATATTGATTTTCCCTTGTTTCAACATTTTTTGTCAGTACAGTTGCACTTCATCTTTATGTGCAGGATTAAAAACAAAAACAGGCATTTAATTACTTCTGAGGCAACACCGTCGTACATGTATTTAATTATGTTTCTGTGATAGATGTGCAAAGAGAAACAAAGATTGGGACTTGAATATGTTTTTGCAGAAAGGGTGTCTTCTTTTTTGTTTTTGTCACAATATATTACAAAGGTTTTTAAGATTTAGGCAGCTGACAAGAAAAATATAGTCAGGCCTTTGGCAGATTTAAGTAACTTCTTTCTATTCTGTTTTTATCATTCTCCGTTACAAGCCAAAATGTAAGTAGCCTTAGGCGATCATTACATAATGGTTTTTTAGTGTTTCCTGGAGTGCTGGAGCGTCATTGCTTCAGATTAGAGCCCAAAACAAAATACCGGTAGGATCTTTCAGTGGTTGGATTCTTTTTTGTATTAGGATAAAGGGAAGCTCTGTCCATGTGCATCCAGCGCCTCACTACCTGACTGGGTCCTGGGATCAGTGGCTCTCATTTTGTTGTACCAGCCCTCCAGAGCTATAGCATCTAATTGCTTGGGGCTTTCCCCAAACCTGTGACCCAGTCACCTCTCATCAAGTGACTAATGTGACTCTTTTCGGACTTAAATTATTGATATCACGTAAACAATTTTCAAAATTGTCATCTCTATGCTGTGGAATACCAAAATCAGAGGAGAGAAGTCATGCTTCATCGGTTAACAACTGCCAATGCCTAAATGGGGAAATTGTTTTTTTTTTAGCAAAATAAGTTTACATAATGTCAGCACTTGCAAGTCCCACAACTTTAAAACAGAACAATGTAGTTAACTTCATGAGCAACAAACAATTTGGGATATGAAATGTAGGTAATTTGTCCTGCCATGCAAGTGCAGTATTCCTACAAGATGTAGCTGCTTGTTTAATTTATAATACATCAAAACTGATACATCCTTGACATCAGGGCTTGCTGCTGGCTGTGCAGATTTCCAGATCATGCAACTCCAACTGATCCGGTAAGTCTAAATATTTCAGGTCATGAATATAATTATTCATGGACATAGTTGAAAGGCGCCAAGAGAGTTACGCCGTCTATTTTTCTTTAGAAGCTGTGCATGGTTTCTAATGAGGAGGTACATGTCTAGCTGAAGCAGGTGATTAGGTCAGTTCCTACATTAAATCAAGTGTGAGTGACTGTCATTTTGCCTGGTTCCAAAAGCTACTGTGTATCCCTTGAGAGTTAGAGCTGGAACACTCTGGTTAAACTTGTATATTCTGTAGCTAGTATGCAATTGCTGAACAACAAACTTTGAAAACCTGCGTTAGCTAACATTTCAGGTACAGTGTTTTTGCCTCCAGCTACCCTTCACCCAAAAAGAAAACATAATTCCATTTTCAGTATGTAAAAGGGTGAAGCTTTACTGAGCTTCTGTTATAATTGAATTGAATTGAGTACATTCAGAGAAAGAAAAAAGGCAAATAAACTATCATAAAGAGATGAGAAACATTTTGGTTTATAATTGTTGTTTACAGGGATGGAAGCCTAAAAGAGAGGAAACAAAGTGTTTTGGGTGGAAGTCGAACAATCGAGAAAGCTCATGGTTGTTTCAGTCAGTTACAAATTTAGAGGTAATTCATTCCTGAATCAGTACGATATGCTGATACTTAGATATTTAAGCCATATGTACAAATACCTTTTAGAGACGATCCAGCCAATAGAGGAGAATGGCCTTTGCTTAAACAGAAATTACGTGATGAGCAGCGGGGAAAGAGCATATTGCTTGAACAAGGCAGAGAAAGGAAAGAACAAGAAAGGGATATTAGGGAACCCTTCTAGACAAAGAATGAGTGAATGCTTGTCCGCCTCCCTCTTCTGTGGTCAGTGAGGACGGAACACGTTCCTCTGCTATGCTCTAAAAGGATTACACATATAACAGGCTTCATGTCAAGAAAATTAGAGTCAGTTTCTCTGACTGAATATCCTCTTCTCATCCTGAGATGTACATTTGGATCGATTGTGGATGGGAGAATTGTTACAATTCCTCCCTGATACACAGCTATTGCAAAGTGATATGCTTTAGGAATGTTCTTTCCCTTTTGAATCCATAGTATATGATAATTTTCGGGAATGACTGCCTCGTAGTAGTAAGTTGAGTGTGTGGTCTTTTAGCAATAGGACTTTTTTTTCCTGTTCATTTGTTTGGGGTGTCTAGCTGACGTGGATCACCATATTTGGTTACCCATAGGTTAACGGTGCGTTCGCAGCATCGACCGTGCATTCATCCACTGAAGTCATTCTGAGCCTGTGTGTATGAGTGTGTGTTTTTTTCATTTGTCTTCCTCCCTGATTTGTATTTCATTGCTGTCAGCTCGAACTTTCAGTCACATCTCCATTGATCATGACGTTATGCACAGTTGTAGCAGCAAAATTACATCATGAAAGCTCAGATAGGTAAACAAGTCACAGTCAAGTATGTTTGATGGAAAACACATGCACACAAACTCCTACACAACACCAATTTCATATCATTTGCCCTTTTCAAGTCATCTATATTTTGTTATGTTTTTCTGTTTCAGGTTTATCCATTTTAGTTAAGTACCAGGTTACTAGCTTTCTTACTTAAGACAACCGTAACTACGCGTTTTAATATTAAGGCGGGTTTACATTTTCCTTTAAGGCGACATTGATATCTCCTCTGTTGGCTACAGCCTATAGCCTATAGGCGGCTACTCTCTGTCTTCAGCGGGCCAGAGGATAGAGCGTCTATTGAGGGCAAAATGCAAATGTTACAGTGGTGAGCCGAGGGGCCCACAACTGAGGCGCTATTCTGAAGAGGCAGGGGAAGACTGGCTCTCTGTGTCTGTGCCACCCACAGACACATAACAGTCATCACCCTGACCCTTCTGCCAGGCTCATGAAGAAAGTAGTCAGGGAGCAACATTTCTGCCACTGATGAAGATGGCAGTGTAAAGGGCAGGCTGGGGACGCTAATGCTAGTTATGCGGCAGACAAGATGTCCTTGATATCACCGAATGCTTTCTATTAAACTTGAAATTTATGCACTGTAGAACTGTTAATATCAGGCTCTTCTGTTCATCTGCACATCATCAGAGCATGAAAATTTTAACTTATAAGTGTTTTTCTGCTTGCTTGTTTGTTTCAACGTCAATTTTTGACACATTTCCTCAGCACTGTATTAGGATGAATTGGGTGTTTGTGTTCGAGTGCCAGCGTGTTGACTGTGGTAAATGTTTACCCCTTTTTTCCACTCCTTCTCTCACAATAACAGGTTCAACTGATCATAGTTTGGTCCTGTTTGATTTGGAGGTTGAACGTCGAGGCAGTCAACTTCAAATCTTCAAACACTTGTAGTTAATCTGTAGGTAAAGTGTTCAAGGATAAATAAAAATGCAAATGTGCAACAGACATGAAAATAATATTGTATTTATGCAGTAAATCCTTTAAACTATGGAGCCATAAAGAAGAAGAGTATTTATTTTTTAATTTATCTATGTCTTTGGAAAAACATACGTGGGGATTAATGGCCTCTGCACTGTGAAAAATTAATGTAATCCTAATCTGTCTATGAAATTAACCACCCTTTCTGGATCGGCCTAATGTGGAACATACCTTCATCAGAATTACTAGTGTGAGGAAAGTTGGCAAAGTATAAACTGTATCTTGTTAGCAATTGGTGCTTGAAGGTTGTCTGCAGTAACATCTCATTATGTAATCTCTTGAACAGAGGATCTATTTCAAGTCATAACAAGTGCTAATTTGTCTTTTATGTCTCTTTCATTATCATCCATTTTTCAGTGTGATGCAAGGAGGTCATTATCCAATCAATCCAAGCAGTTATTAATGCACCCCTTAGCATGGATCATAGCATTTTGTACACACAAGAATGGCAGCGGTACAGCATATAGTGTAAGGTTGCCATGTGAGCTACCCTGCTGAAAGGTATAATTTCATGATGTAGCTATGGCTACACACCGGCGGCTTGTGCGTGAATCACAGAGAGGCCTTGGTGCTTTCAAAGATCCTATTCATAGACGGAGGCAATGGCCGCAATGAATGGATTATGCACTTCTCCAAGTGGGTGGCTTAGACAGAATGCACAGCGCGCTGACTTAGTGCACGTGTTTCTTTTTGTGGGCGTTTGTGTGTTCGAATGTGTCTGTCACTCCTCCCAAAAAGATAGAGTCAAAGACCTGAGGATGGCACATTTTTTTCATCTGTGTGCAAACCAATAATGACTCTTCGATTTCAAAAATTCATCAACAAGGAAGACACTTTTCATATGAGATGCAGCACAGCCTTTTAAAAAGCTTACCTCATCTTATGTGCTTTGAATCCTCAAGAATGACAGAGAATTGATATTTCAGATGCAGCCTTCGGGTGATGATCACTATTTTCTACTCATACATTAAAAAAACCCACTGGTTTTGCTGCAACCACTACTATCATCAACATACATGTTAAAATTTACCTGGCCATATTCTATTAAATCATGAATTACTCCTGCTATAAAGCAGATGTTACAGCTTCACCCTCACTTAGAGCTAATCAGCCAGTCGTGATGCGACTGAAAGCATTTTCTGCTGTGCCCAGTATCAGTAAATTAACACTGCCTTAGTTTGATAAATGTATCACTACATGTGTTTGGCTGTACTTCTCTGCTATGGTGTCTACTTGACGTCACCGGTATTATTCAAATGAAATTAGCTCAAAATTTTATTTCAGGCACCGGCCACACCTGAGATTCTATTCTGTGGACTCTGTGACCCTTATGCCTCAACACCATAACAGGATATCAGAATTTTTATGTTTTATCAATGACATCTATTTATAATTAAAAAAAAAAACACACCACAATTTCAGTGTCAGTGCGCATACTCAAACAAATTTCGGCAAATAAAAGACATTGTAAGTGAAACTGAAGCTGAATGATTTGTCACATTTACTGTAAAAATCAAGGCTTATCTCACAGCATCATTAGAACTGCTTTAGGAAGACAGCTCATTAATTTGAATGAGAACATGCTGCTCAGTGTAATTGTGTTTTGTTTTCAGACTATAGTTCAAATCTGACTGCCTGGGTTGCATTTCACCTTCTCAACTGAAACTCTAGCAACCATGGCTCTATTACATACTTTTGCAGGATAGACCTCATTTATTAAATTATTCTTAAAATGCTAATAATGGAAAAGTATTTGGAGAATATGGCAATATATTTGTCCCTAACAAAGTGCTGACTGCTGTTCAAGTGTTAACTCTCTTCATTCCATAAATAACTCTTTGCAAGTGATTTCCGAAGTGATGCCACCATTTTTTAAGTATGAATTATAAATCACCACAAAATTATATCATCAACGAAGCAAAACATAGCACTACAAAAACAAAGCTTAACATGTCCTGCCACAGCAGGAAAGTGGATATGGACAGAGATGGATGAAGTTTTTCTCCTTCATCAGCACTCAGAGTCTGTGTCCGACCTTTGCAGGTAATTCAATTTACTACAAATAATGAATGCATGCAACACACATGAGCTACTTCCTTCCTATATCTTTGTTTGTAAAGCAAGGCAAAGATATAATTAAATTCTGCATTGAAGTTTCCACTGTTTTAAGCAGTCCTTGAATTTTTATTTCCTTGACAGCTGTGACAGTGAGGCTGTATTCTTTTATTTGCTTCCTTCACCTACAATTCAGACAAAATGCAAGACTGAAGTTAAATCAAGTCAAATTTTAAACAAAGACCAGGCATAATGCCCATCAGTGAGAAATGGGTGTCTTACAGCGAAGGAGTCCAAGACCTGCACTTAGCGCGACAGTAATTGAGCATTAAAAAAAAAAGTTGCCGCAATTTACCTTATCACTTTAATGGGCAATAATCATGGGCAATTTTAAAAAGCACTTGTCATTCAATGATTACAGGTGAAGTACATATGGAGCCAAAAAACAAAGGGAACTGTTATAAATGTCAGAGCCGAGGCCGACAATATGTGTTGCGTGTCTTTATTGGTGTCCGCTGGTGTCTGTGAACTCTGCAGGGTGTACTGATGATGCTGTGTTTGCACACAGATTGCCCATCAGTTTGGGAAGCTATCCAGAGTTCAGTCTCAGCACCATCTCCCTCTTACACACGCGCACACTCACAGGGACACAGTGGTGCACCTGCCTCGAAATTTTCACTCTCCTGGAGACACACGTATACCCACACCTTTGAATGTATGCCTGGTGTTTAAGGCTCAAATTAATTATGACACCTTTGAGGATTTTGGTTGCTGGGGTCAGCGCTAGCATTATTCCCCCTGTCTGGAGAGGACTTGATGTTCAATGCTGTTGCTAGTCTCTGTTGACTTACGTAGGCGATACTTGTTTTGAATGTGTGTTTGTGTATGCATTCCTGTGGGTAGGTAATGCTTTTGAATGTGAAATATAAAGGTTAGGACATTAGTGGTTGACTGCAGATTCCAAACCAGGGTGTGAAGGTTAATGTACAGTTCAGTACTTTCAGTATCATTGGGAATTTCACACAAGCTGTCGCCAGCATCGGAGTCTATATACAGATATATTTTTTCAAAAACCTTCTTTTGATATTACTATTGATGTAAAAATGTATAGGGGTCCACATTGTCTACAGATCATATACTTCGAAGGAGCTCTGCAAATATTTGAGAAGAAACACGTTGTAACAGAATTGACCGATGTGTGTTCTGTGTTCTGTCTAATATTTGTCATGTAGAAAAAAGGATAGCCAAGTTTTAATGGTTTCTCCTTGATTAGACTTGAAGATTATTTGTTATTTACAGTGAGCCAAAGGCTATGCTTGACTAAAATTCTTCTCCTTCTGCCTGCTGATCTGACGTAGTTGAAAACAGAGGAATCTGTGTGATTCAGTGGAATCTTGATGGCAGTCTAGGCTTTCAAACTTTTGTGTTAACAGAAATAACCGTAGCATACATTTATTAATTTGCATCATGACCCATGGGACGTGTCCCTGTTGTACTAAAAATAGTGAGAATCTGAATGAGATTATAGATGCTATTACACTTGTTACACAGAAGGCTCACTATTGGATGGCACACAGTACCTTCCGTAGTTTCAAAGACTACATAATTAGTTTCGAAAAATACACCTCTTTCAAGGTGTATTTGTGTGTCGCTTTACTTTACCATCAACATTTCTTCTATTTCAGTTGCAACCAGGCAGAACAGACTCCACCTTTGCTCTCCCTGCACACAAAGTTGCATTGAAGCAGTATCTAAGAGTAGCTGTGTATGATCGATATCATTTCCTCTGCTGAGCACCCTTTGTTAATGAATGGATCAAAGTGTTAAACTTTGGTCTCATGTCCTGTCTGATGCGCCCACCAGACAAAAGTAAATATGAGATAGTGACTTTCAGCGACTTTCAGTGACTGCTATTTTACTTTAAACTTAATTTATACCGTTGAGTGTAGGACTTGAGTAATTAAATTGTGTCTTAACGCATCAGTGGGTGGGTGGCCTGCTGGATTCCATGGCTCAGCCGACTAATTTCCCTATGAGAAGTAATTGCTGAAAGCACTGTATATCAGTGATAATCAAGCCACTGCTTTATGTGTCTTGTGTATCATCAAGCCATTAAGAGTTTAAGTAAGGTTACAGACCAACTCATACTAGACTTGTTCTAATTTGAAGTCATTTGCATGCCCTCCTCCACATAATCGAGCCATGTCCTTCTGGCCACGTCATCTCCCTGCCATCTTGGCTATCGCCAGTTAACCCCCCGCCCCCTTTCCTCCTTGCTGCTAATTCATATCACTCAAATCAGCTCACATCTCTGCCTCCCTTCCTCCCCTGCTTTCACAGTCCAAGCTGCACAACCCGTCTTTTTTCCCTCTACTGCATTTGAAGTCACTTTGTCAGTCCCTCTTGACCTTTCTCTTCTCTTTTCCCTAATCACCTCACATCACACACTGCAGCGAGGATCTATATTTTAATATTGTGTTTGCCATCGGTCTCTGCATTTAATTGTTAAGTAATACCAAAACTTGGGGTTCACGAAGGGGAAAGACCAAGTCCGTTCTTAGGACAGAGACTTCTTCTGCTTCACCAGCTACATAATAAGCACAAATGTCCTCATACCCTCATTATGCATAACCCTCATCTTTTTCGTATGTTCTACCTGAGTCTGACTTTATGGTTCCTCAAGCTCTCTGCCAAGTCCTGAGACAGACAAGTACCTATGACAGGCAAATTAAATTTTGGATACAGCTTTCATTCCTGCTGCTTATTCTGTTAGTCAGAGATCAAGTTGGTTCTTGATGATTTTCTCTCTCCCCCCTTCTCTCTCTCCCTTTCCCATCCACATTGTTTTGTGCAAAGGGCCGTTGCACTCGAGAGAACTGCAAATACCTCCACCCACCAGCTCACCTGAAGACCCAGCTAGAGATCAACGGGCGAAATAACCTAATCCAGCAGAAGACAGCAGCCGCCATGTTGGCCCATCAGATGCAGTTCATGATCCCAAGCACCACCATGCAGCCCGTGGTTAGTGCTGGTAGTGTGTGAAAATAACAGTGCTTTGGTTAATTCAACATCATCCCAATCATTTTTTGCCTACTTAATACTTTGATATCCTACAATGAGCTTTCTTATAAAAGTAAATACATGTTTACCATGTTGACTATTGTCATCTCACTAATATGAATTATTTGGATGTCTTACTTTTTAAATCAAGCTGTCCTTTACTGAGAAAACATGAAAAGTTTGTTACAGGTCATTGATTTTGGGTTTGTAGTTCCTTTTCTCATATTTCAGGAATATTATAGTATGGGGACCGAGGGTTTGTTTTTGCAGATGTTGCAATGCACAAAGCACATCCTTACTTGTCTCCTGGAGATGCTCAGCTCTCAGCAGGTAGACTGCAGTTGCACTGAGCACCTGCCAGGTGTGAACTTCCTTTACTGCATCAATAAAAGGCTGGCATTGCTAAAAAAAGGATTTGCATACTCAGCAGATCTGCTGGTGTGTATACATATACTGTATATATATGTATATATATATATATATATATATATATATATATATATATATAGAGAGAGAGAGAGAGAGAGAGAGAGAGAGAGAGAGAGAGAGAGACTGAAAAAAGCCTCATATCTTTTGTTTTTACCCTCATTTTCCTTTTGTGCCACCTTTGGTCTTAAAACTACTGCTCTGTGCCCGGGGCTGTGCTCTATCCAGCACAACCTCTTTTAGCCATAATTTTTTGATTCATCCATTGTCTTTTCTTTCCAGTTAAAATTTCTCCCTCTTATTAATTACAATACCATTAGATTCAGCATTGTCAACGAAACATAAAATTTTATACCATTTGTTTAAGCATTGTCACTGAAATGTAAAATTTTAATTCAGAAATATGAAGAGAAAAATAAGTGAATAAAAACAAAAAAAAAGAAAGAGAGAAAGGTGAACATTTCAAGTACTTAATGGTTATACATTTGGGGAGTTTGTAACTTTCTCTTTTTCTGTATCTGCAGCAGACTTTTCCAGTCAGCCAGGGCCTGGGTTCCAGTACAGGTCTGAGTTACACACCATACCTGACACCAATGTCCCACAGCATGGGCCTTGTGCCCACAGACATCCTGCCGAGCACCCCTGTTATCGTCCCCGGCAGCCCCCCTGTCTCAGTCACCGCTGGCTCTTCCTCCAACCAGAAGCTGTTGCGTACCGACAAACTGGAGGTGACCCGCCCCGTCTAACAGCATGACAGCTATGTCATAGATTAACGGTGTTGCATTATGACATTAATTATTTTATAGGTCATTGCAATTAAAGGTTATGGAAGAGACAGATTCAATTGGTTAGGCCAACGGCTATCTTTTATTCTCTAATGCCAAACATTTCTATGACTGAATGGTTAGGGTTTTTATATATTAGTTTGCATGCAAGTTCTCTTGGCTCCTGCACAGTGAATATAGGTGGAAAACCATGTCTACTATGAAAAAAGCTTCTTGACTGCCACACTGTTGGCATAGCAACCAAGAAGATAAAGATGTGTGGAATTCCTAGATTCATAACAGATTGTGTTATATAAACAGCCACCAGACAAGAACCCAAGCTGGGCCGGATCATACGACCTCAGTGTCACAATTATTTACAGTGTTCACCTATTTGTTCAGCTACGAACAATTAGAAGTCTTAAAACAATATTCCTGTCTTTTGTTTTGACATTCTTAAGGAAATTGCACGGTATATAGAGTATTCTTTATATGGCACAAGATATTTGGGTTGAGGCCTATTTATTGACCTGGTATTTGACAAGCTGTAATCAGCAAGCTGCTGTGCATTGAGAAAAGAGAACAAGGTTACTTGGTTAGAATGGAGGCATGAGAATGAAAATGAGCATTTGACATATACTAGTTTGGGGTCAGTTAGCACCTCCAAATGTCAGTTTCATTACTGTTTCTGTTAAATGCTCAGCCTTGCCTGAAGGAGTGATTAAGTATGAGCATTCTATTTGATAATTATGTTGACCCTTATCTCGTTTTCACCCACCACTCTGCGTAGGCACGCACTTCATTTATTTGTGACTTGTGTCTCTTTCCCCTCTCTCTCCTCTCCCCTCTATTCTATCGCTGCATCATTTATCTCTAGCCCGGTAACCACATGAATCTGATGGACTTCATTTTAAATTAATTCGGCAAATCCAACTGGCTCATCCGTTCATTTACATTGCAAATGTTTTTTTTGCAATAAGGGGGCCAATTACAATCATTGTCCTTCAACCAGGCCAAAAAAAATCTTACAAAAAAAGACCTTGGCCTATGCTTTCAGAGGAACAGAGTGCATTGAATGATATAATTGCTATTTTAATCGTAAAAGTTGAAAAAAGAGAGTAGAAATATAGATTTGCTGAAAATCTTAATTATCGGTCTACAAATGGTGTCTGTTTAAATCATTAAGTATTCCATTATTTGGATTAGTCACGTGTACTACCTCCATCCAATTATTGTTTTGCATATTTCTATATTAGTGGCGTGGTGGTGCAGTGGTTAGCGCCTCAGCCTTACAGTACAAAAGACCCTGGTTATGACCAGGGGACTTTTCTGTGCGGAGTTTGCATGTTGTCTGAGTGGGTTTCCTTGGGGTGTTTTTTTTTTTTTTTTGGGAAGAAAAAAAAATTGGGAAAAATTGCCCCGAATGATTGAGTGAGTGAATGGTTGTTTGTCCATATATGTGGCCCTGCGATTGACTGGCAATCAGTCCAGGGTGGACCCCATCCGATGACAGTTGGGATAGGCTCCAGCATTCCCTGCGACCCTGAGTGCAGCATAAGCTGAAAAAGATGGATGGATGGATGGATGGATTGTTCTGTATTATGATTGGTTGAATGTCAGACCACTTGTTTCCACGGCATTATGGTCTGGGAATACAGTTAATGCCCCCTGTAATGCTTAAGAAAGGGGTTGGTATCCCTGTGTCTACAGCAGAAGTTGATATCTTAAACAGCTTTATTGGTAGCTTGCCTATAATAACCCCAATTTAGCTGATCTGAATTTTAGAGAAACTGTTCACAAATCTTTTATCAGGAGTTCAGACCCTGGAGATATTTTGCTGCTTAGAAACATCAACTTACCAGTATACTATGTTTTCTGAGTTAACCCAACAACTGTTAAATGCTCCAAAAATCAGCATTTTTTCCCCAGCTCAATGTTCTCAAACATGAGTTAAGGATGCTCTGTTTGTATCCTCCCTATAAAAAATATTCAATATTGCATGATAACACTGTATAACCATACTGGAATGTCTTCAACAGAAACTTGTTGTAGAAAATCCTTAATTCAACATCAACTACCCACAACTGCCTTCCAACAACTCTGTGTGAGACTAGTTTGGTGATTGGGGGTCGTTTTTCCCTTTCTCTATTTATGAAAATAAACAATAATCTCCACAAGACCTGGAGGTGATGTGTAGGTGTGTGCCTGTATGTGTTTATCTCCGCTAGTGCTATCACTTAGCAACTGAATGAAGTCAGCTCTAATGAAACACTATTCCTAAGAGATGTGATTGCACTCCCACACAAAAGCATATGCATGAGAATGCGTGTTTGCCGGTAGATGCAACTTTGTTTATGTACCAATTATACCAGTTCCCTCTAAGGAGTTGAATACTAATTACTATGATTCTGCTTTTTATTTCAATTTGGCAAATATATTTGAACACAGGTAACTTCTCACCAATTTTCTTTGACTGATAAATTATTGAATTATTCATGCCATTCAGAGCACCCTTTTAAATTGCATCTACAGTAGCTTGATTCGCAATTCTTTGGTGGGAACACTGAAGTTGTACTGAAGCTGTTCAGTCAGTGTTAGCTGTGAACACATCACTGGAATGGCAATTATGTGAATTAACCACAAATTCCTAATTTTGTTTTGAAAAATTTGAAAGTGAAAATTACACTCAGTAACCCAGTGTAGATAGCAACAACTGAAAAAAACAACAACAATATATTGATGTAGAGAGGCCTTTAGGCTGGTTGCCCCCTTGATTGCGTTCTTTTCTTACAAAGCAGTCAACGAAGGTCCGGTAATCAGTTGGTATTACTGTAACTGGGCTAGAAATAAAAGGATTCAGCTAATGTAATCAATTTTGTGCTTTTTCAATTCAATAAATTGATCCTGACAGGTACTGAAAGGGACAGACTAAGAAAATTTCATCATCTGTCTTTCCTCCACTATGTGTGTGTGTGTGTGTGTGTGTGTGTGTGTGTGTGTGTGTGTGTGTGTGTGTGTGTGTGTCTATGCCCATGTGTGCACGGATGTACGTGTATGTTTTTGCCCCCCCTCCCAAACTTTCGTGCTTCTAGGTTTGCCGTGAATTTCAAAGGGGCAATTGTGCCCGAGGAGAGACCGACTGCCGCTTTGCTCACCCGAGCGACAGCCCGATGATTGACACAAGTGACAACACTGTCACAGTCTGCATGGATTACATCAAGAGCCGCTGCTCCCGTGAGAAGTGCAAGTACTTTCACCCCCCAGCCCACCTGCAGGCCAAGATTAAGGCTGCCCAACACCAGGCCAGCCAAACAGCTGTGGCCGCGCAAGCTGCTGCCACAACAGCAGCTATGGTGAGAACACAACATAACAGTCTCCCTCTTATACCTCAAGCCTCTATAGTCCTTCAGTATATACCGTAGTCTATATAATCCTTGTAGTAACAACCATTTTAACATTTCTGCATTTTTAGAGAAACTTAAAAGCAGAATTTCTGTACATTTTCAATGGGCCAATATTCACTGAACCTTGAACACTTATTGGAAAGCTTTGTCTTTGTCATCTAGAGGTATTTATTTAACAGATAAACATCCTATTTCTAAGGGTCAGTGTGTGTGTAAGAGCAAAAAAAAGATAAGATATTTTTTCACTCCAAAAATCTGGACAAATATGCCCAACGTTTTTAAGTGGCCAATAAACACAAACCAGTGGTCATAATAATACGCTTCAATGACAATCCCTTTGCCCTCGAATCAACGCTTGGACATTGCTTTTAGGCAACTTAGTACCAGTTTGAATTTTGCTTGTTTATGATACTCGACCACACATAGACACATCAGACATGCATTACATAATTACAAATCATACTGTCTTACAGAGTATGTAAATACACCCACAGTAACATAAAATGTGGAGCACTGCTTTATTACTGTTTCAGACATACCTACCTCAGCTAGTTTGATCTAGTAGATTCCAGAACGCAGTTCATGAACAATAGTCATACCAAAGTGGCCGTTTTATACAACAAACAGGCTTTAGGAAGACCTCAACACATCAGCATAAAGCAGCAAAAACAATCTGTTATTATCTCACTGCAGTCTGGTTTTATTTTCCAATGCCCTTGGTTCATACAGAGACAATGTGCTGGCTCACCCCCCCCCATTCCAACCCCCCTGCTCTCAATGATAAGTGAGGCTCTCTGCAGATCAGTGCAAATTAAATCAAGGCTGGATGAGAATATAGCATCATGGGCGGGGGCTTACCCTCCTCTGTCTTTCGTTGCCCGAGGAAGAGACAAACATAAAGGAAAGGTAGACACTTGGAAATGCAGACAGAGAGACAGGTTTGGCACTATGTCTTGTCTGCCCCACCCTCCAGCAGGCTCTGAGTGGCTTATTCTGAATGGTCCCCTTGGCTGCCGCTATTGCACACCTTGTTTTACTGCGCCAGTGTGCTGACTGACTTTTTCCCACCGTGGCTTGGGCATGCTTTACGCGTTGCACATAGCTCTCTCTCTCATTGGCTGGCTCCATTGCTGCTTGCTCTCCCTATTCTTTCTCTGTAGAGTCACAGTGTTGACGATAAGACAAATGCGACTGCAGGTCAGTCTTAGCTGTCCACATGAAAGCAGATTGAATGAAAGACAGAAACTCATCAAAGACTGAAACATTTAGCCTGGGACCTCAAGGCATTATAAAATTTAATTTTCCTTAAGGTATCACAACCCCAGCTCATCCACTGCCCCATTAGGCATGTGATGAAATGTCAAACCACAAGATTTAGTTTATCATACTAGATCATTCTCTCTCAGTCTGATGCTCCACAGTCCTCTCTGTCTTCATACGCCCAAGTTTATCAACTTTATGGCCAAATTCTCAATATACCATCAGCAGTTACATGCTGGGCTAGAGTTGTCGAGAGTAACCTTAAGACAGTGGGTTTAGTCAGCACATTAAATCCAATTTTCTTTAACCCTACCTAAGAGACCTGTAAACTCTATTGCTTTACCACTGTAAATGGATAATATCCATAACTCACTGTAATCTGAAGCAAATAATTGACTACAGAGACAGACATCAATAGAAATTGTTACTGCAGGGATCCTATTTTTTATATTACATTTTAAAGGTACCCTACTGTGTGTTGCTTGCCAAGCTGTGATCTTCTTCCTCATTTGTAGTGGAATGCAGTCATCTTTGCTTCTCATCTCACTTGAAGGGACCATCTTCCATTTTAACTAACTGCAGTGTTTAAGTCTGTTAACACTACAGAGCAGCAGCAATGCATTGTCTAAAAAAGATTTACACCTATTGATTGTTAAATCCACATACATGAAGCAAGAGGCGTGTGCATGGAACCTTTATGTTGCGGCCCTTTTATTTTTCTTTTCTTTTTTTTGGCCTCTCACTTGTGGCATCGATCTCTAGAAAGCACTTAATAAACACCAATAGCTGTGAATAAAGTGATGAGCATTTACGTTGTTTTTGGCGTAACATTAAATTATATTATCTTATAATCTGTGATTAAATAGTTCTTTTAACTTAAGATCTTTTTTCTCCCCATATTTAGGAGAAATTTTTGGAATAAACAGCGCTCCACATTCTGTTATTGCAATCTAACCACCTCACATTGACTTCACTGATCACATTAACATTTTTCATATAATTTTGATGGCATTTAGCATAAAGTATAAGTTGACGCCACCACAGTAAATGGTATTATTACTTACATGTATTATTGTTTGGTTTATGATCAAAGCTGCTACAAGTTTTGACAGTATTTATAGCTTCATGAAGGAATTGGTGCTGATCTGGTCTTCATGGCTGTCCATACGCGTGTCCAGTTTTTTGCTGGGGGCAGTTCAATCATTTAAGGGACTTTGGCCAAATCCCAGTTATGTCCCCATCTGTAAGGGTCTTTCATTCTTTCAAACTGGCTCAAAACTATCTTAAACCATCCAGAAAATTCTTCAGAGGAGCACTGTATTGAGTATGTAGGTTTGAAGTATCTGGTCTATGCAGATCTGATATAGTGTCAGTGAATCACTTGTGTATATCTCAATGCAGTTTGTTGTAGATGTTAGCTGACATTACCACTAAATGCTTTCCCAGTAGTTTTGAAGTACTTCGTAGAATTTTGCTTTATTTAACCTAAATTTAATGTAGATGCTTTTTTTGCTTTTGTACTAATTCAAAAAAATAGCTGTGTTTCTTAAAGTAAACAAATCAATTTTTGTTTATGTGCATGCCTATTGTTTTGTATGTGGTATACTTGCATTCAGATTATTTTTGTTTTGTTTTTTTCCTTCTCACCTATCCACAATGCAATGCTGTCCCCCATGATGCACCTCTGCTTGCTGTTACCTGTATGTTAATACGCTTGAATCCCATTGGCCCACTGCCATCATGTGCTCGCTGCCTGCTAATTAAAGACTCAGTCGACTGCCAAAGCAATGAAGCGACCCCTCGAGGCAACTGTAGACCTGGTACTTCGACCTTTCACCTTTTGCTTTGCATGTAGCTTCTTTAATTGTACTGTAGCCACTCACAAAATTTAAGTTTGCTCTTTTGTTTTTGTGAGACCCTGTAAAACACAATTAGTATAATATTATAGATTATTTTTGACAATTATAGATTGTTTAATACATTATGACATTACTAAATGCACTGTAATGTTAAATTAATTCCAGATTGCACATTTCTGAAGTATTTTCTCAATGATGCCCTTGCTATGATGTAGTTTCTTATTCTCCTTGTGATAGCTACAGCAAGTTTCCCATTTTATCCAATTTCTGCTGTGCATAGTCAAATAGTCAAATGAGAGACATGTAAATATTAGTGTTTTCCTCTTTAAGTGTGTAGTTCAAATCTACTGTTCTTTTGTGTTGTGTGTGTCTGTACACATGTGCATGTGTGCGTGTGCGTGTGCGTGTGTGTGTGTGTGTGTGTGTGTGTGTGTGTGTGTGTGTGTGTGTGTGTGTGTGTGTTTTCCGGCGGGCAGGCATTTCCCCACAGCGTCCTCCAGCCCCTACCAAAGAGACCAGCACTAGAGAAGAGCAATGGAGCAAGCTCCCTGTTCAACCCCAGTGTTTTGCACTACCAGCAGGCGTTGGCCAATGCACAGCTCCAGCAGCCTGCTTTCTTTCCCACAGGTAAGAGCTCCTAATCAATAACCACAGCACACAAATGCAGAAAGAGGCACCCCTAGAAATGCAAAGCGTGCATGCATTCAGACAGACAGAATCACTCACTGAATGTTCTCCTCTAACCTTTTATCTGTCACAAATCAGACTTACGTAATATGTCCTGATAAATTGAGGCATTCTCTCACGACCAGGCAGGAACATCTTTGTTTTAGTTTGAGTGAAAATGCACATAAGGAGCCCACTGACATGATATGTACCACCATCTCTGAAACTTTGATCCTGTGCCTGCCAGCAACAACATGTAATTGCTGCCAGTTGGACGGGCAGTACACAATGAGATCGGGGCATAACAGATGTGATATATTACCAAGTCAATTTGATATGAATGTAACACAGACGCAAAACAACGCATTCTAAAGGCTGTTAAAACTATTAAGACGCCATATTGATTTAGAAATAAGAGCAACTCTTTTTATGGAGCAATTGATTTTTTTTCAACACTTGCTAACTTTTTAGTGCATTCAATTCCTTTTGTAAATGACAATAATATTGGGAATAGGTAAATCAATTTCATTCCAATCTGTCCCTGCATTAATTCAGGTCAGCTCACATTTATCTCCTTGTTTGTCGTCACCAAAAGTAATGTTCTCTCATAGAAGCTAACAGTTTCTTAAGCCTCTGGACCACTTAAGTTATAAGTTAACAGCTGCTAATGCTTTAGACTGCAACCACATTGACACATGGGAATGAGGATCTTCTCCCTAACTCCTTTCTCTGTTTCCTCTTGGTATGAGATGCCTGAAAGTGCCCCCCCCCCATCTTCCCGCTGTACTTTTGTGTGGGAAAATACCCACAAGTCAAAGTCAAGTTTACAAAAACACATTTTTTGCAGTGTGAGTTAAATGCTGGATGGGTGCATTTTCACATCACTAAGGATAGAAGCAGCTGTTTTCTAAAAAGCTAAAGAAAACAATCTGAGGTTTTCCTCCGATGCTTTTACTGTAAATATGCATCTGTTAACTCTGCTCATCAATACATATTCAACCTAAACTAGATTTGGATGAAAATCTCCACAATGCTCCTCTGGTGTTGCACGGTCCCTCTCCTCTGTCAGATCATTTCTCCCTCTATTTTAATCTTTCTTTAATCTCTCTCGATTTTGAAATAATTATTTGGAATTTATGTAAATCATGTCATTCATTATGTAAACAGTTTTCAATATATTCATAAAGATGCTGGGTGCATCATGTAGTTTCAGAAGAGAAAAAAGAGTGGCAATCAGCAACAAGACTTTCTATTGTTAGTAAATTAATAAATTACATTTATAACATTACTTCTTGTGGATCAAAGTAAAAAAATACAGATTTTCATTCATCCCATCAGAAACAAAGAAGAACAGAGCCAGATTGACAGAGCAACATAGATATTTGATGGTTTTTGTGACATCAAAAAATTGCCTAATGTTAGAAGCAGCACTTAATTGATATCATACTGGAGCTAAGGTGAACACATGATACTGTTGAATAGTCTTTAACAACCAGCTGCACTAGATTACAATGTGATGCAGGAAAGATGACAATGTAACTCTAGGAAGACATTGGCAGATGTTTCATATAAAATGGGGGTTATAATAAGGGAAGCCATAAGTCATATGTTAGACTTGTGGAAAACAATTATTGGAATATGTTGCATCAACAGCACAACTGTCAAACACAATATCAATATTAATCAAATATCACCATTAAATTTCAATATTGTTAATATTATGCCTGGCATTAGTCGTCCTTCAAGGGATTCAAGGGTTTTCATTGCCATTTCACTCACGGAGAATGGAATGATATTAGTCAAATTAGTCCTGACATTACCAACAATAACTTGAGCCAAACATCATTGTCAATGGAAGCAATGTCAGTGTGTAGATGTTGTTTTGAAAATGTAGGTATATTAATAATAATAATAATAATAATAATAATAATAATAATAATAATAATAATAATAATAAGGATAATGATAAAGATGAAAACCTCAATCTGCAGTATTCTTATGTCACTCCGATATCAGTTTGTCTTTGAAAATCTCATATTAGTCACTAAGACTGGCTAACCAATGCGCGCGCGCGCACTCACACACACACATATATGTGTATGTATGTATATATATATATATATATATATGAGCTGTGCTCTGCTCAGAAAACCCTGCAGTCTGTCAAAAAAAATATATGAACCCATGCTTCAGGGGCGATAAAGAAAAAGCCTCAATTAAAAAAATGGTTATTTCCTTTTAAATACCTCCCTCCCCCTGATACAGTTTATGAAATAGACTTGAAACACATAAGACCCGGCTACATTTCATGGCCTGCAGTACCTGCTGAGTCGGCTTATGTTTGGCTTAGCATCAGCTTTTTGTAAACTGCAATTTTTCACTAATATATTAACTGATAAAGGCAGTTTAGTGCTTACTGTGTTGTCTTTCAACATCAACGACGTGGCAGACGCATCAGAGCTGAGTGAACTTTTTTTTTTTGTCTTGTCTAACCTTGTTCTTCTCTCACTCAATTAACCCATTTATTTGCTCCTCTCTCTCCCTCTGCCCACCCCCTCCCCCACCCTCTTTCTATCTCTCTCTGCATGAACACAACAGGGTCAGTCTTGTGCATGACTCCTGCTAGCAGTCTTGGTAGGTCCTGACCCTCCCTCTTGCCCTCTCACACACATTGCTTGATACACGGGTGTACAATTGGAGAATCAGCAGATGATAACTGCAGGCCTCACATCTGCACCTTTTGTTTATAATGAAATGTTGAAAATGTTTTAGGATATACCAGCCGATAACATTTGTTTTTCATTTTTTAACCAGGGAGGCTGAGCTAGGAATCAAACACACCTCTCCAATTGTCATTTTACACGGATGAATTGAGTCTTCTACCAACCGTCTTGCTAATGACTGTTTATAATGAAAAGGATAGCAAGACTAAAATATTGGAGAACAATCTGTTTTTAAGCTTTAGGATAGCTACTGTCTGTTTGCTGTGCTGTGTTCATCAGGAAATTTAAATCAGTTTCCCAGAGAAAGTTTCTCAACCACACAGCAGGAGAATTTGTCCAAGATAAATAAATTCATAGATAAACTGCACTGCTCAGCAGGTCTTGACACATTTGAAGATTTAAGGAATGAAATAATGTTTTAAGAGTGTTTAAACTACATAAGTGTAAAAAAAAAAATTGAAAAAGTTTGTTGTTGGCAAATGAGAAGGATTTTGGCATATTTCTCTTGCCAGCCCTCCTAAAATTTAAATTGAAAGTTAAATTCCCATTCCTGCTGCCAAAAATGTTATTGTAATTACAGTCTTGTGCCCCAAAGCTTCTCTGGGAAAACAGCAAACTGATTTGCCGTATAAATTTCCTTACTTGTGATTGTAATCTGCTTCTCTCCTCTTGTTTTTTTTCTCCCATGCTCTTTTTCTTTCTCTCTTTCTTTCTTTCTTTCTCTCTGTCTTCCTTGCTTTGCATTGTGAATGGTTGCATGCCATCTGCCGGTGTAACCCTAACGATGGCTTGCTGGCTCTCTGTAACATCTGCCACCATCATCAACAACAACAACAACAACAACAACAACAACAACAAACGATACTGTCGACATGCACACGCCATAAACCTTGCCACGGTTACTATAATGCTCCACCTACCCGGCCATTGCTACCACCTCTTTCCTGCCCCCCAATTCCTCCTCCTCCTACCCCTCCCCTTTCCCACCCTCAAAATAAAGTCCCAATGATGTACAGTGCTACGCCTGCTACTGTTTCTGCAGCAACAACTCCTGCCACAAGTGTCCCCTACGCAGCAACAGCACCAGCCAATCAGGTTTGCTCCTTTTAAAGCTTTCTTTCATCAGTCCCTGGAGCTCTGAATAAGTACCACCTTCTAATACAGAGTTGAACCCTCGTCCAGCCCCTCCCGACCAATCCATCTACCTGCACTGGGCAAGATCACGCTGGCATCAGAGCCCGTGAGTGGGTGTTTTTCAGTCACATTTAAATAGAGAAATCCAACGCAATGCATTGTGTTTCTTGAGAAACGCAGTGAATGTTCTCTCGAGGCACTCCCACCATGCACTTCTTCAGAGCTCCCACATTTGCAAAGTAGTAGTTGTATTGTGTTGCACTTACTTCCTATTTTTTTGTTTTTTTCTGCATGTTCTGTTTTCAATTTTTTTTCACTTCTCTTGTTGTCAAATAAGTGTCTCCATCTGCAGTAGGGGCATCATCTGTACTGCTTGTGTGCTGCGCAGACACACACACTCAAGCAACATCCATTCAGGCATTTTCTGCAGAACACCTCAGCACTTGCAGCTTGTTTGTAACAGTCTCACAGTCACCACGTTGGATATTTTCCTGTTCCTTTCCTGCCAATTTGATCTTTTTGTTTTATCTCTTCCTGATATCATGGCTTAATCATGTAGGAAACATGTCTGAGCTTTACTTGTCAGAGCGAGACAGACAAAAAAATGATCACAGAAGGAGTTTAAAAATGCCCTTTAATCACTTGTTCTTCTATTGTTGCATGTCAGCAGGGGACAGGCAAACAGGGCAAGGTCTCAATGCCAGCGTTCTACATGTGTGCCCCATTTTAAACCTGGAGATTTTCAGCACAATGCTGGCTCTCTGGACATGGGCAGCTGACAATCATTTACTGGTAGTTGTGTATTGAGGTGCCTCGAGGACATGCGGTTAAGCAGATAAGGGTTGTGTCACACATAGAAATTAAAAACTGGCCAAAATTCTCGTAAAAGGTAAACATTATAAAAGTGAGCTCATGCACCAGAACCTCAAAGAATTGCATGTAATATCAGTCAGCACATAAAGCGAGTCACCACTTTTTTCATCACTACAAACATAATGTAGGCTGAAAAAATTAAAGGTATCTTCATCTCGGTTTTATTTATGTTTTATTTTCTGGATTATAAATTCATAACTTGGATTGTCTGCATAAAAAATTGCAGGTTTGTCAGACCCCTCCCCCATCTAATCATAAACCAACCATCAGGACGAGCACCTTGTGCTTTATTGTACATCCTAGATCGGCAGCGTGTGTGCACTTCCTGTGAGTCACCGTCTCTTCCTGTAATTGGCATTCAGCAGAAGTAGCAGCAGGAAGTAGAGCTGCTCTTTAAAGATGCATGTGGGACAAGGAGACAGAGAACCAATGACGTCAGCCCTCGCCGTCTGTCTCCGTCTGTCCCTCTCGCTCTCTCCTTCCCGCCCTGCACAACTATCCCTCCAGCTGGGGTACAGTTAACACTCACCAGCTGTAATGCATCTAGCACACGTTTGGGCAATTCATCATCCCAATGTTATTTTTCATTGGAATTAACGCTGTCCACAAATAGATGGCATATTTTACTGCAGACTAACTAATTCTAGCTGGTTAGCTACCATCACTATAATATAGCATCCTAATCTCAGAGTCAAGACATTTGTTTGGTGGAACGAAACAATCATACGGTTAAAATAATCATGTATGCCGTGTCTCTTGCCAAAGCAATGTCATTAACGTCAGTGTAGTTTACCTCAGACCCAAATAAAATAGGATAGAGTGACAGGATGTTGAGACGCGGGGAGGTTCAGACTCTGGTCAACTCATGACCTTCTGACCTGTCATGTGACATGACAAGCTGGAACCAATCACATCGCCTCGTCGGTTGTGACATTAACGTTACAGCTCTTGCTGGAGATTGAGTCGCAGCGCACTCTACTGACATAATGATGCATTGCAGTGAATTGTCCCTTTTGAACAGGAACAGAATTTTTTTTTTTAAAAAAGATAGCATGTCATTACTATTATTGATTTAAATAACCAAGATTTGTAAGGGTTCAAGCAGTCGGATTAACATTTTTCACCTCTTTTATTCCCCTAACTGGTTCTAAATTTGAATATGCTGCATGTTGTAGCAACTGAGACAATTCTCTAGTGTTAATGCAGAAGAAAAAGATCTTGCCCCAATGGGACTTGAAATAAGTTCTTGGAGTTTTCCTGGACCCACCTCCTCCGCCCTGACGGGTTTGCCACTCTACCTTATCTGTCAGATCCCACCCATTTGGCACCCGCCACCTAAGCTTGCTTTCAGAGAGCGGGTGGGGGAAAAAAATAACCCGCCTTTTATTGCGCGGCTTACCCGTCAGCCCCACTCTCCAACCGTGGTGACTATTTGTGATATATGATGTGACCTGTGGCTTCTGTCATTTGCTGGCTGTCTATTGTCTATTAACAAGCACCATGCTGCTTTGTTCTGTGTCGGCCCGCTGCCAGTGGTGACCACATGATGGCAGCCGGCCGCTCTTCTCTCTTTCCTCACTGCCTTTAGACTCTCTCTCTCTCTATGTCTGTTTGTAATTCCTTGCTCTCTCTCACATACACACATACACAAAAAGAATACAGAGAAGACACATAAAGGTTGACCGGGTTTGGGTTAAATGGTATTTGCAGATAATTTGGAGTTTCCTTTACTCTTATCTGCATAAAAAAAACAAATCTGGAGACTGGTGCGCTCACTGCAGTGTATAGACCAGCATGGAAAAAATACCGTTCATCAATATTTATTTTTCTGCATTGAGTTAAATCCAAATCATCTTTGGGCTCTTGAGTATGCTTGAAACAAAGTCCCACATGCAATATGTGCCTTCTGTGTATGGAAGGGCTGGGTAATATATTGCTTCCTATAAATGTTGTCTGAGTGTAGTTATTGTTTGTGATAGTTCTTGGATAATTTTTGTTTATAATGAGGACAATTTTGCTCACTAAGCGTCCTTGAATGTTTTTAACACAGTAGGAAATCCCCTGAGTTACCATCATTAAAAATTAGCATCATTTAAATGTGTAAAAATGTTCAGAAAATACCTTAACAATATTCCCTTAAATATCAAGACCAAATCTAACCTCACACTTACAATCAACAAGAAATTAATAAGAATTCTCAACATATTAGCAAGCTGTTTGACAAGGATAACCATCAGAAAAGTTAAAAAAACTGACACTGTTGAATTATAAAACATTATTATCATAGAATTATAATTTTGAAATTACAAATGAATGAAGGAAGGCTGACATAAATTTTGTGGTGTTTTTATCTGTACTGACAAACCTTACTACTTGGTGACAATTAACACAAAAACACTGTTTTGATCCAAACTAAGAGCTGAGTGGGGGGAAAAAAAAATCAAAAATACTATTTGACCCAGAGGGAAAAGACTTGAAATACTGACTAATTTCTTTTACTCGTGGGAGGAGACAATTAGAAGAAAAACATAATCCATGGACACTTGAGTAAATAATGAAATGATTTACTCAAAGTGAATCAAGACACGTTTAAAATGATACTTTTGCATGATCACGCTCCAAAATTATAGCAATGTATATGCTGGACAAGTGTACCGTTTTCTATGGTTTAACAAACTTGTGACTTTTTAAGCAGGTGAAACCTTTCTTTCCATTGCAGACTAAACCCTTCTCTCCTTGTCCTCTCAATCCCCTCTCTGCATCTCCTCTCTCTTTTTCCCTCTCTCTCTTTCTCTCTCTCTCGTCCAGATCATCCTGAAGTAAATGTCCGGAAGGAAATGGATTGTCATGAAGCTGCACTAGGAAACCCAAAACTGCCCCTCTGTAAATACTACCTTACCTCTCCCATAGAGGTCGAGCAACCTGCATGCTAAGAGTGTAACACTTCGATTTAACCATAAGAACTGCAGTGCCGATGTAACACACACAGAAAAAAAAATATATACTATACTGTATGTATTACTAGAAAAATATTAACATGGGAAAAAGTCAGAAATACTCTTATGTATAGAATCACATACATGGCAGAAACACTATAGAGGTCATTTTTACAGGGGTAATGTGGATCCCCCTTTCGTTCATATTTATTCTGAAACCTCTGCACAATTTTCATCCCTTGGCTTATGAAAAAAGATGCTTGATTTGCACTGTATAAGTCATATAGTGCTTTCTTTTGAAGTGGAAAGCAGGAAGTCAGAGAAAACCGTGCACTACCACGACGACATTCTGGAGGCACAGGGAGCCCGAGGGGGTTTATGGTCTTACAGACTTACTCTCTTGAAAGTTGAATGTCCTTGATTCTCGTGTTTCCCCTCGCACGACTGCAATGCCAGTCTGCCCCCCTGATGCTGTTACGATGCCATAATAATGCATGTCCTCTCTGCCATCTTCTGATTTCAGTAAACACTTTGCCAAAGTTGCCGCTTGGAAGGGATCGTTAAAATCAACCTGCCAGAAAGTCGAGCGGAATTTTGACATCCTGCTAAAAAAAAAAAAAAAAAAAAGTTGCAATTTCAAAAGTTCTCAGAGCGCAGTTGCAACCCAGTCGCCTATCATTTGTTTTGGCACCGGGTCAATTGCTGTTCTGGAAAGATGAGATAGATTGTGCGCAAATTTGTTTTATTTTATTTTTTTGCATTTCAACAAAGTGGATGATGGTGCCCAGTGTTGACGGATGATAGTCATGGCCATTACCGAAAAGCCTAAAGGCTCATGTCTGTGCCAAGGGCTTGACAAAGCTCGAGGGTTAGTAACAGACATGCCAAGCCCTTTGTGTGTGTGCATGTGTGTTTGTATCTGGAGACTGATGGTCTGCCGGCAGACTGGGACTTGAAACGAGGTCTAATAGGTGACGACAACACCAGGTCTGGTAGGACAGTTTCTGGAGGGGAGGTATATAAGTGCTAAGACTTAAATAAACAAAAAAAAACAACAACAAAAAAAAACCAGTGCATTTGACGATGCTCGTCAATTAAAAGATGACTTGAACTTTGACTGGAGGGCTATCTGTGACCGTCGGTTGTCCTGTCCAACCCAACTATCACCGATAATCCTGTTTCATTTTAGAAATCTGTAGAAGTGCCTAAAAATGCTCATCAAAACATGCATCCAGAGTGGATCACTAGAAGTCACAGACGCAACACACTGACCGTCATATGCGGCACTGACTTTCTGGAAAGACATCACATTTTGCGAGTCGTTACTGGAAACAGTTTTTCTACTAACTGTTCATTAACATCACAAGTGACTTTATGGAAACCAATCAAAAATAGCTTTGTAGAATTTTGGTGACTTTCATGGTGTACCATCATTTCTTACTATGGTTTGAGTAGTTTACATGAAGAACGTGAGTGAGGAAAAAAAACGAAAAACAAACGTATTGTAAACCGTGTAATGTATGTAAAGTGTCTCTTATTTTGAGAATTTATATTCATGGTTCTAGAAATGTATTCAAAGTTATTTAAAGATTTGTGCTGTGTGTTCTATCAGAGTATGTTCGAATCCCCCCGAACCCTCCTTCACCTCCGCCAGCACTTCCCAAAAACATTTGTTTTTCTAAAGCCAAGATCATAAAATGTTCTTGTATCTTACTTAGACAAACCCTCTTTACTTTTGTGATTAGAATGTTTCAACACAATTTCCTTTATTTCTCCTCTTTCCTTTAAAGTATGTTTTAGAAACACACACTCACACACACACATACACACACACACACACACACTCACACACAAACACACATACACACACATACACACACGGACACATACACAGATGTAATTTCATGGTGCTTGATAACATTGACAATCCACAATCATACCTTTTTGAACTTTTTTGGTTTCATTCTTTTCTGTTGTCTCATTTATTGTGACATGTATGTAATATTTGTGAAAGGGGATAAAAGTTATATTTTGTTGTAATTTATCTTACGTTACTTTCGGTCAAATTTTAGTCAGACACAATGATGTAAACTATTCTATTTTGAAATGAATGTAATTTATTGAGCTGTGCTACATTCTGCATGGTTGGTCACTTCAAGGTCTAACCTATCAGGAGAGCAAATGAGAAGTCGCACAGGAACAAGGGTGGGGCTTAAAAGTCGACCCACCAATAGAAAGCTAGTGGACCTTTCTTGCCTTCTCATCAAAAAAAGTAAAAAAAAAGATCACGGTGTTGCAGTAATGAGCATAGTGATAGAGTTGCTTGTGTTGCTGGAAAAAATGTTTATTGTATAGATTACATTTTACCAAAAAAAACAACAAAAAAAAAAAAGAATAGAAAAAATCAAAAAAGATGTACTTTTCACTCTAGTATGATAGTATTTCATAACAATATTAAGTTGTTGCTGTGGCAACCAAATGTTGCGATTACTAAAGTTTGGTATTTTTGTAAATGACATTGTTAAGTTGATTTTTGTTTCCTTTTTTGCTAGAACACTGTACACACAGTAGATTGTCAAGAAAATATTAACATTTCTTATTCTTCACTGAGATTACAACCAGATATTTTCATTAGCAAATAACAGCCCATATAGTGCTGTGACCGTAACACTTAAAATAGATTTAAAGTCATCAATGTCACATAGATTATATATATATATGTGTGTGTGTGTGTGTGTGTGCGTGCGTGCGTGCGTGCGTGCGAGCGTGCGTGCGAGCGAGCGAGCGAGCATGCGTGTGTGCGCGTGTGTGTGTGCATATATATACATATGTGTGTGTATATATATATGTATATGTGTATATATATATATATACATATATATGTGTGTGTATATATAAATAGATATATATATATATATATACACACACACTCACATATATACCTATATAAATATATATAAGAACTAAATAATTTAAATAAATTATTATGTTCAGATGTACAACACTTCCCCTGACAAAGGACCTTCAGGTTCCACACTGAGGCATCGTATTCAATGTGTCACTATTGTTAAGGATTGCACTTTTCATACTATTTCAAGATGTTTTCATTTCCTTAAGAGGTTGCTGTTGTAACAAAAATTCTGTTTATCAATCAAAAGCAAATACTACTGGTAAACTAATTAAACAAGTTGCATGGGAAAAACATTATTTCTTTAATTATTCAATGAATGTTTCTAGCAAAACAAAATAATGTCTGTTCACGAAATGTCCACATTTGGTTACCCGCAATGCCCCTTTGGTTATGACATACTAAGATGTAATGGTTTTGTTTTTTTCATTTTGTTTTGTTTTTGTTTTCAACATGTGAGGTGATCGACTGATGGTAAAATAAGCACTTTCTGAGCAGTTGGTCAACTGAGCAGACTCAGCTTATCCAAACACTTTGCCTTATTTCTAGTCCATCGTGCTTGCGGTTTTATGTTTTCCAGGAAACAGAAAAATGAACAAGTCTTGCCCAAACCCCTTTTCCAGTTTAATTTCAGACATAACTTTATGTAATGTCATTTACATGGTTTTACTGTGTGCAATGCATTGCAAAAAGGGACGACTGCAACAGAGTCAAAGACCCTTACTTGTCGTCTCCCTCTCATCTGTATTGAAACCATTTCGTGCCCATTGCCTTACAATGGAACTGTTCCGATCTTGTAATTTCAAAGCTTTAGCCAGCAGAGGGCACTACACTGGAGATTGCAGGTTATGAAGTACGACTGTCAGTGCCATCTTTTTTGCAGTCTACCCAAGCAACAAAGTAAAGGCATAAATTGAGGGGAAAAAAACACACATATATATATATATATATATGAATATATATGTGTATATATATATACATATATATATATACAAAGAAAAGAACCTCTTTGGATTTAATAGTTTAATGTAAGCATTTTTAAATGTATTCTTTTGCATATATTTTGTGCTATTTTATGTTTCTATAGTCAAATGTTTCTTTGGTTCCAGCAAGATAGTGTAAAATCTATTAAAAGAAAGAAATAAAGAAAATCAAAGGAATGGCTTTCCCCTTGGATTCATATTTGTGTCATATTTCTTCCTTGTGGCGCACAAAGAAAATGGTTCCTCGACTTGTCACGCTGCGAAAGAGTTGGGAGAATCTCTCATTGTGTAAACTTCAACTGACTTGAAATTGTGGTGGTTTTTCCTCAGGGGCCCTTTAGAAGACCACCAGGGCCCCCTGAAGTCCTCTTTGGCAGCTGCAGCCCTAAAAGTAAATAAACAGGTCCTAGTTTGTTTAGGACATTATAATTTATAACAGATAATGGGGCAAGGAAAACATAGATGTGGACTTCCTGGAATTTACTGCATGATAAAAGCGAGGACTAGTGCAATTTTACATTTGTTATTGTCACTTTCTGTCTCTGCGGTGCATAGTCATTCATATCTGTGTTATAAGGCTACAAACGTTCAAAAACCTTACCTCCTGTTGGCAGCGATGAACGGAAAAGCTGGCTCATGTTTGCGGCCGCTTTCGCAGCGGGATTTTCCTTTATGTCTATCTTTGTACGTGATCACACTGGCCCTGCTGCAATTTCAGGGTGCAAATTCCGAAATATCCACCAACATCTGAAACGTAATATCCCTCAAAGATGGTATACCTGACACATTACTATTCCTGCGGAGATGCAGAGCATCACAAAGTCGCTGCATTTTCTTTACCCTATCAAACAAATGCTTTATTGGAAGTACAATTTTGATAAGACCGATGTAAAAACATCCCCAAATTCTACATGGGACGAAATATGTTTGGAAAATAAATATTAGAATACGGGTCGCAGGGTGGTGCAGTGGCTTTCGCTTCAGCAATTAGGTCCCTGGTACTAATCCGACCGGGGGCCTTTCTGTGAGTTTGCATGTTCTCCTGGTGTCTATGTAGGTTTCCGCTTTGCTCCCACAGTCCAAAAACATGCGATAGGTTTGATGGAGACCCTAAATTGATCAGATGTGTGAATGAGCAACCCTGAGCGCAGGATAAGCGATAGATATAGATAATGAATGATCAGACTGGAATTAGAACTTGCTATGCAAAGGCACATTCTGTCTGAAAATATACTGTTTATCTGGCATTATTTTAATAATTGAAATATTTGTCATGATTGGGATTTTTGGAACAGATAATGATATCTGCTTCAAAATAACTTGACACTCTTTCGTCCATCATCAGCGTTGAAGGTTTTAAGTTACAACACAGGCCCATCCCCTTAAAAGGGGATGTTCAGTGAATGGAGAGGTTTAAACTAGCCAAAATTTAGTATGAAATGAATAATTATATGCATGGAATAATCAATAAACAAAAACATTGCTGAAAACTAAATTTAGACATCGATGTCATGTTTTTTTTCAGGAACCTAGAGTTTGAGATCTTGTGGATTTAATTCGATAAATAAACTAACAAATAAACAAATATGAAATGTTAATTAAATAAATGAATGAATCTGTGTGACAGTGAATTACAAGCAGCTATTCATCCCCCAGAAAACGATAATTATTTTATTTTGTAATATTTTTTAGCAACCCAGAGTTTGAGATTCTTGTGGTTGTGTATTTACTTTTAAAATCATCTATCTATCTATCTATCTATCTATCTATCTATCTATCTATCTATCTATCTATCTATCTATCTATCTATCTATCTATCTATCTATCTATCTATCTATCTATCTATCTACAGAGAGAGAGAGCGATATCATATTTTTTAGCAGCCCAGAGTTCGAGGATCTTGAGGTTGTGTATTTAATTTTAAAATCATATAAATGTATGTATATATATATATATACATTATATATACATACACATATATATGTATGTGTGTGTATCTATATATATGTGTGTATATATGTGTGTGTTTATATATATATGTGTGTATATATGTGTGTGTGTGTGTATATATATGTTTTATCATATATATATATATATCATATTTATATACATATTTATCATATATATATGTTTTATCATATTTGTCGAGCCCAGCCCAGATGTCGAGATGTTATGGTTGTATATTTAATTTAAAAACATATATATATATATATTTATACACACACACACACACACACACATATATGTATGTATGTATGTATGTACATAAATAAATCGCGGAATTTTTTGTTTTATCTAAATGCCGGTTCCCGTGTCGCCTCCTCCCCACATCTTCCGGGAAGCGGTAACATCCCGTGGATGCGCCGTCTCTTCTGGAGGCGTGGATTCCCTCCACTCCCCTGTTTGCTTCTGCGGGTTGAAAAAAAAAAAATCCGCCCTTCGCCTTTAAACTCCAGGAATAACGTTAGCCTTAGCACGGAGGGAGGGAAAAGAAAGAAGATGTGCAGACTAGTTGTTTCTAATAATAGCCGATCTTATCTGTGCCACACCGACGCCTCCTTGCATTATGGATGCCTCCGGAGCGGCGGCGTCCCTGCAAGATAGCGTGGGAATATTTCACTGAGCATCTCCGGGACAAATGCTCCGACATTACTTCCCTTCTCCCGCTTAGACGGACACGTCCTTTATCGGCAGGAACAAAACAACAACAACAACAAAACAACCGTGTCATGCCTTCAGTGTGAGTGCAAAGGTCTCTCCCTCCCTGAATGCCGGACTCGCCCGGGTCGCTATGCGGGAGTATAAGGTGGTGGTGCTCGGCAGCGGCGGGGTGGGGAAGTCTGCCCTCACCGTGCAGTTCGTCACCGGCACCTTCATCGAGAAGTACGACCCCACCATCGAAGATTTCTACAGGAAGGAGATCGAGGTGGACTCGTCGCCGTCGGTGCTGGAGATCCTGGACACGGCCGGTACCGAGCAGTTCGCCTCCATGAGGGACCTTTACATCCGCAACGGCCAGGGCTTCATCCTGGTCTACAGCCTGGTCAACCAGCAGAGCTTCCAGGACATCAAGCCCATGAGAGATCAGATCATCAGGGTCAAGAGGTGAGTGGTCCAGGTCATGGTGAGCAGATGGAGGTATTATTATTATTATCTCTTGGTTGGGCTTCCCCGTTTGGAATGGTTGTGGGTGCAGCGTCGGGCTTCAAGTGGCTGCTTTTTACATCCGGAGGTAAAAGTTGGCCCAACTTGGCCCGCGCGCGCTTGAGTCAAGCGTGCGGACGGGAGAGGCCGGGAATCGAACCGCCGACTTTGTGTTTGTGTGCTAAGTAAGTCACATTCTGATGCGACACCTCGTGGGTGTTAAATATTAAAAACTATCAGTTGTGAAGCTAAGAGCTGTTTAGGTGGGAAAATGATGGTGCATCTTAATAGTCAAGATTATTTCTTGTTCAGCTTTATTTTTCCAAACGTGAGCTCTATTAAACTTTCCACCTCCAGGCCCTCACCTTCTCCGATCCCAGGCTCAGTTTGGTCAAGTTGCTCAGACCCAGAGACTCTCAGCAACTGGGCCACTGTAGCTTTACTTTGCTGATGTATACACACACACACACACACACACACACACAAATCAAATATAAGTGGAGGAAAAAGTCTGTCTGTCGGGATATGATATTTTCCAACCATGGGAAAGCGAAAAAGGCTCTCAAAACTTGTTTTGATAAGCCAGATATTGTACGCCCTCAACATATTATTTTCTTCTTCTTCTTCTTCTTCTTCTTCTTCTTCTTCTTTACTCCAGTGGAATACAATGAGCTGCGTAAACCATGAGTCACACAGATATTTCAGTCTTAAGAAAATGTCCTAAACAGCTAAAATGCTTAGATTAACACAAATGACAGAGCAACTGTTTACTTTTTGCATATATCATTTATATATATATATATATTATGTTTTCTTTACCAATTGATAACTGTAAGGGCCTTTTCCTGTCCTTTTCAGAAGACAAACTGTGAATAGTGATGAAGTAGTTAGACACAGGTGTTGACAAAGAGTTGTGAAAAGAGTTGGATTTGGTTTTGGATATTATTTTTATTTTCGCCTCCTCAGTCCAATTCTCGAAAGCCAAAACACTGACTCTGCATAATGGCCACCAAACGGCCGGTCGGTCAAAAGAAGCTATTTCAGAGCAACATATGATGTGAATGCCTCAGTCGGCTAGTAAGTTATACAATGTGTCCAGTTTAGTAGCAACATACAGGAAGATTATCTGACTCAAGTCACATTATTTAAAGATTTAGAAATGGAAAATTCTCCTGCTTTTTAGTCCCCGTCGGGCCTCAGGTTCTAATTTACGGTATCTGTATGCACAGCAGACTTTGACCCCTGATAGGTCCGGTGTAACTCTTTATTTTTCCTACATTTACCGCTTGCTTTGATATAATTTCTCAAACACAGTTTCATTTAAACCAATGTTGGAGTACCTCCCAGAGCCCTTCTGGTGGCCTTGTAAGTCATTTAAACGGTGCAGCTTGTCAAATCCTCCAGGCTCCCTCCTCCGTCTTGCTCTGCGAGGAATTCAGATGTTCTTCATAAAAGCCCAGCTGAGGCTCACCTGTCATCCATCAACTCACTGAACTCTCCCCGTTTGTGGTATTTTCTCTGCAACACGTGACCGACTCCGGATGGCTTTGATCAGCGCGCTCAGTTGCTCAACGAACCCACTGAGCTCATCTCACAGCCGGGGGAGAGAAAAAAAAAAAGCGGTGATGTGTCCCCTCGGTTGTGAAATACTCTGGATGAGCGCTTTCCTTTATTTTAGCAACGCCGGCGGAGAGGTGGCTCAGATTCTGTGGTCTTAAAGGCCATGCGCATGTTAAGGGAGGCAGCAAAGCCAATATGTTTAAATCTTATGACTGACTGACTGCTTCAAGTTGAGCATCAGTGTATGAAATCTATCTATCTATCTATCTATCTATCTATCTATCTATCTATCTATCTATCTATCTATCTATCTATCTATCTATCTATCTATCTATCTATCTATCTATCCATCCATCCATCCATCCATCCATCCATCCATCCATCCATCCATCCATCTATCTATCTGTATGTATATGTGTATACACATTCCGTATATGTGTATGTATTTGTACACATACATGTATGCTATGTATGTGTATACATTTATGTTTATACATTGTACATACATACATGTATATATACATGTATGTATATACACGCATATATATATAGATTGATACAAATACAGACACATTTACTGGTAGGGTTAGGAATAGATTAAGGGACTTTCAGAACTCTGAAGATGGTTTTAACACATTAATATTTATCATTGTATTATAAGGTTAATTTCAAAGTAGTTGACGTCCAGTATTGTTTTTGCTGCTATTTAAGTAGTTGTGTCTTCAAGATCATAAAGTTATGCATTATAGCTTTTGATATTTTCATTAGCTAAGGTACACTGCAATACTAAAGCGACGCCCCACATATGCAGACACTTAATATGCCCCGCCCTGTATTCTTGCTCATAAACTTTAGCTGCCACATTGACATCAAATAAAACACAGAAAAAAGGTAAAAGTTGATCATGTCAGTCTGGATTTGTGGTAAAGCGTAAGGATCCCAATCCTGTTGTATAAGTGCCGTTTGTCGTATTCTTCATCCCATTCCTGGGAGTGGCACGAGGTCTGACGTCAGGGACTGAGTGAAAGCCGGAGCGCGTCACAGCTGACGAGGCACTCAGCGGGGACCGTCTCACCCAGGAACTCCGAGAAAATGAATAATATAGTAATGGATAAAACACGGTTTGCAGTCGTCTTCAGAGGGCCTCCACCCAAAGAAGTTGCCTACACTGCGTCAGCCACCGCTGTCCTCAAGTGAATGTGTGGGCTATAAATATTTCATTCTTTTATTTTACAGTGCATTGGCTTTGAGGTGAGATTTGTTCCTGAATGCACACAATTGCAAATAAGTGAAGTGCCCTCAAAGATGCACATTGGCCTAAATCCAGGATATCATGGATTTTCACTGAGGCTTTCAGTCGAATGGAACCATTTAAAGAATCGGCTGAGGGTCGACATTTCTATATTATTTCAATTGTGAGACCGCTGGAGCAAGAAGCAACAAGAGATACCAACTAATAAACACTTTAAAAGTTTATTAGTTGTTTAAAGTTTAAGAATGTTTGATGTTTCCTTTTTAAAAAAAACAATGAATTACAATTTATCATAAATTTTTATTTTTAAGGGCCAGTGTAGCAGCACAGTGCACCTACTATAGACAAATGACACTGTTGAACAGTAGCAAACAGCTACTTAGAGCTACTCTATTTTAGGTCTGAAAATGTTTTAAATCCGATCGGGTGAATATAAAAATCGGACTTGTACCTCCCTTAAGAGCAAAACAATATAAATGTCAAATGATGATAAGATTCTCACTCTGGTGACCATGGTAGTTGAACATTTTGGTCAAGTAACGCATCTTAAGACAACCGTTCATCAGTTGTGAGTTTTCTTAATGAGAATGGATAGTCTCGTGTTCAATTTTGTTCGGACCAGACCAGCTCAGCAAGACGTATCGGTCTGGTTGGTGTTGGCCATAGATCAATACTGCTATGGATGCAGCTGGCAAGATCCAAAGTCATTCAGAGCAAAGGAATGCATAGTGTTGTCCTGAGGAAATAACAGATTACATGCTGCTATTAGATACTTTTAATTTCTGTCCTCAGTGGCTATCAGCCAGTTCTCATATCAAACCAGCCGCCACCCCAAACCCTGAGGAGCAGTTCTGATTGGTCCATTGGGACCAATAAAAAAAATTGTCTTGGGATGGATCGACAGGCCCAACAGATTTGCTGTGTAAGTGAAGTTTTGAGTTTAGCCGATGGCTTTTTGTCGCCGGGGTCTTCAAAACCTACATTTTACTTATATTCACTTTGATTTTTCTCCGTTGTCAGACAGGAGTGTCGACGTTAAAAAGAACGAGGCAACGATCCAAAATAAGCTGAAACTGTTTAAAAGGTTTTACGACTGTTATGTTTCAAGTTAGTGAATTCATGATCCCAGACCAACGGTGTTGTTCATTAAAATGTTTCCCCCTAAAAGCCTCCAAAATCAAGACATTATACAACGTTTCATCCATAAAGCCCCATGAAGCCTTCCTAACCATGTTGGCAGGTAAAACAACCGGGGTCTGTTCTCGCTTTTGTTGCAGACTGTCAAGGGGAAAAGGCGGGCGGGGGCCCTCTTGCCTGCTGATGCTCTGGTTCACAACTGTTTGAATATCAACATCGGTTTGTTTAAAACTGCCGACCGGCAATTCAAACATATGGGTTCTATCCATCGGGTGTCCCTTTTTATTGAAACACCATCATTCCTTCATCTCTATCAGATGTCACCGGGGGATTGGCCAACCCCGGTGCTTGACTTCTTGCTGAGGCAGCAGCAGCAACAACAAACACCACACAGAGATGTAGTGTGTGTGTGCCCACTCACGAGATTTAATGGGATTGTGTTGGTCTGGAAGCCAAGAAGACATCAGGCCTCCATTAGGGAGCTGTGTAAACCAGAATGCTCATGCAAGGCTTTTGGTGGGGGGGTGGAGGTGGTGGTGGGGGGGCATGGGAAAGAGGTTTTGTGAGATACTGTATCCAGCAGTGCACAAAATACACCACCCTCTTCAATGTAAGTTGAGGGGCAGGGAGAAGCAGGAAACAAACTTGCCCTCCCCAAACTGGGTCTATTTTATATAAACAAATATTTTCTGCATTCCGTGTTAGAGGCACTGTGGTTCTTTTCACAGCAACTTATCAGCCTGCACCTCCCAGACCGTCCAAATATCTGGACGGATCTGAAAATCTGGACGTCGCTCCGCTCATAATCTAATTCTAATCTCTTTGCTCGTTTGCAAAGGTATATGGTCGTTGGTCTGGGAGGAAGCAGGTTCAAAGTGCTCGAGACGCCTTTTTCACGCTGCACTGATGCTGTGTCTAATAGCAGGAGGTGAGCGCCATGAATAGGGCGGAGAAACCCAAACTGCTTATCCCCGGGGGCACTTTGTTGGAGGTACAACACAGCTTCCCGACCTCAGGCTTTTAGTCTTTGCCATCAGGAAAAAGCTAATTATTTAAGCAGCCTGTTGGTTTAGAAATGTGAGCTAAGATCCACCAGTTAAGTGCTCCAAAGTCCGTGTTAAGTACTGGGACTTGTTGCAGTTTCCTTGCATAAGTGTTTTTTTTTCTTTGTCTTCTTTTCACATCCAGAGCTGATTTGTGGCTTTCTGGCGCATCTCAAACATTCAGGAACACATCTGTGCTTCACTTGTACAGACATTCCCCAACGGTTAACCCTTGAATGCATCGTCCTTTGTCCAGATTCAAACACATTCTGCGGAATAGTTACAAAATAAATATTTATGCAGCAGAAAATCTTTTATTTTTCTTATCCCACCCGCCATCAGGTCTGTCTGTCTGCGATATGTCAGACTTGTAAGAGAGATCAAGAATGTGGTTTGTGGTGATTCAATTTTTTTAGAAGTTTCTGGAACAACTTTTTAATGGCCGCACAGTATTTCTTTAATATTTGATTTGTAGCCATCCAGACATCTGCATGACGCATTACAGTATTTGCAAGCTAGACCTAAAGGAGATGAAAAAAAGGAATAATATATATATATATATATATTATTACTTTTCTCTTTCTTGATTTAGGTAGATTCTTGTAAATATACATACAAATTCCTTCATTGCTGATTTTAGGTGATTTGTGGGTTATTTGAGAGGTGCCGTACTGACATGACATTTTCCTGTGATTAAGGAAAAAAAAAAGCATTTACTTTAAAATGTGGAATGTAAAAGGGGGGAAAAGAAAATAGAATAAATGAAAAAGTTAAAAAAAGTTTGTTGTGAGTTTTCTAAAATAGAAAATTATACGTGTGACTGAAATAATACCAAAAAGTTAAGTTGTATGTATATTCACTCCTTGATTATTCCGCTTATCCTGCACACAGTGTCACAGGCAGCTGGAGCCGATCATATTGGGCGAGGGACGGGATTTAAGTCCAACTGGTTGCCACCTGATTTCAGAGAGAGATACAAGCCATTTTCTCTCTCATTCACACTCACGGATAATTTAATCAAAAGTTTTTTTTTCTCGCTAATGAGTGTACCATTGCTCTGTATTTCATTTGAATGTACATATATTTTCTATGCTAAGACACTGACAGGACGTTGCTGTCTCGGTGCTCAATTCAGTAAGCCATTATCATCATCCTATTAATTTGTCTTGTCTACATGGCAAAAGGTGCCTAAAACGTTTCTTACACCCAGCACAGAAATGATCGGTGAAATCGCAGAAAATAAATTTTCCCATGCGGTTTGATAAAGGATAAGTTAAATGAATTAAAATGAATGCTGCTTTAATTGTATAGACATGCATAATTGCAAAATTGTGCCAAACTGAATATCCTGATTTTAATTAATCTTGAATCCAAGCTTGATTTGTATCTGCCATGTGAAAAGGTGTGACTGAAGTAGTAGTTTTTGGGGGGATTTTATTTTAAGGTCACGTTGTGGGTGCTTAGCACTTAAAAGCAAGAAGGTCCCTGGTTCAATTCCAACATGGGGCCCTCATGTGTTGGGTCTCCATGATCCCTCTCTGTCTGTGTGGGTTTCTTCTGGGTTCTCTGGTTTCCTCCCACAGTCCAAAAACATGCAAAAGGTTCTGTGGAGACTCTAAGTTACCCAGACATGGGAATGAGAGAGTGAATAGTTGTATATCTAAATGTGGCCTTGTGATTAATAATTATTTATCCTTAATTATCCCCATGGGGAAATTGGTTCTTTGCAATTAACCCATCATGGATGCATGCCATCCAACAGCACCAGGGGAGCAACAACACTTGGCTACACTAGGAGGAGTCAGGGATTGAACCAGGAATGTTCTGTTCCAGAGACGATTGCTCAACCTCCTGCGCCAAGCCGTCCCCATTCGTGAGGTTCTCTAGTCTCGAGTCCTGTGCAAGCCGAACAACAGTATAGATAATGAATGAATAAATGCCTGAAAGGATTTTATTCTTATTACTTTAGTTATAATTGTGATTTTGCAAACTAAATAGTCTAAAAATATAAACTACCTTGGAATGAATGTTCATCAAACTCAACAATCCTCTCTTTTCTTTACCTGCTTCTCCCTTCAGGGATAGCCACCCAACCATCAAACTCAACAATATAAGAACTTTCACTCTACCTGTTAACCTCTTTAAACACTTTTCTGATTAATTAATACATTTTGAGGACCTGAATCATCTCAGATAATGAGGAGACATCAAATGTCTGAGGGATCAGCGAAGCATGGCGTTAGATTGAAATTCGTGATTTGCATCGTGATCACAGTGTTTACCAGACAAATATCTGCTGAGGCTTCATTACGGACTTTTCTTCGACTGAATGCCTGAACAGATTTTGTCACTCGGGCGTAGAAATAATGAAGTGAAAACATTCATAGCGATAACGTGACGCATTCATGACAAAGAAATGTGTCAAACGTGAGCGGAGGCTTGAGGAATCATCCTCTCACGAGTGCAAAGAAAGTGGAGCATCAAAAGGGAATCTACTTTCATCCTGAGACGTTTCTTACTCCCTTTCGGATTTTGCTGTTTTAAAAGTCAAAAACGCGCCCCTTCCTTTTTTTTTTTTTTTTTTTGCACTTGTCGTCATTCAGCTGCTCAGAACAGCTGTAATAATACATTTCATCTAATGTGACTGTTTTTGCATGTGAATGAGACGAGAAATAGTTTCAGCTTCACTGTCAAAGATGGAAAAATAGTCTCGGTTTCTCATTGTCGGGGGGGCAAGAAAATACTCCAAAGAGCTTCTCAATATGCTCTGCAGGCCCTATCTTTGTGTGTTTATCACAGGAATGTTTGCAGCTTCTTTTTTTGTTTTTTTTCTTTTCCTTTCTTTTTGCAGCAGCGCAGAAATATCCAAGCTTTTGTTCCCTCCTGTATCATTCTTTGAGAGTTCACACTGTGTTGGCATCATATATATATATATATGCATATATACATAAAATATATATATATATGTAGTTTGTTTGTCCAGTCTCACACACATACTATACGTGTGTGAAGCCGGCTGTCGCACAAAGGCAGCGCTCCAGCTGCTAATTAACAGCAGATGCACAGTGCAACGTGGCCGGAGGGCTGGGGCGCTTTCGTGTTCTTTTGTGATTTCTTTTTGTGCGTTTGTGTGTTTTGCTCTGCTGTGGAGTCTTTAAAAATAAAAAAATGAAAATTACAAAAATAAAAACAGCTAACAGGAGTCACATGTACTCTAGCAGGTAGTTTTAAGATGGCAGTTTTCCCTGGGAATAACTGGGGAAAAAAAAAATGTTGGCGGATTACAAACACTGGCTCTCTGTGTGGGAAAGGTTTGTCGTTTCCCAGACAGAGACGAGTTTGTCAAAAAAGTAAATTAAAATGGGTTAGATGGTATCAACCAATCAGCGAGGGGATAATGTGAATATTTGCAGAGCATTAGATAGAGAGGTTATAGAAAAATGACTGAGAAGTCATTGAAAATTCCATAAGAAAGAGCCTACAATTCTCTGACACACACTCAGTCTTGCTCCACATCACTTAATCCAAACACATATATCAAGGAAGATTATGGCAATCATTAAATTCAAAAGGACAGTGATTAGCTCTCCCCCCCACAGCAAGAAGGTTGCTGGTTGGATTCCAACAGGGCACCTAATAGCCATGTTTTCCCCGTGTCAAAGTGGGTTTCCTCCGGGTTCTCCGGTTTCCCCCCGCTGTCCAAAAACAGGTTAATCGGAGGTTTTAAATTGCCCAGATATTGGAATGAGAGTTTGAATGGCGATGTGTCAATATGACGTGTGAATGAGAATGATTATGTGCTGTATTAAGTCTCACTAGAGTTTATGTCACATGGATTTTTACCATCAGGTACATATGTGTGAGGAGGGGCGTCGTCATAGGGTGCTGTTATTTAATGTTCCCATTTTTTTATACGTTTATTTTTTCACTCTTCACAAGCAGAAGAGTATCCCAGCTGATAGGCTCTTTGGGCGTTCCTGACGTCACCCTGGTTAAACCACTTGTCGTGCTGCCATGGCAACCAGATACCTGTTACTCACAGGCACACCTGCTTCTTAAAGGCTGACCTTCCGATCATTGCAGAATGTACCCGTGAAGTCTCGAGGTGAGATTGGGAGAGCCCTACGCACCAGCACCAGGTGCAAAGACGACATATTTGCATATCTGGAAAATACCCAGGTTTTTTTTTTTACATTGAGCATTAGATCATTAAAATGCAGCCCATATTTGCTGTTCGTTATTGCATTAGTAGGAAAAATGGCCTTCTCTATATTGTGGTATTATTGTCTGTTTATGTGCTGTATTTCAAAGCTATTTCTCATTTATATAAAGATACAGCTGGCAACTAAAAGAAAGAGGAGTGCGATCATTTGCAGATGAGCACACTAAGAACCATTAGACCCACTGAGAGAAATATTCTGAGAAGAGTTCTCAACGTAATAATTCAGGAATCAGCAGAGATTTGGGTGCCCATATGACATGCCACTTGCTGTTTTCTCTTGCATAAATCCGCCGCACGATTTCTCTCCTGTGAATTTACTGCTAAAAGGAAAAGCAGTGTGTTCTGTGCTGCTGCTCATTTCAGCTGCACGGGCTGGAGATGGAGATACGTTCAAACACGGCTGATAATGTCCATAATTCATGGCTTCCAGAACTCTCATACTGAACCGAGATAAGTTAGCGGTTTATTTTCTCTCTGCTCAATGCAATCTACATGCACAACCTGCAAAATCCCCAAGGACACACTATATTGTCCTTATCTGTGTAACCATCACACATCAGTCACCAGGAAGTGTGAAATTAAGTTGGTATTCAGAGAAACTGTGTGTGTGGGGGGTGGGAGGGGATCACTGAGCGAGAACATAAATGACACTGGAGTCGTTAACCTGCACTCACACTGATAGGTATATTTTCAAACTGAATGATGATTTTCAAATTGAATGTTGCTGAATTCAGCTCTGCCGAAAGCGAGGTGGTCATCGAAGATCCCCGGTCATCTAGCGTCTCACGGTGTTCGTCGATAAATCCCGTCCCGCCAATCAGGCTGGGTTTATTTCTTGAGGATGTTTTGCCTCTCATCTGAGTAGCCCACGCAGTCCTGGGATGAAGTAGAGTACTGGAGAAGCTTTCAGATAAGAGACGAAAGAAATCGACCAAGTTCAATTGCTTCGAGAAGATCAATGACTGCAGTGGAATTGTGTAGTCTCTATCAAAATCCCTTCCCTTTTGAGCCCATATCAGGATTAGTGTAGAGGACTGGAAAGTACTTAATGTTGAAATGTTAAACGTTGACTAGTTATAAGACGTAGTAAAAAAAGGAATAAATAGGTGGTAACATCTCAAATGTAGGTTTACAGCTGTATGACTGATAATACCTATAAAGCATCTAGAACAAGCACCTTAAACATCCATTTAATTTATTCTTCAGGAAATGTTTGAAACCTAGGTAATATTAAAATCACATTATCGGCACACATGATCCCAAATCAATACAAAATAACCCATTTCTATCAGATTTTAGGTAATGTTTTATCCCAACCAGTCACTACCAGTCTATTTTTTCTTTACATTTTTGGACTTTGTTTAAAGTATAAATTTAATTTGGAGAGTTCCATGTTTGAGTTGAAATTTATCACCATCTGTAACCTTATCCTTAGATTATGGCTCTTTTTTTTTTACCTTTTATCCATCCTCACCAAAGTTCCACTTAATTTCTTTTTTCAACTTGTACTTGATTTTACATCAAGTTCTTAATATATTATGACGTTATTGGAGACAAATATGTTCCTGTTCCCATTATTGTGGAGTCCCAAAGTCCTCATTGTAAAGATTCATTGAGATCCATAACTTTCATAAAATACTGTTTTTGCTCTCAAAACCCAGGTAAATGAATTTTTGAATGTCCCTTTATGGTTAAAATAAGAAACAGCAATGACACTGTTTACTATTATATCTAGTGAAAGAAATACGCAAAGAAAAAAAAAGGCATGATTATATAGAACAGAAAATGTTAAATATTCAGCCCCAAACACAGACTTACATGTTCCCCAGTTTTACATGATACCAGCCTGGAAAGCCCCACGGGGCAGGTTTGCCCTGCAGTTTCAAAGGTCTGGTCTTGTGGCGAGGAGGGAGCAGCGGTTCGATGCTGTAACAAACAAACTCCACCCTCCCGGAGAAGCTGGCTCTCCCTGTGTCTTTGTAGTTAAATATAGAGTTTCTCCTGCAAGGCTGTCAGAATGCATTTGTCTGCATGGTGCTCTCCTTCTTCACACTTTACATACTCTTGACTTCAGCATGCAGACACACACACACACACACACACATACGTACATACACGTGTTCACGCAGAGACTCACACAGGCTTGCGCGACACGCTCGTCCTGCTGAGGTCAGCTGCTGCTCGCGTGTGCTGGGCAGTCCCGGGCTGCTGGGGCGAAATGTCAGGCTGCAGGGACAAGTTTTTCTTTTTTTTTTCCTTTTTTTTTGCCAGTGTTTTCTCAGGTTTGCAGAATGAGAAGTATGGAGAGGCTATTTATAATCCCCCTCTTTTCCTCGGGGATTCCTCTGGGAGGTGAGCAGTCAAGTCTGGCAGTGCCTCCCTGTCTTGATCGAGGAATGGCTGGACATTGCATTTGACAATATATGTGTTTCCTCTGTTATATGTCAATTGTTTTTTGGGAGATAAATTGTTTCCAGCTTTCAATTTTTCCGTCGTATAAAAAACAACCGATTTTAATTATGGTCATCGTCAGGTATTTGATAAATGTGTATGGCAGCCGTAGCTCAAGGGCACTTTTGCACCGTCCTTGCGCTCCTCCCACCGAGGGATGCTCGTTCATTCACCTGCTGCCGGCACTCCTCCTCTCCTGCCAGCACGAGCTTAGGGAAAGCCTGCCAGCTCTTTTCCGCACCTCGGCTTCTCTCTCATCCGAGCAGGTGGCAGCAAGCCACCAATTTGTAGATAAGAGCCCATTTCTCAATAGCACCAGCGGATCGATAATCCAGGAGCAGAACGCATTTAGAAGTGACTGATGGTGGAGGATCAAGTGGTCGGTGCCTTTATCTGCTGTGAAAATATAAATGTTCTGGAATTGGCATGCTGTAGTAATTCAATCAAATATATAATGAGGGATGCCTAATGACAATAGAATATCTGCTAATGGGGTAAAGTAGAACAGGATTTTTAATTTATGTTTATAAAAAAAGCTTGTATGAGATCAAAATGACATATATCTGAAATTGAAATCCATGTTATTGTTCAAATTATATTCTTTGTTTTTCATTTTCAACCCAAAGAGTGCCCCAAGTCTTCAGAGCGAATGTCAGTCTTAAAACAAAATCTACAGTTGCAATGATAATAGTGATAGAACTATTTCTCTTATGGCTTTTAAATGTACTGATACATTGAAAATAAAAAAGAAAATATCTGTGATATTGAAGAGTGGATTTTTTTTTTTTCTGAATATCTGTCAGGTTGAGATTGTGATTCCCAATCTAATCGGTTATATCCCTCTATACACCCTGTAAACTCCTTTAATTTGTCATAAACTACCATTTTCATTTGATGGGGAACTCTATTCAATTGTCAATTTGTCACCCTTGAAATTGGATAAAATGTATAAGTTTGATAACTTGGACATTGCATACATAGCTACACCACCCTGTATTTTTGACCACGGTGTTTCTTTGGTTATCAAGGCCCGTGACGATTCCCCTCATGTACGAGCGCCACATTAGCTTTATTCAATTATTCAATACCCTATTCCATTACCTTCCTCAGTCTGTTTTCCTTGTATTGATGGCTCAGATAAAGGAGGACCGTCATTATCAGCCGCACACTCGGCGAGAAAGCTTTTGATTGGTTGAGACAGGCCGGGCGTATGATGGAAATGACGCTAAATGGGGAGCAAAGGATTTTAAACAAGCCTCAGAGGCCATTAGAGGTACAGCTTGCATGCCATCACGTAGAAGAATACAGAATAGATTTAGCAGTATGTCGTTATTATGTATGGAATAACAGTTTTGAAATTGAACCTTGTGATATTTGTCACACACAACCGCCCCCCACCCGAAGCTGTAGTTGCCAACTCTTATTGCGGCAGCCAGACTTAGTGAAACGCCTTCAAGGAAAGAATCTAGGTCCAGCTGCCAAGATAAGATTTGACAATAATCGACCGGGACCTGGATGACGGAGAACGCTGCGAAGTCGGACAGGCTTGAAAACTTGCTCAGGTGGATAGAAGGAAGCAAATGTCAAATATTATTCTCCCTCTTACTTCCAGGTACCAGCAAGTGCCAGTGGTGCTGGTTGGCAACAAGGTCGACCTGGAGGACGAGCGGGAAGTGTCCCCCAGCGAGGGTCAGGCCCTGGCCGAAGACTGGGGTTGCCCCTTCATGGAGACGTCGGCCAAGAGCAAAACCATGGTGGACGAGCTTTTCACTGAGATTGTCAGGCAGATGGACTTCTGTCCTCTGCCGGACCGGAGAGAGGCCTGCTGCCCCGCCTGCAGTGTACAGTAGCAGCCCCTGATGGAAAGCAGGACGCTTCAGAAAAGGATGCAAACCAGTGAATCGTAGATTGGAGGGGTTTCAAGGAAAAACCCACTCTTACTATCACTTTTAAACCCAGTGTAAAAAGGGAAAGTTAAGTGAGGGCTGGGTGATATATCGATATATATAGATATATATATATCTATATATATCGAACTGTGATACCATATTATGGAAAATCAACTGTTGTCACAAAAATGATTTCATATGCAGACAGGGACAATTGTCTGGTTGAAAAAAAAACCCAACACAACACTTTTTCCTCAATTCACTTTACTGTTTACAAAATAATGAGAAAAGGCTGTGATTAAATTAGCGATAGCATTACCTTATCATTGAGAAAATAAACGAGATGTTTCCAGAATCAATCTTCATCACGCGAAGGACAAAGTCAATTTGTTTGCGCTTTGTGTCTGACTTGTGATCCAATTATCCAAGCAGATTCCACGATAAATAGAGATGTTGAAAACCAGGCTTTCAATACAGTGACGTTCATATTTTACCCAACCGCCCAGCCCGTACGCACGTTGTTTAAAGAAACACAAAATCCAGGCTTGAGCCGACACCGTTTTTCAAACATTCACATATTTTTACCATATTTATCCTTCTTGTTTTTACTTCTTTTTGTTAGTCATGCAATTCCAATTCCATGCCTTATTGTAAAACTATGTTTATGTGCATCCATATTGAAAACTGTTTATTGAGACCGAGGTAAATGATAACCATACACGTGCTGAGCATTTTAGGCCTTCAAAGTGAGCGTTCCCATCAAAGTAGTCTTTTCTCATTTGGCAAAAATGGATAAAAATTAGAAGAAAAACCAAATAGCTGTGTGTCTATTGTTCCGTGAAGAACTATTTTCTCTTGTGAGAAAACTACTTGTAAAAATCATGATATCATAGAGGAGGTGGGTCTCTGACTGATTCACAACAAAATGATATAGATTAATAGCAGCATTGGCGATATAGACTTCGGGGAGAACTCTGCGTTTTAGAGGCATCATGAGCTATTTAAGAAATCTCTAAATAAAACTGTCATTTAGTAATGTAGTGGAGAACGAGGGGTGGAGGGGGAGGTTCTCCCTAAAAGATAAACACACCCGCCACCATTCTCTGGGTTAATAGGCAAATATCCGAGGGGTTTCAAAAAGAAGCACGCTGCCAAAGCCTTCTGAAAGGCCATCGACAAAGAGGACGACGGTGCTGGATGCTTTCGTGGAGACGGCCATGTCAGCGAGCTGGAGCTGCAGCAGGTTTATTGGACCCGTTTTCCTCAGCTTGTTTTTTTTTTTATTTTATTTTAGTGTTTTGCACTTCTGCGACTTTTTGACCATGCAGCTTGTACCAGGCAAGACCAAAACACCAGGTATCTGAAGTGATGTCAAGTAAACACCACTGTGAAGAAGTCATACTGGAGGTCCGGCTCACAGCAGGCCCGCTTAACGAGGAATGAATGAATGAATTGTTGATTGAATGTCTAAAATCAAACCGCACCTTTGGGGAAATTCATTGAGAAGATCCCAAATGTTGACTTACTGTGGATGATGTGTGCATGTAGCTGTACTGTCACACTGACATTGAGTACAATCAATCTCACCCAAAGAGACAGCAACGATCAATCAATCATTGAAAAGTACGGACACTTGTCTTAACACCTAGCAGATGATACAAATGCCTTGTTAACATAGTAAGAACTGTTGATCAGTGTCAGTGTATAGACCGATTATCTTAAACTGCATCAGACATGTTAGTAGTTCAATGTCAGAAACACTTATTTTCAAAAAAAAACAAACAATAAATCTTTATGCACAACAGTGTGATGTTTATTTATATCGTCTTCATTACAGGAGTCAAACTTCTGCATACTTTGCCCTGTAAAATTTCAAAAATAGACCTTTCTGGGTGTTTATCAACACCTTGGAATATCTGCTTCTCTCCTCTTTTTGTCGTTTCTCATGAAATCAGTCTCTAAGCTTTGCCATTTAGCTGTAATCTTGAGCGACCGTGGACTTTGTCTACTTGATTTATGATGTTTTCTTTCTGCTGCTGATTTCCCTGGTGTCCTACTGCTACCATCAGCGCCAACTCTTACTGCTGATTCTGGTCCTGTAAAGTCTGGCCTCTGTCATTTTTTGGTACCATTAAAGTCCTTTTAGAGAATGAAATTGGGAGCACGGTAGAATTAAGAGCCAGAAATATGAATTTGGATGCAATCCCATTAGCAGCAGACTAAATCTTTCAACACCACTCTGAATGATATACTTCATTATGCATTATTTTGAAATGATCTTAAACTTAAAAGATAATTTGTACAAAAACTTTGTATGAATATTCATGATGTAATTATTAGTCACGAAAATAAGTTTTGTGCAAATGAAAATGGTTCTCATGCAACATTACATTTAAGGTTCATTTGTGTAACATTTGAAATCCTATCAAACAGCGACATCTGCTGGCAAGTTCTTGTACCTTCAGTTTTCCTCGCTAGCTTATGTGGAACTTCCGACCGCCAGGTTGCGGTTCCTCGCCGGACACAAATCCTGGTGTACACAAAACAGGCATGGCGTCTTCCAGTTAACGCCAGGCGTTTTCGAATGACATTGCAACTACAACTCTCTATAATTGTTTGGTGGTGTTTTTATGGAATTATTCTACATAATGACGACGAGGACTGTGTGTCGAGTAATCCAACGCCGTAAGTAGCTGAACTATGTAGTGTTCGCATCAGTCGGCCATGTTGAGGTCTTCCTGACAGGTTTAGTCCCATGGCACGTCTTTCCTACTAAATGACCCTTCTTTGACACCACAGCATTAGTTTGCGCAAGTTTATTTTAATTTGCAAGTTGTACTTCATATAATAGCATATTCATATAGGTATTTTACCCTCGAGCTTTGATGTACGACGTTAGGCGTTTTAAAATAATGCGTTTAATTCAAAAACGATAATTCGCAGTTAAACGCGCGTTTAGTTACTCGGTAATTAACATAATTAGTTAATCCTTACTAAGCTAACATTATCAGCTAAGTTTTGATAGTGACGCGTTGAAAAATTAAATTTCTTTCAATTTCCAGTTGTCTTCAATGAACTGAAGGCTCTAATGATGGCCATTAACACCAACTAAACGGAATGAAACCATCATTATTCATTATTATCTCTTACTATGCCAAAGAGAGACTGTCTCTCACCGGCGCTACCATGAATCGATAAATTTTAGGACACAAAATCCTCTTCTTGTTACTGCGCTGACTTGTTCCAGTGCGTTCCCAACTGCTTTACATAAACTGAAACTTTGATAAGAGCATTCATCTTGATTGAGATATGCATGGAATTACACCTAGTGACATTCTTGAGTAACCATGGCTTCAAAAATCAGCAATAACTGCCCCAAAAAGCAAGCTAAAGCAGAAGCTTTAGCCTCCAATGTAGGTCACCATAGTGAAACATATAAATTTTGTGATGCTTCAAGTAACAATGCAAATTAAGTTAGCAAAGACGGTACTAAAATCCCCGGAGGGACTAAAGAGGAGTGGGTCTTTTAAAAGATCAAATCCATATGTCCAATGACAATGCTTAACTGTTGATGTTCGCATCAAACTAGTTATCCAGTAAAAAAAAAAGTATAGTTACTGAATCCCCATGTGTGTGACTTCTACTTTCTTGTTGGTTTCCTCTCCACAGGCTTTGCATCCACCCTGGTAGCCACCCGTCTAACAACTCCCGAGGTCCGAAGCCATCGCAATGCTGTCTATTCCAGAGAACAGGCCAGACAGAGGGCTCTCTACCCCCGTATTGAGAAGATCGAGGTGTCCATGCAGGGTCCGGGGCTGGACGGCACCCTGCTGATCATGAACAGAGGAATGTCCACACCAATGAGCTGCGCCAGGCGTGAGTACAAGGGATTTCCGGGGGGGGGTTGAAGTTCACATTGTGTAATGTTTCATTCAGGGTGTAGTTTTATGGATGATAGGATACTTGTAGTTGAATATACTCATCCTATTTTAGAATAAAATAGGGTGCAGCGTGGCGCGGGAGGTAGACTAATCGTCCTTGGAACCGTACACTCCTCGTTCAATTCCTGGCTCCTCCCTGTGTGTCAAAGTGTTGTTGGGCAAGACACTGAACCCCTAACTGCTCCCCTGACGCTGATAGACGGCAGCCAACTGCTCCTAGTTCATCCATGACGGGTTAAATCCAGAGAAGGAATTTCCCGATGAGGGATTAACAGATAATTAATGTGCCATAAATGGAAACGAGTTTGTAACTATAGTTTGGAAATCATTTTGTATTCGGAATTGTCGCTCTGACGTCCCCAGGTATTATTTTCTTTTCCATATATGAAAATTTTATCTTATCGTCCTCATCATATAAAAAAAAGTTTCATTGCATAATCCTGGTTTTCTCAAATTTGAGTATTTTATTTGTATTTAATTTGCTGGTTTCATATAATTTCTTGCTCTTACAATTTTCTCCCCAAAATCTCACAAATTCCAGTCCATCTTCAAGCCTTTTTAAAAGCGATTTTCAATATTTGGGAAATCATTATTTTTCTGCTACTTTTTGCTGTTCTTTTACCCTTTTACCTTATTTTATTGAAACTGAGTCTCAGGGTCCACATTTGATGAGTCAAATAACTTGTGTGCATCAATAAAGTTGTTGAGTTACAGATTAACTCTTCTGTGGGTCCCCTAGATCTGACAGAGCATCATGTGAAGAACTCCACTCTCGCCCTGGTGGACGGGGAACCATGGCCCCTCCACCAGCCCCTCACCCACTCCTGCTCTCTCTCTCTGCTCACGTTTAAAGACAGTGACCCAACTCTGGTCAATGAGGTACAGATGACAAGAAGACGAAGTGATAAAGACTTTGGATTTTGATAATTTACTCCCACCTTTTCCAGAAAATCACCAAGTGACTTTATGTAATGCTACGACATTCAGTAGTCCTCTTTGTCTCCTCTGTAGGCTTACTGGCGTTCATGTTCGTCTCTACTGGGTCAAGTGCTAGAGACAGCATTTAAGGATGATTTTGCTGTTGAGCTGCTCAGCACACCAGAGGTGCCAGGTAGGCGAGCATCTCAGTGCTTTCTTCACTGACAAAGTACATCATTTTATTTAGGTCACTTGATTTGGGACAGCCATATCTTGTATGTAAACCAAGACACACGCACAGAATTTCCCATTTTCCATAAAATATTTTATCATTCCCATTTCTGATACAATGACTAAAATAAGACTGGTCCGCGCATATCCCATTCTGCTGCTAATCACAGTATTGTTTTGATTTAAAGCCGATAGAGGGGACATTATACTCCATAGTTTATGAGTAGGTAGACAGTATGTATGAATAATTCGTCATTTTAAAACATGAAAATCATTTTTGAAATAAAAGCCGTAATGAAAATATTTCCTGCAGTCTATGAATAAATTTGATGTAATTCCACATTATTTTTAAATCATTTGATGTCAGTTCAGTATGGAATATATTTATTACAATGAATTTGACAAGCTGGGAAAAAAAGAAACCAAACAGAAGTTCCTGCTAACACTAACCCAACAGTTTCTCAAATAATTTTTAAAATCTACGATATCTTAAAAAAGTCTGTGACCAAACCTATGACTTAGAGCACCTTTGAAACCTCTGAAGTAGATATTAAAAAACAGCTTTATGCACCTGTTCACCAAAACCTCAATTCTTCTTCATTATTCATATCAGCTTTTGACCCTGATATAAAATCTAAGTCAAGTGGCATTCATTCGTTTCTTCCTGTTTTCCCCCCGCAGTCACATCAGGAGCCTTCTGCTGTGATGTGCTGCTGGACCCTCAGCTGGATTCGTGGACTCCCTCTGAGGTGTGTTTGTGTGTCTGTTTGCCTCTGTGCGTGCGTGTGTACGTGCGTGCATGTTGCCTGCAGCCCCTCTGCACTTGGTTAATTCCGATCAGCTTAGAGGTGATGACTGACAGCTCCCCGACTCATTTTTGGCAGTTCCCTCCTCTTCCGTTCACAGCTGTTGGGTTGTCAGGCAGCCAGGAGGGAGAGTCTCCTGGACAGGTGATTAAAACCAAGAAAGAAAGATGGTGTGAATCACAGTGTTCTAGTTGTGCTTGAAGGTATAATTGGTTCCTTGAAACAGAGGGAGTGAAGTACTACATACAAGCACAAACACACAGAACCACATAAGATGCCCCTCTGTCCACTTGTGCTGGTATTAATGAGGTCAAATGAGAGAATAAGTATACTGTATTTCCCCACAGGTTTATTTTTATTTACTTCTGCTAAAACTTAAAAACAAAAGGGTGCTGTTTAAACTTCATAGTTCTATCCAACAGTGGCCATGGTCTTCAGGGTCAGAATGACTCCCTGCTGCCTGGAGAGCCACCAGGCCTGATGAATCTGCACCCACGCAGAAAAACCTGCAGAATCGCTGCAAAGCGAGACATGATCCGCTGATGAATTGAAGTGACTTTTATCATTTCAATACATTTTGTCGCGGAGAACTCATCCCATTGTCCATATTATTATCAATAACATAACTTAATGGTAATTATTATTCATGAGTCACAGGATGCTTGTGTCTGCATTTCCTCAAGATGTTTTGAGATACTCATCAGTAAAAGATAAAGATTCCTCCCAACAAAAACAGTTTAGTCTATTACTTACAAACTCACCGACATAGAACTGAGTTAGTTTCCCCGTGGTCACATCCTCAGTCTGTGTACAGCCCCAGAGGAAATCTCTGTGATAAATCTGTTGAGTCACAATTGTTGAGCCTTTGATGGTTTTTGGATGTTAACCAAGAGAATATGAGATTTTGTGTGTTTTCCTTCACCCTTTTTTAAACTGCTGCTCACTTAAATCAGGATATGAACAGACATTGGCTCCAATGGCTTGACATGCATTTAAATGTACAACTTCTTTTCCTTTTTTTATTTAATTTTAATGGGTTGTTAATGACTTATTCTTTCTGTGTTTTTCTATTCACCCCCAAAAATTGGACTGCCTTTTGTTTCTGAACCACCCTCATCTATGAATTCAGATTCACTTTGTTACATTACAATAAATAATTTACTGCTTATCCACAATTCTGTTTATAGGTTTTAGTCTGCTTTTGTTGTAGACAATGAATGAATCTGGGCTTCTTTCTGTTTGTTTTTTTGTTTTCTCGCTGTATTTCCCAGCTTCTGTACGTAAGAATATATAAGCAGTATCTATGATGACTGGGTGCAAGTGAGTTGTTTTGAATAACATCGCAGCTGTTCTTTACTCCAGGAGTCATTACGCTCTCTGACCAGAGGGGCGCAGCAGCTGATCCACCAAGACCTGGCCTGGGAGCCTCTGGAGGTGACGCCAAGTGTGGCCCTGGAGGTTTTCTCACACAGCAGGTACACACTAACACTCTCTCTCCTCGCGCTTAGAAAATAAAAAGTTGCATGTTTTTCAGGTTGTTTTTTTTTTTTGTATCTATCCTCTTGAACTGGCTGCCCCTGATAATGTCTTCAGTAAGCTTTTCCTCCGCGTCTTCCCCCCAAGGTATAAACAGGAAGAGGTGGAGCAGAAGACAGCGCAAAGTCCAAAAGGCAAAGTGATGCTCTACAGGTGACCTCTCACATCCAGCAGTAACCAAAAATACTAGGACCTCATTATTATTTCAATTAGTTGTAAATTCCCCTTTAAATGTAATATTTCAATGTACATATAGTAATTGTCTTGAACATTCAAGGAATGTGGTTAATTCGATTAACACTGGTTAGTAAAAGCATAATATTGTGGTTTTTCTGTACTTTTTGTAAGCTTGTTTTTAAAGAACACAGATGCCACCGTAATACACAAGGTAACTGGTCACATAAAGCGCATCTTAGAGAGAATTGAATTCAATATGACTTAAAAATTCAACACTAAAATTAACACCCAAAAAAAACACTGAATGTGTTTTATGAATATTTTATGTATCTATGAATATGAGCTTTGGCACTGGGGAAATGCTACATTTTTGATACTAAATATAGTGTAAGTATGAAATTGAATAAATCCCAGGTAAAAGTATGGGTTTTGACTAGAGATTTTGTTTTGAGTTCTTGCCTTTCTACCCAAAAACCTTAGTTTTACATTTTTTTTCTTTCTCTTAAGAAGTATGTGTATTTCGTATGTCATCTTCACCACTGTCGCTATGCCCCCCACCACCACCTTTTTTTATAGATGTGGCGACCATGTGCTGCTAAGCGGGGGGCCCCTGGTGGCCAGAACTGGTTTGTGCTCTCAGTACGAGGTGACGGCCCTCCACAGCCTGGGGCAGGGACCCCAGGGTCTCCATCGCCGAGCTCAGGGCATCTCCCTGCCTCTACAGTTGCAGGTAAAAGAGTATAGGAAGGAAATATATATTAATACTTTTTAATTATCTTTTTTTCTGTGTGTATGGATGGTTCTGCAACGTATCTGCTGTATTTACTTGTCTGCTGAGGTTCCCAGTCATACAGGTCATGGTTAATTTTCATATTTACTTGTGTAACCGCATGGACCCATCTACATCTGATATAAAAATAAAAATTCAAAAGTGAAGCTAAAAATTTTAATTTCAATGTCCTGATGTAATAATCTTGACGGATTACTTGACACTAAAGCAAGGTGAACACGTATCCCGGTGATACATTGAACTGACTGTCACTGTTACGAGTGTCATAACAGGGTTGTAAGATGTTCAAAAATTAAAAGAGGGCTGCAGTGAAACAATGCAAAGATTTATTTTCAAAACTCGGAGTAACCTAAATAACAAGTATGATATTTTCACAAAGAAAACAGATTAAATACTGAAGAGACCTCCAGCCCACATCTCAGACTTCAGGTGCACTGCTGCGGCAAGAATGGAAGTTGACAGGATACTGGCACTCACTAATCAAAACCCATTCATTTATTATGAGCACACTCATGACTGTTGTTTTTTTCCCAGTGAGTGGTGGTTTCCTGTCTTTTTTTTTTTAGCTTAAATATGATGGTCAGGATGCCCCATGGCAAGGATTCTTCCTCCCTTTAAATCTGATGTATGGCACTTTTAGTAGTTCCTGAACACTTTTTAGAGAAGAGTATGTTACGTCAGTGAAGTGTTGGGGGGAAAAAACTAGTATGTGATGTGTACAAGATTCTGTCGTTATGTTTATACCATCACCTTGTGATGAGCTGAATTGCAAGATAAAATGATATCAGTAGAAGTCCCAAATTTACTGTCTGTAAAGACACCCTTTCCCAGAATTGGCCACATCTCCAGAAGGTCCGGCTACGCTGCATATAATTGAATAATGATATAAAACGCAGCCATACAGATTCTCCCTTCTGTGCAACCGGCTCCATTAATCATTTACCCAAATGCCAGATTTACTCATTTGATTCGATTAACTAATTAAAAATCACCGCAACCCCTTTCTGCTTTCATTCCATTAAGACTCATTCTAACTTGGGAAAATACAGCGATGCCAAGAACCTGTTATTTCTGGGTTTATTATCAAGCCGTGAAACTATTACACTTCTGCGGGTCTCCTCTGTGAGTCACGAGCAACACAGTGGTCAGGCATGAAGGCATTTACTCAGAGGCGTGGCATGACCACCTGCATTTGAGAGCCGCTAGTCTGACTGTGATTAAACTGAATGAATGAATGAATGAATGAAAACAAAGAGGTTAAAATGCAACACCCTCATCTCCAATCGGCATCCTCACTCTCCCGACTCACTACCATGACCATCTAAGTCGTACTGAAGTGACCGTTTATAAAACCAGTGGCACAAAATAAATCAATTTTTGCTGCTGTAAGTGCTTGACATGTGTAATCGTAATTAAGTGTTTGCAGCAGCAAAGCATTTACAGAGTCTACATGTTCCTGCCAGTCACAGCCTCTTGTCCCTGCAGGCTCACCACACAGTCTGGAGGAAGCTGAGGCAGCGGGCAGAGAAACTGGTAAGACCACAGTCTAACACTCCAGTCAAACAGCAGCAGAAAAACATGAACGTATGAGCAGTTGGTCCAGATCATACAGGGCTGTCAGTGTCTTGAGGCATCAGTCTGGCCCTTTACATTTCACAAAGTAGCCAGAGGTTAGGGTTTAACACGTCTGGTTTTTATTGCTGCGCGTTATATTTTTGGCAACAACAAGAGACGGATGCAGCCCCTGCATTTCGGTCCCATCCTCATTAACGACCAACTGCTCTTTTCTGAACCCGACATCAAAGACTCACACTCAGTCAAGATCCCAAAAAGTTTTTTTGTTGTTTTTTTTGTCTTCCTGCTTTAAATCTCACCAGGTTCAAGGCTCCTTTTCTGGGTGCTGCACATTGGCATTCTTGGATCAATGTGAAAGATAAATCTGCCCTAAGCTGAGCAAAATTCAACTGAAGCACCAAAGAAAAAGCATAAATTCTCCTCAGTCAAACTAGGGTACGAGTTAATTTTGGATGTAGCCATTCTCGGCAAAATATGTTTTGCTGCAGCCTCTCCGGCTTCCTCTGTGCATCACTGATTGCGTAATGAAAAGAAAAAGGCGATGTACTCATTAATAGACACACTTGATTGGGCAGCTGATGACATCCTGTGGTCGCTGACCTACATTTTATTTTCACACTCTGTCATTGAAGATACTGAAAAAGCACTTTCTAAAAGACTCAAGTTGAGACTGTCGCAGGGACATCGAAATGTAGATGTTACACTGATCACGTCTTGACATTTTTACAATCGCAGTATTAGCATTCAGAGCCGTTGCACGACCATGTAAAGATCCAGTTTTATGGATACAAAGGACGTTGTGATATTATTATCTTACCCGGTGTTTGTGATGTGCATAGATGGCCGCTGTCCCCGTCCTCTTTGTCCTGCATGTTAAGCAAGCACCACTCCCACCAATCACTGAAGGAGCTATTAACTGAATAGGCCTCGCGGCCTCCTTGAAGGGCATTAACGGGGCCAAGTTTAAGTATGCTTTGCAAATGCATCACACTGGTAGATAAGCACCTCCAAATGCTCTAATTCCCTTTCTAAAGCCATATATTTGTTGTCATGTTCACATCTCTCGCTCTACCTTTGGGTGGGGGGGGTGTCAGACGTTGAACTTCACATACGAAAGTATCATACCATCGTGTACTTGAAATGGTTTGAATCTTAAAAATCGGCCACTGCACAGACCCACAGACCAAAGCAGGAACCCAGGAGATAATATTTTATGAAAACATAGATGCTGCTTAAGAAGAATCAATGTAAAAACTAGTCATAAGACATGCAAGGCACACATAGTAGCATAAAAGCAAGATAACCCTTTTTATCGATCGCAAGCGATCTCTTTCGTCCCCCGTCATGTAATTATGTGTGCCATGTTTTCCTTTCATCCCACTTATTTATTTATTTCCTCCCAGCTGCAGATACATTGGCATGATTTCATTAACCCTAACTGAGTTATGTGGTTAGAGACTAGAACATCCTTTAAGGACTGAAGAATATAGGTCATTCCCAGTCGCGCAAATAATAAGATCCCTATAGGGAAAGAAAAATAAGCCCTTAATTGACGTGCATGTCTTTTTTCAAACATGTTTTTTTTTTTTGTGAGATCTATTATTATTATTATTTTAAAATGATAATAGAAGTGCCAGAACACAAAATATCATAATGGGTAAGGAAGCCACGTTGCCATGATTTAGTTCTCTTTATCAAAGCTGCATACAAGGAGTCAAAATCTTTCCATCTGTAAACTGATGTTGAATAAATCAGCAGATGCCTGAAAAAGGATCCTAGTGCTTTAATAAAGGTATTTAAAGCAGAGTCGTGGCATTGCCCCAGCCCCAGACAAGAATGCTGCTGTTTTGATGATTCATTGTGCATCGTGTTTGCATTTGAAAGTGACAGAATTCAGTTGGTTTAACGCAGCTCAGAAACTACCGACAACACTCTGATCTATGCTTTCAGTGACGAAAACTCAGTGATGAAAACACCACGTGCAGAATCACCAGTGAAATCTGTTTATATTACTTTTGAGGTTTATTTTTACTTTAGTTGTACCGTAAGAGCATGTGCTCATGTTTGTAATTATGGATGTTCTCATAGTGGCAAGTGAATGATCGCAATGTCTTTTCTTAGGAATCATCTCTTGCTGGACTTGTATCAGCCAAATCAGATGAATTCCATGTTATCCTTGCTCTGCTAAAATTCATTCGGATCTTGTAAAGCGCAGTTCCCAGCAGGGAGCCGGGGCTGTGTTTATATATAAAAAAAAATGTCTAATATAGTTTATGGTAATGTGGGGCGTTGCTTGTGTCTGCAGAGAGCTCTTTGCTTGTGGGAGCAGCACCGAGCAAGTGAGTGTGTTTTTATGAGTCGGCTGGAAGGAAGCAGGTCCCCTATCTGCCTCCAGCTGGCGCACAAGACACAACTACTCTTGCTGCAGGAAAATTTTTTTTTTTAGTTTCCCCTCAGGACACAAAAGATGTTTTTTTCCCAAAGATTATTTTTAGATTATTCTTTTGTCTTTATCAAATTCAAAGGAAGACAAGAAGCCAAATAATTCAAAGCTTAAACATATCATTTTGTAATGCAACTCAAATCTTCATACATCCAGGGCTTTATATCTTACATTTATTTATATTTGCACAGGTGGAGGTACAGAGCCCCAAGGCAGTAACACCGCCCCCTCCTGCTGACTCAACACCACCTCAAGCAAGCCAGTAACAACTTGTAACCTTACATACACACACACACACTGTTAAAATGTATCTGATAGCGCTTTTTGTTGAATAAATGTGTGAAAGAAGACCAATCACCTCCGCTCATCTTGTTCTTATAGAAACTCAGGTTTCTGACTTCAGCTGATTGTGGACCTGTAGGAGGAGTGTAAAGGGGAGATGTGTGTGTGTGTGTGTGTGTGTGTGTACGTTTGTCAGCGGTTTGCATGAACAACAAAAGCGAAGTGTGTGTTGGCTGAAAATCGGGAAGCGGTGCAGCTGTTGTGTCTCTCACTTGTCAGACAGGTGGCTCTCAGTCTTCAGTGTGCTCATAAGCGAGTGTGAGAATGGGGGGTGGAGGACCTTGGGGGGGTGAGCCTTAGGATGTAGCTTTTTATACCACAACAACCACACAATTTAGACACATCACACGCACAACTCACGGTCTCCTCTAGCATTTGATTATTTAGGGACCCTGACAAATCCTTAGGTGTCTTTCAAAGAGGAGGAACGTCCGCAGTCCATTCGTAGTCGGCAAGAAATCCGGAACGCTTTTTGGATCAAAATGAAATGTTTTAACTGTGACGCATCTCCGCAGAAGGGGGATCTTCTACATGGCCACATGAGTGTGAAGTCGGTAATCCAAAATGAATTGAAAACAGGTGAAACTGAGAGTAAAACTTACTTAAAATAGAAATAAAAGACAGCAGGTGAAGCAAAAACTTTATGTTTAATTAGTTCATTTACGTTAAAATTATTACACCTTAATTAAAGCATAAAGATTTGGGAAAGTTAGGTGACTTGCGTTGCACTCTTTCTGTCTTGAGTCTGGAGAGGGCTATCGACCTGACCTTTCTCTATCTATAATGACTTTTCTCCTGATTGAGGTCCTTACACTAATTACCATGATTTCCACTCATTAAATATATAATGTTTAAGTTTGTGCTTTATTTCCCAAAGTTAGTATTATGTGAATCATTTAGAAAATTCAAAATTGCTTGTGTATGCAACTTCCTTGAGCCACTGATTCATTCAAAATGCCAACTCAGCAGACAAGCCGGGTTGTCTGCTGAAAATAGTTTGTCTTTTGAATGTGGATTATTTTCCAAAAAATATTTAAAGAATTTGGGAAAATATCAATTTTCCAGTCCCCTTCAAGATATTTTGCAGGGATTTCATCTCATTGTTGAGGTGAAGACTTCATATTTTTCAATATGCCGTATATATAATGGTATCGTAAAATGGAATGTGACTTGACTGATGGAGGAAAATTACCCTGGGACGATCATTTTAGGTTGTATTCAACCATTAACAAACCTCCGGTTACATGTTTAGAAACTCTTACTCACAGTAAAAGTTGTGTGTGTGTGTGTGTGTGTGTCACAGAGCTGATGGCCCAAATGGGCCCAATGGTGCAGGTGCTTTCAGACAGCTGCTAGTGTTTAGTGTCTGTCGATGAAAAAGAGAAAGTGGAGCAGGTCCTTGTTGAATCCCACAGTTTTGGTCACCGCTCCCCTCCCCCCATTGAGCGCTTCAAATCCCCTCTCGGTGCGAGCTGTTGCTCCTCTCGAGTATATTGTAAAGCAAGCAGTGGATTGAGAATTATAAAAGAAAAAAACATTGTTGGTCACGAAGAAGAGGTTCCGCATTCATGTTCTTAGATTTAAGAACTTCTCAGCCTTTATATGCAGGTTGTATCGAAACACCAGCAGGACACAGCTGAAGACGAACCAGAGGCCTCGGGCTTGAAAAGTTAGCTACTCACAGCTGTTGCTCCCACTCAAGCGATCCCCCCACCCACCCCCTGCGATTACACCACCACCACCCAATGCTGCTAACAGTGCATGAGACACACCCAAAGACATATGCTCCAGTCTTGCAGCCCATCCCTCAACAGGCACCAAATGGGACATTGAAAACTTCAGATCCCGGCTGCTGTACAAGATGTTAAATAATGACTGCTGCGCCGCCACACTGCTGCACAAATACAATTAAAGTTGAATCGCAATTAAGGCACTTTGGAATAATACATTCCTTGAAATTAATTTGTAATGTGCTCACTTCTCCCTTTATTGCGGTGGAGCACATTCGATATGAGGTTGACATCACATTAACCCCGGTGACGCCTTCATTTTATTTCTAAGTAGTGCAACTGATTGGACCGTTTAGACAGGTGGCGAGTCTAGATGTTGCTCAGACAGTCGGCCAGTCGATAGTAATCCGGTGGGGAATCATTGATTTACAGGAGTTGGAGTTTAGTGAAGGGAAAACCCAACAGTGCATACCACCACTTATCGGAACAAAGCTTCATTTTCTTTTTTTCTTCTCTTTTACATGCAACCTTCCATTAAAGAACTGAGCCAAACTCCTTTTAAGAAAATAAAAAAAAAGACATTTTAATTAAGGCCTAAACATGAATTATTCTGTCACATGAAATCTAATTTGAGGGTTGAAAGCGTGCTTGAAACCTAATTATGTTTTGCAAACTATATATGTGTCTGACCAGCCAAAAAAGGAAATTATATATTTATATTCATTACAGCTCTCCTTTTTCAAAAATGATGACTGACTTTGAACTCAAAGATATGAAATGTTGTAGCAGCATAGGAGATATGAGATAGAAATGCATTGTGTTTTTTGCCTTCTCCAAGCATCATTTTCCAAGGTTATTTATATATTTGTTTGTTTGGCAGTTTTCATTAGATTTGGTCGCTATAACACAACAGTGTTAGCACCATACATGGCAAAGTGACAAATTATTTGGAGCATTATCACTATATTTTCTGAATATGACATTTCTGAAGAGCTTTGGCTCTGCAGATCAATATTCAGTCGCCGCAACACATGATGCTCAGCATAATCAGAAAGAATTTCACATGATGATAACACAGAGGCAATCTGTTTGTGTTGCCAGAGGTTTGCTTGTCGAGAAAACTTGCCAAAGACAACACTTTTAACAAAAAGTCAAAACTGTTGTCTTTGGAGGTTGCACTCTCTGATCTCCTCCAGTCATCAATTCAAATGTTGCCTGGTACACTTACAGTTTGATGCCTACCAGCACCAGGAAATGTAGTGCTTTACACCTAACTTATTTCTCTTGGTCTTTCCACCAGATCGGCCTCAGATTCGGTCAAAATGGTTTTAACTTCCTGGTGAGCACTGATCGTGGAGCGGATGTTTGCCAGGAAATTTCTACTTGGACATATTATCAGATCTTTGCCAGTGCCACCGCCCAGATTTCTACCACACAGCCTGGTCTAAGCTGGATGGATCCTGACGGGCCTAAATTATTAGAAGTTTGTAAAATAATTTAGGTTTGGACGACACTGTAGCAGCAACAACACTGTAGTAGCAACGACACTGTAGAAGCAACTGCTACCACCGTGCCCTGACATGCACAAAGCAGGGAGAATGTTATTTATTCTTGATATTAGTGTAGTTATTATTTCTGTGACAAAGGAACACCTGCATATGCCCCAAAACTCCTGATACCTTAACAACTGTGCCCCATCTGCTGAAAACTTGTTTTCAGAGTGGATTTCTCCCAGGTGTTCCCCAGAATCTAAATTTAAGAAAAAAAAAAAAACTTGAACAAAATCAGTGAGTTTGTCTAGTCAGGTTTAACCGCCTAAGGCTCACGGAATATAAAGTGCCGTGAACATACATCTCACAGGAAGTCCAAAGTTTCAAGTTAAGGTTCTTTTTTATTCCTAGTTTTTTTCTTCCACAAACTTCTCTGTGGGTTTGCATTGCATCGTTGCCTCTTCATATGCAGAAGATGTCAAATATTCTGGATGCGGGAAGGCAGGAGATTTCAGTTAAATGCCTCAGAAAATAGAGCACCGTAATTTGATTCCATGTGCTCAGACCTAAGCAGGACCTCTGATGAGACTCTTGAGCATGAGAGCCATGCATGGTGATTTAGGCTTCCACCTCTAAGCAAGAAGGTCCCCAGTTTGATTCCTACAGGAATTCCTACAGTTTGCATGTTCTCCCAGTGTCTGCTTGGCTTTTCTCCAGGTTCCCAAGTTTCGTCCCACTGTCCAAAATCTTGCGATGGGTTCATTGGAGATTGTCCAGAGGTGTAAATGAGAACGCTAATGGTTGTTTCCAAGAGTGAAATTGTTTATTGTCATAGGTACAGTCTAGAAACATGTTCCCCTGAACAATGAAATTCTTATTTTGCTGTCCACAGTGAAGGGGGATAAGTAGCAATAGATAATAAGCGTATTGTTTCAGCAAGATGTAAACAGTGAATATCGAAATGTAAACAGTTGTGTTCAGACGTATGCTGGAATTGGAGCTGCCAGGCAGGAGGTCTCGAGGAAGACCAAAGAGAAGATTTATGGACGTTGTGAGAGAGGATATGAAGGTGGTTGGTGTGAGAGAGGAGGATACAGAGAATAGGATTAGATGGAGAAGGTTGATTCGCTGTGTCGACCCTGAAGGGAAAAGCCCAAAGGGGGAGAGGAAGAAACAGTTTTGTTCACAGGATGTGGAAGTCGATTGGATGTCTAAATAATAATGAGTGAGTGAATGGTCGTATGTCTCTATATGACATTTGAATGAGAGGGCGAATGTTGCATGTGTAGCCCTGTGATGGATCCAGGGTAAACCCAGCCTCTTGTCCAATGACCGCTGGGAGATGCTCAAGCGCCTCTGCGACCCTGACTGCAGGGTAGCCCATAAGGAGAATGAATGAATCTCAAAGGTTGGTGATGTAAAGGAGTTGCACAGAATAACAAAAGAGCAGTCGTAATATTTGTTCACTGTTGTGAATCTCGGTAGCACTGAGGAGGAGAGCATCGTCCACCTGCCTTGCACAGCAGACAGATTTTAGTTTAATTCCGGTTTTGCTTGTTCTCCACCTCAGTTCTTGATGTTCCTCCCACGATACAAAAATATGCAGTTGGTTAATTGAAGATTGTGAATAATGGAGCATGGCTGTGCATTTTTAACTGTGATATGACTGCGAGAAGCATCCTTGATTGATGGTCCTGTTGATAAATAAAAAATGCTTTACGTCTATGTTTGAAGAGGCATCGTAAAACTGAAGTGACTAAATTCCATCCCATATTTTCCTTCTTAATTTAATGGAAAAATGTCTACCCTTCGCAAAAATGTTTCAGTGACACAGAAGGAACCTGTAAATCTTCCAAGAAAACATCCCAGTCCGTCTTCTTCTGAGTCACTTTCTCTAATGGAGGAATTTGGAAAATCAATCAATGGATAAATGTTAGAGGAACCTCTCACCCCCGAGATCAAGTACATTGATTTGCGATCTGAGTGGTTGGTTCGGACTGAAGGACCCAAGCTAGGTATTCAGGAGCTCCAGAGCTTCTCGTCCTGGAATTTCTTGTTTATCCCAGCAGAAAGCATTATTATTATTATTATTATAATCATTAATATTAATATAATCATCGTCATCATTATTGTTGTTGTTTTTATTTATGTTGTCATTATTTTTTATTAAGCTGTGGGGATCCTCAGGAAATTATTTTATTTTTTAGTTGATATTACATTTGCAGATGCATTGAATTTACAAAACACAAATCAGTTTTCCTTTTTTTTTCTTTTTCAAGAGAATTCGTCACGAGTCAATCAAATAGGACATTTGGTGAGGAAAATAAAAGAGATGTGATCGCAAAAAAAACAAACTCATTTTAGATAGATTTCAGCTGTTGAAATAGACAAAACGAATGCATTTCGTGTTATGATGCTTTATTATCAACTGTTGTTACTGGCACATTTTATTTTTCTTACAGGAAGTTATAAATTAATCACGCGCCATATAATTCATCTTCAAGAGACATGAAAATAAATCAATAAAGTGACAGAGTGGTAAAAAAAAAAAGAAAAAGAAAAAAAAAACAGGTGAGGTGCGCGGCTGTGCGGCGGTGCAGTGCGAGTCCCGGACGCGGCGCTGCGCTCTCGGCGCTCAGTTCGGCAGAGAGCTCACCCCGCCCTCCCGCACCTCCGGCTCCACCTCCGCCCGCGCCGGAGCCGCACGACAGGAGGAAAGGGAACCCGTCCAACCGCGTCCTGAGAGGCAACCCGCCGACCACCAGTCTCCTCCTACTTACTGCCGGGACACCGGCATCCGCACCCGATCGCTCTTGGACGGCGCATCCAGCTCATTCGCTTCGCCGGCCCGACGCTTCGCACCGGTCCGGTCCGCTCTCCCACCCCTGGAGAACGGTGTCCCCCTTACCCCACCTCCCCTCACCCCCGTCCCTAGAACCTGGATGAATTATCGGAGAGTTGCAAACAAGTGCGAAAAGAAGAGCTGAAGGGTTCGGATCCTCCGTCGCGCTGCGTCCAGGGAAGACAGCACTCCGCCGGAGTTGTGGAGGAGGATGGAGGGGACGTCCCTGTATCTCCCCTTTGTTATTTTACTGATGCAATGTAAGTACGACTTTACAACTTCTCATTCACAAGAATGCACTACCTGTGGGTTTGAGCTTTTTTTTTTTTTTAATTAGAAACACCATGATTTGGTGTTTTTACCACCTCTTTCCTGATCTGTCACTGTCTTGTGTTTAATTTCACTAATGAGTCATTTAATTTTTACTCCATGATTTGTTTACAAGCATCCGGTTTTTTTTTTCACCCTGCTCCTGTTTCTGAACAGAAAAAAAATGATTTAACATGAAGCATCACATTAATTTTAGAGGCAAAGTTTGAAAAGGTGAAATTGAAGAAACCAGTGTGTTTCAGTGACATGCATGCAATGGTGGCCTCCTGGGTGCAGCAAGGGCCCGGCTGTGAGAGTGGGATGCAGGGATGGATGGCGTGGCCAGAATGGATTCCCTACAAGTTGTGCTTGGCGCCCGGCCATCCGCAGGCGTGGGCAGCCCGACAGTGGCGAGTGGGCGACCAGCCCTTGGCTGAAGAGGTGGCGGATCCTTGCATGAGATCAGTGTTTGGATTAAAACCAGGAACGTCCAACTCTTTCTATTTGACTATGTTTTTTTTTTTTTTTTTGTCCCCCCCCACCAAGGAAATGTGGATGGGTTTTTTTTTTTTTGGAATACCTCTGCGTCGAGAGCTTCAGAGTCGTGCGTGAGTGTATGTTTGTGTGTGTGCACAAATGCATCCGCTGCTAGGGCAGAGCAGCATATTGACATAGATGTGATGAGACAACGTGTGAGTGATGCACATTTTTACTTGGTGTTGTCCGTATTTTGCCACCTGTCTAGCCAGCAGGTCACGAGTTCATACATGTGTGTGGTGTAAGTGTATGTGCACAGTGTTTTTGTGATCAAAGACCCTTAAACCCCTCCTGTTCATATGACAAGGCTAAACTAGAGCTGCATTGGTTTTTGATTCCATTATGGGGTCATATTGTTGCAAAAGTCCAGGAGGAAGTGTTATGGGTGGGTCTCCTCAGCTACATTCCCCATCCCAACCTCTCCCCACCTCACACATGCCTCTGCGCTCGACTAAGACAGCTGTTGCTCACAGGGTTACGCTCATACAGTGGGGCTTTGTTCAAATGGACAACACACACCCACACATTCACACACTGTCCTCCTACTGTTTCTCTCTGTGACCCCGCCGTCTTGCAATGTGTGTACTGCCTATGTTAATGTTATCTATATCATACAGCCAGACAAGACATTTCTTGTTGTTCTGTCACCCTCCCCATTTATTTTTTTTTCATGTTCCTTGAATAAGTGCCTTAAATATTGCTGCGCCGAGATTTGACCGCGGCGCAGCCGGGGGGTGACACCCGGCCCAGTCTTTTTAACACTCCGTATGGACCACATAATGAGAGTAAAGATGCATGCCAAGGAATGAGTGTGCCATCTTTCTATTTTTCGCTCAAGCAAGAAGGTTGCTGTCCCCTCCGCGGTCTTAAGCTGTTGTAACGTCCGTTTGATGATAATGGGTCACATTGGATCTGTGATTGTTAGCATGTGTGTGTGTTGGTGTGTATGTCAGAGGTGCAACTGGCTCTCGGAAGCACCATCTAAATTCCGCAAATATGCGGCGCGCCAGTGTGCATGAAAAACAACTCGAAAAACAAAACATTAGTTTCATCACCCTTTTCAAATTTTATTGTGTTCGCAGATGTTGTGGTCACTGGCCTCAGACGGTTAAAAAAAAAAACAGCCATTATGTTCGGCTGGACTATTTCAATATTTCAATTCACCCAAGTCTTGCAGAACAGACAGACCAGGTCTGGCTGATGTTGGCGGACACCAAGACGCCACACTCCAGTTTAACCGGAAAAGCAATGCCAAATGTGGAAATACATGTAGGGTTAAAATAATTAAATTTATTTTTTTCCCTAAAAGCCAATCTAAGGAAGACTGGAAATCGAGAAGCTTGAACATTGTGGCATGGATCCGAGCACATCTATAACTAAATGATCAGTAACAAACTGCGGCCAGTGCAACTGTGACATTCAGGTTGGGATGTCTGCTCTTATTTTAAAAGCCCAGGGTGTAATTCCTTCTCTGCGGCTCAACAGCAGCACATGAGAACTATTTAAATTATTTTGTGTTTCATTTTTAATGCTTTTTAATAATAGTTTGGTTATAAAAACAGCCGAAATTAGGTCGCTGAGAACAGTCAGGGCAGCAGAACTCAATCATCACTTGGAAAGTTAGTCACAGTTTGGTTTATTACAACAATTCTGTCTTGTACGTTGTTATGACGTGTGAATGAGGGACTGAATGTTATCTCTCTGTATATGAGGCCCTGTGATCGATCCAGGGTGAACCCCACCTCTTGTGCAATGCCGGCTGGGATAGGTACCCCCCCACACGTAACCATGACGGCGGAATAAGCTGTAAAAATAACGAATGAATGAATGAATGAATGAGGATTCTACCTCATACTTTAATTCTCAGGGTAACAACACTGCAAAAAGAAACACATACTTGATAACCTGCATGATCATAAACCATTCAACGACATTTCAACACGTGTGTTTTCTCGCTGAGCTGACGATCATCTTTAATGCGTGCACACGGGGAGGGTTTCTCCTCCATGTCTCCGTCTTCGCTCCCTCTTTCACCATCTGCTGCTCCAGGTTCTTGCACAGTTGTCTCATTGGCTGCGCTTGGAAAGGTCAACAGCGACCGAGGCCGAAGTTGCAATAATTTGAACTTTGAGCGAACTGCCGGATGTCACCTACCAGCTGCATAACACGCCAAGCACTGCCATCTAGCTATGCGGCACTATAACCCCCCCCCATCCAGAGAACAGTGGCAGCACCGAGATATGGTGGAGGCACCTGAAGGGGTCGCGTTTTCCTCCTGTGGTACTGTCCGAACTGAGAATAGGATGTTGGCCAGCAAGTTCACTGGACTCCATGGTGGAGAGACATGACTCATTTTCACAATTATTCTAAAATGTTTTTGACCTTCATTTATGATTCATGAAACCTTTTTTTCTTTTCATTTTCCTGCCTCTGTTTTCACGAGACCTCTCTTTGCTCCGTTTTCACAGCATCGCTCCGACCGAAGCCAAATCTTTCTCAAGAGTTCATGTTTCTCCACTACGCGCCACCATCTTTGCGTCACGTGAACTATACTTTGTGTTATTCTGGTGAGACTAAATACCACACCCTTGCCTTTTTAAGAAGGCAATGAGCATACCCATTGTTATCCAAATGGGCCAAATTTAGCAAAAGTAAAAAAAAACATTTCAAATGCCAGTTTTCATTGTTTTGTTTTTTTTTTGTATGAAATAGCTTAAGCCTACTGTATGCACCCAAGATGTATTTTTAAGATGCAATACCGTCTACTGCACCATATTTGAAATTTAGATGCCTTAAAAATGCTAAGATATCTATTTTTACCTCACTGCATATTCAAGAGAAGCCAAAACTGATGATGTTGCGACGGCATCCTCTCCGGCGCCGCTCTGGCTGGCAGGCTGCGTTTTCCAACCTTGACGTCTTGGACTCATATTTTCTACGAAAGTCTCGCGCACGTGATGTGATCCAGCCCCTGCCACGCACTTGTGTAGAGCTTTGTACAAGCCGTGTGTTTGCCGTCTGCCTTCATGCCGTCGCGTGTAATTGAGGCTACCTGAGCTGACAACGATCATAGTAGAAGAACGGCGTGAGACCGTGCAACTAAAGCGTTGCGGGGACCTCCCGTATAGAACCTCGTCACGATTTTTTTCTATGTGTGTTTTTTGCGACGGTCGGGTGCATTGTCAGCGGTGTAATGTTTTCCCCCCGTTTCTCGAGAAGACACCCTTCAAGGTGGTGGCAGGCCTGGGCTCACGCTGTGTGACAAGAGTTGCGTTCATTCACAGTCTTACTGTCTGAGAGGATCTCCCTTTCCTTCAATCCCGCTCTCTCTTTTATTCATGCTTCTCTGGGTCTCTCTGAGTCCCCTCTGCACCAACCCCCCGCCCCACACACACAATTACACACTTTTCTCCACTCACTTCATTCGTATTCTATTCTTAGGGCCGCTCATCTCTCTTTTGTCGTTCATTCTCATCCCTTTTTAATCTCGTTGTTTCTCCCTCCCTTCTCTTGTTCATCCTTTAGCGAGACAAGGCTCTTCAGAGGGTGTCGAGGTACACGAGCCAAGGCTACGATGATAATCCTGTTACACTTCCACAAGTCGACACATGGCAAAGTGAGGGGCGGAGAGAGGGCGTCTGAAGGGAGGCTGTGCAGTTTTAATTCACTTAGCTCAAAGTTTGTCGAGTGACACAGCAAACTGGGAAACAACGACTGCTACTTTTAGCGTGCGGCACTGGCCAGGGGATTTCGGGCCAGGGTTCGAGGACAGCACATTGGTGCCTTTGACAACTTGTATGGTCGCCGCCCCTCACATACACGCTTCCTGCCCTTTGTTTTTCGGTGGGTCGAGACAAAGGGCACCCCCCCAACCCCCGACTGACAAACTGACAAACAGGAAACTGAAAGTTCTTAAATTTAGATCCTAGAAATCTCTATGTGTAAGTATGTTGTGTTATTTCTGGGGGGAGCCATTTGAGGAAAAGTATGAAGTAGATGGCTTAGTGTGTGGATGAGATGAGGGTGTGTGTGTGTGTGTGTGTGTGTGTGTGTGTGTGTGTGTGTGTGTGTGTGTGTGTTGGGGTAAGTTATTGAGCTTTTTTTCCTTTGAAGAGTGTATGAAGACTGATCTCTTGTGGCCTCTTCATTACGCCAAATTAGACGTTTCTTCAACATTAAATGCTAAGCTTTTCCTTAATGTTCTAAGTGTGCCCTCCCGAGACACATCTAAGATTTATTATGTAATTTTAAAAAACTCACGTAGACAAATCTGCTTTTTTTTTAACTTCCCTTAATTCCTTAACTAAACTTTTCTGACGAAGGCCTCGTTGCACCAGTGGTAGCAGAGCATTTGGTCTTCTTTCAGCGTGCTCGTTTCTAACCTGTTCCTCCTGCAGATGACCTTAACCGGTGTTAAACCTGCCAAACAGCAGGACAGGAAGACAATAATCCGACTCTTCAACCAATCACCGCGCAGGAAACGTCTGCTCCTGCTTCCTCTTCCTGTTTGGAGGCAGGGTATCAGCTCGACACAGACGATGGGGGGGAAGAAAACGCGGGCATACATCAGGTTAATCTTGACAAGCGGCTGCGGCGGGTTTGCTCGGGGTATGTTTGTTGCCCTTGTCCTAACCTGTGCTTAAATAAACATACGGTAGGCTGCTCCTTGACCCCAGAGGATTAAAGTGGAGGAGGGAGTAATCCTGCCATCATGTCTCCAAGAGAAACCCGCCTCAGACGGGCAAGAGAGTCCAAAGACAGCCATTAAGCATTCTCCTCTTGCAGATGGCGGGCAGCGTGGAGCCCATTACCTAATTCACCTTGCCCCTAATGGATGATGTGTAATATTGTGTTTTGCACTACTGCTCCTGCCTCTCCTTTTTTTGGTTTAATCTCTCCTTCTTAACCCCTCTCCCCCCGCCAGGTTCCCCCTCCGCTGCCGTCACCGTGTCAACCAACAGCCACAAAGTGGAGGTGCGCGAGTTCTCAGGTGAGGCAGAGCGAGCGGTTCATCCCTTGTCTCCCCCCCCAGAGTTATTTTTACCCTCATAAATTGACGCCTCTGTCGTATTCTCTTTGACAGAATAAACTATGAGGGTATAAATAGATCAGGCCTTGGAAAAGAAAGAAAAAAAAAAAAACCAAGTGATTGAAGCCTCCGCTGTTCCGCCATAAATATCTCATCACCTCCCTCCTTCAGATGCAGTTCTGTCCTGCATGTTCCGCACAGAGAGGGAGCAGAAGCCCCGCATCGAGTGGAAGAAGAAGGGCAAGGGTGTGTCGTTTGTGTACTTTGAGGGAAACTTCAGAGGTGAGAAAGCAGCTGGGGACTCTTAATCGTCACGGGCGTCAAAGAGGGCAATTCTTTTAATCAGCTTGAAGAGGTTTGTCACACCGATGATAGGATAGGAGAAAATACACAGATAAGGTGAGACAGGAAGGATGTTTAAATTGCTACGTGCGGGAAAGTGTGACCGCAGTCGAAAACATAAAATAGAGGCCTTATCCTTGATTGCTCCTTTTTTTTTTTTTCAAGGGTTCCAGGTTTTCAGTTAATGGCTGAAATAAATAATGAATCATAGCGTTCAACTGGTCACACTGTTAAAAGCATAATTAAGTCTGCCCGAGAGTTTCCTTTCATACGTCAAGGCCTGTCGTCTCGTCTTTATTGGCAAGTCCTTCCACGGATTAAGTTCATGGAGCGGGTGTCATCGAGAAAATGTCACTGTCTGGCAACTAGAGCACCGCTACTACATCAGTCGGCAGCCATCTTTATTACACATATTCACAAATGTGTTATTGTCTCTGTGTATGGGAACTTGGAAGAGTCACTCTATCTGCGTGATTGACCATCAGCTTGTTGTATTTATATTCTAAGTGGGTCTAGTGGGCCAATTGCGGCCCTCAGAACAGTATTTTGTGGTCCCCTGCCTGAAATCAAAGCTTTGTGTTAGTGCAGCCCGTGCGTTTTTTCTCACATGCATCAGGGGGTTTTATACAATGGGTTTCAAAAAACAACAGGCAAGGAAGAAATTAAAAAGTAACTTTGCAATGTATTTTTTGCTTCAAAATTTGAAAATAAAATGATTTTTTAATGAAAAAAACATCTAGTGACATTGTTAAAATTACTACCAACCAAACTATCAACCAAACTTTTCTCTTCTTATTTCTATAAAAAAAAAACACAAAAATGACAGCAAAAAAAATGGCGAAATTAAAAAGATTGATTTAATAACCAGAATAGCTACCATTAGCCATGTAAACATTATACCTCCTCTTATACATGCTACCCATCAATTTTCTAATAAATTCTAGTGGCAAATTTTCCCACAGTGACAAGATTTTCTCTTTTAACTCAACAATATTTTTTGGGTCTAATTTCATCAATTATTTTTTACTATTCATTTTTGATATTAATTCGTCATGTATTTTTTAGAGGAACAGTTCATTACATATAAAGATTTTTATAATGTTCTTGTTTACCTGCTTTACACTACAACAAAGGAAAAATTTGGACTTAGTGTCACTTCTAGGTAATGATTTTACTAGTCCGCCCCCCTTGACACCAACTTTAGACTCCGCAATATACCACAGAGGGTTTGCGCTGCCACCTCACAGTGAAAAGGTTCCCGGTTCGATTCCGACCAGTGGAGTTTTCATGTTCAACCCCGAATTGATTAGATGGGTTTCCTCCGGGTTCCGCCATCGATCCAAAAACATGAGGAAGGTTCATTGGAGACCCGAAATTGCCAGAAAAAGGCTAACCAGAAAACGAATGAATGAACGGTCACACCGCAGAGAGAAGCCAGTTGATACCTGTGCTGTGTCTATTCTTATTTTCCCAGTTCACAACACATTTCCACGACGTAGCATTAACGTCCAGGTGATGCGTTAACGGCCAGACAAAACATCCATTTTCCCAACCTGTCCTTTCCCAGGTGCATTTGAAGGGCGGGCAACCATTGATGGTGCGACAGTGAAGCTCCAGAGAGTGACTCAGGAGGATGCTGGAGAGTACCGGTGTGAGATCAGTGCTCCTCTGGACTCTGTAAAGCTGGGCGAGACTAACATCACCCTAAAAGTCTTAGGTACAAACACTTCAGGGCTCATTGATGAAAACCATCTAAAATGACGACCAGACCGGGTTGATTTTTCCCAGATTTTTCTGCTTATGTGTTTGCGATTGTTCTCCAGTGCCCCCGCACACCCCCTCCTGTGAAATCCCAAGTTCAGCAGTGACAGGCTCTGTGGTGCAGCTGCGCTGTAAGGACCAGCAGAGTATCCCACCTGCTACTTACTCCTGGTTCAAGGACAACCAGGCGATCAGTCCGACCCGCCATGCCAACAACACCTATCTAATCAATTCACACACAGGAGTGCTGGTGAGAAGTCTTGCCCCTTTTGTGCCGATAAGGAAAATAGGAAAGAATGAAGTATTGTGAAATATCTGACATCGTTTCCCTGGAATAACATTAGCTGTAAGAGGCAACAATGGATTTGTTGAAAAACAAAGAGTGAATAGCGGGTGCTCAAGAACGGAGAGGAGCAAAATCAGCATTTCTAATCTCACGTCTGTGTCATATCTGTGCTTCCCCTCCGCCTCATCTGCAGGAGTTTAAAGCTGTGGCCAAAGAGGACTCCGGACGATACAGCTGCCTGGCTTCAAACGGGGTGGGGCCGCCCAAGATGTGCGAGGGCAAGCACATGAAGATAGGTGTGTTTGTGTGTGTGTGTGTGTATGTGTGTGTGTGTATGTGTGTGTGTGTCTAATCCTCCATCCTCCCCATCTACACCTTTCAACGCTGCATAAAATCAGGGGTGCAGTGAAGAGGAAATGGCCACTAACATCTTTCACCCTGCTTCTAAAATATGAAAGACTACTCACCTATGTAAACTTGGTCTGCGGAACCACTGGAAGAGTGTGAGGAAAATGCTGGACACATTTTTTGCACTTATTTTTTTCCACTTATGAAGAGGAAGTTTTCCTGCACTTTCTTTGAAATTTCTCCTTACATGCTGTACATACAGAGTTATATTTCAGATGTAGATTTAGGTATTTCATATTTCAGCTTTAGTCTCATCTATCTATCTCTCTATCTATCTATCTATCTATCTGTCTATCTGTCTATCTATCTATCTGTCTATCTGTCTATCTGTCTATCTGTCTGTCTGTCTGTCTGTCTGTCTGTCTGTCTGTCTGTCTGTCTGTCTGTCTGTCTGTCTGTCATTTCCACAAAATGAAAAAGTAAAAGTGTTTAAGATATACATATACTTTTTTCATATTCTATAGGTTTATATGACAAATGAAAAGGTAGTTTTTGTATACACATGAAAGATAGATAGATTTTGTACATATTGACACATGTGTATGAATGTGTGTGTATACTCGCATACATACATTCCATATATATACACGTGTGTGTATACATACATACATACATATACAGCCCAAGTATATATACTGTATTTGTGTGTGTATGCACATGTGTGTATGTGTATATATATATATGTAAAATTATTCACAATATATATGTGAATGTACACACACACACACACACACGCACACACATTAATACATATTCTCATACACATATACGACTGTGTTTGTATCTATATCGGTGTTAAGTATTCATATGTATGTATTCTTGTCTGTAGGTATACCAAACAATTTCTATTTAGTAAATATTTACACTTAATTATCAACAAGTTACCTGATGTTAGTGTTTTATAGCAGTAACTGTATAAGCCCACATGTTGTTGCAAATAGGGACAGTTAAAGAACTGTGTGTGGGGGGGGGGGGGCTCAATACACACAAGTGATTTTTTTTTATGTTGATATTTAATTTAGATATGTAGGTTATTGGAAGAAAAGTTGTTTTTAAACACTTTGAGGTTTTTATTAGGATGAATTGGAGGTGTCTGCACAAATTTAGAGAGACACAAAGGAAAAACAAAGCGAGAGCCAAGGAAATGTTTTAACAAGAATAAAAGAGATTGAGTAACGCTAAACAAGACCAATGTGGAAATCATATTTTCGTTCTATTTAAAAAACAAAGTCATCTCCTTGACCACGTGCACTCCATTCCAGTTGGACAGGATGAGATTTGAATCTTTTCACCTTTTAGGAGGATCGCATAGATTCATCTTTGACTTTTCTGAGAAGGCAGCAACGGAGTTGTGACAAAGAGTTTTACAACTCATACGTGAGAAGGTTTTAAAATGAATATTCTAGAACTTATGTAATGCTTGACATGGCCAAAAATAGAAAGGTTTTCAACCTCCCAATAAATCCTATGATATGCCGTGGGTTAGTGCAAATAATCATTTAATGCAGTTCATAAATCACAGGCAGTATTAAAGGAGCAGAGGCGTTAGAATGAGTGTCATTGAAATATGGACTTCCTGTTTACGTTGATGCTATTTGACTTAATGAGTTCATACATTTCCCCTGTCTTAGTGAATTACTGCTTCAACAAATTGAAACTGTAAACACACTTTTCCTGCACTGCATTTGAAAAAAAAAAAAAATGAAAAAAAAAAAGAACCATAACTCAAGCTATCACTCCTGTCTCTCTCTCTCTCCACTCACAGAGGACATTAATGTCACGGCGGTGGCGGTGGCGGTGGTGGTGGTCTGCGTGGTCATTGCGGTCTGCGGATGCGGGGGACTCGTCTTACATCGCAATGGCTTTTTCAGCCGTGAGTTCTCTCTCTCTCTCTCTCATTCAGTTGTTTTGCACACATTTTCAACACAATAGCCACTTTTTCCAAGGCCGGTGTATCAGTCATGAGCGATGTAGTGTGTATATATACAATAATGAAAACCAACGCTCACTTTGTTTTCTTTTCCATGTCCTTTCATCCATCAGCAGGACACAGAGGAAGGTAAGAGCTCTGTGATCACATTAACATTGATGTGAACAAACAGTCTAATATTCTAAACACAGAGGATTGGTGGTGGCGGTAGTTGTGGTGATGGGGGTGGAGGGGGTTGTCGCTCATGCACTTAGACTGCGTGTCTGTGTGCTGAGTCAGACCTGAGTAGAGTGACAGCTGTGGCTGTGTGTGCCTATACGTGTGCATTTATGAACCATGCCAGCGTCTGTGTTTCTACTCATGTGTTGATTGGCGCCAGCAGATGTAAAAGAGATAGAGTGAAATCACGTGGAAGTGTGCTTTTTTTTTTTTTTTTCCCTCCAAATCCATTGATTGCCACGTCTGGCAGATGCACATCTGAAATGTGTGTCAAAAGTCAGCCTTGCAGACGATCTGACGGTGCAGCGGAAGAGAAATAATCATCTCGCCATAATTGGGTAATAATTACAGTCTGTTAATTAACAGGAAGGGAAATATTTGGCGGTCAAAAGAATTGCAGGCAATTAAACTGATTAGATGGATCATTTGGATACCGAAGGTGGCAGAACAGAGAGCTCTCAGTGCACGGCACACCCGCACAGTATTCGGCCCTCGTCCTGCAAACTCATCAGATTGGATGTAAGGATGTTTTGATGCCCAACTGGCTGTTAAGCCGGAAAACCCTCAGAGATACAAATGCATGTCCTCATGTGACTGGTCCATCTCGCTTGGCTTTGTCATTTGATTAGTTGCTTGTTACTGCGCAGCATTTGATGGAGAGTCAGCGTGCAGCTCTCGTTGAAGTTGATGCGAACGCTCTTTGTCTAGGTTAAAGTCTGATGCTTATCCCACTGAGCTAACTGGAGCTGTCAGTGTCAACTTCCTATTTATAGAACAGGCTTCTTCGCTGAGACTCAGAGACAATGTGACATGATTTTTGATGCACCAATAGTAGGCACAAGTTAACAGGGCAGGAATACAGATCTAGGATGGATCACTGCTTATCAGGGAAGAGAAATAGCCGTGTCCTGGTTTGAGGGATGGGTGTTTTGCCACGCTAGGCGTGTTACTTTCTTTCTCCGGCTGATGTTTGTGATTAGGGCGAATAAATTAGGTCACCTGTCTGGAAGATTTCAAAATGTAAAAGAAAATTAAGGAAATTAGTACTGCTCTATGCTGTACTGATAACTATGTAGCACTAATTATTTATTACATTTGAGAGGAAAACCACAACCATGTTTTCACATTTCAAAGGGATCATAATGAAACTGGAGAATCTGAATGTATTGATGCAAAGGGAGGGTTTGTGGCTCTAATGAACCAAAGAAATATATGTGGGACCTAAACTCGGGGCCTCGGGGGAACATGCTAATGAAATAGCCCCAAAATAGCATTTTTATTTAGAGAGTCTCTGTATTAATGCGGGAGCTGCGGCAGAAGCGAGCGAGCAGTTGCAGGCGATGTGGACTTTGAAGAGCATTTTTCAACCGGCTGCATGCAATTGGCTCACCATTTGACCAGCTTACCTTTGTGTTTCGATTGGCTGTCATGATTGGCTGCATGAAAGTATAGCCATGCCGCTAATGATCCCGCCACCCCCCCCAAAGCCCACCCTTCTCTCCGGATAAGCATGGTGTGCAGTGCTGGTCCAAAATGAAACCCCCTTGTGTAGGATCATTTGAAAGCCAACAACCTGAACCCAACAGGTCATTTTGGATCTCCCAGTGTCACGGTGCATCCCACATCAGCAGCCAAACCCTGCACAGAACTGAGGACACGTGAGTGCGATGCTGAAAACAGGCAGACAGACAGACACTGAAGCAGACGTCATAATTTTCCATCAAATATCCTGAAATTAGTCAAACTACATTTAGTATGTTGTGGATGCTCATAGCTGGAATTCTGGTCAACCAGTCTAAGAACAGATCACACAATAGAAATCTGTGTGTATGTTTCTTTTCCATTCATTATATTTCATTAACAACTTTTTTGCACTAAAAGGTTTTGCTCTTCATTGTGAATTTAGAATTTGCTGCCATTATTTATTTGGGCTTTTCTGGGAGAGGTCTGACCTTGATCATGTCCAGTATACATTGGAGTACATTTAAAGAATAATAGTATTTTTGTTCACCTACTGCAATATTAATTAAGGATTCTCCAAGGGGAGCTGTTGATGTTTATCTGTTGGTATGAAAGAAGTGTATGCTACTGTCAGCTCAATGACAGTATGATGGAGTGCTAAAAGACCTCTAAGATAAAGATAAAATGAGTAAAACGTTCAAATAGCTGATCAGCTGGCTAACACTTGACCCACATAGCCATCCTGGAACTTCAATGCTATTCAATAAGATAAGATAAGCTTTATTGATGCCCGTAGGGGAAACTTGATAGCATTGGCACAGGATATACATCTAATATCAGAAGGAAATGGGATGGTTGTTAAAGTTTTGCAGGGTTAACCTTAATATTCAATCCTGATATTGAAACCAACAAAGTAGCAAAATATCAATATCGTACTATAATAAATTGATTAAATGAGAGCAAATTAGAGGGAGTATTAGTCAGCAATCAATTCTGATTAGTTACCAACACAGCTTAAAAACAACAGAGTAACACATTCAAAGTAAAACAAACCACACGCATTGGCCACGGATTTGTTTTTGGTGTGGCTCATGTTGTGCCTTGTAGGGCATGATTGGATTTTGCAGCTGAGCATTTAGTCATTAGATTCATATCACATCAACCTTTTTTGAATTTATACGCAAACCAGCAATTCAATACTAGAGTCATATTGTGTGTTCAGTTTTTTCTTGTACGTGTGCTAAAGATAGGAACAGCACCCAGTTAGAAATAAGGATTTCTTTTCCAGTCCTTTCACCAGTTAAACACAAGCCTGTTCAGGACCCTTCACCCCCACCCCCACTCGCCCTCCCGTCCCCCAATGGCCGGTTTGCCATGTATCATGTGCATTATTTAGGGCCAGGGCCAGATATGACTCAGGATACAGCTGTCCGCCTCGAGTTTATTCTCTTCTCTGCAACTGTGTCATACAGTCTTCAGTGCTCACTATGTCTTTGTCTTTCCAGGTCCAATGTCAATTATGTCCCTCCGCCCCAAGAAGTAAGTTTTATTTTCTTGTTTGTGTTTTTTTTTTTTTTTTTTTGCTTTAAATGTTCTTTTTCCCCTTTCGTTTCTTGTCCTTCTAAGCTAATGTCAGCCGACGATTCACACAATCTGCAAAATAACAACTTCAAAATGCACATTTTTCATCTTCAGGGTCTGACATATAATCACAAGTAAACCATAAATGGATGCGTTTGGGTACTTTGTCATGTTAAAAGAATAACTTTCATCGTTTTGACCTTTTTTTTTACATAACCACCTCCACCGTTTGCATTCTCAGATTGGCCTCTGTCCCTCCCACATACATTGCCTAAAGAGTAACACTTGTCGAGAAATAATTTCGATTGATGGATCTCATATTGAATATTGAGGTCAGTGTCGTGCAGATTTCAATAATCCCGTTTCTCATTTCATTGTCTGGTAGAAAATGTGATAATGAAGGTAAGGCAGCCACATAAACTTTCTGTGTGTCAACCGGCGGGGGAGGGGGCATGTGGTGATTAAGTGTTTGGCAGCAGTGGCTGCTGGCTAGTCTTCCCTCCTTGCGTATCTCGGCTCTCTTACATACATGAAGTAGCATCTCTGAGATATGAACAGTCAAATAGTGAGGGGTCGATGGGTTCTTCCTCCTGCAGCCGTCACAGGACTTTAGTCAGCCACAGCCTCTCGTCTCATCTGTAGTATCAGCAAGTAGTCAAGTCACCGTTGGCTGTGCGCCACTCCACATTCCCCCCATCCGCCAGAAAGATGGCAATATTCAGTCTCCGGCACTTGTTACGGATTGCAATTAGCAAAATCAATTCCTTTTGCTCAGCGTTGTTTGGTAACCACTCCCTGTCTGCCATAAGTTTTTGTACTGAGCTGTGGTGGTATGTTCTTCCAGGTTAGTCTCCCTTGTCTACATTGTATCGCTGCCAGTAACAGTAAAAGTTTGAAGTTTACTTTTATCTTCTCCTAATGGAATCATTCCACTTAAAAAAAAAGGGGGGGGGGGATTCAGAGGATTCGGCGGGCAGACGATTCACCTGAGTATCAGATAAGCCTCCTCTTCAGGAGAGAAACATCTTGCTCTTCATTCAGCCGTCAGTTCTGAGCCTTTGAGGGTGCGCTGTATATCCACACCGCCGCACAGAATGAATTATTGCCAGACAAAATCAGTTTATTTGAACGCTATCATTTTCCGATGCATTACGGCGAAGGAGAAATTCAGAAATTACAAACTGGCGATAAAAATGATATCAGCACAAGTAAGCAGGGCGTTTACTACAGGACGACCGGAAACCTGGCAGACCTGGAGCTTACCTACCCCACCCAACGGGGGATGTTTCAGATTAAGGACTTACTTTGAAGTAAGACTTGCTATTGGTGGACTGGAGTGCAGCCGACGAAGAAGAAGGCAATGCCATTGAGAAAAACACAGTCTGTGGTTCAAGGTGAAGTTTTCAGCCACCTGTTTTAGTGAATAATCACAGCCCAGCTTCACCATCTCAGAGAGGAAATCACTTTGCTACTAAAGGATTGGTGCTATCGCCGTGTTGCTGCTGATGCAGAGTGGGAGTAATACGCGGAAGGGACCGCGCTTCTAACAGATATGAAGACAAATGATAGGCATGAAAGTGGAGCCGCCACATACAACAGCTGCTGGAGTGACCACAAATGACCATTCACTTTGTGCGCATTTCCATGCACTGGCATTCACAAAAGTTACGTCCAAAAAAGGCAAAAAAAATGTATGTTTCCCCATAGAAAATCTAGGAGAACCTCCAAGGCATTAAAACACACAATGTCAAGTATTCACCTTTTGCGGTGTGTAAGAATGCACATTGGTTCCAATGTAAAGTAAAGTGCAGAGACTTGTCTTCACGAGGTCAGGGAGCTAAAATTGAACGTATTGTCAGTGATAGGATTGAACCACAGCGTCTAAGCTTTTCAGAGAAGTGATTTGCTGGAAACTGTAAAGGGACTCTAGCAACATCAAGCCTTGAGCTCCTGCAGCGGAACAATGCCCGATTTCCCATCTGCGAGGACAGAATTGGTTCAAATTAAAACTAGGGAAGGTTGATTTCATGCTGATCAGCTCTTACATCGATCACAACCGTGCAATATCTAAAACTTTATATAAAATATTATATATTGATCAATAATTTTTGTAGCTAATTTTAGACTTTTTTTTTAATGTGCAAATCAGTTTTTTTTACTCCATTATAGCAATTGATTAATTGCAATCGTAAATGCCCAGAATAATTGGTATAAATTCCCCCTTTTTTTTTTTTTTTTTTTCAGAAAATTCTACCTCAAGGGTAGTATATTGTCCTAAAAACATGAAGGACTTAAAAATATCATCTGCAAAAAACATAACTAAAAGGCCAAAAAGAATTTCTAATATTATCTTGTGACATTACATTGTGACACAATTACTAAAAAATATAAAACGTCTTCCCAGGATGATATGTATGTATGCATTTTTAGATTTCTATTTTTTTATATGAAGGTCAGATGATTTATTATTATTATTATTATTATTATTACTTGAAAATATATTATTGTTTTATTGTTGTGAATCAAATAGAAGTACTTTAATGACACCAGACTGGGAATTTACTGTTGTTATCATATATTACATTAATAGTATTTAACTACAAAACTCTAACTGCAATCTCGTATCAACTGTAGTCGGGAACGTTGTTAATTTTAAAAAATGTTATATTTTAATTAAAAAGAATGAATGTCTGATGTACCCACACACCGCATTCACCAAATCTGTCGTGACGACCAAACATGAGAACTTAAACTTGATATAGGAGTCGAAGCGAGCTCAAAATACAGCTCCCTACAGAGAACAAAAGAGCAGCCCTTTGAAAAGAGCAACACACACATCGTAAAAGAAAACACGAACTGTTTGAACTGGTGAAGTATGCCATCTGTCACTCGGCGCCTCAACAGAGGAATAGGTTTACCGCGGTATTAATCAAAGCTGCTGTAATTCTGAAATATGTGCAAGAAAAGCCAATCAATATTTAATACTTCTGTCTCCTTCAGCCCCAGGATTTCAAACACACCCAGTCATTCATGCTCTGAGAAGCTGGCCTGGCCCTCCTTCGAGAAGGCGTCGGCCACGTGAGAAGGTGCCAACACTGGATTCCAACACACTTTCCCCCCTCTGGACTCAGAGTGAGCTTTTGATCTTCCGAAATGTGCTGATTTCAATCTTCCTCCACCACGCCTTTCGGATGGGTAATGGCGAACAAATTTATGAGGCTTTCATACCACTGCTTTGCTGTGTGGATCATTGTTTTCTGATCGTGTGGGGATTAAATCCGGTTTCATGGCTCGCTGCTTCCCCCTGGTGGTTAATATCGAAACTTAAATGGATATACTCCGAATTTGACCTATTCGGTTGTTCCATCCCTCTGCAGGCCAATTGTTTTGACTACCTATATTTTATTTTACCAAAGACTGAATATTATGGGGAATTTTCTGTCGCTTTCCCTCTTCAGAACTGTGTAAAGCCATAGGACATACGCGTCAATCTACTCCAAACAGAAATGCAGTTTACCTCGACGTCTGAAAAATGCCAATTTTGAGCGACGTCAGCGACCCCTAGTGTCCGACGGTGGTAGTGCCACTATGATCCTGAGCTCGTCATATCTCGGAGGAACAGGAAAATATGCTCCAGCCAATAATCAAGACCAACCCCATTCCATCCTGATGTGCCTGCATTGTCTTTTACACACACACACACACACACACATATATACACACACACACACAGACACACACACACATATATACATATATATATAAATATATATATACCTTGTGCCTTTTTAATTTGTCTGTCATATTTATCTATGAATCCGTTTTGTAAAGAACTCGCCTTACTTTTTTCTGTCTTTATATTTTTGTGCCACTGTTTATCAAATGGAGTGTCTGTTTTTAGAAGGTGTGAATGTATTGTTCAGAGTTTTATTTGAATGGCATAACAGTAATAAAATGTTTTCTATTAAAAAAGAAGCAACCGTTGGTCATTTTTGTCAAGTTATCACCGAATACAGAGTTGCTTGGTTTTTTTTTTTATCATGGATGTGAATACATGTATATTTGTTCTATTCAAAAGGAAGGGATAAGTTAAGCAGAGCTTTGACATATATGCAGTATTTTTTTCCGACAGATATGTTGCACCTAAGACGGGCTGACAAGACAGCTTCGTGTTGGATTGATGATGGCGATGCTTCAAACGATAAATTTCACTTAAATATTTTATCGGGAATCTCTGCGAATTAGTAGACTGTCACGTTGACGTCTCAGGCCTCTCCTTGCACCTTGTTTGAAATCCCAATGTAATTGACTGAGGAACATGTGGATCTGCAGGGTGTTCAATGTAGCCTTTCATCTGAGCTTCACTGCTGCAAATCACAGTGCGCTGTATCTTGGTTTGTTTCCATGGCTTGACATTAAAGCTCAGCTGCACTGAAGCAGCAGGTCAGACGGAAACTTACCCTCGCTGGCATGAATTTGGGTTTCAGGAATATGTCCTGGAGAGGCTTAAAAGCATCACTGATCTTTACCCCGATACAGCGTTTAAGACCAATTCAGAGTGACGGCAATTTTTATCTAGGTCAACCAACATTTGACTCACTTTTTCAACGAACAAATTCAGAATATTTGACATGGGCTGAAATATTGGAATAACAAATCATTAAATATTTCACACGAGTGATAAACTGTTGAGAAAGCATTTAAATATTATCTAAGGGGTTTAGTTAATTTTGTGACACATATAAGTAACGCTTTCTATTTTCTTGGGCCAAGTTTGATTATTTCAGTGTCTTTTCCAGGAGCCCAGTGATTCTATGAATGGTCCTCATTTGCAAATATGAGAATCAATCATGTACAATACTGGCCATTTATTGCTCTTCTTTGAAGAGAAGAGGTCAACGCTTTTTCATTTACACACAATTTACTCTTCCAATAAAGCTGAACAACATTGTTCTTTGATGTATTACATAACTGGACAAGAATAAAAACAGTCTATACAGGTTGATACAGACTATGCGAGGAGCTCATGATAGTGATCATGAAGATATATTTAAATGTTTCAAGGTCAGGCATTAGGTAAGTGCAAATAACACATCGATGAGTCAACTGTGCCACAAATTAGAAAGTGTTGCAAAGCTTTGGTTCACAGTGAGGGGTTTGATGTGTTGCAAGGGACTTGCTCACATGAAAACCTGGCTTCTAAAAACCAACTAGCATAAACATCCACTGAAACCATCTTTCAATCAACTAGCTTTTATTAAATATAACAGATTGATGAAATGTAGATCAGCAGTATGTGCAGCATTCACTTGGCCACCTCATCAAGCTTGGGATCTGTAAGAAAAAACAAAAATACAAGAGCATTAACATTTAAGAATACAATTTCTCTTCATCTGCAGCTGTGCAACAAAATTTTTCCCATTTCTTTGAAAGTAGACAACATCTACAGCAATAGACTGTTATCCAGCGGAAGCTTCAAAGATACTTTGAAGGTTGCACATAGAAATGTTCTAAAATCAACATCAAACAGAATAAGAAAAGACATTCTGCTTTAACAGCATCACCATCTTCATACTTATTTATAGACAAAGACACTTGCATCACAGCATCTCTCCAGCCAAGCAAAGGAGCAACTTCGAAATCATAAACACATACAATGTCAAAGAAGTTCTGATACATGATGTGTGTCTGTGTATACACACATACATGCACGCACGCACGCACGCACGCACGCACGCACGCACGCACGCACGCACGCACGCACGCACGCACGCACGCACGCACGCACGCACGCACGCACGCACGCACGCACGCACACACACACACACACACACACACACACACACACACACACACACACACACACACACACACACACACACACCATGTATTAGAATCCAGTATTTTGTTTTTGAGAAAAAACAAAAAAGGCTTTCTAGAACAACAAATGTGGTTATTGGAGTAAGTCTAGAATTCATTTAATCCCCATATGTCATCATAGTCCCTTATCTATGAAAAGAGTAGCTTTGAGATACAATTAATACGTTCACTTAGTGGCTTGTTTTGTCGTTATGTGTCAGCCAGGCCACACATATACATCTTGGTATACTATATATCGTGTAAAATATTAGTTACCAACAAATATTTACATATTTTTTCACTATGATAATTTTGAAGATACAGATCTATACAAAGGTGTTATTTCACATTCATGGTCATTTTTCCTTTTAAATAAACGTGGCCCCGCAGTGACAGTGTGTTCAGGAAATGTAGTTGAATGAATGAATGAATGAATGAATGAATGAATGAAATTAAACTAAAATGACAACTGCTTTGAGCTCACAATCACCTGGGAACTTGAAGTTGGGGAATTGGGCAAGGTCTCCTCCTCCATATAGCCTCTCTAGTTTGGTGATCTCTTCAGACAGGTTCTTCTGATATGCAGGCCCTGCATCTACGATGCCACCGGATGTCCTGGAAGAGCCAAGGCATCAAGTAAGGTGATGCCATTCAAAGTCATGAGAGGACCAGAAATACACACAAGCACACAACAAATGTAATACATAAAACCACAAAAATGTATATTGGCTATGCCTGACATGGTTTTTGGGGGAGAAAATAATCACATTACATTACATTTCACACGTATTTTCTCTGTGGCTGTGACCTTGGCAATTCAGCTTTTCTAATCAATTGCATGAGTTAAATGTACCAGGATTGACTTTTCAGTATAAACCATGACAAGACCAAAATTTAATAAAACATATAAAATATACATATAAGCTGGATTGGTTATTGGGGAATAAAAAACAGTGAGAGAATGAATCACACTTTCATCACCACAATGTCAAACTGCACTTTATCACTTTTCTGTACAGCAAGGATTACACTTGCAATTCCAAGAGCATCAATTCGAAAAGCTTAAATGGTCAAGATTTCAAATACCTTATTGTCAAAATCTTTTAATGGCAACTGGGCTTGAATTTCTTCCCCCAAAAATGTTAGAACTCTCTTCAGTTCGGAGATGAAGAAACCTCTCGGATGAGTTCAAGTCCAGTTGACGCAAAAATATTTTGACGAGAATGAACGATTCAACCAAACACCCAGACGACTGAGAACCTCCACACACACAATTCAAGTTAATGTTTCCCTAATGACTGGCCTCTTTCAGGCAGCTAAGTCTTAACACTGTGTCGGGGGTTTCTGACCACAGCTGGGTCAAAACTACTGACTTGCTCTTGGAGTTGTAGTCCTTGATTTTGTCTAAGAAGAGTTTCTGGACGGGGTCGAGCTCTTTGGCCCGGTTAAAGAGGACGGCGGAGAGGCCGATGTTCCTGCGCAAGGTCAGGCTCACAGCAGACCGCAGGATAGAGGAGAGCTGGAACAGGCGGTGCAGTGCCATCTGAGGGGTAAAAACGGATTTGATTTGACTGAAATGCTGCAGTTCTGCCCAATGAATGTCATCAAAAAACAAAAACACAAAGACGCCTTTGCTTTATCTAAATCACTTTGAAAATGGCAAGCCTCGTGTGTATATGTAAGTTTTCAACATCAATTACGCATTTAGCCAGCTCCGTAATTTCACATGCTGGCAACGTTGGTTGTTAGCTGACCCGAAATACAAAATTGCCAGATTTAACATGATTGTAGGTGATGCCTCTAAGCTGGGTACATAAGGCAAATACAATGTGTAAGCAGTATTGACTAATTCGTTCACACCAACAATGACAAAATCGCAGATTTGCAGAGTGGCTACGTTGTAGTAGACAGCTAGTTAGCCTCACCTGACACAACTTTCGAACAGAGCTAGCGAGCTAGCATTAGCAAAAGGGACAAACATTAGCCGTATACGACACACTTAATTTCAGAGGATGGAGCACTCAATATTCGACGTACTTGGAAGTGTTCGGCAAATATGTTAGGTAAATATATCACGTCGTTGTACACAAACTGGAACTCACCTTGGATTTGACACTTCGAGCATAAAATCCGAATGAGGAGCGCGGTGGGTTGTGGGAAAGTGCTGCGTCACTACTGAGGCGTTTTCGGACGTCATGGAGTTCATTTGCAAAGCGCCGCGCTTAGTCAGAACACGTCTCGTTTTGATATTAAAGTAGAGCAAGTCTCCTTTAAGGGCAATCTTTTGTTTGTTTTAGCGCAATAGAATAGAACCATCGTCTTAATATTTATATTTAAATTAAAATAGTACTCGTTTATTACTCAGCTCCACAGCGCAGTTTCCGTGGTATATCCCCATCCCCCGAAAACACCCTCATATTCTGCATCTGTAAATCCATCTAAGTTTAGGATTCCATGAATCATTGTTGATGTCAGAGGATTCATATCGATCTAATCATCTCCCCGAACACAACTGACACGATTTTAAGACGTATTTTCTTTCACAACCCATTGATCTGTTTTGAAAAAAATAAATAAATATGTGGTCTTAGTGTCACGCAAACCAACTTAACCTTATCAAGGTGACCTTGGTTGAGCTCTGTCAGAAAGCATCTGCCCTCTGATGTGTCCTAAAGCGACATTCTGATCCCAAGTCTCCTGTAGTGGGTATATACTTTCTGACCTACATGAATAAAAAAAAAAAAAAACCCTCTGGGCATCAGCGTATTTCCCCCCTATGTGATATTTAGGCTTCCGTAAAGGCATTATTAAAGGAAAAAACACATACTCATAAAGTATTCGAACAAGACCAGGGCTGGATGTCACATAACCAGGACTGTCACAAGAAAGAATCCCAATCTGGAAAGCAGCACAAACAAACAAGACATCTTTATGTACATTCAAAACTTTATTATGGAATACAGTGTAGAAAGCGTTTTCCAAGTCAATGCAAATGGCCTGAAGAATAACAGTGGAAAATAGAACCAATATATAATTAACAGAAAAAGAAAATCCTGCTTTCTCCGCTACTCTACTGCCCTCTAACGGGCTTCTATTAGCATCCTTCGAAAACCATGGACCCACCCCACTGCAGCCTCAAGAACTTTATTCTCACCACTTTCTCATAGAACTTATTTTAAACAGGGGTGAGGCCAAACTGTATTTCTTCCAATACAAAGCTGAGATGTGTCATACCATATACACATGCTTTAAGATGGAGCGAGAGGGCATCTACAAACGGTGCATTTAGTTTGAATATACTTGAAGCTAATGTTTGAACCCTTCCTTCATATTCCCAAACCAAACTCGCATCTCCGATAGTCTGTCTTCAGGTTACAGTCTTCTGCCTTGGAAGAGTCAGAGTGCATGGATGGCAGAGAGGTGAGCAACGAGCCTGAAGGGGGTTAAAAAAGAGGGGGTGGAGAGAGGTGATGGGAGGGGAAGTGAAAATCCATTATAAATACACAGACTGTCTGCTTGGCTATCCATCCAGAACTGCAAGTCATTTCCTTTCTACCTCACCCTCCGTCCTCTGAGCTCCACCTGTTCTATTACAAAAAACGATTACAGAACTAAAAACAGACACAGAATTGGTTCACAAGTTGACAAAAAAAGAAAATCATAAAAGGACTAAAATGACAACACAGGCATAAGTTGGGGTCATTGTAACCCATCCTCAAAACCAGATTTTTCCATGTCCCTCTAACCCTCATTATTATTATCATAGTACAGGGAAATATGTTTCCAGACTGCACATATGACAATTAACACTTAGAATCTATGAATCATCACAACATGCCCCATTAGAAAAAAAAGCAATAATGCAAAACTCAAGGTGATTTCCAAGGACCCTTACTCATTAGAATTTCAAACAATATATTTCAGTGAATGATAATATACATACGGATGAAGCCATACCCCTTTATTTGACATTAGGATGGCAGCATGGTTTCAAGAAAAAAAGTGAAAATAAGGAAATGAAAAATACACTTAAATTAAAAAAAAAAAAATTACAGATCTCTTTTAAAGGTATATTTTACATGATATCAAAGCAGACCCCGTTTATCTAGATTTACATATATTTTTCATCATTTTTTTGAAGTCACGTGATCACGAGAAGATACTAAATGTACAATCTTGCTAGAAAGACAATCTATATGAGAAAGGATTGAGAGAGAGCAGTGTTAAGATTTTTTTTTTTTTCCAAATCCTGGTGTGACTGTTGTCATGCACTACATAGGAACAGCTAAGACTTCAGCATTACTTCAGTACATTACACACAATTTAAAAAAAGGACTTTACATTGGTTCACTTTTTTTCCCCCCTCAATTTTTCCACTATTTTTTGAAAAACAAAACTGGAAACCATAGAGAAAACTAAAATAAAAACAGCTCATTCAGAATACATAATTACTACCATCATCAGACATATTAATCATTTTTAGTTATCTTTTTGAGCCTCGTGACTTCACACAGCCCAGCTGTCATAAGAATGCGAAAGAAAAAAAAAAAAAAGAGGATGAGGGAGGGATGGAGGAGGAGGAAGAGGGGGAATGGAGAGGAAGCTCACTTAAACTCCAGTGTAGACTATAGTGAGTGCAGTAGTGATGCATCAAGTCAGGAATCATTGGGCCTGATTTCTAAAAGATGTTGCTTGTTTAAAATTTTAATTCATTGAAAGACAAGAAAATGAACCTCTATCTCCATATGATTAAAAAAAGGCAGATACAAATGTGAAATTCTGGACCAATTTTGATCAAAATACCTACTTTTATATGCGTGCAGTTTTTGTAAATGAGCCCCATGCACCTATAATCATACTGATCAGGTCAGATTTGCCAACAGAAGCCCACAAGTAAAATCCCAAAGAAAAAAAAAACAAAAAACTATGCACTGGCCCTGAATCAGTGTAAAGAATGCACTTCTTTCCCCCATAAGTGGGTTTGTCTCAATGAACTGGGTGGACCCTGACAGCAGGCCCGGACCTAGAAACACTTCAAACCCCCTGTAATTAAAAGGCGTCTTGCTTCAATAAAGTGAATAAAATGTGGTGCAAACTGGCTAGGCTTGAGTGTCTGCACAGGCAAAAATGAAAGAAACCATGGCTACAGACTATTTTAAGTCACTAAGTGGCCTCAGCCACCCCTGCCTTTTGGACATGTGGGACTACCATGGTAGAGGGAAGGAAGGTGCTTGATGTGTGGGAGATGACTGTATGTATTAATGTGTGTGTGTGTGTGTTTGTACACATGACATTCTCTTCAGTTCTGCATCTGCTCAAAGAACTTGTAGGTTGGGTTCTCATAACCATTCTGCTGCATCTTGGACAGGTGGCGCTCCTCAGGGGTGACAGCAGCATCCACCTGGAGGGGAGCCAGGGAAAAGAAGGAGGTCATACACATCCCACACAAAGGCAGTATGTGAATTGGTGTTTGAAAGTGAAATTCTAAGACCTTGTTTTACCTTTGAATACACCTCGTTTTTAGTCAAGTGCTATGTTATCTCCTTTTTTTTTTTAGAAGGGTTTATCCTACCATTTTACAAATGTATTTAATCTCTCGTTTCTCAATTGGCTTTGATACATCTCTACTCTTCTAGAATACATGAATGTAATTATTTTACCGATAAACCATGCCTGGTATTTTTAGTTGTAAATTATGGTGTTTCCTTAGTTCCTCATATTAATATCCTTTTACACAGTCCAAGGTTAGGACTTTAGATTATGAAGTTTTTGGCTACCTTTGGTTGTATGAAAGGCACTGCATTATTGGTTGATGGCTTGACTGGAATCTGCAGAATAAAACAATTACATCCGGTAGCGACAACTAGTTTTTTTTTTTTTTAATAAATGATTCTGAAATGATAAATGAGGACAATCAATAAAGGAACCAATGTTATAAATAAGTGCCTGGCTTGAATCCAATTCTCACTAATGAGGGAATTGAAGGCTGAAACGTTGCTGTGTTTCAATCTTGTCCTGTGTCCTGTATTTATGGGCTTACAGAACTGACAATAAATTCCATGTGCATGCTTACATGAAAGAGCTTTGCTACCTAACAGCTGTTTTCCACTTTGTTGTAGCTGTCATATTGAGCAGCTTGTGCACACACAGGCATGCATCAGTTGTTTCTCACCTCAATTACCCCATGGTGAATGGAGGTGTACTGTTTCTTCCTGAGCATCACCAGGGTGATGACAATCACTGTTGCAATTACAACACCACCAACCATCAGGCCAATGATGGCGCCCTTGTTGGAGCCGACATCCTCTGCGAAGAAGACCTGCGGGAGATGAAGGAAAGATGTATCAATCACGTACACACAATAAGTCCAAGGTGGGGTTGAAGTATTAACACAAACAAATTACATACTTTGAAGGTTACAAGGTTAATATCTACGCCTATCCTATACCGAAGCTGCTTGCATCCTCTGAGTTAAATCCTTCTTTTTGTTTTTCATAAGGAAATCGTTCTGCATCGTACTTTCTTTTAAATCTGTCAAAACACTGAGTTAGTAGCAACTAAAGGATGGTAAACAGAGGCTACAGACATTCCACTGAATGATTCAACATGAATGACGAAAAGGCATAAACCAGTAAATGCAAACCGTAATCCATTCAATAAATTCTATTGTTTCCATTAGAGGTTATCATGGCATTTTCTCCCTACAATGATATAGATGTCGGCCACATGAACGATGGATTCTCTACAGGTTGCATTACTCCGACTCAGTGGTGGAAATGCAGCATATATGAATGAACAGGGAATCAAGATGAAAATCTTGTCAAAAGACATCTGCAAAATTTATTGAATGACAAATTGAGCGAGGGTGCATCTTGCCATCTTAGAGCTCTCATCCCAGCATGTGTCTATACAAACTACCTAGATTATTTGACAGGAAAAGTCCCCTCATAAACTCATAATCCTGAAGGGCCTTAATTGCAGTAATTGAAGCTATAAAATCAAACAGTTGGGTTAAGGAGGTTCCCTGACACAAAGGACTGCCCATTGTGAATGAAAGAAATTTGATTGGTCATAGAATGTGGGGGATAAGGGAACAAAGCAATTAATTGACAAGTTGTGTTAAAAATGCAATTAATTTGAGCACATCTGTATTCTTTGGGCTGTGTAAGTAAACAGCCCTTGTGGGTATATGATGTGTGTGTCAGAGGAAAGTGCTTGGTGTTTACCAGTTTCTGGTGGTGAACTTCGTATTCGGTGCTCTGCCTGTCCTCAATATCCTTCCTCATCTCAGGAATAGCTTCCATCTCCATTCCAGTCACTGGCAAGGTGTGGAGAGGTACTATCAATTATAAACAGTGACACTTGCCTGCTTACTCGCTCTATCATGCCCACTTTCTGAAATCAAATTCATTCACTCAAGCACAACAGCAGAGAGCTGAATATAACAGCAGTATGAGTTGAATACAGCATCACATATACAAGTCACTTAAGTATACCCAGCTATGTTACAAATCTAAAAGCCAAAGCCTGTGGCTTTGGAGATGTGAAGCAATGATTTCCAGTAATCCACCAACATTAAGAGAGGTGGAAAAAAAAGTATATCAGGAGATTACTGTTGTTGTCTACTTGTCTTAGTTAGGGAGAAGAGGACACAGAAAATAGGGTTAGATGGAGGAGGTTGATTCGCTGTGGCGACCCCTGAAGGGAAAAGCCGAAAGCATAAAAAAACTGGTGTTGTCAACTACCAACCAATCATATCATAATAGTCTGTTGTGTCAAAATGCTGACACTGCCTTGTAAGTTTCATGAAAACCATTGATAGGGAAAGAGCTAGCAATTTTCACTGAGTGGTTTACAAATGGAAAGGAGTGCCTACTGTTGATAGACATTTCATTTTTTGTGAATAGGCACAATTACTTCCAACTTACATTTATGTATCCATTTACTTCCCACTCACAGTCCAGAAATGGGACCAACAAGCAATTAAACCAATTTACTTAACAGCTCTTGTGCCAATGTTTGAATTGTTCTAGATTTTAAAGAACTATCAAGTCTTTCAGGTCATAGAGCTCAGAGTGAAGACACAGAACTCTGTTGCTAAAGCCTTAGGAATTCAGAACATTCTGTTGCATGCAATATCACCAACACATGTTTTGTCAGATTTTGTCAGATTTTTTGTCAGATTCGTTCACACTTCCAGCAAGTAATAATCGGTATGGGGGTTCACAGGGTGTGACTGCCTCAATATCTGGACTTCCATGTATATGCTGTTTGCAATATCAGGATGACCATTTGAAAATCGCAAACCTGGCCGTGTGGGGATGCCTCGGCCAAGATTGGGACGAGAGTCCACTGGCTCAACTAGGGGGAGAAAAGACATAAAATTCCATCAAATCATTTTTTTAGGCGTTAAATGTATAATAATAATTTCAAAATGGCAAATATTTTAATTGCAAATCAGGTGTTTATTGCTTTCCAGATTGTAATTTTCAGTAATTGTGAAACAGGAAAAATGTGGACATTGCTAGAAGTACTGCAGAAAGGTACCGTGGTTCTCAGTGTTGGGCTGGTTAAAGCTCTCAGGGTGGATGAAGCCAACTCCTCCCAAGCCCAATGTGTCCTCCTGAGGCAAAAGATCTGTCTGGCCATCGTCGAGCTCCTGGTTAGGCATCAGGGCATCATTGCCATAGCTCACCCTCACGTCCGTCTGCAGGTTGGCCAGCTGCTGGGCCATCTCTGCCTGCTCCCTCTGCAGAAGCTCTGAAAAAACAGATGGTTTTATCTGAATGTAATTCCAGTACTAATTAAAAAAAAAAAAAAAAACTACGCCATCAAAAAAAAATGTTTTCCAAAAAATAAAGAATACATAATGAAAGCCTCAGCATTGCTTTTAAAAATATCTGACTGTGTCGTTAACTTCAACCTAAAAAAAAGTAAGAGTCAGCAATGACCAATGTTTTCTTTCTGTAGAAGTGTCTTGGTGTTTCCATTTGTGTGCTTTGTACAGCAGTACAAACTGTTACAGTCTGAGACAGAGACACAGATGGCTGAGTGACGCATGCAACTCAAATAAACCCGAAAAACCCGCACAAACCAGCAAATGCATGAGCAGGAGGGAGGGGAGGGAGACAGCTTTATCTCCACTGCAAACAGTTTAATTTGACTCTGCGATGAAGAATTAGGCCAAATGGCTCCAATGTTCTTATCAAAAAAAAACAAAAAAAAAAACAATACATTTTGTAGGGCTGGAATTTTGAGCATCCAATCCTGCTGTTACACATCCTACAATCAGGACAGGACAGTGTGCTTCCCCCAGAATATATTCTGTGACAGTGTTACAATTCCACAGTGCGCAACAATACATCTGATAACATTTATTCAATACTCAAATAAATGAGGCATACAGTTTAACATCAGCAATACAAGATAAACCCTTCTGTAGTAAAAATCAATGTTTTTAACATCAATACTGACCCAGATGATATACAGTACATCTAAGTCTCCATAGTTTCAAGCAACAGTTTTTATTCTTGATTATTGTCTAGCTCAGCAAGAAATGTTCAAAAGTACAATTTTATTTCACTTCTGTGGTGATTTTATGGTTTTGGCAAATTAGGTCTTTGATCTTTACTCTGATCTTTTGGCACACTTCATTGACTTGCATTTCTTTAAAATAGTCATTTATTCAGGGCACCAGAAAAAAATAGTGGACAACGTGGATTAAAATGTGATGAAATGACAAACTCACCAACTTGGTCCTGGATGTCATCAGCTACACCGGGCACCTTGTAGAGAAGTCCCAGGGACTGGTTCATACGCTCCTCAATGACACGCAGGTGAGTCAGCACCTGTTACACATGCACCAATTGTATTTGTGCTCCTTCTCCAAGAACGTGTGGAAAAACCCACATCCTGAGAGAATGTCTTTCTGGATACGGTACCTGAGGCCTGATCTGAGCAGCTTTCTTGGGATCCACCATGCGAACATGTTCAAAGTGTTTGAGGGTGTGCTGCCTGTCCTTCTGTTCAGCACGAACGTACTTCTTCAACAGACTGAAGACATGGCGGGGCTACAAAAAAATAAAGACATGGCAGATGGTGAAGAGCACAGGAAGAACACAATGATAAATTAATTCAGTCCGCGCAAAAGCAAACCTGGATTACTTATGTATTTATTTATTTATTGTTACACATGATCTTGATAAAATCCTTGACTGAGTTAGTTTTCAGAAGTTACTTATTAAGAAATGGCTCTATTTGTGGGAGAAAAAAAAAAACCCCAAAAAAAAACCAAGAGTTTTTGATGCAGGTCAGAAGAGGGAAAAATATCTAATTAAAAACGAACGAGAAAAACACAAAATTAATTACTTCCGAACAGAAAAGTGAAAAATGTGATGAATATAAAATTTAAAAAAAAATCTTATTTATCTATATCTACTGTTTGATATTGGTTGACAATGGGACTGTAACTAATTAGCATTTTTTGAAAAAAAAAAAAAGATCAGATCGCTGAAATATGTGTGTGCGCATATATACCCGGGGTGGTTCTTGCTGAAGAGCAGTGAGATAGCTCTCTAGAGCCAAACGGCGATGGTCATTGAGTAGAGCCTCTACTCTGGCCATGTGGGTCTCCACCAGCTGCTGGCGTTCACTTGCTGCTTCTTGCTCAAGTACCTCCACCTTCTCCTGGAAACGCTGGGAACGCATGCAAGCAAACGCGTGCTGTGATGAGAAGACAGCAAAAACCCTTGGCAGTCTTTTGTTCTCGGCATATACATTTGTTACCTGGATGACAGCCTTCTTGCTGGCACGTGGAAGACTTTTTGCCTCCTTCTCAGCCTCCTCCCACTCTCTCATTACCTGAGTTTGAAAAGAGGATGGAAAAACCTTACCATGACTTGCCATTTACTTTATTTTTACACTGCTTCTATTACGCTCAGTTATTTTTTTCCACAGCTGTGTAAGTGGTGGAAAATTCATCTGACATATGGTAGTGAAAAGGGAACATCTGGACTGCAGATGGTGAATCTCAGATCCTTCTGATTGGGTAAATAAACCTTTCAGATTGAGAACCGGGAGTTTTTTTTTTTGTTTTTGTTTTTTTAACAGGGCACGTATGCGTTCATTTGATAGGATAAGTCTTCTTCAGATAGATGCCCATACATTCCTGCTCTTCCTATCCAATCTATTATGCTCACTGGCTTAATTCTTTAATTCAGTTATGCCTTGATGAAAAACCGTGACCCCACAGTATCTGTGAAAAGTGAAGTCAACTATGTGAAATGATGCCTTTGGCAACTCAGGCAAAACTTTCCTCTTAATTCTGTGCAAGTCTGTTTGAGTCCCTGTCTGCTCTAGAAACGTGTAATGTGCCATCTGGCTCTCTAGCAGTGACCTGGTTGATTAAAGACTACAATTAAAGAGGAAATGGTTCAGTCAGCTCACCTGGGGGATCAACAGACCCATCCACTCTAAAAGATCCTCTTTGGACATAATTTTTTTCCTCATCCATTTTGTTCTTTCAGTTCTACAAAGGCAGTCCTTCATTTCCTTTATCCATAATAAATAATCATACACTAACTGCAGAAATATGAGTACATCTGAACAACTTTCTGAAATTATTTTTTTCCACATGTTCTCTGTCTTGATCAAGAGCAGGGACCTGTCAGCTCCCTTGAATTTAGTCCACTAGTTTGGGTCTGACATCTTAACAAAACTAGTTCTATCAACGAGTGGCAGGAAGTGTAAATTGTATAAATGAATAGGAGATTACAGTTGCATGTTATTTCGCAAGATGATGTGAATGTATTCATTTTTCTCTAATAGCACCAGAGTAAAACGGGTATATTAGACTGTAGTGACTATTTAAGGGAGAAAAAAATCCAACTCCCTCCCTCAAAAGAATCAGTCACAATATAAAAATGGAAAGAGTTAGTGCTGTGTTGACTCAATGCTCTGATAGGGATCTTTCCTTCTCGGTCAATACCTGAGACATCTTCTCACGATGCTTGGCTTCAAGACTTTCTTTAGCTTTCTTGAAGTGGGCGTGTTCATTTTCATCTGCAGGGGTCTCCAAATAGTGATCCACTGCATCCGGGGAGCTGGGTGTGGCAGTAGGTACTGCAAATAGAAAGAGGAAAAAAACAAAAAAAACAAAAAACAAAGAGTGGTTCAGGGAGATGTGAAATACTTGTTTGAAGCAAACCTTTTTGCTGTACACATGATCACAGATTATTTGCATCACTCTGGAGCAAATCAACACAAAGCACAGTGGCTGAAATGGGTTAATTGGGTTAGTATGAAATCAAGGGCAAAAGAACGGAAGACAGTAACAATAGCTGGAAGCCAGAGTCACCCAAACGCAAACAAGCTTTATGGCACAAAGTTCTTTATAGAGGGGGAACAAAACCACTCTCGCATTTGTTGAAATTCAGACCCAGTGTGACATGGCACCCAAGCCAAAACAGTGATACAGGAATTCACGCTGTGGGCTCAGAAGCACACTGAATCCTTGTTAACTTCTTACCGCTCAGAAATAAAAATGGCTCACTCATGGTGTGAAACCTGAATTTAATCAGTGGAAAGTTGATTATCTCTTCTAGGCGCCATCAAAGTGGTGGCTGGTGTTTGTGTGCGCGTGTATGTGTGTAAGGTGTGAAGGTCACATGAAATTGTTTATGTCTGCCAACAGTGCATGACTGGACAAAAACAACGATGAAATGTTATTCACTCAGACCGAAGCCCACTGCTTTGTAAGGGACTCTTTCATAGTGCGATTTAAAACACCAGTTGATGTTGGCTTCTGTATTTGGAATATTGTGATGACACAATTTCAGTCATTTGTCCTCTGTTTACCACCAAAATTAGCTCAAAACAAAACTATTATTATCCAACTGAATAGATACTGTCCCTTTCATTTAAGGATTATTAGATGGATGGAAAGATAGACTAAAAAAAAAAAAAAAATGGTCTTCAGGGAATACGATATTACTTATAATAATTTGAACGAGTGCATATCAACAGGTCATTTTGACTTCTCACTGTCACAATGTCTGTCCCCTGGCAAGTTCCTCTGTATATTCCATGCAACCTGATAATGCTGAATAAAAATAAGAGCATTGGTTGAGCGTTTCCAAACGACAACCTTTCTGCAAAGTTTCTCATTAAACTGACAAAAATTGACAAAAGACGCTCCAGAAAGTTCAGATGGAGAACAAAGGTACAAGAGTTGAAAGTTACAGACAGTACATTTCATTATTAAACCATATATTTTCTATTCATAGCTGATTAAAATGTTACAGTAGTGTTACTGGGGCTGACTGAGGTGAAAACATGTGAATGGCTTGTAGCTAAAGTATGTTAGTGGGAGACACTGTGGTATTGTCTCATCTCCACGTCATTCAGTAGACCTTAAATCTCAAAGCAAGACAACCACATTCCCACACTTGTCTGGATACACACATATTGATGAAATAAAAACACAAGGAGAGAGATGCCACAATTTCCTTTTTGCAGCAGGAGAAGATGGTATGACCGACATGACTGATATAATCAGGCACAGACCTGCTAAGCAAGATCACCGAACTCCAAATCAGAGCAGTCATACTCATGTGATTCTACAATTCAGTTAAGCATGTCTAAATAATATTTTTTTTCCACAATTACCAAGGAAATTCTAGGTAATGAATTCTTTTCCACAAGTACCTAGCATATGGTTCACTTTACAACGCAGTAAAAGGACATTTGATGCCAGGTTAAAATGAATGAAAGAGCGGAACTGACTGTCCTTATTGGCAATTATAAAATAAGTAATCAGGGGTTCGAGACTTCAAGAATTACTTCAAAAATCACTTCTAACTTATCTTACCCCTCATCTTTGTGCTGAAGATGTATGCCCCAGAAATGTGATCATACCATGGTTTAAATCAAAATATTAAGTGCACGTTTAGCAATTTCATTTAAAAAAAAAAAAATCAAATTACTGAAATCTAGTCATGTATAATACAGTCTTTGTGACATCAGTTCTTAGAACACATTATGTCTAGCCAATTCCCAAATGTGAAAATAGTCAATAAGCAGAACATCCAATGCTCAGTGAAGCAAATTAAACGGTTTGCTTCATAAAATGAATCCTTAACTTGGACACTACAAAACTTCCCAACTGGCTCTGGAGACAGTCTGACATTCATTACTTTATCGAAGTACTTACAGTAGCCCATTCGTTGGAACTCCAACCTATAAACAAGCTGCTGTTTGTTCAAGTCGGAGCTGTAACACAGAAACTAAGAGTCCAAGCAGTTTTTTTAACCTATAATTTTTGTTTGTTATTAATGAAAGAAACAAAAGCAATTATAAACACAAAAAATATTGCTATTAATATTTCCGTATTTTACGGCCCCCTTACCCACAACCTGAAAGTCCTCACAATAACGTTTGGATAACTTCTAGTTCCAAATTTGTTTTTGTTAAAATAACTACAGACAACCTGAAAAAAAAAATAATAATAAAAATGATAATAGTAATAATAATAACAACAATTGCTTGCTTTTTGCTCTGCATTCCAAGGTGGAAACAGCCTGACACAAGAGATCACAAGTACTGGAAACATGTGAATCATCCATAAAAGCACAGTAAGGGGTGAAGTCTATTGTCTATACGTGAAAATGCATCATTTGCTTAATGGGCCCAACATTAAGGAAAAGGAAAAAAGGGTGAGCCAGAAAGCCAAAAGATAGAAAACATTTAAAACACTTGATCAAGTGTTATATCTTGCAGCTCATACCACAGACGCAGTTTATTTTTGTTTGGAGGTCTCATCGAACCTCCCAGTGGTTATAAACTGATGTAGGCATTTCAAAATTTATTAAAGTTCTTAGTTTTAATATATCAGACGAATAAGTTATTGCAATGCCTTGCCCCATAATATTGCTGTCTATTTCTATTATAGTTCTCACTTGTGTCTTAATTAGCAATATTTTCATCATCTAACCCTATGTTGTGCAACAGTTTTTACGATTTGCTTGAGGTTAAAACTGCGCCTTTGGCTGGTGCTGATCTTTGACAGACAGCGAGTTACAGTGAGAGTTAGAGACAAACAAGAGCTGGATACATCTTAGATTCAGACCAATGAACCAATGAGCAGCTGGTTGGGTTCAGCTGCTGTTGGCAGGACTTACTGACACTGCTGCAGACAGACAGGCAGTACTCTTCTGACTCAAAATTATTTCTGTTGCCTCCACAGCCGCCGTAGATAAACTGAGCACACCGACCCTCCTGGCGGTCAAAGTACCAGCGGGGCAGCATGGCCCGGCATGGACCAGTCTCAGCATTAGCCCAGCATACATCTTAGAGAACACGTACATACATATACAAAAAACAAACACAGACTCACAGTCTGGTCATCTTTCACAAAGCAGTGCCTGCTTTAAAAAGGTCTTGAGACCATTGAATGCCACGTTAGTTGCAGGCTGTCTTATATACAGCAGTTCAAGTGTTTACCTGTTAATAAAGCAATAGTTTTGGTGATTCAAAAACAAGTTTGTTTTACACAGGTGGTGTGACGCAGTTAATGCTAATCTGAAGAAGCACATCTGGTAGAGCCATTCCAATGGAAGCAAAACAGTTATCGATACACAATGAGATGGCAGATGTCATGATAATGAATATAATTAGAAAATTGACAGCAGGAATTTACCTGTGTGGCTCATGAAGTGTATATAATGCGGAAAAGCATTTTTGGCATTTTGCACATATAAGCTTGTCAATATGCATCTAATGTCATAGAAACCTGTAACTGCAGTATAAAAATGTTATGCTATAAAGGGGTCTCTGCAAGGGTTGTACAATCCCAACAATAAAACAAATACCCGCACATATGCTAAAATGGAAAGAAACTGTCCTCACCCCTTACAACCTCCTCCACAGACTCTGTGGTAGTGGTGGTAGTGGTTGTCATGGCAATGCTGGTGGTGGGCTCATCATCATCATCATCATCATCGTCAAGCGTTTCAACAATGTCGTCATCCACCTCTTCGTCAACCACCTCATCATCCTCCTCTCCATCTCCATCCTGGTCATTATCCAGCTCATCTTCCTCCCCTTCGTCATCATCTTCCTCTGCCACCACCTCTTCCTCCTCCTCCTCGTCGTCGTCGTCACCCTCCTCTACTACAGATGGCCTGGTTTCCTCTTGCTGCTCTGCTGGCTCAGGCTCCCGAACCATACTGAGGGGGAGGGATAAAAAGACATTATGAGGGCAATGTGTTTGGAAAAGAGTGAAAAAATATTTGGAGCAAGAAGGGAGACATTCATTCATCGTCTATACTGCTTATTCTGCTCAGGGTGGCAATGTCGCTGGAGCATATCAAAGCGGTCATTGGGCTACAGGCAGGGCTCGCCCTGCACTGGTCCCCAATCGATCACAGGGCAACATATTGTGACCTACAACCATGCACCCTCCATGCAATAGGAGGGAAAAAGGTGAAGCCATGAAGAGAGAAACCCAAGGAGGAATGAAAATGAAAAGGGAACTGGTACTCTGAATTACAAGGGGTATTTTGCATTATCTATGATCAAGTGATCCTGGATGCATTACACCACTGCTAACTTGCCCTCATTCATGCGAGTGTGCTTGAGGTTGCCTATGAATGTTTGTACCTGTTGTCAGAGTAGTCCGTCTCCGCTCCACCCCACCAGACATCAGAATCATCGCCATCCTGCTCGGTGCTGTCAGCATAACGCTCTCCCTCAATGGGACAGCAAACAAACTCCACCCCACGGAAACGGTCGATGCCGCATGGCAACAACATCCCGTAGTCATGGAGATTCATCGTGCGGTCTGCACAGGACTACAGAATTGCAAAGAATAAAAATTAAAAAAGAAAATGTGTTATTTCTTTTTTTAAGTTTATTGACTTCTTTCTTTTATCTCCTTATATTTAATAAGGTCCTTTAATACGCAAGTGTATCAAAAACAGCTTCACATTTAGGAAAGTGAAATGATTTGACCTAATTAGCAAAACGACACATGATAGATGATACAAACTTAGAATCAATGTATCCCCATATCAAAGAGCCTCTTAAACATGTTTAACTTCGGGTGTTTTCTGACACATTACCCCAGAGTGCTCAAATCAGAACTTCAACATGCTGATCATCATCATTACAGCTTTTGCAATTACATTCATTAAATTCACACAGGTATTTATTTGGAGTGTCTTTCTGTGTGTACCCACTTCCTTAGCCACGGTGTGCCAGTGCAGGTGGCTCTCACACTGGTCCATGCGCTCCTGATGCAGGAATTTGCACTTATCAGGAACCAGAAGGGCATCACTCACAAATTCTCCCACTGCAGCAGAGACGATATCCATATTTATGAATAATTCAGCCCAGTCGTGTGACTAACTGAAGACATATGAACCACAGATTTCCCATACATTCTTTTGTTGCTATGGCAACTCCTGATATGAGTGTAAGATTGTCATCTCTATTGGAGTCTCTTGCTTACAATAACCAATCTTTGTGCTAAATAATTTGGGACAAGCAATGAAAGACTCACCCAAACAACGGTAGGGAACCACAATATGTGTGTGGCTGTGACACTGCTTACGCCCCTTCTTGCACCAGTTCTGGATGCTCACTGGCTGGTTGGCCTCCACCACATTGGTAATCTGAAGCTCTGGGTACACCTACACACATGCAAAAAAAACACTTTAACATTTCAAAGGAGTCACAGACTAAAGCATGATTGTGTATTCTCAGTTACACTATTTGGAGATATAATATCAAAATTATTTCATTTGAATTTCTACATCAATATGAGATTTCTATTGTCTGTTTTTTTTTTTCAATTTTCCATGTGGATATCATGACTGGGGAAAAAGTCCTCTACTCATTTGCAGATTATGTAGAATATCAGGGAACTCCACCTTAATCTTCCTGGTACCTTCCTTCTTATTATGCATTTTCTTGATCTTTCCATTACCTTGGTGTTGCCAAAGTTCTTCCTGCTTTTAGACTGTTGAATTTTATCTATGTTCCTTTGAGCCAAGACCTGGCCAACCCACCGCTCTTTGACTGGTTTTATACAGCTTTTACATTCATATTGAAGTTTGTGTTTTATTAATGTGACAGTTCACTTCGCTTGAGTTTGATACGGTATTTTTGTTAAAAGTGCATTTGCGTGGGGTGAAAATACCTCCGTTTCCCAGTAAAACCAAGATCATTTGAGTAAACAATTTGAGTCAAGATTGCCCTCAAAATGGCAGGGAAAAAATGCACAGCAAAACAAAATTATGAAGATGAACACAGGACATTATTATCAGAGTGAGAGAGTTTATATTTTTTTGTTGAATGCAATGGCAAGCCATTCTGCCTTAGATGTCAGGCATCATTAGCACATTTCAAAGCTTCAAATCTTCAGCACCACTTCAACTCATGCCATGCCAACAACAAGGAATTTCTGAAAGGGACTGGACTTTGCAAGCACAAATTGGTCAATTTAAAAAGTCAGGCAGTAAAGCAGATACGGTTTGTCCAAAAATTACAAAGCACTCAGAGACCGTAATGCTTGCATCGTATCAACTGGCTTGGAACACTGCACGGGCCAAAAAGCCATACATTGAAGGAGAGTTAGTTAAAAATGCCTCTGTGATGTTGTTGAAATCTTCTCTCCTGAAAATGACAAACTAAAACAAATGGTATCAGATGTCTGACTGTCCAGCCACACTGTTAAACACAGAATATCAGACATTAGCACAGCTATTGAATCACAATTGCACTCTGACCTTCAAGCATGTGAGTATTTTAATGTTGCATTAAATAAGAGTTGTGACATACAAGACAAGCCTCAGTTGGCAATACAATTGTTTAATCAAAGAACTCCTTGATATAGTGCCATTAAAAGATAGAACCCGTGGCATAGATGTAGAAGAAAATGACTGCTGCATTTGCAAAAGCATAATCTGCCCATACAAAAACTAACTGCAGTAGCCACGGATGCAGCGCCAGCAATGATTAGATCTGTGAACGGGATAGTGAGGCTGTGCAAAGCTGACCAAACATTTCCTGAGTTTTGGAATTTCCACTGCATCATCCACAGGGAGCAACCCATGTCTAAATCATTGAATTTGCACAATGTCATAAAACCTGTGATTGAAATCATCAACTACATCCGCTTAACCACCAGCAATTAAAGAATCTGAGCTGGACCGAGAGCTTCCATGTGATCTGCCATTGCACTGCACTGTGAGGTGGCTGTTATAAAGCCAGGTACTCTCTTGCTTCTTTCAGCTTTTGGATGCTGTGAAACTGTTCACAAAAGAGAAGAACAAGGACCATCCCGAGCTTTCTGACCTTCGATGGATTATGGATCTGGCCTCTTTGATCGATATGCGGTGTCACTTGGACAGGCTGAACCTTACCTTGCAGGGTAAGTTAAAAATGCTGCCTGACCTGGTGCAAAGTGTGTTTGCGTTTGTCAACAAACTGAAGGCGCGAATTCAAAAGGGAGATTCAACGCATTTTCCTTCTCTGCTAAAAACCAGAAGGCAAGTCACCAGCGCTGCCCTGAATAAGCAAAGAGCTAGATATTGAAAGCCTTGAAAGCCCAAGAAAACTTTGTGTCCCGGTTCCGTGATCTATAACTGAAAGGCCTCCGATTACGTTCTTCGTTGACCCATTTAATGCTGAGACGGATTATTTGAAAGTTCTGCTGGTCACAGATGAGGCTTCGGCTGAGTTGGAGATGATTGATCTTTGTAAGGAGGACCAACTGAAACCTGGTTTAAGGGAAGGGACCATTGAGTTCTGGAAAAATGTGCCAACGGAAAAATACCCTAATGTAAAACGGGCTGCACTTAAGATACTGTCAATGTTTGAGTCAACATATGCCTGTGAGTCTATGCTTTCCAAACTTAAACATGTGAAATGAAAGCATTGATCTGTTCTAACTGACACCAAAGTGAAAGTATTGCTTCAACTGGCAACAACAAACTACAAGCCAGATTTGAAGAGAATTGTTAAAGGCAAGGAATGCCAGAAATCCCACTAACATACATAGAAAAAGAAGAACACTACTGTACTATTGTACACAAATGATTATATTTATGTTTGAGGACTTGGTTGAACTGGAAGTTTGTTTGTGTGAGACAGTGTACATATATTGTTGAAAAGACTTGTGGTCTTAGTACTGTAGAAGACAATTTCTGTCACTATCATAGTGTTGTGTGACATTTTCAATAAATTTTGCTTTGCAAAGGTATTTGTGTGTGAAAAAAAGGAATGGAGTGATGTTCATGTGTGCCCATGTGTATCGTGGGGCTCTTTGCGGTAACACAGGAAAAAAAATATGTCTCTTGGTCTCAGACTGGTTGGCCACCTCTGTCTTAGCCATTCATGACATCTGGCTGTGCGCAATACAGTGGATAAGACTCTCCTCATTCCTTTTCAAAATACCACCTGTGCCTGATTTTCAAAATTCATCATCTCTCAAAAGAGGGGAGAAACCGCTTGAAACAGTGTTGCACCTTGCCAAGTCAGCTTTAAAATAGATCAATGAAAACTAACATTGTAAGAATTTGTTCTTATCACTGGATTTATTTTCAATGATAAGAATGAACTTACTTTTCTTTAAACCCTTGATACAAGTTTTTCAGGAAAATCTTATCAATTATCCCCTGTTATCTGACATTTCATGTCACTTCCCTCTCACAAAATGTAGTTACATAGCAACTGGCTGTACTGTTAGAATATTCCCAATTTAAAAATTATCTTGTGGGTTAGGAAGACAACAGCAAGCAAAAATAAATATAACATAAATGAATGAATGGAACCCATACTATTTTGAAAGTACAGTTTCAGTCAATTTATAGCCATAATGTGCCATTGTCCATTGTCCAACCAGCCAAACTCAATAAGTTGCAATTACATGCTTTGTAGAAAAGGTCCCAAAGGTACAGGAGTTGACAAAAATGCTATAATTAGTGTTCTAAGAAATTGTAACTTACAACTTGGAGAGAAATCTCAACCACTTGTTGCATTTTGTAAGTTTAGGTTCCCTTGTGCTGTATTACAATTCATATCTTTTTATTTATTCGCAAAAATGAGGATTAGGATATGTAAGTGATTGGTGAGATATGCTTCACTAATTATACCCCAAAATCCACTTTTGTCACACAAAGTTCATGTTCATTGTGCCTGATATTACAAGTTAGCATTTAGCCATTTAAATGAAAATGATTTTTAACTGTACAGCAATTTAATGCTTTACTAAGTCAGTGAAAAAAATGCATGTGTTATGAGGTGTTAGAGTCCAGGAATAATCAGTGTTCTGAAGGGATATAAAATTGTACTGCAGAAAAATGGCCACTTTACTCATTCCATTACTTCTTTGGTTATCAATCTTAAGAGTAAATCTAGTTCAATCACTCCTGATTATTGATGGTACTAGTTTGATAAGATCATCCATTCACCTGAAAGAATGTAATAAACATGTGCCCTGTGCTACTTTTCCTTTGGTCATATTTGATTATTTTTTTCTCCAGAAAGATACAAGTAAACCTTGTTGCTCAAGCATGCCAATTAATATTTAATGCATAACAACTATACAAAATCTCACCAACTCCTGGGTTCCATATTTTTCCTGACTGGGCAGTGGCCAGCACCCACAACTTGTATAACATGGACGCAGGGCAGATTGATTTCCGAGCAAAAATTAATTTGGTAAACTAACCTGTGGAATTTGGTGACTAACATACAGTATACTTAAAAACAAAACAAAAAAAACATACAGCAAGACTATAAGCTTCACATTTGTGTTATTGCCTGCCTCTGACTTCATTATTTTTTTGTGTGCTGGATATACTTGCTCCAGCTAATTGAAATAGTTAAAAAAAAAAAAAAAAAAAAAAAAAGTAGGAATTGTTTTGGACAATGCAAAAGTTACAAACTACTTGCAACCAATTATTGCTTGGTCTGAATAGCCCTCAATCAGCAGTTACTGCATTCAATCATTGTTGAATGCGTGGAGGATGTGAGCTTTATAGTCTAAATGTTATTCATCTGGTCCAAAAACTGAAGCAAAATATCCCAACAATAAAAGTTATCATTGTGGAATTATTCACTCAGGATTTAATAAACACTTGGGAACTGCAATTTGCCGTAAATTCCTGACTATAAGCTGCTAGTTTTTTTCACACACTTTGAACACTGCAGCTTAAACAATGATGTGGCTAATTTATGGATTTTGGAGGGCTAACGAGCTTGATGCCACCAAGGCATTTAGCCTGGTCACATCAGACCAATCAAATAACAGTGAAATTCTGAGGCTGTTCAATGCCGACACTGAAGACAACGACTGATGGTTTTAGTGCACAAGAGGAAGACAAAGATAGCGCTCAGCTGGGTTGAACAAAGAGGGGATGGAAAATGGATAGATAAACTTTTCCTTGTTATTTATTATTAATCTTTTTCATCAGCCTTGTTACAGGCACTGTTCGGGAAAAAAAAAACATTTCCAGTGTATAATTGTGGATATTACCAGTATTACCAGTTTAATGAAAAGTTTAAAAATCATGTTTCTGTGTGGCACTTTCCCTATGAATATCTCATGTTACAACGTAGACACCTGCGGCTTACAGACAAGTGCAGCCTATATGTATACATATTTATTCATTTATTTTTAGCTGGTGCTGCTTATAATCAGTTGCGCTCAATAGTCTCGAAATTGCAGTAAATATTCCGGATATTACAGCATCTGTAGCCAAATGAGAATGATTCTTAACAAACAGGCCATTGCAATCATCATGAACATGATCTGGATGCAAAGGACAATTCAAACGGTTCTTACACAGGATATGGAAATTGATTTACTACCCCCCCTCCCCCCATTCTCCCGATAATATCTGGACTTCCAGTCCCAACGTGAAATTCACCCTCAGTTAGGATTTATTTACCACAATACAAACAATACTTCATGGTGTGGGTCTATATGATCCTAAAACATCAGAACCTGCGGATTCCAAATGTTAATAATGTATTGTGCTGGAAAATGAAAAAGTCATTCCTTTAACTCTTTACCTCTTGGCAGTAATGCAGGATACCCTCCTTGGTGCCGATGCAGCTCTTGGTGCCTGAAGGATCTGGTTCCCACTTGCCACTCTGCACGTTGATGTGCATGTTGAGTTTACTACAAAACATGGCCACCTGAGGCTCTGCCAAAAGACCCATCGAAACATCCGTCGGAACCTGGGGGTCAACAGAGATGAACAGCGGTTAATGGAATATACAACCCATGTTAAATTTGAGTACTCACGCTGAAAAACGCAAGATGGATGCTATTAAATTTTATTACTTTGATAAAGGGCAAGGGGAGATCATTTGTGTTTGATGGGAAAGGAGATGAGGTGGTTTACAATGAAAAGAGCAATGAAATATGCGGGTGAGGCAAGAGGGATACCCGAGACTAAATTGAATGACAAAGCGGGGGTTGTAAAAAGGCGTAGGAATTCTCTCCATTTTAGTTCCATGTTAAATATCTTTCAACAACTCAACCCAAAACCAACTGCAGTGATTGACTTTGGCTCAATGCCTCTTATTTTCTATAATAATTAATAATTTAACAATACCAATTTATCTTTCATTAATCCCCATGGGGAAATTCGTTCTCTGCAATTAACTCCTCATGGAAGAACCATGAGCAGTTGGCTGCCATCCACATGTGCCAGGGGAGCAACTAGGGGTTCGGTGTCTTGCTCAACCACACTTCAAAACAATAGGAGGATCTGGGAATCAAACCAGGAATGTTCGGTTCCAAAGACAATTGCTCTACCTCTGCCACTCCGCCCCCCATTTTGTTGGGGTTTTTGGGTCCACAAAATGATTTTGACAGCTATGAATATTAAAAGCTATTTGGTGTTCAGAAATATATTGCCTAAAGCAACACCCCTGCAGCAATGCAGTGCTCTCAGTGCATCCACTCAACTGACCTGTGCCAAGTGAAGCCATTTATACCAATTCTGTTCATCTCTTAGCCCTTGGAGTTTCTCATATTTTCCTTAGACATCATTGTTTTTATGGCAGGATGTATTAAGATGAGGGCAGTCTGCATGCATGCATCTGTAAGCATTACTGCCAATGGAGTAAATTCCATCATTTTTGGTTATTTAAGCTTCTCTGTGTCAATTTGTGCCTTTGCATGTGTGTCTTTATGTGCATATGCTATTGCTGTCTGCCGGCATAGGGAGGATTTGTGCATAAGTTCCCTGAGGAGAGGAGGTGCAGACAAACCTCTGACTGCCTGCATTGTAGCGGCAAATGAGCCAGAACAAAATGAGGGGGATACTGTGGGGGGCGGGGAGGGGGGGGCAACGGCAACCACTGCTATTGTGTGCTCCCTAATCGTGTTAATGGTTGTGAAGGCCCTGGCAGGCGAACAAATGTTTTGAGATGGATAGCTTATTCATGTATTTATTTATTTATTTATTTGCTTGAGACAAATTCTCTCCAAGCAGCCAGGGGCATAAAGTTCTTTTTCAAAATAACAATGGCTGGTAGAAGCTATCAGTTTCTAATAAATTTGAAACTGAAAACAGAAACCATGGAACCAGTTTAGCTGGCATGCATCTGCTGTCTTGCGGGATGATTAAATTAAACAGCTTTCTT